>NC_080839.1:66388136-67028969 GCF_030435755.1 Ochotona princeps
GCATCCTGTCTGATGGTGCCTGGCCCCTCATTCCATGTTGGGGCCCCCATTCCTGTCACACACTGCCCCGTGCGCAGCTGGGCATTCTCTGCTGTCCCTTGGTCTGCCCTTCCTGCTCCTCCAGGACGGCTGCCAGGCTTGCTGGAGGTGGAAATGTAACTGCAGACAGCCTTATCTTTCTAGTTGACCCTTTTCTATGCCTTGTTCTGTCTCTGCAGTCAGACTGCAGGGTTCCAGGAGGTTCTGTTTCTTTTTTGCTACAGCCCTCCATCTTTTCATCTTTTAGGACACAGAGAAGATGACAAACAAGTGCCTCGTTGCACCAGTTGAAATAGGAAGCCAGTCCTCCTCCCCCTTGCCCTGCCTCCCAAACCAGGACTTCTTAAACATATGAGCTGGGATTGCCGAGGGAGCCATCTGGTCTCCCAGAAGCAGGGGCCTGTGACAAGCAGCAAGCGCCCCAGCTCTGAAAGGTATTTACTGTGCCTGCAGGAGGAAGAGCTGTGCCATTAGCTCTCCTTGACTCTCCATGCAGCCAGGAGATTTCTTGCGTCCCCTGGCACCTGTCAGGCTGCTGCCAACCCAGAGGGACTGTTGAAGTCGGTGTCATGAGTAGGCGAGAAGGAAATCTGATAAATGGGTAAGGTGGGCACCAGAAGCCTTCTGCTTACTTAGGGCCTCCGGGGGAGCCCGTGTGTGTGCTGTGAAGCAAAGAATTTCCTGCCGGTGCCCCCACCTTGCCCGGAGTCTTCCCATCTTGGCTCACAGGAGAGGGACGAGAGGTGCTAACAAGCTGCCTTCCCACGGTGGCCAAGGTGGCTGTGCCTCCCTGAGCAGGCGGCATCTGCATCTTCCGCCATGGAGAAGGGGGACTCTGTGTGAGGGCCCCTTTCTGTTTCAACCTCAGCCATGTTGTGTATTTGGTGGTGATGGGAGGATAGGGGGCACTCATGCCCCCAGTCCCAGCAAGCTCTTGGTGCACCTTGACCTGAGAATGCTTACAAAATCAGCTGCCTGCTCTCCTCCTGGCCATAGCCACCAGATTGCCAGACCTCTGCCTGGGGAAAGAGTCTCACAGGAGGGAACTCAAGGAAACCTCAATTTAGAATGAAAATGACATCAGTATCCTTTCCATGCAGCACGGTTTTAATCTACTAAGAGAGCCCTAAGAGGTTGAGAGCTGTGTGCTGGGCCCACGGGGCTCCAGGCTGGACTTGCGGTCCTGCCCCAGGTCTGAACGTGGGAGCTGTCACTAAAGCACATGGCACAGTTCAACCCACCAGGGGTCTGCTTCTCCATGGCAACCCCAAACAGCCGGTGTGTTCCCAAGGCTGCAGTGGCAGCCATCATGGACCCAGGGCCAAGAGGTGGTGTCCTCGGTACAAACAGTGGCAGTTCTGAAGTTGCAGTAATCCAGGCCAGGCCAGGGGTCAAGGGGGAGTGACAGACAGACAAGACACGGTGGACACGGATAGGATCTATTCTGGTGCCACAGCGCTCCCTGGCCCAGAGAGAGAAGACAGTGCAGATGGAAAGGGTGGGTGACACAGGGCCACCACATACAGTGACTGCAGAGTGCTGTGGCACGTGGCCTGGCTGTCTACCCGCAAGGGAACCGAGCAAGGTTCCCCCCCCACACCACTCCTGCAGCTTGGCTGGTGGCTGCTACGCTACCCGGTCTGCCCACTCTGCCTCTGCGTCTGGGCTCCCATGCTAGACCTGGGGACAGATAGATGCCTGCCCGCCCCCAACAAGGCCATGCAGGAGGGAGAGAAGGGAAGGGGCAAGCACAGGACTGGCAGCGGAAGAACTGAACCTGGCCACCTGGATCTGAACAGCCTGGGACTCATGAGTATATATAAACCTGCTTGCTGATCTGTTAAATGGAAATCACAAACACCAGCTTAGGTAGGGTTTTGTAGCAAGTGGGATGACAAGTGTATAAGCAAGGAGATCCTGTGAGAGGGCTCACTCCCCTGTCCTTGCCACAGGCCCGGCCTCCTGTCCACCCCAGCCAGTGGCACCTGCTTCTGGGGGTCCCAGCGAGTTAAAGCGATGAGCAGGAAGGGGTGGACAGAGAAAGCCTGTCAGGACACTTCCAATACCCCATCTCTGTGGAGGTAAACAATGACTTTCATTTACAAAGCAGATGAATACTAAATCTTCATGAAATTAAAAACTATATTATTTATGTGAGCGGAAACAGAAAATGGTCCGTAGCTGGCAGCGATCTTGCTTTGTCGGAGGAACACTAAAATAATTAAAACCACTCGTGCTTTAGTAATAAATAATGATAATAAATAAATGTCCTGACCTTAAGCGAAAATATAAAATTAAAACCCATTTGGTATGTAAATTCATTCAGGACACCAGCGCGTCTCACAGCCCAGGATAGTGTGGGCTGCAAGGAGCAGTCGCTGCATGAATTTTGAAAGGAAAAATCAAAGAACAACAGAGTTGTGTGTGTATCGACTCATTATTCTACTTTAATTCCATCTAATGCTGTGTGGAGCCTTGAGGCTGGGACATTAATTTCCTGCTTTTTCTGTTTCACCAATTCCTCGTGGACACCAGGAGAAAAAATTTCAATCCTGGAGGCTCAAGTCAGGGGAGGCCAGAAAACAGCAGAAGAGGCGGCTGGCCCAGGGAGACAGCAGGAGGGAGTTGATGGAGGAGGGCATGGGGGATGGTTGGCAGTGGTTCTGGAATGTTCAGGATGGCAGAGGAGGGCGGGGGTGGGGTAGATACTAGATGTCCTGGGTTTTGGCTGCAGGTGGGCCTCAGTCCAGGGCCCAGGGAGCCAGGCAGGAAGCCTTCAGACGGCTCTGGCTCAGGAGAAGGCCAATGGGTTCCAGATGGCGACGTCTCCACTCTGTTCCCAACCCCTGTGAGCCAGACCCAGCTCTGCTGTGAAATTACTGCATGTCTCACAGAGCCCGCGGCTGTCCGAGGGCTCCCCAGCTATGGTGCTGTGTGCCCAGCAGAGACGTCAGACATTTTCCATGGAGGCTATAATGATGGCTCGGACTCCCTGCCCATCGCATCTCTTCCTCCCTGCATGGTTACACTAGTACCAGTTGCCTCCCCTTGCAATTTTGTAAGCAGCTTGGGAGGGTGATTGATCCTGTTTGACAGCCAGGGAAACTGAGGCATGTGAGCTCGCAGGGGACCCAGCTCCAGGTCTGCTCTCTGGGTGACCAGGGCCTCCAAAGGGGAGAGGCCTAGACAATGAGCGATGCCCCTGGCCCTGGTCATGACCTGACCCTCCCTGTTCCTAAGGCTGAAAATGAACATCTGCCCTAACAATTCACTTCTTCCAAGCCACGCAGGCTGAGATGGCTGAATTGGGGTGCCGGGCCCTGGGGATGGGTGGGGGGCGCTTCCCAGGGGAAGCTGCTATGTTTTCATTTGTACTTTAGGTATCACAGGTACAGTGAGGGGAGGCAGGCTTCCTGGATCACCTACCTGGCCCTGACCTGGAGTCCCCTGGCAAATCTGATGTCCTTTGATCAGCTCTCCCTCTCGCCGTGGTTCCAAGGGGGTAGCTAGAGAGACTACCCTACTGGAAAAGGGGGCCGTTTAGGAGAGAGAGAGCCAGCTGTGCAGCCACTCAGTGAAGACCCTTGCATCCCATCTTTGGACAATACCACTCACTGCTCTGGAAGCAAATGGAGGCAAGGAGCCCGGCCACACCCTCCAGCAGCTTTTGAACAGCTATGTGTCCTCCAAGCTTTGCTAACAAAACCTCTGAGTCAGGGACAGGCTCTCTATTCCTGTGATGGTTAGATCTTGGAACTCACAGAGTCACCAGCAAGATACAATCTGAAGGAGGGTCCCTGATGGTGACTCTGCTTTCTGCAGCTTGCCTGGTCATCTGTGGATAACCCTTGCTCCTCTGGGGGGTTAAATATCCCTACTTATTCCTGATTTCCATCTGACTCCGTGGTGGATCTGAAGACAATCCCAGCACCAGAGCAGCCCAGTGGGGCAGTCAGGAAAACAGTTACGAAGACCCATGAACCCCAGGAGCGGCAGTGTCAAGACATCTCCCACCCACGTCCTCCGTGGGAGTTTGCTGCCTGGCTCTGGTTCCTGACCCCCGCTTCCTGTTGGCAAGAACCCTGGAGAGCAGTCAGTGATGATGGCTGGAGGAGTTGGGTCTCATGTGCCATTCAAGGATGTGGTGAAATGGCGCCATCTTGGATGCAAAGGGCAGCCCGTGCCAGACGCTCACCTGCTGGCACCTTGTCTCAGTGGCCTGCTGGCCAACGGGGCTCCCCTCCTCCACTTCTGGTCTTTGCTCAAGCATCATGCTTTGAGCATCATTCTTCCATCCCAGCCCTCTCTAACTTCCTTCCCCACTTTATCTCTTGGGGCACCTGTCCCCAACTATCAGCATATCAGATTCTTGCAGCATGGATTTTTCCCTTTTATCTTAAATTTATTTATTTGAGAAGCAGAGTTTCTGAAACAGAGATTGACCATCTTCTAGTTGATCCTGACACAGCTGCAACAACGGGCCCTGAAATGAAGCCAGGAGCCTGGAACTCCAACCAGGTCTCCCATATGAGTTCAGGAGCCCATCTTCTGTTGCTTTTCAAGCCACATAATAGGGAGCTGGACTGGAAGCAGAGCAGCCAGGACTCAAGTCAGTACTCTTATGGGATGCTGGCATAGCAGGTAGCAGCTTAACTGCTATACCACAGCACCAGCCCCTGTGCTGTTTTGATTCTTGCAGTCCCTGGTCTGGAGAAGGTGCTAAGCCAGCTGGTGCTGATTGGATAACTTGTGGTCTCCACCCCCTGTTCACTTCACAGCAGACACCTGGGTTTGCCGCTCTCTCAGGGTGCTCTCAGAGCCTAGCTGGGGTCTGGGGCCTAGAAGGTGTTTGGTTCGACAAGGGTGTACTCAGAAGCCACAGCTGGAGACAGCTTGCGCGTCAATGCTCTGCCTGCAACCTAGAGGTGGGTGGGGACCTCAGGATGTGCATGGTGACTTGTGGGCTGTCACACAGGTCTGGAGAAGAAGGCATTGGCTGGGCAGTAGGCCAGCCTGCCGTTGGCATGGAATTTATTGCACCAAAGGCTCCCTGAGTTTTCAGGTCTTGAATGTCATCCGGCAGACTTTGGCAGAGGCACATGTGAGAAAGCAAAATCCAAGCCTACAGGAAACATTCTGGGGAGAACTAGTGGGGGCGTGCGGAATGGACAAAACATATGGGCCAAAACCCAACCAGAGGGTGAAGGGACTGGCCAGCTCGCCCTGGGGCTTTCCAGAAAAAGCAGAATTTAGAAGGCAGCCTGGGGGTTGGCAAAAGACTCTGGGTTGTCCTTTCCTGGGGGGCTATGGCAGCTCAGCTCGGCCACCATGGAAAAGGCAGCTTGCGAGTGGGTGGGCTAGGGTTTGTGGGCGACCCTGGCCTGCAGGTGCCTGCACAGACCTGGGCTGTCCTATTCACACATCAGCTCTGGGAGCCCGGCCTGCTTCATGAGTTTCCGTTTTACTTGCACTGGAACTGGCTGTCCCAGTGGGGACAGCTGCCTTGCAAAACAAACAGTAGAATCAATATTGCCTACACCAGGGAGGTATATGCTTTGCAGGCAGCTGGCCAGGCCCCAGTCCAGGCAAGGGGCACAGAGGCCGCAGGGGGTCGTTCTCACCTCCATTAGGCAATTTGATTTCATTAACTCCAACAGACATCTATCCAGAGCCTTCGACATGTCACATCCCACTGGGTGGGCAGCCGAGAGGGGTGGAGCAAGGTGCAGCCTGGCCTTGGGGAAAAAGGCCAGGAGACTAGGCATACAAAGCAAGGGCTCTGGGAAGAAGCGTGAGTGGGGCAGGGGGTCACCCAGGACACTGAGGCCTAAGCACTGTCTCCAGGGTCATTGTGAGGCCTGCCAGTGGAGTTCCGGGGAAGATGGTGGGGCAGACGGTGGGGGGGGGGGGGGGCGCTCCAGGCCAGGCCAAGCTCAATGTCTCTTCTCCTTGGCCTCCTTCAGGGCACCCGCTCCTCTAGCCAGTAACAAGACTGACTTCTCTTTAAAGCTTGGGAAGCCCAGGGGAGCTTGGTACAAATACAGATCTAGGCTGTGACCCCGAATGCTGCTCAGGGAAGAGGCAGTGTCTGGGAGTTGCCAGGCAGCCCACCCAGCTTCTGGTGGGAACTGGAAGGTGGAGTCCTGGGACCATGGTCCAAGAAGCACCCCTCGGACGTGGGCTCCTTGGGCCACAGCAGCAGGCAGACACCGCTGTGTCAGTGTAAAGAAAAGCCACGCAGAAGGGCAGACCGATGCCCTGTGGTCAGAGCAGGTGTCTCCGAGGAGCCCGTGTCCCAGTGAAAATTCTTGGGGGTCCCTTGGTTGTAGGGAGCACCCTCCTGTGCAGCAGCTGGCAGGCAGGGTAGGGTGTGTGTGTGAACCTGCAGCTGAACAGAGGTGTCCAAGCCTCACTCACCTCTTAGCAATCCGGCCCCACCCATGAGGCCTATTTGGCCGGCAGCTTCAGGCCAGGCCAGGAGGAGCCCCCACTGCACAGAGGGAGTGAGGGTGCCCAGAACTTGCAGAGGCTATAGCAAGGAGGATTAGACAGGTGGACTGAAGGACATCCAGGGACCAGGCGGGCTGTGGTGAGCAGTGGGCAGTGAGGGGCCTTGGGAGTGAACATTAGCATAGGACAGCCGACAGGAAAACATTACAGTTGGGCTCGCCCCCAGCCATTCCTTCTGTGGCTCCCACGTCATCAGTCAACCAAGAGTAACTGGCTTGCCTGCCCACAGGTCAGGAGCTGGAGTGAAAAAGACTACCCGGACTTGAGACTCTGTGCACGGAGGAGCTTAGCCGGCCTGCTTTAGGATCATAAAGGAAGCTAATGGGAAGCAGTGCTTCCTTCCCCCAAAGCCGCGATAGAATGCTGGAATATGGGTGACAACGTCTGCCGTGGAGGACACAGAGCACTTAGCATTCTGCCAGCAAACGTTGTCAAATATTCATGAAACCCAGGACCAGGCCTGACTGCTAACATTGCACTGGGTTCCCTGCACCAAAGTCCTGTCATCTGGGCCTCCCAGTGCCCACTCAGGAGCGTGTCGGGGTCACCTGGCAGGGGGAGGGGATCCAGGGAGACCCCTGCTGGCGGAGTTCTCTGCATGCCGGGGAGGGGGTGGGGTCATTGATGATCAAGTCCAGCTCCATTTACACTGATCAGCCAAAGGGGGCCCGTGGAGACCACCTCTGCCAGGCAAGCATAGGGAAAAGCAAAATGTCTAGGGGAAAAAAAATAAAGTGCCAATTGGCCTTTGAAAGAAAATAAGGCAAAACAGAGTGAAGTGAATCCAGAGAGGCCACTGGAGCGCAAAACTGGCGCCAGTGAACAGAGTGTTTAATTAGAGGGAGCAGTAGGAAAGGCCCTGCCTTCGTACTCTGGCTTGGCTTCTTCCTGTGCGCAGATCCCAGATATGGCGATGCCGCGAGGACAGTGATGTCCCCACGCAGTAGGAGGAGGCACGGTTGTGGCCGAAGGACTGGTTTTCACATCCTTCTGTCCCACTCACGTGGCCGAGGCGAGGCTTGCCAGCTGCTGTTAGGAACTGAGTTACAGTGGGCAATGAGGCACTGGCAGTGTCCTGTGGGAGAGAGAGAGCACCCCACATTGGCCTGTGCCGAGGAACGCCTGGAAGGAGCAGACAGCCCAGGCACGCAGCCCTCCAGTTCCTGCCCTGCTTGAGAGGATTCCTAGCCCCCCTTCAATTCAGTGCTGTTATCTTGAAGACTCAGTGCTTTGAGGGAGGTGGAGCTGAAGAATGCTAAATGGGCTTTGGCTTTCTTGTTTTGGGGTTTGTGGGAAGAGTGATGGAACAATCTGGAATTAGCCAGTAGCAATGGTTGCATAAAGCAACTGCATTGTGCACTTCAGAATGGCAAATTTTCATCATGCACAGTTTAACGTGTGTGTGTGTGTGTGTGTGTTTTAAGGGCAGTCTCTTTGGAACTCACACTCCATTTCAGTTCTGCTTAGCACTGCAGAGGTTGGGGACAATTCCTGAGACTTCGATGGGGAAAGTGGGGGGTGTGAGTCGCTTAACAGCTAGACCTTCTTGGAGGCTCACCACTCACTCTCCTCCTTCATGGTCCTGGCTCCTGGTCAGGTGTTCATGTCAGAGATGAGATACAGCCATCAGAGATGTCCCCCACTACGGCCACCCAGCACACTCCCAATGGCACATTTCCCTGAGATTTGCCTGCTCTAATTTTAAATTGTGTTCTTTGCTGGAGTCACTGAAGGAGGCTGTGAGCGCTTACAAGTTCATCTCTTGGAGTTGGGGTTGGCTGGTGGGCTTGGCTCTGGCTGCTTCCTACCACCCCTTGAAGCCTCCCGACACCACTCTTCTCTTCCAGCTACATATGGGTCCTTCCATTGTGTGGAATTTCTCCGAGCCAAAAGTTTGTGGAGGCTGGCGGGGGCACTAGGGGAGGCAGTGTGGAGACGAGGGAGAGGGGAGCCGACAGGAATAGAGCTGAGCTGACTTTGGCAGGGGCCTAAAGCCAGATCCTTGTCTTGGATTTGAACTTGGCCACCTAGCACCAAACCCGACATTCTGAGCCTTCCCGTGAACATGCGAATGTTTGGCTTCACCTCTGTGCAGCCGGCAACACGCAGGCCAGACCTGGGCTTGGGGGCACAGAAGTGACCCAGAAGTAGGTATAATCCTCCCTTCTAAATGTGCTTAATACCATCGATAATCTTGTCACATAAATCTCTCGGTTAGCAGCGAGCCGAGACTATCACTGCTAGCCACCAGGCATCTTTCCGTGACGGATTCCACCTCCTGTAATCTATCCCGGTTCCTACACTGATTTCAGCTGCCATGGTGCTGAGTGCTAGGGAGGGCACAGCTTCTAGGAGAGTCGGCCCCATTCGTTCATTCATTTTGCTTCTCTGGGGTCCTGCTGGGCAGCCCTGTGCACACCTCCTCCCACTTTGGCGCCCATTTGTTGGGGTCTGATGCCACAACCCAGTCTTCTACTTAATGTCTTTGCTTTGAAGGTTGAGCAGAACTTTCAGGACTGGATGCTGCTACCCCCTGGATATGTCTATCCACTTCGGTCCTCTCTTCAGTCTCAAAGGACGTCCCCGAGCTCTGTCAGTTTGGGATTCTGATATCACCAAAGGCCTGCAGGTTCAGCATACACCTGAGCTATTCCTGAGTCCCTCTGAAGAACTGAAATCACGCCTATGGTGCAAACTTCCTATGTGAACACAGCTGGGCAAAGCCAGGACATAGAAAGAACAGGTGCTCTCTGTGCTCAGTGACTGCCATTCTAACCCCCAGGGGGCAAATGTGTGCGTGTGTGTGTGTGTGTGTGTGTGTGTGTGAGCGTGGTGGCGGGTAGCAGGGGCCTGTCTCCAGGAGCACTGGTCCCAGCCCTGCTTCTAATCCCCATGTGGCTGAAGAATAAATATTCTCTTAGCAGTGCTGACGCCTGCCCCGGTGTGGGCATGGGGCTGCCAGCGGCAGCTGGGTAAACAAGTGGGCTGCAAGCTAATTTCATAGCCAGACTCCGGGGAACAGCTGTGGAAAACACAGCACAGGCCTGGGAGGCTGACTGGAGCCAGCCTGGGATCGCTTGTCTTCTGAAATAGGTCCACCATAAGCCCCGGTGACATTTGGACACAGCCTCCTGCAGGCTGCTGGTGTGCGTGTGTGCGTGCGTGTGTGTGTGCATGCTACACAGCGCCGGCCTTGGATCCTGGGACCAAACAGTTCCTCCTCCTGGAAGCTCTGTAAAATGGCCTGCTGGAGAGAACCCTGTCTAAACAACAACCTTCACCCGGGGAGAGCGACCCCAGGCGACGAGGCAGAGACAGCAACAAACAGAATTTCCTTCTGAATGCGGCTTGCTGAGAAGAAAGGGGTGTTAGGGTGTAGAGCATTCACGTGGCTTAATGTCAAACACTTCCCGTATGGCGCCATGTGAGTATGACTGAGACCTGTGTGAGGGATGTGACCAGTAGGCATGTCCAACTCCTGTTTTCTCACTTCCAGCTAAGCAGGGGGCCCAAGTTCAAATCCTGCTAAATGCAGGACACATTCAAAATCTCTTCCCCTCTGTGTAAATACCAGCGAGCGTCCACAGCGCGTCCAGCCCTTGGAGTGCCCAGGGGCCCTGGTGGTAGGCTGTGGAGGGGGAATGCAGCTCCTTGTTTTCATTGTCCTGGGAAAGTTTTCCAGGTTGGAATCTGTATGTTATGGGAAGGAGGCAGGTAACTGTTAGGAAACTTGTCGAAACATGCTGAGGACAAAGGTTCAAGGGCGTTCCCCTTGGACTCAGCATCAGAAGGGTCCTTTGGGAAAAGTCAGCGCTACTCCAGAGGGCTCCTGGAGGCACCCCTGTGGGGTTGGTCAGTCCCCAGAACTGCTGCATACGAGAGGCTCAAACTCGTTCCCTGTGGTTTCCTGTTGGCCAGCAGTATCACCAACAATCTCTCTTCTCTATGGGTTGTCTCCCTGCCTCCCCATTCCCCCTTTTAAAAAAAAAAAAAAACACTGGCCACTGTTGTGGACCCACACTGTCCCTGGGTGGTCTTAGCATCGGTACCTTAATCACAGCTGCCCAAGCTCGTCTTTTCAAAGAGGCGCTGGGTGGGCCTGTGCTTGGGAGGGCCACATTGTGGAGAGTGCCTGGGAATAAAACTGCATTTTCTCACCCACCTGAATATTTGAAAGACCACACTGGCTCCTGTAGAACTGGCCCATCCTTCAACATTGCTCAGATCCCAACCCGGATGGGGTGCATGGGGGGAACCTCAGCAAGGGCCCGGGTGGCAAGTCCAGGGTCAAGTACAAAGCCTGAACCAACCACTCAACAGTGTCTGTCTTCAGCTACAAACCAGGTGGCACATCCCCCAAAGTCCCTGTGAGGCAGGACAGTCTCTCAGTGGCTAGTCCCCCAGATCATTGCTACCCTGAATTGTTGGGACTTTTGCAGGACTTGTTGGAACCCCTGCCCCGCCTCCTTTGCTGGTACTTCTGGCTCTAAGTTGGTGCTTAGAAATGTTAAATAACAATAATAATAATAACACATTTGAATGTGACGCTTTAACAACCAATTTGTTATTTCCCTACTTTATTTCTGAGATCTTAAGAACGGTGCCCTTCCTGCACAGAACATCAGGGTGCATTTATATGAAAAAATGAAACTAATTAAAATGTTTGAAAACCATAAACCATGCCACCATAAAACAGCAGCAGCCCTCTTTTTCCAGTCTAGAAAGATCTTTCTGCCTTGCTTTGTGGCTGGCCCCGGAGCTGGGAGACACAGGAACCAGGATGCCGGAGGGAGATGAACAAGGCCTCAGCTTCCCAGACCCCGTTGTGGTATCTATGAGAAGCAGAGCTGGGGCAGCAGCGAGGGGCTGGACCCTACTGGGGGACATACTTCACTTAGGGTACTCAGAGACCCTCCCACTTCATGTATGATTACAGTCTGGGACAAGTTTTTACTGGTGGCTCAGAAGTAGAACATGAGTGCTTTAAAATAACAGGGTGGTGTTTGGCACAGTGGTTAAGACATCTGCAACCCACACCAGGGTACCTGGGTGCAATTCCTGGTTCCCCTCTTAACCCCAGCTTCCTGCCAATGTGCTCTCCTGGGAGGCAGCAGGGACGACAAAATATGCGGGTCCCTGACAACCATGTGGGAGACCTGGACTGGGTTCCTGGCTTCTGGCTTGAGATGGGGCACAGTCCCAGCTGTTTTGGACATGTGGAGAGTGAACCAAATGATGGGAGATCTCCTGGTTGAAGTGATGGCAGCAGTAACGAGAAGGCAGCACCAGGATTGTGCAGGCCCTGAAAGCTGTGCGAGGTGTGCGTGGCTGTGGTGTGAAGTGGATTAGCTGCCACTGCATGTGACTCGACCTGGCCTTCATCACTGATGGGTCATCCTCCAACAGTGAAGCTGACTTTACATGAGGCCAACCACAAACCTGGGGGCCATAAGAGCCTCTAAGCAAACAAAATGTGAATGCTTGTTGAGCAAATGAATGAGAGAAGCAAGTTGTGTGCAAAATGGCAGGCAGATAGGTCCGGCATGGCGGGCAGATAGGTAGGGCATGGCGGCGGTGGGCAGTGGGAGGGGCAGCTGTACACCAAGAAGCCATGCTGGAAGTCCCTGAGAAAGACAAGTAAGACGTTCTGTCCAAAGGCTTTATTTCCTAATTTTTTTTCCAGATGTGAGTTCATATCTTTAAAAGGATAAATCCCTAGGAATTTTTTTTGGATTAAATTCTTATCTCCCGTTCTATTACCACCAGTACCTCAGCATGTACTGTCTCTCTAGAAATGGGGTGGATTTTTCACCTGGGATTTCCTTCATGGACATGCAGCCCCTATAGTGCAGCATTATTCCTGCTGTCACTTGACAGAGGGGGGCAATGAGGCCCCAGAATGGTGCAGTCACTTGCCCACTCACCAACACCATGAGCCTAAGGCTGCCTTGTGTCTGAGTTCTTCCCCATCTGTGCTCTGCCTTGCATGGTTCCTTGGGGTCCCCTACAGGTTCCCGTTGGGCTCACTTTCATTGGGGTTGGGTTGTGCTACTTATTCAGATGGCGTGTCGACATGAGGGTGTGGAAGTGCAGAGGCCAGAGAACAGGCTTGGTGAGGTCAGGAGAGGTGGATCCCCAAGGACCTTGAGCTGCTCTGCCAGTGGAGCAACTCTGGAGTAACTGCATGCTTTCCAAGCAATCGGGTGTGAGGAAGGGGGTGGACTGGAGGCAGGAGGCTGTCCCCAGCCCCTGTGCGATACACATACCACAGGGCCCAGGACCATGGCAGGGAAGTGCAAATAAATGGAAAGGATGGACAGGACTGGTGCTAATGTGGACAAGTTATGGGGAGGGCTCAAGGGGTGGCAACTTCCCCTTGGCACAGAAGGGCAAGGAGTGGGCCTGGCTCCTGAACTGGCCATGCAGGGGGAGAAGCAGGCTTGGGGATGGTTCTGGGCATTTTATTGTTGAGGCCTCTGGCGGATATCTAAGGATAGACAATCATGGAAAAGAATCGGGAGCTGGAGACGTGGGCTTTGAAGTAAGAAAGGTCTGCGTTCAAGTTTCATTTCTACTGCTTCCAAGCCAAAGTGTGGAGTTAGCTCCCCAGGCTACCGGAAACACAGTTTCCTTGCACGTAAATGGGGTCAGGGCCAACTTGTCCCATGGGGTGGTTGTTAATGCTAAGACAAAACATGCGAAGCTCTTGGCACGGTGCCTGGTCCTCCACAACCAGTTTAGAACAACAGAGAGCAGCCGCAAAAACACAGCTACCACCACAAGCAGCACGTTAGGGTGCATCTTCCTGATTTGAGATTATGGAGTGGAGCAGAAGCAATCTCACATCATGGGGCATAGCAATCACTTGGCCAAAGCCTGACTCTGGGGGTTCCTTTCTTCATCGGGGTGTCATGTGGCATTTCAACATGCATTTAACTTCTGTGTAGACCACAGGCCACTGCCCACAAGACGCGATGCAAAGAGCCAGGAGATGGCCACAGAGTAGATAGCATGACGGCGGCAAAGCAGAATGCTTTTTTTTTTTTTTCAAAGCACACAGCTTTTTTTTTCTTCCAGCAAGGCAAGTGGATTTCCATGACGACACCTTCTACCCACAATTCAATCTGATCATTCAACACATATTTACCAAGCACATGATAGGCAAGTGCGGGGTGCCAAAACCTAAGAACACACGTTCTTTTGTCTCAAGAACCTGCCTGCTGGCTGTAGAGAAACAAGTAGACAGAGCAAGGCCATGCAATGCATTCATCGTAACAACATCACCCCTTCACGCAGAGTTTGTCCCAGACCCCAGGTGCTGCTCGGATGGCCCTACAGCATTATTTCACTGACTCTCTCCTCCAACCCAACCACAGAGTCTGCAAAACAAGCCCCATCTATGGAAGACGAAACTGAGATTTTAAGAGGACATATGTCTTGCTAATGATCACAGAGGTAAAAAGTAGGAAGAGTGGGGATTCAAGGCTGAGTGGCCTGAATGTGACTTCCAGCCCCTCATCCCGTCAGTGTGACGGGCAGCCCAACTGGGGTTGATGAATGCGGCTGGCTAACCAAAGGACTGTTTCATCCTGCGTGTAAAGACGTCTTTGACCCCAACTCTAAATGGGACCCTAAGCCCATTTAGGAGACCTGGAAGAAGTTCCTGGGTCCTGCCTTTGGATAGCTGCGCTCCCAGTTGTTGCAACCACTTAGGGAGTGAACCAGCAGATGGAAGATCTCCTTCTCTCTGTAAATCTGCCTTTCCAATAAAAGTAAATAAATCTTAAAAAATAAAAGGACCCAGCTCCCATCAGGAAGTCCCATATGGAGTCCCCAGGGTCTGAGTTAAGGGGGAGGAGCTACAGTACATACACCATCCCTTGACACTCCCAGCCTGGAGTACAGATCTGGATCCACAGCCAGCAGGTGCGGTGTCCTTAGGCGTCGGGCAGCATGATAGAGAAGCCCACCTGAAGGTGCGGTTGACTGGCTGAAACTATTTGTTTCATCAGGGATGAAGCTGCCAGTGTTGACTGAGTGCCTGACTATGGTGTATTAGTGCTCAAGTCTGCCACCAGAGGCAGGTGATGAGTGGCAGGGGATGTGGTTGCTGCTGACTTAGCAGTGTCACCACATCTATCCCAGCCTGACCAGGAAGCCCAAGCTGCAAGCACTGAAGCAGGGAGATGCAAGTGTACCTGGACTTGCGGGGATTCTGTAAGAAAAGCACGGGGCATGGGCTTTTTGCTCATCTCTGCTGGAGGAAGTGCACTGTTCAGCTGGCAGAGCCTTTGTCCTGTCAGGGACAGGGTTTCCCTAGGGTCCCATAAGAGGTCCATGTGATCCCATCATCTTGCTCGAAGAACTGCTGGGATGCCTGAAACAGACAATTTCAACCTCCAAGCACCGGTCTCTCCCTTGATTATCAACAAGGAACATGATGCGGCACCGTGGAATCTAATTCTGAACGCTGTCTTAATGCCTCTATACCAGTTTTCACAACGTTCCCTTCTCATCTCAGCAGATGACAAGTTGCTGCTATTGAATTCCCATTAATATGAATTATGGGTACAATATCTTTGGCCCAATATTGTCTCCTCAGCTTGATATTATTGTGGGGGTGTGAAACAAAATCACGCTTTCAGCACATTTCTGACGGAAGAGGCCGTGGCGGCTCCAGGCTGGGTTTTGGAGCTCTGGCAGGTGGATCCTTCTGAGAGTCAGACTCACCCTCACAGCAGGACCTGAGCTGGCTTCCAGACAGCCCAAGGAGGCCATGAGCCCAGTCCTGGAGCCCTACAGGCCTTTGCTGGCTGCCTAATTACCCTGGACGTGACTGAATCTCGCTGGGATGACAGGAAGATCATCCCAACACTGACATGAGCCGCTGACAGGTGGGGGCACTTGGCACCGTGGCGGGCTTCCCAGCAGCACTCCATCAGCATGAGCCACAGATGACAGTGACGAGGCTGGCAACTCCCCCAAGAACACAGCATGGAGCTTGGCTGGTTGGGGGAAGTGACATGTCCTGGGATAGCTGCTGGGCACACGGGGTTCATATACGTGGAGTTACCATGGTGCTATCCATTCCTAGCACTGTAACCTGCCTCCATTAGCACAGCCGAGGACTCGCCTTGGCCCAGCTCTTAGAGGTCCTATGGCAGTTGACCCAAGTTCATGCCACTAGTGGTCCTGGCAGTCACTGGAAGTCTCCTGTTCCAGGGCTAGCTCATCTCCACCATGCCCGACAGTGACCTGGCATCTGGGCAGCCCAGAGTCTTACAGGTTATAGCAGTGGAGAGAGGAATGAATGAAAGTGCTGAGAGCCCTGCTACATCTATGGGAATGGGTACGGCCTGGCAGGTTTCCTCAGCAACCTCAACCCTACAATTGGCCGGGAAGCCAGCCCGTGGTTGTCCCATCCATCGCTTGGGACTTACTCCCCTCACCTGAGTGCGACCCCAGCTGGTCCCAGGGTGGAGTGGAGTTTGACCACCTCCTTTTGGGTCACTGGGCTTGTAGTCCCCATTTCTCCTAATAGAGGGAGTTACCTTGTGTCTTTTCCCTCTTTTCCATGGTGGGATCTAATTTTTTAGACATATCTTTGATTTTTACTTTGTTCTTAATGGTTATGGCTCTCTCTTAATTTGCCATTTCTGCTTTTCCAAGCACATGCTTCAGTGGCATTCCTTGCACTCCCAGGGTCATACAGCCATCACCACTGTTCTGCAGCATGCTCATCACTCCATGCAGAAGTACTAACCTTCAGGCAACAACTCCCCATCCTGCTCTCCAGCCTTGGTAACCTGAGTAAGTCCATGTCTGTGAATCACGGCATCTATTTGCATCAAGCACTGCTGTCTGCCTATCTCCTTTAGGTCTTGCTGAGTGGGTACTCTTGTCTACAGTGTGGAGGAAGGCACACAGAGTCTGGAGAATGCCATGGTCCTGCCTACAGGCAGCCTGGCAGATCAAGTATAGAGATGGGTGTTGAACTCACTTTCTGACCCCTGACCTAGCCTGTTTTGCATCACCCCAAGGAGCCTTATCAAATTGACCTGCCCTCACCATGCCAGGAAGACCATGTTCCATTGGCTGGAGACAAAACGCGGGCCCACACACAAGGACGGCTTCTTTCTTCCTGCTCTGACCCCAACACTCATCAGTGTCTACCAGTGACACTGTGCTCTTTTCCCCCTCCCAGTCCAGCCTTCAAGCCACCCAGGAGTGCTGTGGGCTGAGCCAGAGGAAGCCACCTTTTGGAGCTTGGGGACATCCCCAAGCTAATGGCCAAGGACAATTTTGAGTCCTTAGACTGCCCTTGATAGATAGATGAAGAGCATACTACAAGGCTTGGCTGACCCAACCATCCTACACTCAAGCAGAGTCTCTATGACCCTGCGTAGTTTGACTCCTATGGAGAAAAGGTCACCTAATCAGAGAGAAACTGAAGACAACCAGGGCCAGGTGCTTAGCAGATGCGGGGCTGGGCCTCATGAGCCCTCCCCCATTTTGCTCCTGATATTTCTGTGGGTTTCAAAACACTGATGAGCAAAACTGCTCCTTTGGGGAACCTGTAGCTGTATCTTGCATCCTGGGGAAAGACGTTCATTGCATATTCTCCTAGGAGTTTAACAAATTCTTCAGAAGGTTGTGCTGGGATGCGCCTCTGTAGAGCGATGAATGCCAGGACTCTGGAGTGAGAATGCCCAATCTTCCTAAGTGATCTTGTGCAAGCAGGGATAAAATGGAACAGAACAGAAACCTCCCACATTCATCTATGCATCTGTAATCAACTAATCTTGGACAAAGTAGCTAAAATCATTATCTGGAGAAAGGACAATCTCTCCAACAAATGTTGTTGGGGAAATTGGATTTCTCATGCAGAAGTTTGAAACAAGACCCCTATTGAACACCCCCATACAAAGATCAACGCACAGTAGATCAATGTCTAAACTTAAGACCTGAAACCATCAGATTACTAAAGGGAAAAAAAAAAAATAAGGAAACACTGTAAGACCTTGGCCTGGTGGAGGCTGCTTGAAGTACAAGCAATAAAAGCGAAAACAGACAAATGGGATGACATCAAGCTAAGAAGCTTCTACATAGCCAAGGAAATGACAAGAAAGTGAAGAGGCAACCAACAGAATGGGAGATGTTTGCACATTATGCCTCTGATAAAGGCTTAATATGCAGTCTCCATGTGGAGTTCAAAGAACCCAACAACAGGACAAACAATCCCGGGAAGAAAAGGTCAAAGAATGTGGAACAGGCATTTTTCAAAGCATAAAATATCACTGGCCAACAAGACACATGACGAAATGCTCAGAACCACCAGCCTTCAGGGAAATGCAAATAATAACCACAGTGAGTTTCACCACACCCGTCAAAATGGCTACCATCCGAAAAAATCAAGAAATAACAAATGCTGGTGAGGATGCAGAGAAAAAGGTACCCTACTACACTCTTGATGACAACGCAAATTGGTACAACCATTATGGAAAACAGTATGGAGATCCTCAAAATACTAAAAATAGATCTACCACATGACCCAGCTATCCCACTCCTGGGAACACAGTGAAAGGTGACAAAATTAGCACACGAAAGTTACTTGCATACCCATGTTTATAACAGCTCAATTTATAATTGCTAAGAGATGGGATCAACCTAGATGTCCATCAACTGATGACTGGATAAAGAAACGTGGTACATATACACTATGGAATACTACTTAGCAATAGAAAATAGTGAAATCCTGATCTTTGTGACAAAATGAATGCAACTGGAGATCATTACATTAAGTGAAATAAGTCAGACCCAGAAAGACAACTATCACACTTTCTATTATTGGTGGTAGTTGATACACAGAGAGTATAAAAACTGTGTGGCTCTCATGTCATTTGGTAGTTAGAAATACTCTTCGCAGAAGCCTATCATATAAATAACAATATATTCTTTTTCATACCTTAACAAAAAAGAAATGGGAATAACAAGAACTCTTGGGTACTAACAATGTTTTGTCCTTTTGGGGGGGGGGGTGTTGGTTATAGGTGTGATCAGAGGGGAAAAAAACCTCATTTATTTGCACTTAGGTACTTTTTTGATGTATATACTGTACTTCAATAAAGTGATTAAAAAAGTGAGGGTTAAAATAATGATCTCAGAGGACTAGAACAAGGCATATAGAAGCAAGTGTTAGTGAGGATCTTAGAGTGCTGCCACAAAGTCATTACATGGGTGTTTCCAACTAAATGAACCAATGGAGGTGGCTACAAGGAATTATAGAGACCAGAGGCATCTGGCATCTGGAGACCAGAGGACCATCTGAAGCAGGTTGTGATTCTGTGGCTGCAGACACTTTGTCAGAGATAAGAGGTGATGCAGGGCCCAAGACCAAAGGTCTGATGCTACAAAACCATTTCCGGGTACAGGGCCCCCAGGGCAAACTCACAAGGGCTCCACCTGGGCTCCCCATGTGGGTCCTGGCTTCATCCTCCTCCTCATTATGGGTGCCCACAGAAAACCCTGTTGGGTGGCCACTCTACCTTATTCTCTCAGCAGGCAGGTGAAGAATGCCAAACTTAACCCAACATTAAGGGTTAAGTCACACACACACACACACACACACACACACACACACACGGACATGTTCATTCATTCCATCTGCAAGTACATATGGAGACCTCAGCGTGCTGGTCACCATATGGAGAGTGTGTCTATGGTGGTCCCAGCCTAGTAAGGAAACCAGTGAAATTAGGGAAAGTATGACAGAATACAAGTGTGATCAGCATTAGAACAGGGGGACACGTAAAAGGACTGTGAGGGACAAAAAGGAATCAAATGCGAAAACCAATTATTTTTCCTCACCCCAAGATGCAGCTGGTGAGAACAGGTGTTTTTCTGGGCAGACAAGACTGGGAATGGAAATTCTAGGAAGTAGGAGTGTCACAGGCTAACAGAGCAGCACCCCCATACGAGCACTGGCATCCCATATGGGCACTGGTTCATGGCCCAAGCACTATCACTTTCCATCCAGCTGTTTGTTTGCAAGCAGAAGATGGCCCAAGTCCTTAGGCCCTGCTACCCACATGGGAGACCCACAAGAAGCTCCAAGCTCTGGCTTTGGCCTGGCCCAGTGGTAGCCATTGTGGCCACTGGAGGAATGAACCAACAGATGGAAGAATTCTGTCTCTAACTCTGTCTCAAAAGAGGAACTGGAGGGCAGCAGTCTTGGAGGACACCCGGATGCCCTGTCCACACACTTGCTGGGTTCTTTGGCGTTTTGCTTCCCAGAGGAAAAATGAGGCTTCCAAGGTGGTGTATTCACAGTTTGGACAAGGACGCTAAGACGGTTCAGATGCAATCCCAGTGGTGGCGCATGGAACTTTCCCAAGATGTGGTCGGAGGCAGATGAGCATGGCAGCGGATTGATCATTGGCCCCAAAATGGCAGCTGTTCTCTGTGACACTTCCTCCTGGTGGCACCATGCTTGCCGAGTGTAGGGCCAGACTGGCTGGCTGACCGGGGCTAGGGTCCGCCTCCTAACCAGAATCCAACCTGCTCTGCAATGGGCTGACAGTGAGCAAATTATCCGGGCTGAGGGTAGCTTGCCTCCAGTTTATTTCCCCCTCATTATTTCTGGCATCCCAGACAGTTGCCAGTTAACAAATAGGTTGGGTTCTGAAAGTTCATTTGTAATTTGGCTGTTTAGATGGTGGAGCACACTTTCCCTGTACAAAAAAATGTTATAAATGGTGAGGAGACACCCAGACTCATTCCTGTAACGCCTGTTTAACCCATAAAGTGACTAAAATACTATCCTTTTGAAAAAAAAAAAAATTGTTTAATTGCAGCATGAGTAATTAAATGAAACAGAGAAAACCATTAAAACAGAATAAGAAGTAGATTTATGTTCATCCTGAAGGATGCTGTTTGCATAAAAGCTAATTTAATTTAAGAAGAGGGCTTTCCAAGTGCTTTGGGGGTAACTGCATGAGATCTATCCTATTAGGGAGAAAAAGGCACCAGGCTGTCCGAATCTGTGGCTACTGAAATGTGTGCTGGGTAACTGGCTCCCCTTTCCAAGTTTCAGCTCATGACAAAGTCTTGCAGGTGGAATGAATTTTCCAAAGTGGATTCTCACAGGGAGGCATGCATGAATCAGAGTCCATGGTCTTCTCAGGGGTGAGGGCTACATCCGGAATCAGCAGGTGAGCACTGATGCTTGTGCATGTGCTGGGGAAGTAGCATCCTACTCAGTCTACTGCTGGGCAGGCCAAGTGTTGGGGCTTTTTAGGACCAGGAGCCATGTCCTGGGTCAGTGTGGGTACTCCTAGGTCAATCACCCTGAAAGGTCTCTGGGGACAGTTGGCTAGTCTGTCCCCTCTAAACAAACACAGGGCTTGCTGGCCTGCTTGTTGGGACCCTCCCCAGTCAATGCTTTGTGTGTGTGTGTGGGGGTTATACCAGCGTGTGTCAGTCCTGACTGTCCCCTATTGACTCCCTATGCTAGGTTATGTGAATAGAGTAGTGGACGAACCGATCCTTCCTGATCACAAGCAGGGGCGCCCTGGTCAGAGGCTGGAGTGAAGGACCATGCCTAAGTGCACCCACTGAGAATACCAAGGCAGGTATGCTGCCAGCATGGCGCCAACTCTTCAATTCTTAGATACCCGCCCCTTTGCCATGTGGTACTGCAGCATCTCCTGTCCAACACAGGTTATCTTTGTCCATCCCTTCTTTCTGGCAGGGTCACACACTTGCTTTAGTCAACAGGGTTGTAGAAAACAAGACTCAAGCAGATTAGAAATGCATTTGTGCACTGATCTTGCTCTTGAAACCTTGAGATCAAAATGCGAGTGAGCCTGAGCTGGCCAGATGGAAGATGACAGGCCACAGGAGCGGGATGCGGGGGATGGAGAAGGACGGAAATGCCTTGGCCAACATGTGAACAAAACCTGATACCAGCCACTGGCCACCCATAGCTGACTCCAGACACATGAAAGATCCCAGCTGAGCCATCCTGGAGCAGCACTGAGTGCTGATCCATGGAATTCTGTAGGCCCCCGGTTCTAAGTTTTGGAGTGATTCTTAGGCAACAAAAACTAACTTGTACACACATCAGGCTCCAGCTGTGGTGTGTCCAGACATCTTTATTTTTTGTATCTATTACTGTCTTTCTGTCCATGGTGCATTTCTGTAAAGTTTGGAAAAATACACCACTGTATTTCCTTTTTTTTTTTTTTGTCCTTGTAATCATAAGTGTAAGTTTGAGCCCATCAAGTCTACCCTCCTCAAACTGTAGGCTTTGAAATGGGGGCTTTGGAATCCATGACATTTTTCAATTTTGTGCACACTCTGTGGCTGACAGATGGGTTTTAAGCCAATGAAGATACCATCCAAACTGTAACTGCTCCTTAAAGTGCAGGCGAAAGCCATTAGCTCCGTACCAGCATGTGCAGGTCGTCTCACAATGCATTATCGGAGCCTGATAATTTATCACAAGGGAAATCACAAAGTCTTGTTCGTGGAGCCAGCAACAGACTCCTGGATAAAATCACGCACAGACTGACAATTCACCACGAGAAGGGCTTGAATCATCCTCCCCATCCAGCCCACTCAGCAGCCCTGGATTTTTCAACATCAACAGAAGAGGAAGGGGGGGGGATGGGCAGAGCCGTCCTTCAGTCATTCCCAGATCCCAGACCCACAGACGAGGCTCCCAGGAGCCCCATGGACATTTCACATCTTCTCCCTTGGAGCAGCGTGTCTCCAGAGATGTCAGAGTCTACGGGATAGGCTTGCTTTTGGAAGTGTTCCCCAGGATGACAAGGGTCCAGCCTGACAGGTCGAAAGGCTCACAAAGGCGGGAGAGTGGTTGCTGGGGGTTCTGAGGACACAGCCTTGATCTCATGGCCCTCTCGGGCCTCCTCGGGCCTCAGGTACAGGCTGCGCAGTCAACTTTATTCTCAAGGGTTAGCTTGGAGGGACAATGGGAATGTTGGAACATGAGCGCTTCTGGCGCCTGGTGTGGACGGCAGCGAGGATCCTGCAGGCGTCCTTCTTTCAGCCACAAAACAGCATTTGATGAAGCCGTCCCTTTTCTGTCTCACCTGTCAAGCAGGTTTTCTGAGAATAATTTAGATTTCACACAGCAGCAACTGCCGGGCATCCGTGCTTCCCTCCTACCCCCCAGATGGGCAGGCAACCATGGGGTTAGATTTCTGCTTCCCAGAAGTCCAGAGAGCCAAACGGGAGAAAATTGTGTGCTTCCCCATTCCTTGGGGCACCTGTGCCCATCACAAGGGGAGGGGCCTCTCCTCAGCACCAGCCACCCGGTGTCTGTCTCCCTGTTCCCCATCAGGGTATGGACACTTGGAGAGATCCAATCTCTAACTTTAGCTTTCTGTTTTAAGAGGGGATATTGGGGGCAGGAGGAAGAGTGGTGTTAAGGGTGGGATGAGAGAGAGAGAGAGAGAAAGAGAGAGAGAGAGTATCTTTCATTTGTTGGGTTACTCCCCAATGCCCACAGTAGCCAGGCAGGGCTAGGTGAGTCTCTTAGATGGGTGGCAGGCTCCCAAACACTGTAGCCACACCCTGCTGCCTCTCAGGGTACACGTTAGTAGGAAGCTGGAGCCGGGAACTGGGCTCAGACCCCAAGATGTGGGGCAGGGCGTGGAAGCCAACCATTCCGCTAAGTGCCCATGGTGATGACTCTGTAATATTGACTTTTGTTGAGTTCTATGGCTTCCCCAGCTGCGGGTTCTGTACTAAACTTTCATCCGCAACATTTCCTTGAGAAAGGTGTTATTCCCACGTTATAGACAAAGACACTGAGGCATGGAGACCTTCTCAGCTTGTGAGTGGCAGAGCTAGGGTTCCACCAATCCCAGTTCTAGATGACCCAAAAGCTCAAAGCTTTCACCAGCTGGGATACTCTGAGCTGATGTCACCTTTAGTTTAAATCTTCCATGTATCCCACAAGAGACCACGGTGCCCACTTTCTGGCAGGAAACTTGCTGTCTGTCATCAGGTCGGTGGCTGGGAGGGTGGGACTTATCAGAACAATGCTGTAATCACAGCTGTCATGGACAGTGCAACCTGCCAGTTGGTCCAGATACAGAGAGAACCAGGTGGGCTCTGGTCCTAACTCACCAATTGGCCCCGGACAGCTGCTTTTCTCTCCACTGCAGGATGAGGGACTGAATAGCACAGTGGCTTTACTCTTCTTAGGACATGGGCACTTAGGTTCTGGAGGGCCTGGAACTCATCCAACTGATTTTTCATCAAAACACACAGGGCATCTGTTGGCCATAGACAAATGAAGACTCAGAAAAAGCAGCTCTGGGCTGAAGGCAACAGTGATGGGGAATTGCTAAGACGTCACAGGGAGCACAACCAGCCTTTCCCACCCCGGACAGCTGGGGCTGTTCTCCACAGGCTTGGTAGATTCAGCACTGGCAATAATTAGGATCAGGCCCATGGGGCTAGGAGGACAGAGTGGTGACGTGGATGCTGGGGATGCCACCTGCCCTCACTCTTCTCCTTGTTCAGCCAAGGAGGGCTACTAAAGTCTGAGAATTAGTCCTTGGTTCTAAAGTTCTCTTTCTCAGCGAGCTGCCCTCAACCAAGCGAGGTACGAGTCCTTCACCAAGGAAGCCAGGCCCTAGGCGGTGAAGCAGCCTTCATCTCGCTCTGGCTAGTAGAACAGCCAGCCTGGCCCTCCCACCTTCTGCAGAGCAGGGGCTCGGCTCCATGGGCTCAGCCTGTGAGGAAAGCCCAGAGCTTGAAGTGTTTCCACCTTCATTCCTGCAGTCACCTGGTTTATCAGCTGCACTGACACACCTTCTATGTGGAGATGTGCAAGGTGCCTCCTTCCCCATAGCGCTCCCTTCTTCCACAGCATCCCGAGCCCAAGCCCCCATCTGTCCAACATGACTTCCTTTCCTGCCACCTTGGCAGGAAAAGCTCAGACTTTTCCTACAGGTAAGGTTATAAATGAACACCTGTTCTCACAGGGGCTAGAACATACACCTGCAGGCAGGGATAGCAGTGATGGCGGGAGAGAGGGGACACCACAGCTCCTGGGGAGGCCTGACCACTGGCAGGCTCCGTTCTGGCCTGAGGCCTCATGACTCTAGCAGGCAGGTGTTCCATCTTACAGGTGGGGGTCCTCAGAGGTCAGGCAACCTGTCCATAGTCACTTAGGTACTAGTGGCTGGTGGAAATTGAAATCCAGGCAAATCCGTCTTCTAAGCCTGCCTTTTCCCCACTCCACCAAGTCTCCTTTGCTGATTAACTCCAATAGCAGAGATGCTCTCAGCCACGTGGTCACACTGTCCAGGCCACAGATTTGTCAAGTCCTGGCCAGTGAGCCCACTGAGGGCAAGAGCCAGCTCTGAGCTGTCTTGGCATGGGGACACACACAGGCTGGGGGCCAGGCCTCGGGGTGGGCAGCAGTGAGACCCAAATCGAATTACCATGTCCTGGGTGGAGCCAGTGTGGGCTGCTGTTCTCCCAAGTACTCCAGAAAAGCCAGAGTGAAATCAGGCACTTTGGTCTGACCCAACAAACCATGGCACCATGGCAGATAGCAGTCGGCTGCAGATGGGCATGGAGGGAAATGGGATTCAGCCCCACCGTGGTCACTTGCCAAGAAGCTGGCTGTGCTCAGAGCCTGAAATTTCCTTCAGCCCCACCAAAACCCCTATCCCCTGAGTCCCTGTCCTGGCTGTTCTTTTCTGTCTGGGCTTAGTTCTGGTCCTCCTGTGTGGCTACAGTCTGGGGCCTGTCCAGTGGGGGAGGGCAACAACCGAGCTGTTTTGGAGGCAGGTGGACAGGGCAGCCCTGCCAGGGAGTCATTGCTACTGAGCTCCCTGCACCTCCCCTGGCTGGCAGAGCCCGCAGGAGCAGCCCAGCACCAGTTCTAAAAAGGCATCCACTTAGGAGAGGAAAGAAAGCAGCAAGCGGGTGGCCCAAGCCCAGCACCCCTCTCCCATCCACAGCCTCCAGTCCTCAGCCCCCAGAGGCTACCATTCTCGGCTGCTCCTGCCAGATGTGGCTGCTGGGCCTGGGGCTGCCTCTGCTGTGCAGAGGTTACCGTGGTGAAGCACCCAGGGTGGAAAGAGGGAGGAATGTGCTGTGCTGGCCTGGGGGGCAGTGTGCCCAAATAATCTTTCACGTCCCCTGCCCGGCATTCCTGCCCTCCGCCCCTCGGCGGGGTGGCAATTTCACAACGGGAGAATAAAATCAATAAGGCACTGCAGCAAGTTGTCAGCACGCCGTGCGGTGGCCCACAACAGCTCCATTGTTCCAGCCTGGCTGGGCTCTGGGACCGGCAGCAGCGCTGACAGCGGGTTGGGAGTATGACGGCGACAAAGGCACCGCAAGCCCAGAGCACTCCGCCCAGCGCTGCAGCCATGCACAATGGCTGGGCTGGAACTTGCCGCCTTTAATTTCTCTGGCAACTTTGATGAAAACTAGCAAAGAGGAGACGCATGCATTTAGACAAACACACACACATATACAGGGGTGCCCGCTCAGGTTGGCTTGGCCAGGGCTTCCCAGGGGGCAGCCCTAAATGGCTGGCATGTGCAGAGGCAGTCTATCGAGCCCTGGCCAGTAGTGGTGGGGATAGGGCCTATTGGGCGTCCTGCTGGCCCTCCAGGGCTCAGTTGGTCTGAGGCTCTCGGGGCAGTGAGTGTTAGGAAATGGGCTTGGTGTGCCTGGCACAGCCCCTTGGAGCCACATCCCATTCATACACCACTTACATCACTCTCACACACTGCCACTTTCCCAGGTGTGCCAAGACCTGGAGTTTTGCTCCTTGGGCTTGTGCTGGTGCCAGGCCTGGATCCCCGTGGAAGAGACCTGCGGCCTTGGACCAGCGCTCCCAAGCCTGGGAGCCTCTGTGTCCTCCATAGTGAGGACTGAATTGCCTGTGCCTGCGGGGCTGTGAGGCCCAGTGGGGACCCTCAGCCCTGTGCTCTAGACGGACAGTGTCTTCCTGCAAAGCCGTCGCTCATGCCCAACTCCTGCTCAGGGCTTACCTTGGTGGTGACTGCCGAGGCGGAGCTGGCCACGAGACTGGTGATGGCCTCGGTGCTGCCTGTGGTGCAGGCCGCCGGGGCCGTGGCGGGTGTGGGCAGCCGGGAGGGCACCACGGGCAGCGGGAGGAGGCCAGGCCGGGCGCTGAGGCTGCTTGCTGAGCCGCCCCCGGCCCCCGCGGTGACACTGCAGATGCTGGTGGTCCCATGCGTGCCATTGACGCTCCACTCACGGCGGTCCCAGCCCACGCGGTACTCTCTCTCGAAGCGACTGTGGTGCCGGGACATCTCGGTGGGCCGCGGCGGCTTCTCACAGGGGAACAGAGCCCGAACCTGAGGGCACAGAGCAGAACAGGGCGGCTCAGAGACGCAGCTGTGTGGAGGCAGCCATGGGACCACTTGGTGCCCTGGGATCTGTGGCGGGCTTTCCCATACCAGCTCCTTCCCCAAGTGCGGTCAGCTTGCAGAGCCTGTCCCCTTCCCTCCCCACTTCTTGGGTGATGAATCAGTGGTGTGTGTGTGCCTGTAGAGCAGGGAGCACCAGGGTGGGAGGCAGGATTCGAACCAGGCTAGGGTGAAAAGTCATGCTTTACCAGGGGTCACATGAACAACACAAACACGATTTAGTAATGACTGGGGTTTGAGCTCCTCCTCCCCCCAGCCATGTCTGTAGATGTGTTTATTTGTGCTCCAGGCCCTCTGGGTCAAGCTAATCCCAGTGCCTGTGAGGTGGGAGACAGGGACTGCCCCCATCCACGGCCTGGGGACTTCCAGGGTCAGGTACCAGGCGAAGGGAAGCAGGCAGAACCTCTCAGCCTGACTCACTGTGCCACTCAAGTGTGCCATGCTGCTGGGAACTGACTTCCCTCTTCCTAGCCACATTCCTGAAATTTACCTGGGAACACTACAGATCCCAGCCTGGGTCACCAGGCCCTTTCCACACAGTTGCCTCATGACATCCTCAGGATTGCCATGGACACCTTGCATCCCACATGTCATCAGGGCCTTTGGACCACTGAGGATGACACTTGGCTCCACATTCCCATGAGTGGCCTGGTCCCCTGTCCACTGGGAGCCAAGGCTTTCCTCTGTGAGGAAGGATAGAGATGGCAGAGGCCAGGGGGCAGCAGGGGGCAGCAGGGGGCAACAGGGGGCAGCAGGGGGCAGCAGGGGCAGGATGCAGCACTGCGGTGGACCCTGTGGACAGGACCCTGGGGCAGCACGCCCACAGCTCACATACAACTGGGCTTTCTTTACCCCTTTTATTCTCCAACCACATCCAGGTTGGGCTGCGAGGGTCGTTACTGCCTTCCCCTCAACCCTCCCAGTCCAGCTCAGCCCTGACAGGGCTCAGGCATTGCTGCCCACTTCAGTGTGAATAGCACCTCACACAGCTGGTCGCACTGCACTCTTCCATGTCCCCACCCTGGCAGGCACCCACCCTGGGCAGCCAGTGTGGTTGGCTGCTGTGCCCTCTACAGGTGCACAGAGCTGAGTCCAACCTGCAGCCTGGGCTAAGCCTGTTGCTCACCTGAGGCACCACTGACCACTACCTCTGCAAGCGGATGTGGTGGGGGATATGGGGAATGGGAAGTTGGGTCAGTATTTATTTCATCATGATGCCTCCAGGTTTCTAGGGTCACATTCTTTTTTTTTTTTTTTCCAAAACACATGTTCAGCACTACATGATTTTTTAAAAAATAAAAATCAATTCCCCTTTTGATCACGCTACAAACTTTCTCAGCCAAGGTCGCTGAGCACTGTCTGAAGCTAGTTTTGAGTGGCTCCTCCCCAAGGCTCACTCTATAGCCGTGCCTGGGCAGCTCCTGCCCTGGTCCCTACATGGGGGTGTGTTTGTGTGTGTCCCCAAGGCATGAGCCACCTGCTCTGAAACCCCATGTGACAGTCATCTCTTGGCTTCCTGACTCCCCACATATGTGTGGTGGAGTTCGCTCTTTCTAGACCTTATGCCACAGTTTCTGGAGCCCCTAGTGCTCTCCCAGTCTCCGTCCCAGCGGCCCCTTGTGGACTCCCTGCTCCAGGCTGGGGGCTCGTTGGAGTCATATTTCTTCCTCTTATTCCTTCACTCTCCCTGGATGAGTGCCACCTCCTCTCTGATGGCTCCCAGGGCTACACTGCCAAGTCTCTTTTTCCCTAAGCACGGCCCCCACCGTCCTCCAGCCAGTCAGCATCTCACCTCAGGACCCAAATGTCACGTGTCCCACATGAACTCCTCATGATACATTTGCTCAGTGCTATCCTCACGCTTTCATTCTCTCAGGGAAAGCCACCCCAGCTCTCCGCCCCACTTCCCTCATTGGGGGATGCCCCCTCCACAGTGACTATCTGTTTCTCCTCTGAATCTAGAGCTGTTGGGCAGGAAGATAGAAATTAGACTAGGAGTACAAACACCAGCAGAGGAACGTGCCAGGTGGCAGCCTTGGACGCAGCCCAGCACGTTAGATAAGAAGTCCTGCCCATACCCCCCATAGCTCTATAGTTGGTTCCCACCTTCTTCCCAGGAAATGTACCCTAAGAGAATCCCCTCTGTCTGGGGCTATGTCTGATGATATTGAGTAACAAAACCTTAGAAGGAATTTTACCAGGATCTCAAAGAAAGTCTTTGTCCAGGAGAAGAGGGTGGGAAGAAGTGGAACCCATACCTTGATGAAGCCCAGTCTGAATGCAGATTGAACATGCTCAGAATCATCCAGAGAGGCCCGCACCTGTTCTCATGGAGGGATGACCTCATTAAACCTTGCTATGTCCCCTGTGCTTTCTTTCACATGCGATCAGGATGCTTTACTTTGGTGCTTGCAGAATAAGGTCCTTTCTCAGGTGGGTGGCCCAGCAAGCACTTGGGCATCTGGGCAGCCTCATTCTCCCAGCACCCACCTAGGAGCTGGGTGGCTGTCTCTGACATCTCCCGGTTCCTAAAGTCCTCATGTCTCCGCTCTCCACGTGGCGTCCAAGCCCACACTGCTCCTCTGTCATGTTTGGGGTGGGACCCTGCCGCTGGTGGAGGTCTGGCTTCTCTCAGCCCAGGTACTGTCCTTGGCCCCCACTCCAGCCTTCAGGCCTGCAGCTCCCAGCTGTGTGCACAGCTGTGATGCTTCCTGCATCTGCAGAACAGGATCCAGGTCCTTCTGATCACCAGAGCATCTGTCTGTCATAGACCAGTGTTTAGTACTTGTACACTGAATGCGCACACCATCAGACGCTTAGTCCCCCCACACTCCTTCCATCATTAAACACTTTCAGGAGGACAAACACACGGTGTGAAGTGAGGACCTGCCACACAGAGACCTCTTTGCTCCTATGGGAGGCAATTCCACAGAGGCACTGGAGTGAAGAAAGGCCCCGCCTTCCCTGTCCATCAGGCTGGGGGCCTACTGGGATAGCTCACAGAGCAGAATCTGCACTTGGAGGGCCTGTTGCCCCACGGCTTAGGCGCTTCTCTGCCAAGATTCACACACCCAGGCAGGGCTCCCGCTGATCCCCCTCGCTCTCCTAGAATGGATCCTAGGTGTGGTAGTGACCATGCTGCATATACAAATGGGGCACCAGGCACAACAAGTCCAGCCACCACTGCAGTTAGGTTGGGAGCATGCATCTGGGCCAGCCCATGAGAATGAGATAGAGATGAGATAGAGATAGAGATAGAGATAGATAGATAGATAGAGAGAGAGAGAGAGAGAGAGAGAGAGGTGAGAGGCCACTTTCAGACCTGACCCTTTGGTCCCCAACCCCTGTGGTGGCTACTTTGGGGCTATGTGCCCTAGACAGTGCAGCTCCTAGGGAAGACAGCTGCCCACCTGGGTTATGAATATTGTGTGAAGCAATGAGATCCCACTCGGTATCGATTCCAGCCTGGCCAAGACTGCCTGCCTGATATCCTTCCCCACTTACCCCCACCCCAAGCCTTTCTGTTCCTGCCAAACATGGCAAACACATTTTGCCAAAGAAACCACCTCCACCCTGCTGGTGAGGGAGGAGGTGGGCAAGCACTGCCGGCGACTGGCAACCCCCATGCCCCTGATGTGTGCCGAGAGGAGGTAACTGCAGGGTCACACTGCACTTTCGCTTACCCAAAGTGCCATGCGTGACAGCAAAGCCTGGGCCCTGGCAGCCTGCACCCCCTGCTGGCCCCACTCTGCAACCCATGTCTTCCTGTCTCCTCAGAATGCCAATGAGGGGGTGGGGGCTAGGGGCAGCCGAGGCCACACAGTCTGGTGGCAGCCTCGTTTAAGAGACTGCACACAAAGGTCAGCTGTTCGCATGCCAGCGTCTGAGTCTGACTATGTTCTCAGCTTAATTTCCCTGTACACAGAGTGAAAGAAATGTGTTTACCCTGAGGGGGAGGGCAGGGTGCCAGCTCCAGGGGTGGCACCTTGCACGTTTCCTATTGGGTACTTAACCAGCGTGACACAGCTGTCCAGTGTGTGTGTGTGTACAGGCACAAGGGGGGTGGAAGGAGGCCCTGAATGCATCTGTTGGCCAAGTAGTTACAAAGTATATAGCACTGCTTTCTTGTCAAGGTGGGTATCCTTTCCTGGCAATGACTGGCATGAGGTCTTTCCCATGGAGAGATGGCAGCCAGAGCAGAGACACACAACAGTGTGTATATACAGGGGGTGCCCATAGGGGCACAGGATTCACAGCAGGCAGAGTAGCTGGCTCTGGCATCCAGAAACATGACTGAGGCCCAGGGCAGGGGGTTAAAGTTAAAGTTGGACGGCCATTTTACTGCAAAGCTTGGCTCTGGCTTCAGATCCCGTGACAAAACTGTCAGGAAAGAGGGTAGGGAGAACCCTGTTTGGTACTTGCCTGAAGGCTCACCTGGGCACAGAGCCTGCCAGGCAGCACCGGGGTGCCCTCCCCAGCCCCCCTGTGATCGTGTGTGCTCATTCTCATGGTAGCTGGTGTGGCATCCAGATTGCCAATTGGATTGAGTGACGCTGGAGCCCGGGCCCCGTTCATAAATTGGCGGAGGGGAGGCTCAGGCCTTCTGCTCCCCACTTCCTGCCCTCTCCCTTGTCCTTCAGGGAGCAGCAGCAGGAAGAGAAGGAGCTGCTTTTAGAGCTGGAGTACGTACAAGCTGTGGGGGTGAACCCATCCCTGGATACACTAACTGGCCGAAGGGCCCCTACTTCCGGTGTTTTGTCATCAACCCCCAGTTCAGAGCCACACCCAGGTGCACACAGGCACATCCCCCAGACAAAGCCCCCTCCGTGTCCCTACATGCTGCAGTGAGGACACAGGGGACTACTGGGCTCTGGGGAGAGCCACAGCTGGGATGCTAACTCCCAAACGAGCTGGAGAACACTGCAAGGTACCACCAGGCCAGTCTGCTGCGTGCATCAACATCCTGGTCCCCGTGGGCAAGGCCTTTCTCTTCCACCGCTCCGCTCTGGGAAAGAGCCAAGGTCAGCTCCCTGCTGCTTGTCTGCTCTGAGGGATGGGGTGCCGGCTCCTCAGGTGGCTCCCCAGAAGTGCCCTCAGTTCCTTCCCAAACCACCACTCACCGCTGGTGCCTAGGACCCTCAGCACCCTGCCACTCTCCTTCCTCTCGGTCCCTGGTGCCCAGAGAAAACACAGCTTCCACCTTGGCCTTCTTGGGGCTTGATGCACCTTCAAAAGGGAGCAAGTAGCCCCCTGTTCAGAGCATGTGCCTGGAATGGGATCCAACGGTGCAGGTGCAGTCTGTGTGCTTCTATATTTTTAAGATAGTCATTAGGTTGCCTCTAGCTGATGATCCCTGCTTTGGAGTCAAAGAGAAGTCACCTGGCATGGCCAAGCTCCACTCTGTTGGCGGGATGTTGGTGACCTGGGCTCCATAAAGCCAGTGTGGGTATGAAGATCATGTCAGCCTTTGGAACTGCTCCTCCCACCTCCTCCAGTCCGGACTCCTTCAAGCCCAGTGCTCCAGACAGATGCAGAGTCTAGGCAGTCCCTGGTGGTAGAGCATCTCTCTGACCCTGCAGCTTGGACTGGCCATAGAGTTGTGGAATTTGAGGGTTTCTGTGTCCAGGGGACCTCCTCCCCATGGTGTGTGTGATATAACCACACCTAGCTTGGCTTATGAAACAAGTCCTAGGCCCATCCTCCTTCCCACTCTGCAGGCTCATGGTCCTTGGGGGACCTTCTGGGACTTGTAATGTGAGGTCCTGGGCAGTGGACACAGACCTGAGTGGGAATCAGCAAACCTAAGTTCAAGGTTTGGTCTCTGTGGGCTGTTGGAAACCTCCCTGGACCTCAATTTATTCATCTGGAAAATGGGATGAATTTTCCCATGTGGCTGATATGGCCGTCACTTGGCCTGATCACAGTTGCTGGTGGGACCAGACCGGCCTGCAGTCCTGGGGTCCCCAGAAGATGGGCAGGTTCCTGGGCTGAAGAAAGAGGATACTGCAGCTCCGAAGCCACGGGTGTGTCCTGCAGTCTACAAACACACATGGCCCCTGCACAAGGCCACTGGGGTGCTGCAGGATGTCTCCCCTGGGAGTCAATGAATTGGGAGTCAGAAGATCTTCCTCGGCCAAACACGGTAGGTAGGGAACCTTGTACTTTAAACTCTTTAAAGGATGGGTCTTTCTACAGCTCAGAGGGGCCAGCAAGACCCCAGGGCCCAGGCCAAGGGAGAACCGGGACTCCTGGGGCCTGGGGATGGCTGCACAAGGGGAGCAAGCGGACCCCTGGCTCAGCCCTGGAGCTCAGACCATGACTCTCCAGCCTCCACCAGTTGGTGGTGAGCTTCCATCTCCCAAGCAGTTGCTGGCTACCAGACCAGTAGCCTGGTCACGCAGATTTTTTTCCCCTAGAAAATCCATGAATAATTCATGAGTAAGTAATTAGGAGTTGCTGTGCGACACCAAGTGTTTGTGTTGTCTGCGCTGGGCTGGGGCCGACAGGGCAGGGTCCGGGAGCCCACGGCACCTAGACAGGCCGCCATGCCCAGTCGAGTGCGCGGGCAGAGCGGCGGCGGTCTGCATCTGGCAACACGCTGTGTGTGCTGGATGCTGGCGGTGGCACTTGCATATTAACATGCACCGTGTGTGCCCACGGCACGCAGGCTCACAGGTGGCTAACGACCCTCACTTCGTCGCTATCATTAAGAGTCGCTGGAGGAGTGGGCGGCCGGCTGTGCGGGGCCCCTGAGGCGTGATGAATCCGCGGGAAGGCAGGGGCGCCCGCGCTGCCTCCAGACAGGGCGGCTGGCTGAGGAATGAGCCTCTCAGCCTGTCCGGCCCGATTGGAAAATGTGTGATGGCCTCATCTGGGGGGAGATGTGTTGCCAAGTGGATTGGAACAGCCTGTGCCCATCTTGATTATTTCAGCTTCCCTCTCTGCATCTCTTAGCCTCTCTTCTGGAACAAAATCCTCCACTGCAGCCAGAACACCATCTTGGCAAATGCAACTCAAAGGAACTGTTCAGGAGCTCCCGGAGAAGCTGCTTGGCCACGACATGGCATGGCTCTGAGCGGGAGCTGAGGATGCTCCCGGGCAGTGCCCCTGACTGCCTCCTGGGGCTGGGGCACCCCACTGCTCTAAGTTCTCACTAGCTCAGAAGACTCCCATCTGGTCTTCCTTGGGCAGCTTGGTCTGCCCAGAGCTCATGGACGCTGGACTTCCCAGGCCTCTACTCCAGCGATGGATGGCATGGTTCCTACCCCATTACAGTTCTTGCCCTGTTCTTGGAGACAGGACCAGCTTTTGCCCTGAGCTTCCTCCACCTTGGCTGACGGAGCTCAGGGCTGGGCACCCTGGGCTAGAGCTCAGGCAGTATTTGCTGGACCACAGCAACCAGCTCTTCCAAGCAGGGAGCACTTGGAGCCCTCTGCTGTGGGATCCAGGGTCTGCGGCTGGTTGGAGGAGGGATCCAGCTGCACTCACCCAGCCCTGAAAGAGATGCCCCATCCATTTCTGCCTCACTAGCCTGCCACTAGTCTTGGTCCTGCACTCGGTCAGAAAAATTCCTCGGGGAGGAGGTGGGGGAATCCAGCACCACTAAGTGCATTGGAAAGGTGGCTGTGACGGGACACATGGGGGTGCCTGCCTGTGCCGAGCCATTAAACCTCCCACACACCCCAGGCCAAGGGCCTCTTCTCCCTGGGCCTTCTATAGGACGAGCAACCTAAGGTGTGGTTCCATTGTTAGTTTCTTTTGGGAAAACAGCAAGGCTCCAGGCGAGCTGAACGTTTTGCTTGCTGTCACATTTTGCCTCTACTCTGCAACCCCTCCTCTTCACCTTGCCTGGCCCTGACACCAATTGACACCATCATCCTGAGCGGCACTCCAGTCATCACCGGCCACCCTCCATGAGGCCACACCCATTCAGCAAGGGCCAACATGGAGACCTGGGGCCCAGGCTCCCCAAACTCTTTCCTCAGGCTGGTGTGGTATAGCCCAGCCCTGCTGCTCAGCAGCCAGAAGGTTCCCCGGCAGGGCCTGCTGCAGGCTATGTGGCAACCAGCCACACAGCTTCCCTCATGGCCTCCAGGCGGGCACAGGACAAATCGGATTAGAAGCCAGAGCTGTGCCCTCTGTCCTTTGCGTTCAGGCCTGGGGCCTCAGGTGGCAACAGTGTCTAGGATCACTGTCTCTATGGTCCCCAGAAAGCAGGCTGGAGACAGCAGCAGCTGGACCTGTGTGAATTCTCCAGGTTTGGCCTGGACAGAGCTTTGAGAGGATGAAACCCAGCACCCTGGGTGCTGCTGGCTTCTGGGGAGTGGGAAGGGGCAACGAGCCAGCCAACCCAGGGTCATTCCAGCTGCAGTATGGCATCACAGGGCCACGCCGCTAGCATTCATAAGGTCCTCCTTGATTTGTGACACTGCCTTGTGGAGGGACAACAGACATGCATGAAGCTGCTCATATTTAATGTACAACACTTGAGGTCCGTGTAGCTAAGCAGAGCCATCAACACCAGCCCCTCCACGAGTGTATGCATCACCATCCCTCCACTTGCCCCCTTCCTCCTTTTGTACAAAGAGTGCTAAAGTGGGCCAAGGAGATGTCCTGCAGCACTCAGGGCCACATGACATCCTGGGTGATCTCAGCACCCGAAGGTGCTGGGAAAGCCACCTCCTTGTCATTAGCATCCCATGGGGTACAGGTAGGGAAACATGGACCTATGGCATTTTACACCGAGGATGACAGCAACCAGAGCTCTCCCCTGAGTGTGTGTGTGAGTGGAGGGGTGGGGGCAGCACTGGCACGCCCAGGTGCTGGTCAGCAATGCAGACTCTCAGGTCTTGCCCAGCACTACCAAGTCAGCACCTGCGCCTTGTGCAGGTGGAAGTCTGAGCCACAGCAGCCTGAGATCCAGGCACGATGAGGTCCAGGGGCCCTGGACTCGGCCTTCTGATTCTCTGGATGGCCTCGGGGGCCAGATGTATTTTTGGGGAAAAGCCATATTCCATAATTACAGGGCTTAATGCATGACCTAAAAAGACAAATGTTCAAAATGCTTTTCTGATGATAGGTTTCAGGAAAAACGCCACTGATTCCTTTTCTGGGCCCAATTTCTTCCGCAAAAAAGCAATCTTCTGGCTTTAGAAAGGCGGTATCTGGTGTCCGTTTCAGAGAAACAATATTAAAAGCCCAAGCATCTCATCGCCCTCCGTCCCAGCATGCACCTTCACCCTGAGAAACCCTGCCTGCAGGTTGTGAAGTAGTGATACATACATGCACATACAAGTCTCTGTGTGTGTACATGTATACATATGTGTATTTTCACCTTTCTTTCTTAAAGCACACATGACTCAAAGACTTTTCTCCTGGGACTAATTAACGACGCAATTGTGCTCTTGCTCCTGGTGTAAATCATTATAATGGTGATAATGAAAAATACTAAAGATATGGGAAATGACAGTTGGCAACATAATTGCAGCATAAACTGAGCGAGAAGAGGACGCACAAATGAGGAGCTCATGAGCATTGGGATCGGTGCAGGCTTGGGGGGCTACTGCAGGTTTGGGTGCCTCCAGGGGGCTGAGAAGTTAGCCAGAGGCATCCTCTACACCAGGCTCCCTCCTGGCCTCCCTTCTTTCTTCATTCTTGTGGTTCCCGTGGAAGCAATGAGACCCAGAGCCCACTCTCCAGGATCCTGCCCACTCCCAGTTCCCTCTCTTCTCCAACTGGGCCTCCTACCTACTCGCTGATTTGGGGCTGCCTCTCAGGCACGCCTCATTATCCTGCATCTCACAGGACTGACTAATTCAACGAGCTCCCTCGTCGCAGGAAATGGTGTCCGTCAGTGACCCAAGCTGATGAATGAGTCCTACTTGCTGCCTGCAGCCAGACCTGGCGGCGAGGGTGGCAAAGAGGAAAGATAGATGTGCTCTCTATTTGGCTGCCAAAAATGCCCTTGCAATTTGCTTTCTTTCAGACAAGAGTCTATTCAGAAGTCTATTTGGAAACATTAGGGAGCAGCCGTTGCAGTGCCGGCCGAGCAAGGCCTGCCTGGGATGGGTTAGGAGATGAAGTTCAGCCACAGAGGCGACTGTCTTGTATGGCACCTTATCACTAGAGTCTGGCATGAGGGCTGTGGACACTTAAATCCCTGTGGAACCCACAGCCACTTCCGTGCCCGCAGGATGTGTGCCCAGTAATGCCCCTCACCCCCGGAAGTGCTCCATCCCTGGGAGGACCCTGCATATCCACAGCTCTCCCCAGAAAGTAGCCAAGGAGCCCACGTCCCACGAGGCTCATCTCTGAGTCTTCTTGCCCACAATGCTCCGTGGTTGATGTATGTTCTGTCCTTCCTCGACAAATCACCTCCAGTTCCCTGGCAACCTCTTTCACATCATGCCTGACTCAGGGCAAGATACTGGGGGGGTGAGTGAGAAGTTGAGGGGCTGGGATTCTGTCTCGGTGGCAGGCAGGGAGGGCACCCCGGCGGGGAGGGCAGCTGAGGGCTTCCGTGTGTCCTGGGCTCTCCCCTACCCCACCCGTAGGCTTTCACCCTGGCCTTGGACGTGGAGACCCACACTGCTCTCTAGGGCTTCCTCCAGGACAGCAGCCAGTCCCAGAGGATGAGTGGCCAGGGTCACTTTGTGGGAGACTTGTTGCCCCTCTCTGCTTTATGTTGGGGCTGCTAGCCTCTCTTCATGTACTTGCCTCACATCTCCACTGTCTTCATTCTACATGCATGCTTTTATAATTTAATTATGCACACACACACACACAAGCGCCAGGCCGGAGCAGAGGACAGCCTGTTGCGAGGTTGTGTGTTTTGTCACCACCCAAGCATGCAAACGAGGCAGTCTCTGTTGACAGGTTCACATCTCCAGTGTGGGGCTGGCTGTTTGAACAGCTTGTGTGCAGTAATTGAAACATAGATTTTTGTTGCCTTTCTGTTTATTTTTAGATTAACCAAGCAGGGATACTTGGCTTCCAGGCTGCCACTTCCACCCCCGGCCGGCAGCCTGGGACCACTGGCGCCGTGCATGCTGGTGACAAAAAGGACCATGTTTCTCCCTGGGGTCTTCCCCTCTTGGTTTGTGTTGCTTCTGACACTGGGTAGGGGTGCCCTTCATGGAGATTTACAGGCCCAAGGCAGGTAGGGAGATGGATGCTGGCCCCAACTTCTCAGATCTCTCTGTACCCACCCAGTGGGCTTCCCACAGCAGCTCTATGTAGCTGGAAGAGCAGGGGTCAGCACTCCCCTTCCACAGTAGTGGTAACCAGGCCACGGAACTTAGGGTGGAAAGGAAAGAACCTTCCAGGGCAGAGGGCTCCTACTGAGAAGGCACACCTCAGATGAGTCCCTCAGGGCCAGTGTTCTATATTGGCCTCTCTGAAAACATTCCCATAGTATCACCTGGGTGGGCAGGTTATGCAGATGATGAGCCCCAAAATTTCAATGGCTGGCACCCCTGTATCCTTGTGCTATGCTGCCCACGGATGCTGTACAACGGGAGACCCACGCTGCCCAAGTGGCCATCGCCTGGGCTCTATGGGTCACGGCAATAGGGAGGCAGGGGACTTGGGCAGTCACAGGAGGGCATGAAGGTTTACACGTGGCACAGGGAGCCTACCAAGGCAGGTGGGCTTGGAAGTGTAACCCAGGAGAAATGGCACAGAAGGGTGAGGATGCATGTGTGGGTGTTCAGACGTGCATGCAGGTGTGCACATGTGTGTTTGCAGGATCCCTAAGCTAGCCTGAATTCTTTCTCGTGCTCTGCAGTACCCTGGAACCCAATCATCTCAATGTCCAGGGCTGGCAGCCGGGACCCCTGTGTATGTTTCGGGGCCTCCGCCTCCCTTTGCTGAGTAGAGCCGCCTTGAGGGATGCGTGTGAGTAAGGAGAGTGTGGCAGTGCCTGACTTTGTGCTACCTCTTCCTGGAAGTCCCACTGTACCACCCTGACTTCAGGGATAGTTGCTCTTGGGTACACGCAGGCTCCCACACTGCTCTCCTCTCATTGTAGACCCGACATATGCTTGAAACTGGCTAGCCCTAGTGGGGGTATTCAAAACTCTCTTTTCCCTATAACTTCCCTTCAATCACCTCTTTGGACCCACACAGCCTTTCTGGGGTCCACTTTGGGTACCACCTCTATTTAGATGACCATGGCTGTCACTATGGCAACATTGCCACCGTGCCTCCTTTTGTGTCAGGGGATGGGGAGCTGCCCTGGCCCACTCGCACTTTGTACCCTACACGCTCCACATGCCTCAGCTCTCTCAGCCTCCATCAGAGACCTTTGTGGATGGTGCATTTTGCACGCAGAGCATGGATGGGTTCCAGTGACTTGAAGGTTTTCCGTCACAGGGCCAGGTTCTGAATGGGGCGGGCATGAGGTGATGGTGGGGGAAGATGGGTACCAACACTGCCTCCCAGGGCTACGTTTTTCTCATGGCTGTGGGTTGGAGCTGGGGGTTGGGGGTGTGGACAGAGGGCAGGGCATCCTGGACCTGTGTAGCTCTGTTTCCATGTAGGGGTATTGGATCCCTTTCACGCTTAGCCTGGGGAGCACCACTTGAAACGCCAAGCCCACAGCGACCATCCTGTTTAACATTCTGTGATAAAATGTGTCACTTCTTCCACAGTTCATTCCCACTTCTTTCAGGAAGCCTTTTTGACCACTCTAGGTTATTCCCTGTTGCCTCAACCCCGTCTAGCCTTGGTGCCGCAGGTTCCGCGGTGCCAATTACATACTCAGTTCTGACGGTGCACAGCCTTGGCCACCCCCTCCAGGGTCCTGGGTGGAAGTCTGGGTACCCACATTAGCCACGTCCCCAGCCTGCTGCCACATCTTGGCTGCATGGAGTTCAACCCTAAGCTCCCCCAAGGGCAAGGTAGTGGGCAAGGGAGAAGACAGCTGGGGACGACAGGGACCAGGGCCCCTGAATGCATGCTGGAGAACAGCCTGCAGGCCAGTTCTTGGTGGCAATAGCCCTGGGAGAGGGGTGGTCATCTGTCCTAGGCTAAGCTGTACCCAGGACACAGACACAAGCAGTCCATTTACAAAGGATGAGCCCAACAGCAGGTGGGCAGAGCAGGGCTGATTGCTCAGTATCTGGGGCTCAGAGGATCCTGCAGACATCTGGACATGGATGGACAGGGAGGAGGGCAACCAGATAAAGCCATGGTCCCTGCCTGAGGTTGGGAGGAGGGTTCTCTGGTGTCAGATTCCAGCCTGGCACCAAGGGTCTGGACTTCTGGAGTTGGATTACAAGAAGTTCAGCATTCCTCACGCCAAGGAAGAGGACCAGCCTGGTGTCCACTGCACTGTGAAAGTAACCCATTTCCAGGGGCCCAGGTTTCCCATAGGAATGCCTCGTGGATTTTACTATGACATCAGAGACCCAGGTGCTTGTCTGGGCCCAAGACTATGTCGATATCACTTCCACAAACCCTTCTCTGGTGTTGGCCCACTGACCGGGGACTCCTCTTTGCCGTGCTGAGCCTACCTCACCCAGTTGCAAGGCTTGGCGATGATGAATAAATAAATGAATGAATGAATGCACGCTGCAATTCCTCATCAGCAACAGGGGCACAGGAGGGAGCAGTGTGTCCCACTCTTCGCCCCTACCCTCAGCCTTGTGGCCATGTCTGCAATGCAGTTCCCTCCAGGAAAGTGACTTAAGCAGCCATTTATTAAAATACAGCAATGGCTGAGGAGGCCTTTGGGCAGTGGAAATACCAATAGCTTTGAAGCTGCAGCAGCCGCCAAACCGACGAGGCAGGCTTGCGGGTACTCTCTGACTTTTCCTCTGCCTGCTCTTTTCCCACATCTGGCAGTGCTAATGAAACGCTGCAGTGCATGGCCACTCAGAAAGAAGTTACCTCCAGGGTGAGGGGCGTACGTAGGATTTCTTGATTTGCTCTGCTGTTTGCATAATTCCTCAGGAGGGAACAGGCTCAGTCTCTGTGGGTCCAGCAGCACCAGGGCCTTGTGATGGAGGGGCAGCTGTCTGGCACACTGAACCTTCACCGACAACCTGGGGAGGCAGAGGCCATGGGCACATTCTGGGTTATATCCTTTTTTCTTAGGAAGCACAGAGAATGCTACTTGCCAGTCACTTTGTGAATCTGCCTGGGGCTCTGTGCCTGGGTTTTGCCAGGGCATGCAGAATGTAAGTGACTTGGGCCCCAAGGCATCTTCCTTTCCCTGCACACTGCCAAGGAGGCCCAGGTGGCAGGGACACACCACACAGGGAACTTGGGCTGATGGAACAGAACAGCTTCCCACTGCCCCCTACCCCTCAACTGTGAGCTGAGAAAGGAATAAGAAAAAGGACCAGGTCACCATGATCTGTACCCCAATAAAACCCCTTGGATGAGGAAATGGAGGCTTAGAGAGCTAACAGTGACTTGCCCGAGGTTCCAAAGGTTCTGGTTCCAGCAAAGCAGAGATGCTAAACATTCACGCGACCTGGTTCCTCCCTTGAGCGTCCCCAGCAAAAGGCCTCACCAGCTGTTTCCTGTCCATTCTCCAAGTTCAAATTCCCGAGGCTGAGCAACTTGTCATCATCAGTCTAGGCAGGCTCCCTGAGGATTCAGGCAGGGATGGTCGCTGGGGAGGCAGGACACTGGCACCCCAGGGACTGTCTCCTTCCAAATGCCCAAGCAGCCCCGAGGATGGCACATGATTTGCAGGAAAGGTCAGCTCCTGAAAGCAGGAGACTCAGCAATGCCCCAAATAGCCAACTGCCGAGAGCCAGCTGCCCCCATTACCAAGCACCTGCCCTACAGAACAGCACAAGGGGCAGAGAGGGAGGGAGGAGGGGGCAAAGGAGAGGGGAAGGAAGGAAGAGAGAGGGAGGGAGGGAGAGAAAAGAGAGGCGCATAGCCTTCCCCAGCAGACCCGATTATGGCCAATGGGATAATCCCCTGGCCGACTGCACCCTCTCATTCACAGAAGCCTCCCCGAGCGTCCAATCTTCCAGTCGGGCAGGTCTAATGGGACTGAAATAAGTCCTCTAAATGTCTAGCTCATTTGTGTTCCTTAATAAACACAGGCACAGAGAAAGATGCAATTAAAGCGAGGACGGGGAAAAGGACTAACCAGGGAAGGAAATACGATTGCCAAGTTCTGGGAGGCTATTTCAGACGAGAGATTACAGGGATGGAAATGAAAGCAACACAAAAGAAAACACCGCCACCGCCCTGGTTGTCCCACTGAGCCCTTTAGACTTCTTAACGCGGCTACCCAAGGCCACTGCCGCTGGGATGACGACAGCAACTCAACAACAGGCGGCCCACGCCCCAATCCTTCCCAGGAGTGCTAATTACTGCCCAGGATTAATTTTTTTCGCTCGAGAGACAGTCCCAGCAGCCATCCAGCCATGACCAGTGCCAGAAACAAGAGCTTCTGGATGGAAGACACACCTACTGTTCCCCAGGATCTGGACCTGCGGCCAAAATCCACAAACCCTCTTGCATAAGAAGCCACCGACCTGCTGCTGTCCGCCGGGAGCACCAATTATGTGGATTCTCTGGCTTGAATTGTGTGTGTGTGTGTGTGTGTGTGTGTGTGTGTGTGTGTGTGTGAAAATACATTTCCGATTGCAAGAGGCTTGAAAAAGAATGGGGAATGGACTGTGTCTGAGACTGGGGAGCCAGCAAGAGCTGCTACCACAGATACCAGCATTGCCTTGTGCTGGCTCCTGAATTGCCATCCAGCTAGGACCAAGAGATGCACAGGACAGGACGGTTGCCAGGCTTTCGGCCACCAGCCAGTCTCCAAGGGTCACTTGGCCCTGAGGGGTGGTCGAGGTCAGTGTGGCCAGGGCTGCTCTCCAGGAGTCACCTGTCTGGACCCTAGGACGAGTGGCCTGCTGAGCCTGCTGCCAGCCCTGAGTTCTGGGACTGGCCCTTCCTCACAGAGGGTGGCTAATTACCCATCCTTCCACACATCACTCATCCACCCATCCATCCACTCATTTCTCCATCCATCGACAGCTCAGATATCTGCAGAGCATCTGTTCAGACACACTGCCAGGCATCTAGAGTGTTGCTGTCAAACAAAGATGGTGAGACCATTTCCAAACCAAATTCCACCACAAAATCTACGCTGTCTGCTCTCAAGACCCCTCTGCTTGAATATGGGGCCTTTTCCCTCCTCCCCTTGGCACCCACTAGACACAGCAAGGGTGTTCTGATCCACCATTAGGATGGATAGGGGCACTGCACCAGGCAGGTCAGTGTGTTCACTCGGCCGTAACTACTGATCTAACAACTGTGACCCAAACAGGTGCTGATCCCTGAGATGGAATGCAAGAACGCAGCATACACAGAGCTCTCTTTCTCTGGGATTGTGAACGGGAAGTGGACTGCAAGCTGGGCCCAATTCTGTCCCTCCTCTCTGGCCACAGGAGGCAGGGGTATGCAGAGCGCAGAATGAGGCCAGGCACAGAGAGAAGCAGATGAGAGACTGATAAGAGTTCTGATGTCACACCCACTGTTGGATCCGGCTGTGTGGAAACTATCACTGACCCTTTCAGGGACAAGAGCTAACAGGTTTTCTTTCCCTCTCTCTCTCTTTTTTTTTTCTTAAGTTAACTTGAGTTGGAGTCCTGGTTACTGCAACCAAAAAGAGTTCTGTGTCCTAATATACTTCAGAGAAGTACCTAGTTCTTTGCTGCTGGAGATGAAGTGTGGGATGCAAGGGTATATTTTGGTAACTCTTTCAAAAGAAGACAAGATTCAGGGAAAAGAAGAATGATGCTGAAGAGGCAAAACCAGTGTGGCCCAACACTATCTGGAAGATTCCGCAAGGGCAGAAAACACTCTACAAAACCCTGATGCCAATGGACATGGAAGCCACCAGCTACCATGGGCATCAAGTACTTGCAAATGACTCCTGTGACTTTGGAACTGAATTAATACACTTTATTGAATTAGTTGTTCTAAACAGCATATCTGGTCAGTGGCTCCAGCATTGGCCATAGCAGGTGTTGACCAAGACCCACAGCAAGGAAGAGTGAGCACTTCCCACTGGCTAGGGCAGGCATACAGGCGCTAGACTGCAGAAAGAAGGGGAATCCTGTGGCATGTGGACCTGGGTGGCCTGCCAAGGACTGGTGAGAGCTGGGCTGTGGCAGAGGAGTTAAGCAGGCAGAAACACAGAAGCAGGAAGTGCCAGAGGGTAGATGCCAGAGCATGCTCTTGGGGCCAGGGGCTAGGGGCTGTCGGCCAGTGCCAGGGAGTGAGCAGGAAGGACGAGGGTGTAGGCTGAGGCAGGTGGCGAATTGTGTTTGGATACAGGGAACTGAGCTGTGAGGACCTTATGGGGAAGTTTAACAGGAGGCTGGAGTCAGGAGCCAAGAGTCCTTGGAGGTGTGGGGGGGTGCTGGGTGAGGTGGAGGGAGAAGGTATAGATGAAGGCCACCATTGTGGCGGAAACCACCACCATGAGGTAGGAGGAAGAGGGAACAAGGAAGAGAAGGAATTGGGCCCAGAGCATTGGATCCCATATGGGCTCTGGTTTATGTCCTGCCTACTCCACTTCCCATCCAGCTCCCTGCACGTGGATGGAGAAAGCAGAGGAGGATGGTCCAGAGTCTTGGGACCCTACACCCATGTGGGAGACCCAGAAGAAGTTCTTGGATCCTGGCATTGGATTGGCTCAGTTCTGGCTGTTGTGGTCATCTGGGGAGTGAACCAGCAGATGGAAGATCTTTCTGGGGGCCCTGATAGCGTAGTGGTTAAAGGCCTTTGCCTTGAATGTGCTGGGATCTCATATGGGCGCTGGTTCTAATCCCGGCAGCCCTGCTTATCATCCAGCTCCCTGCCTGTGGCCTGGGAATGCAGTTGAGGATGGCCCAGAGCTTTGGGACCCTGCACCCGCGTGGGAGACCAGGAAGAGATCCTGGCTTTGGATTGGCTCAGCTCTGGCCGTTGCGGCCACATGGGGGAAGATCTTCCTCTCTGCCTCTCCTCCTCTCTGTATATCCGCCTTTCCGATGAAAATAAATAAAGTAAATTTAAAAAATATCTTTCTGTCTCTCCTTCTCTCTGTAAATCTGCTTTTCCAATGGAAAAATATATATATATATATATATATAAAGGCAGAGAATGGATGATGCAGGTAGAACAAGGCAGAGCCTGCTATGGTTATTGGTGAAGGTAACCTTTCGTCTATACCAACAAAGCTTGAGATAGCTGGGACACATTCCTTTCAACCTCCAACCTTAGGTGACACCAAAACACTCTAGTTGTTTACAAGGACACACATGCTACATGTTTCCCAGCACGCTAATCAGGATCTAAAGTCACATAGTACCATTAACCCCAGCACTGAAGGGCCTGGGTCCCTGCACTAACCAGTGCAAAACTGCTGTGCTTTCCGGGGGCCACGTGGGAACTCCCTTCTGATGAGCTTTGCTGTGCTTTGACTGTGGTTCATCCCTCTGGCTCATTCTCACACTTGACAGTCCTTGCGGGGGAATCAGGCCCTTTCTCAGGGGCTTGGGTAAGTGGCCAAGAGAGCAAACTGCTATGACGTTATGCTGCCCCTCGTGCTGTGTCTCCTCTGCAGCCCTTATCTGCCCCCCATGATGCAGACAAGGCCCCAAGCAGCAGCCAAGATGACACTGGTACTGTGGTTGCCAGCTTCCCAGTGTCATAATCAGAAGCAAAAACAAACTCCTTTACTTTATCAATGACCAGTTCATGCAAGTTGGCTGTAGCAACAGGAAATGGACCATGAGAAGCTCCTAGCCAACCTTCCATTGCCCTCTTCTCTCCTGGCCATTGATAGACCTGGAGTCTGCAAGATTCACTTGGAACTGGGAATCCAGGGAGCCAATCTTGGAGTGAATTTGTATTTCTTAAGAGATGATCTGTGAGTTCAAGGCTGAGGATTTAAGGATGAAAAAAAGGAGAGATTTGGGGTGCACGTTGTGCCAGCCTCTCAGAGGCATCTTCTGCTCCTTTCTCCAGCGAGCGTTTCAGTCTCCAGAAGTTTCCAGATCAGTGAGAACCAGTGGAGACGGCAGAGACCCTAACATTCTTGCTACTATTGTTTAAGAGATCAATGGCACAGTTCCGTGTCACGCACATCCAGGACAGGCATGCTGGAGCTACCCCCAGCTGCAACCCAGACAACCAAAGGTGACAGTTCCATTCATGTCCCTCCCTGCAAGCAGAGCCTGACTCAATCCCACATGGCTCTAAGTTTCTTCTCACATTTGCAATGCACGGGTAGGTCTGATTCCAGCTTCTGGCATGCCACAGGGCAAGCCAGCGAGCCAGGCAGCAAGGCTGACAAAGGGTGACAGGCAACCTCTTTGCTCAGAGTCTAGGCCAAAAGCTTCCAGAACAGAACAAGAATGGAGCAAAGAGGCTATGGTGGAGATGCAGCTGCTGCATACAGCCAGGTACCCCGGCCATAACAGAGTGCTGGTAAGTGAAGCTGACATCATGCACCTATGTTGCTCAAAGTGGTGTCTAGGGCCAGCAGTGTGAGCATTACTTAGGGTTGGTCAGAAATGTAGGGTCCACTGAGTATGCTGCCTTCCCTGGCTCATCATCCCGGTGGGTGGTCTGAGGGCTCCCAGTGCCTCACTCACTGGTGGTATGAGTTTGGGTAAATCCTTTATCACCTTTTTGATCTTTTCCCCAATATGCTGAATGAGGTCTGGCCCAACGGGTTCAACAGGCCATCCTTCCTCTTACCCTTAAGAACCTCCTTTTCCCTCAAGGGTAAATCATTGGATTTTGCCAGAGTCTCCCATTCGTATGAAGACTGGATGTGATCCTGACCAACTCCATGACAAAGCCTCTAGCAGGCCAGGAAATCAAACTGAGGCTCCAGTGGGCTTCATCTGAAACCAGGCTTCCCAACTCTGGTCGCAGAGGTGCCAGGCTCCCCTCCATCTGCACCTGCCTCTTTTCTCCCGTTCTCAGCATGTAGCTTGGTGCAGGTGGCCAAGCTCCCAGTAGCGTAAATATCAGCAAAGAGTGCCTTGGGCCACCCTGTCCCAAGTACCCACGTGAGGCCTCCCTACTCCCTTTAGCCTATAGTTCTGAGTGCCAATCTCATTTACGGTTCTAATTGTGAAGGCCAAATGCTGGGGCAGTGGTTAGGCAGGATGTCTCCTCCTGATCTCCTAATGCTTTACTCCTGCCCCTCCCCTACCCACCGCAGGTATCCACAGCTCAGACCCAGCGGCGAAACTACTTGTCCTCCTCTTTCCATGCCCTTCCCTTCACCATTGTGAGATGGGGGAAGGCTGTGGGGAGTAGATCTATTTCCCCTGAAGCCACAGGGAATCCGGAGAGGTACAAAAGAGCTGCAATGCTGTCCATGGAGAGGAGGGAGGCCATGGCACCTGCTGGGTGAACCTGAAGGCCACACCCACAGTGCCCAGAGAGGCAACTCAGGGTCAAGTGCAAAAGCAGACTGGAGCCGGACAGCAGGAAGGTGCTGTGCAGGGGTGAGCCAGGGACAGTGTTCACCCCTTGCATTCCAATGGATAACAGGGATGTGCAGATAAGAGGAGGAGGGGAAGTGCGCAGACGCACAATAGTCCTTCTCCCCTCCTTGGAGTCATATGTGTACATGTGTGGGTGTGCTCTGGTCCTTGCAGACACACATGTGTCGTGGCACGTCCCTGCCTTGCACTGCAGTGTGTGGAGTAAATTCATTCATGTTGATCTTGTGGCTTCTCTCCACAGTAGGTTCTGGAATCTGTAACAGACCCCATCGTTGTCCTACTGGCCTCGATAGGACAAATCTTTATGGTGCAATACTGGCTGGGACTTGGAAAGTGTGTTTTATTTGGAAACAAAAATGTCACTGTGTTGCTGCCCCCTCTTCTCCCCAAAGCCCTGTCTGATCTGAGTGGGCAGTTATAGGTGAAGGTTCTTCCATTCAGAGAGCAAATTAAACACAGCTGCCCCTGGCAAAGGTGGGATGCCAGTGGGGCAGGATAGTGGGGGTGGCAGGGGTGGGGGGTGGAGGAAGCTTGCCTGCTCTCAGCCCTCCGCAGAGTGCCCGTTGGAACCAGGCCAGCCTGGCCTGAATGGCGTCAGCACTGGGCTCCCTGCTGCGACAAGGGCCCCATGTCACTCCACATTATGGGCCAGGAGCCAACGCGCACTGACAGCTGGGCCTCGGGTTGCGTTGTGTGCTCCAGTTCCTACAGCTCGGAGTCCCCTGGGTCTTGAGGACCAGGTCACTCCAATTAGGATGCTGTGAGCTGCTTGAGTGACACAGCAAAATCTACTCTGCAGCTGCCCAACGGAGGCTGCTCAGGGCCTGGGTGAGGCAATGTGAGAAAGCTAAGTTAACCAGCAGTGTGGCCATGTGCCCACCCACCTTAGCCTCAAGGAGAGGACCCTGGCTATGCTGGAGGCACACCAGCCACTCAGCACTCAGCTCTGTCTCCATCCTGAGAAAGGGGCTGGCCATCAGGCACGGCCTCTGACATAACCTAAGATCTATCATTGTAACCATTTCATGTGCTCATTCAGCGCACTCACACTATAACACAACTACTGTCTCTATAACACTTTCATCTTCCCCAGGCCCTGGTAACCAACACTTAACTATCCAGAACCTCAGGTAAGTGTGATTGTGTACTATGAGAGATACTCTGAAAAATTCATGGAAACTGAATTAGAAGTATTTTGCTGCAAATGTTTTTGAAATCCACATTTGGGGGAGGGAGCAATTTAAAAAGAATTCCTGAAAGTGACCAGCATTACGGTATAGCTGGCATCCCATATGAGCACCAGTTCCTGTCCCAGCTGCTCCTCTTCTAATCCAGCTCCCTGCTTACGGCCTGGGAAAAGCAGCAGCAGATCATTCAAGTTTGTGCGGCCCTGCCACCCATGTGGGAGAGCCACTGGGTTTAGTCTGGTCTAGCAGCAATCTGGAGAATGAATCAACAGACTGAAGGTCTCTCCTCTCTCTCTGTATGTCTTTTCCTGTAACTCTGATTTTCAAAATAGGTAAATAAACCTTTTTTAAAAATCTTGGAAGATATGTATATTGTGAAAAAAAACATGCATGGATTTCAAAATATATTGTAACCCAAATAAATTTATCTGTTGATTTCATCTTACCACAACCATGTTGCAGATCCTTATATGTGTCCTTATGTGTGTGTTTTGCTTTGCATAACATAACACCTTCGGGCCCGGCGGCGTGGCCTAGCGGCTAAAGTCCTCGCCTTGAAGGCCCCGGGATCCCATATGGGCACCGGTTCTGATCCCAGCAGCTCCACTTCCCATCCAGCTCCCTGCTTGTGGCCTGGGAAAGCAGTGGAGGACGGCCCAATGCATTGGGACACTGCACCCGCATGGGAGACCCGGAGGAGGTTCCAGGTTCCCGGCTTCAGATCGGCGCACACCGGCCCGTTGCAGCTCACTTGGGGAGTGAATCATCGGATGGAAGATCTTCCTCTCTGTCTCTCCTCCTCTCTGTATATCTGGCTGTAATAAAATGAATAAATCTTTAAAAAAAAAAAATAACACCTTCAAAATTCATGAGGCTGGGCCACATCCCACAGAATACATACACCAAGTTTTGCTTGTCCATTCATCTGTTGATGGACACACGGTTGCTTCTGCCTCTGGTCGGCTGCATGGATAAGGGTGCACAAGCACCTAGGACAGCGGCTTTGAGTTGTTCATTAATTTTAACCTACACCCCTTGGGTGAGATGTGCCTCAGCGTGTGGCCTGGCAAGGTTTGGCTGTGACTTCAGAGGCAGCCGGAGTAAGGTCTTTGGGGCAGTATACTGGGAGGTCCCCCTGTGCACAGAGGCCCAACTCGGCAGTGGACTGGGAGGTCCCCCGTGCACAGAGGCCCAGCTCAGCAGTGGACTGGGAGGTCCCCCTGTGCACAGAGGCCCAGCTCGGCAGTGGACTGGGAGGTCCCCCTGTGCACGGAGGCCCAGCTCAGGACTGAGCGAATTATGATTCCGCAAACACAGAGGCTGTTCTGTTCTTTGCTTCCTGTAGCAATCCTACGACATGCTGGCTTTAGCCACACTTCCCAGGGCCACTGGGCCTGGCCTATCTGGTAAAGGCTACACTTTAAAAAATTACCTAATTTGGTAGAGATGCAACTTCCACAAAGTCACTGCTCAGATCTTATGGGTGGCAGGTTTTGATAAGCATCTGCCTCTGCTTTATCACTGCCCGACTGAGACACAGGCCGTTCGTTTCCACAGTGTGAAGTTCCTGTGGGCCACAGTGCTCTCCCGTGGCCTCTCTCAGACCCAGCTGATCCTGCTGCAGCACCACAGCTCAGGAGACTGAGCCTCGTTCAGTAATTCAGAACCTGCTCCCTCTGCACGCTGTTTGTGCCAGGCAGAGGGCTAGGCACTGCCGTGGCAGCAGAGGGGTAAGGAAGTGATCCCCAATGCCAGATGCTCAGGGCAGCTGAACAGAAGAGAGGATAACACTTGGGCTGGAATGCAAGACAGCATCTTGTGATGCTGCAAAGGAGCAACCCTGATGAAGGCCAACAGAGGCAGGGGCACTGAGACCAGCCCGTTAGATGCACAGGATTCTAACAGCAGGCAAGAGAGTCCCAAGCTAGGAGGCCGCTGTTTGCAGACAGAGGCTTAAATGGTTAAAACAACAACAGCAGCAAAATTCGTAAACAAAAAGACAGCTACTCCTTGAATGCCTATGGAGTAACAGGCACTGGAGCTAGGTGTTGTACATCGTGACTTTATATGAGAAAATGATGATGACAATGATCAACACTGACAAGGCTAGCCATACTGGGTGTGCTGTGGCTACGCGACCCCCCAGCTTTACAAAACTACACACCTGGAATCAACCCAAGATGCGGGTGGTCCCAAAGTCCACAGGGTCCCATTGCACTGACACAGAAGCAGCAGGAATGCAGAGCTGGGAGCAGGGCAGTCTGAAAGCTGCAATTTCCCAGGCTCTGATTTCAGCGCAAGCTGCCGGAGCAACATCGTGGGCTGAACCAGCACCAAGTCCACTCTGCACTACACACACACACATAGGTAACACCACAGAAAACACAGATTTATAATAAAGGGAGTTCAATAGTATTTTTTAAAAAAACCTAAAAACAGTCTTATTTACCCTAAACATCCCAAGTCAGGTTCACTAAGTTGGAAAGCATACTAATTAATGTGTTGATTGTCCACAAATGGATTTTTCCAGAGAAAGTGCAACCCCCAGGGAATTCTGTTCTCATCATTGCCATAAGTGCCCCTGATGCTTACTTAGTCCTGGGGTGGGGTCCTCAGACTATCACAGGCAGCATCCCCCTTCCCTTTCCCAACTTGGCCCCCAGGCCCACCGGCTCTGGTGCTGCAAGCCATCTCAGGTTCCCCTTGGTTTCTCCACGGTCCATGTCACAGCTCTCGAGGGGCAGCACCAGAGCAGCAGCCACATGCTGCATCACCAGCTTTGCCCCTGAAGGAGGCCCCCCCACCCCTAAATGCAAGGGGTGTTCTTTGAGTCTCTCTGGCAACCCAGGCCTGAGTGTTTTAGCCTCGTCCCCTCACCGGCCCTAGTGTGAGCCCCCATTTCCTTGCTGTCCTGAATGGAGTTCTCAGGCATCCCTGGGCTTGTCAATCCACATGCAACCCACAGCCCTGGGAGGGCCAGCTTCTTCACACACACACACACACACACACACACACACACACACACACACCCAGCTGCTTGCTTCCCTTGGCCACTGTCATCTTCCCAGTGTCTCAAAGCACCTTGTAGGCATGAGGGGGACAGAGCTTGGTCACCCAGAGGAACTGCTGCTGGCAGAAACCTTTCACAGTCCCTCAGTCCCTTGCACTCCTGGCTCAGTATACCTGAGTTGCAAACACAAGGAGGGAACTCTCCTCTGGACCCCTGGGCCTCCCTGTACTAGCTTGGCTCCCCTTTTGGTCACCTTGTATGCAGAGCTCCCCCCACCCACCTGCCCCCGCTGGCTAGCCTGGAGCCAGGCATATCTCCCCTTCCCACCCCCCCAAACCTCCAATCTGCAGAGATCTGCCTTGACCCTTCCCACCTAGTAGGTAAGGTGGGAGACACTGGGGCATGCCTCCTCTCCCCATCAGGCAGGGGAGCAGCACCACCCACAGTGAGCTCTTCAGACCCTAGCTACACAGTCTTCAAGTCCTGGCATTTCCACAAAGAATTGCTTCGGTCTAGGAAGAAGGTAGAACAGAGATGTTACTGCTGGAGCAAGCCACTCTCACCTGGGCCTGGAGCATCCTATTAAGGTGCTCTGCACTGGCTCTGTAGCTTGCCAAGCACTCTGCCAACTCGAGGAATTTTCTCCCTGCCAGTGGGTTGTTGTGTACTCCAGGAAGAGACCATTACAGGGAGTTAATAGAGTTTTAAATTTGTTTTTAAATTTTATAATGCAATTCATCAAATTCAGCATCTGAGTATAGCATTTGCGTTCAGACCAGGCAGCATATGCCAAACTGGCCTTTGCTCTCCCCCAGTCCTCCCCCCACCACTCCCTCTTGGGACCCTCTCCAACAAGGAAAGTTTAACTCTTTAGGGTAACTGTCAGGCATGGCCCGAGGTGGGGCAGGTGCTTGGTTCCAATACTGGGGTTGTGCGGGAAGGCTGATGACCCATGGGGGATGCTCTCACCACCCTTCAGGGCCAAGGGCTGCTGGCTGCCATGAGGCGGTGGCTGCCTTGCTGAGGCCCCTTCCTAGGGAGTCACTGAGACTTGCCTTCTGTAGGTCTCAACACAAGTAAGAAAACAGCCATGGGAGAGACGTGGGAGGAGATGGGCAAAGCATGCTGCTGAGGTGCAGTGGGGCAGGCAGGACTCTCCGCTGGGCTTTGGACTATCCCTGAGATGTGGGACCAGTTGCTGTGTTGGAACTGAGAGAGACTTAAGGGCCTCAGATCTTGGCTGTCACTAGTTGCCGTCAGCCCTGTCTTTGGTTCAGCTTTCTTGGGTGACTTCAGATGGGGTGCGTTGGGGGGTGGGAGAGTCCAGAATAGACATTGTGGGCAAATTCCAGAGTAGATGGTGAAGACACAGCTACCTCTCTGTGCTCCTGGTGAGCAGGAGAGGGAGAAGGGTCCCTTTGACAAATGCATTCTGGCAGCAAGTGGTTAGGTGGGCAGGCAACTGTCAGAGTACAGTTCCGGCTCTTTTTCCTGCTGGGACAGGGTTAATCTGATCTCAGCACAAGCGTTTGGCACTGGTTGGTTTTTGAAATGTCCCAGGCAGTAGCAGGCAGCAACCTGGCGTTGAATGGCTATGGCCTAGTGGCTTTGTCTTTCCTTCCCTCCGCCCCCCCCCAGGCCCCTGCTGAGTCCCAAGCCGCCCCCAGCATCTCCCCCGAGCTACTACACCATTCCTCTAGGCTCCGACCTCCTGTTTCTGATTTTTCTACAAATACGGAAATGCCAGTGAGGGGTGGGGCGCGACCTATTAGCGGCAGATTCAGTTCCGGATGTGAAGAAGGGACCCTGGTGAGGTGCGTGATCCAGGCTGGAGCTCAGAAGGTGAGCTGGGATGGAAGAAAGAGCATCTTGAGGTGAAGGAAGTCTTTTGCATTCCAGGGCTTGCCGGCTTCCAACGGCATCGGAAAATATTCCGCACGATGGAAGAACTATTTTCCAAAACAAAATGCTAGTGTTGGTGCGGAGGCGCGGGCGGTGCAGCGCGCACAATTCTCTTGCGTTAAGTACCATATGGCCGCTGGTGGGAAAATGCTAACATGTTTCAACAGTACAGCTGGGGAAGGGCGCCTTTATTCTCCGTGCAGATGGCTCTAATTGACATCTCTCCTAAAACAGGTCTCCAGCATTTCTGCAGGATCATTAGAGTAATTAGTTATTAAATACCATCGCCACTTTTAGAGAGGGGGTCTGGGCCTTGGCTCCTCTCCACCACGGTGGAACTGATAGGTCAAGCGGGAGGGCAAACTCGGGGGAGGGCCCCGGGAAGGGCCTGCTGGCTCCTCTCATTCAATGGTCTGTCCAGAAGAAGCCCCCTCCCGCAATCCCCTGGGAGCACATAGGCAACCCAGGAACTTCCCAGAGCAGGGCCCCAGACCCATCCCTGCTCTTCTTTGGCCGGTGATCACCAAAACCTCCAGGGCCCACACCATTAAATTGGCAAGCCTCAGTTTGTCCATCACTGCACTGCAGGGGTGAGACTGGGAGGGCATGAACAACGCATGGAAAGAACGGAAGACTGACAGCGTTTTGGCTGAATGAGCCCTGCTGGTTATGTTTAGGGTCCAGTTTGAGCCAGGCTTACCACTTCGATGAGGACAAGCCATGACCGTTGGTGGCCATCCTTGGACCGTGGCCCCTGACACTGTGATGGGTGATCCCCCTGGCTCTCAAACCATCCTGAGTGACGAGGGGAGGGATTGAAGCTCAAGTCAGTTTCCCTGAGGCTGTGCTTCCAGATGGGACCCCACCTTGAAGGGGGTCGGGGTGGCAGCCAACAGCCCCACTCCTCACTTCCTAGGAGGCTCATGGCCCCCTCAGCCGCCTGGTCTGTACCCAGCAGGACGGTAGGAAGAGGTGATGGGATAGGAGAAAGGCTGTGGCCATTGCCTGCTCTCGTGGCGTGGAGCAAGTGCAGGTGGACAGAGGTGATGTGAACCTAATCCCCACAGGGGTTTTCACAGGGGGCTCCCCAGCCAGCAGTCTAGCCTTAAGCTTTGAATGCGTCCCCCAAAATTTATGTGTTGGATATTTTGCAACTGTGTGAAAGAGGTGTTGGGTCATGAGGGCCAAGCCCTGGTCAAGGGGCTGATGGCACTAATGTGGGAGGGCCCTGCCCTCTCACACTTTTGCTATTTCTGCCCTCTGTTCCAGGGTGGCATAGCACAAAGGCCTCACCAGATGCTGGCACCTGGATGTTGGCTTGCCCAGATTCCAGAACCACGTGGAATTTTACAAACAACAGCAGAAAGTGTGCCAAGACACCTGGCATTGACCTCAAAGAGGGGCTTCTGGTGTCAGGGGGAGGCTGAGGATGGGCAGGGGTCACAGTGACAACACACCTCCGCGTCCCTCCACCTGGCACTCCTACCAACTTGCAACCTTGGCTCTTGCTGATAGCCTTGGTTCCCCATCACACATGTGCACACTCACATGGATGCACACACACACACACACACACACACACACACACACAGAGGCAGCACCACCACGACCCTGCACAGATAGCACTGCACATCATGCTGCGTTTGCAGGAAAGAAAGGCGATCTGGGGTATGGACTCCCCAAAGTAAATACACATATGCAAAGGGCAATATGGACTTAGGAAATTGCCTTCACTTGGAGCTCATTCCCAATTGATTGAAGGTTAATAGTGTGACATTATTAGTTTAATTTCGCAGTCTAATCAGTTTCCTGCTTTATTGATCCAAGGAATTGGAGCAACTGTAATTTTGTGAGGCCAAAAAGGAAAATCTCAGCGAAGGGGCATAAAGTCAGCGGTTCTGCGGGTTCAGGCCACGTAAGGAAGCAGCCAGCTTAATGTCCACAGAGCTCACTACCACGGGCCACGTGAGCCATGGGCTTTCTCCCATGGGTGAACCATGTGAAGGCACAGCTTGTCCACACCTCACAGGAATTAGTTCCTGATCAGCACTGGAAATGGGACCCCGGCACGCATGGCCTCTTCCGCCATGAAGAGGCTGCCTTGGTCACTCTGCAAGGCTGTGGTGAAACCCCAGAGAGAAGCTAACATCGCAGAGGGAGAAGGTGCTCACAGTCGTGGAGGTTCAAGTCTAATGTTGGGCAGTCCCATGGGCTTGGTGTCTGCAGAGCAAGGATAACAAGGCTGAGTTTTCCTCTCCTTTGTGGCGGGGAACTCCAGGTTTAAGCATCTGCATGCATTTGTATGCAAAAAAATCCTTTCCAAACCATAACACAGCTCCTGGCCCTAACACCACGGAGGCCCCAACCCATGGGAATGCCACTTTGAGCCCCGGAGTGGCCTGGACCCTCATTGTTAAACACCCTCTGTCAGCACGGCCCCATCTGTGTGATGGAATTTTTTTTGTCACTTTTTTTTCAAATCAGAATAGAAACAATTTTTAGTCTATAATTATCATTTCTTTTCTCAACAGACAAATGTTTCCTTTTAAATTGTAGGGCGGAAAAAAAGCGAAGAACAACATTTTAAACCCCAAAGAAAGACTAAAATTAATTTCCTCTTTACCGAAAAATAAAATACAACAGCTCTAAGAAGCCAGATCTTTCTTTTCCCCCCGACAAGCCACCCATGCAACAGTCTGGCACAGTCATTGTTCATATGCATTTGTGAGAAGCAGGGCCTGGCACCACGGTGCTGGTGGAGTTGGCACAACTTTCACAGCCAGGCTCACAGTGTCCCATGGGGTGTCTGAGTTACTTGGGGATGAACAGTCTCTGCCCTTAGTGCAGAGGGTCAGTGCAGGACTTAGAGTTCCAGGGAGCTGGCACAAGGTCTGAGTCTACCAGTTGCTGCTCTACAGCCTTGGGATGTCAGCTCCCTCCTGGGCTCTCAGTTTCCTTATCTTTACACTGGAAGCACTGTTCACCAAGGCCTGGAGGAGCATTGGCTAAACACTGTGACTCACAACATTCAAAAACCCTGCGCTCTCATCACACAGCACCAAAGAGTCCTAGCAGAAAATGACTGTAGCTTATGCATGGGGGTCCAGCAACCTCCAAACCCTGTTCAGCTTCTCTCTAGATGGTTAAGACCCTGTGACCTTGTGTGAGCAGTGGAAGGCTACACACAGGTCTGCATTTTTGAAACGGAACCACAAGTGCCTTGTTAGGGTGCCTTGGGGCTGCCATGCTGGACAGGTCCACTGGGGCCTGCCTCCAGGCACATAGCACATGATGCACTAAGGACTACCCCACCAGGGGGTAAGCCAGGCCAACTGCCAAAGCCAAGGGCAGGCTGCATTCATTCCCTCTGCAGGAGGACTGTCCAAGATCTCAGCATCTGACCTGCGGAGTCTGAGTTCAGGCCAGGCCAAGGCTGCCTGAAACCCTCTCCGTCCCTCATCCTGCCCCAGGCTATGGCCCCATTCCTACTCCATGCCTCCCACACCTAGGTCCACAGCTGACCACACTGCGCCAGTTCAGCTTGGTCACCACTCATCTGGACACATTCCTCCTCCTCCATGGCAGAAAGCTCTCGGGCCTCCACACTGCCCAGAGCTGTGCTGGCGAGTGTTTAACCTGGGGATCTGGTGGTGCGGGTGCACACGAGCAAATATCAGCGAGCCTGTGGAAACACCGGGTTCACTGTGCTCGCCGACTTCTGCTGCGTTCAAGCTCCCACTGGGGTATTTCAAGGTTTGCCTTCATCCACTACCCACAGGGCTGGGTGAGAGGCTAACAAGGGCTCTTGAGGGCTGGCCAGGCCTCCTCAGCTCACCATGCTTGAGAGAGTTGGCGGTCACAGGGACACTCTCCCAACGTGCTGGCACTATAACATCTGGTGGGCAGGGAACAGAGACAACACCTGGTCACCCATTCCCATCACTCAACCCTGACCCCCAAGGCCTTCGACCTATCATCCAAATGCCACCCCTGGTCTTCCAAGCTCTTCTCTCCTGTCCCTGCAAAAGCCTCTGCACCACCCTTCTCCAGGTCCCTGGTCAACCTCCTGCTGCCTCCCCCACATGCATGCTGTCCCTGACTACTGTCTGCCCCTCCTTCAAGGCCAGTTCCTTCACCTCCCTCCTCCTCCACATGGTTGCCTTTGGACACCATGCTCACATCCATCTAACTGTGTTCTCTGTGCACTTCCCTACGGAGCACAGTTCCTGGGTGCTCCCGTGCAGGGACTCAGTCCTCTGGATTCCAGACTCTGCCTCACTTGAAGAAAGCAGAAAAGGGCAAGGGTTGGTATCCAGTGTCTGTGCTTCCAAAGACAAGGCCGATGTGGGACCCAGGATGATGTCACTCACCACAGCCAGGTAAGGCCAAGAACACAGCTGGGTTCCATTGGGAGAGAGCTTCAAGTCAGCCACGGTCACAGATAGCTTCCTGGGCAGGACAGAAAGGCCCAGGACCCCCACAGGGTGCCCACAAGGGTGGAGAAGGCAGCTGGGCAGCCTGTGCACCTGATAGCTTTCTAAAAATAGCAGGGGGTGGGGGGACGCCCTGTCATGTGGCTCCCCGCCGGGTGGGGACAGAAACGGCCAGTGTTTATATGGTTCTGTCCCTCAAGTTTTGCAGACAGGGTTGAAGCTGTGCCTGCGACAGACACACAAGCCACAGACTGGGGTCCCCGCCTGCCTTTCTCCTTAGTACTGTCCCAGTAGCCTGCCCAGAAGGAACTGGGCCTTGGCTGTTGGTCATGTGGCAGAGGAAGGGAGACAGGGCAGGAGCAGGTGCCAGTAGGCTCCGGGCACCATTTCTTCTTGGCCCAGGGAAGCAGGCACACAGACATTCCTCTCAGACCAAGGCTGTGACAGCATCCAACAGAAATGCCGTGGTCTGATGCCTCGTGGTGTGGCAGAAAATAAGAACAAAAAGTGTTTTCCTGGCCCAAGCCCAGAGGTCTCTGCCGCCGGACAGAGCCCACGGCTAGAGTACAACAAAAGGAAACTTCCTTTCTGCTGGCCTGAGCCTGCTGTTTGCCTCCCTCCCGTGAATCTAGACAGGAATACCGAACTCCCAGCACCTGAAGTCTTGCCTCCTCAGTACCCCTCCCCAGTGCCTGCACCAAGCCTTCCCTTGGGGAGTGCAGGGCAGGTTCAGGGAAGTCTTTTATAAGCGAACTACACTAATTAAAAGCCAGAATCTACCTTCTTACAGCCAGAATACCATCAGATTCTAGACTTCGCTAAGTCATCCAGCTGACAAAGTCTGAAAGAGTTTGGGGTGGGGGGGAGGAAAAAAAAGGCTACACACGCAAAGACCAGGGAGTAAAACCACCCTTACATAACATCCCACGAGGATTGGGACGGCCCCTCCCCGTTTGGAGAATGCCTCTCTATTCTCTGCTAGGAAGCAAAGCAAATTGGAGGTTCTTGTTTTCCAGTGACATTTTCATACCAGCTGTGCCCCTTTTTCTGGGATGGCCTTCAGACTCTGCCTTTTGAACCCAGCTTTCTTAATGGAGTCTTAGAAGGGACACACAGCTTGCTTGTTCCGAGGGAGCTCGCAAGGCTATCAAAGACAAGACAGAACCCTTGTACCCGGCCCTCAGCTCCATTCTGAGTTGAAGGCGACAGTGCCTGGTGGCATGCAGGCTCCTCCTCCCTGGGTCAGGACTGAGATCCTGTTGCTGAAATCTGACACCAGCCCTAGCCTGCCAGTGGCGGGCACATGGCCATCTTGGCACCAGTGCACATCCAGGTCCCCCCATCTGGGAACTGCGAACATCCATCATTGTGACTCCCAGCTGCCGCCTGCCTCACCCCTGGGCCCTGGAGCAGGGTGGCACAGCATCTCCCAGCCCTGGCCCTGCCGAGTCCCCTGCTCTACCGCCGGATCTGGGCTTGCTTGGTATGGTGGGAAGAGATGCAGATGAGGAAGTGGGCTCTGCCACTTCCCAGCACGGCACAGCACACACACACACACACACACACACACACACACATCCTACCTCCCCTTCTCTACCACCGATTTCTTTTTCTGAGCAGTGGAGGCTCCGATGTCTCCACCTGTCTCACAGAGGTGTCCTCGGGAGAAGAATGTGGGGAAAGAAGGACCTTGGCAGCAAGAAGCAGGCTAGTAAAAAGTTGATCATCATGACAGAGCAGCCTGAAGGTGTCTAGGCAAGCGGCCGAAAGAGGCCGGAGCTGCATGAGCACACCTTCTCCATGAGAAGTACTTACACGTCAAGCTCCTGTTTCCTCTTCAGCGAAAGGAACCACAGATGCGTGCCAAGCTCGAGTGGCACAGATAGCAAACGATCGCTTGGAAGAGAAGCGTGCTGGAATGAGTCTGTGCCGTGGACAAGGTCGGCTGGCAGCCTTGGCCTATAAATCACAGCTCCCTCCCCAGCTCATTGGCGCTTGCAGAGATGGACTGGCCTGCACTGGCACAGTTCACACCTCCTCCAACCCAGAGCCTGCACACAGTAGGCGCTGGGCAGAGTTGCGCTCACTCCAACTGGACATTCCCTACAGGAACCCCCAGGCAAGGGGAATTCCAGATCAGATGGTTGTTACTTTGAGTCCATGCCAGGAGGCGTGGCTCATCCCTGCTAGTCTTTGCTGAGAAGGATTCTGGGGGTGGCCCGGGAGGTTAGAATGAACATATTCCCTGTATTATTTTGTAGTGCCGATAAGGCTCACATTTTAGGATTTTCTTAATGAGACTCAAGCATTCACTGCTTTCGCTTATCAGCACTGGCAAGAATCCTCGTTTCACATGTATGTCCTTTACCGCAGAATGGAGGAAGGCTCAGAAGTGCCATCTCCTGGGTTTTCCTCAGGGAAGGTGGGTTCTCAGCCCTCCCGGATGCCAGGTACGATTACCAACCAGCGGTGGCATGTAGTGGGCAAGTTGCAGGAATCCGAGTTGGCTGAACAAAATGCAGATTAGCACTGGCCGGGAAGCCAGTGGCAGTGAGGATGCCAGCAGTTCAGGACATCTCTGCTTCCCTTGGTTCTGAACCTCTCAGCATCTGATGCCCAATCACCGGGCAGGCAGGGCAAGTGCCCACACTTGGCTCTCCAGACACAGCTCTAACACCTCCTCCTTAGGAACTAGGCAGGGGCTCACATCCACAGGCTGTACTTCTGTTAAACTGTGCAATGGACGTGAGGAAGTGTGGCGCCTCCACCTACTGCCTGTGCAGCCTGGCTCAGAGATGGCAGATGCCGTCACATCACCATGAGTCAACACGAAGTCAGGAAAAATGCTGGGCGGGGGGAGAGGCCTTGGTGGGATATCAGTCCTCCCCAGGAACCTTGCTCATTTCCTTGGGTCATGTGTGGAGAAAATCGAGAAGATCGCCCAACGTTTTGGCCCACTCCAAGTGAGAAAGAGCAACTTTTCTTTTATTACCAATACAAGCCAAATTGGCATTCAAAGAAAACCTTAGACCACACAAACCAAAGCGTGTCACAGCTAAGAAGGCTGGTGCTGCCGGAAGCCCCAGCCACTCCTTCACACTCAGAGGCGATGCCCAAAGCCCCTGTGAGTCAGAGGGCGCTGCTGCAGGTGAAAGCCACTACAGAGAAGGATAAGGGACGAGGATGAGAAGCAGCAGGTGCAGCAAGCTCTGATCAGCTTAGGGGCATACAGCTTCCCCACGTGTCCAGGACCCCCCAAGAACCACACAGCTGCAGGATACAGGAGAACTGCAGTATAAGGGAGAAGGATGTCTTCCTCAAGTGTGGGCACAGCAGGAATCCATGTGCAGAGAGAAGCAACACACCTGCTGAAGGCCGCAGTGCCTCCTGAACTCTGGTTTATGATAATGTAACATTTTCAGGATTAATGTTCGAGGAGGTGAGAGAGACGGAAATGGGCTGACTGTGACTCTGCTTCCTTTTACTAGAAGAGAGACTTATGATCAGGACACGTGTTGTACTATGAGGAAGTGTGTGCAGGAGTGACCTTGAGGCTCGGGGAGGTGTTCATGGTGGCCACACCAGCTGCATGCTGTCCCCTGAAGTGCTGGGGAAAACAAAGCATTTGCTCAAAGAGATGTCTAGAGTATGTGTGCTGGGTGGGCCCTGCCACCAGAGTCCAGGAAACAGGGGTTAGGACAGTCAGGATCGTGGCCTGGGCTTGACCTCCAGGAAGCGGCGGGAAATCTCCTGGGGGATGAGGGGAACGGGTCTTCTCCTTGGATTCCCACACAAGCATGCCCAGTGCACCTGGTTCTGATTTTCACTCCTCCCTGACTGCCTTGAAGCAGTCAGCAAGGCCAGACAGGTTTCTCTCCCTCCTGCTCTCCCATTGCACAGATTAGGCCAACAAGGTCCTGGAAGTATCAGACTCCTGCCCTGGGTCCCTTGACACTGCAGAGGCTGAGCCTGATAAGGAACACAAAGTGCCCTTCCACCCCAGCCTCATTCCAGACAGGCTTGGCGCCCCGCCTGAGCTGTGTGCATTTAATCTTTGACTTCCCATGGGGTGCTCACTGATGGGCACATCTTCAGCCCTGCCCAGCTCCCTCTACAACTCCAGGGTAGATGGTTATGATGGGTCTGCCCCACCCTCCCAAGTTTGGGTGGCTCCCCAAACCAGGACCCCAGAAAGGATTGCTTCAAGAGCTGAGAGGTGATTGAATGCTTTGGCTGCTCCTAAAGCCTACTCATGGGGCAACCGGGACTTGAAACTGCTGCTCCTATGGGATGCCGGCATCACAGGTGGCTGCTCGGAGGCTGCACCACAATGCCAGCCCCCAGCAATGCACTTAGTATTATAGGAATCAAAGATGACAAAGAGAACCCTAGTAACCCCCCCTAACCCATGATGGGGAGATGTTCTGCAATTAGGACTAGGGTAACAGGGGGAGGAGAGTCCTGGCCCCTTACCATGTTTTCCCAGCTGTGTAACCTCTCAGCAGGGCCAGGAAGGGGAATTAATGCCCTGAGTTGGGTGGGGTCTGCACTAGCTAAGTACATGCTTCTAGCAACAGTCAGACTGCAGCTCACTAAACCTGAAGTATCATCATCATTATCATGCTTTCCATACTTAGGACTCCATACCACCTTTTATGGAGCACATCTCATTTAACTACACAAGGACTCTACAACACCCGTTTTACAGGTGAGAAAACTGAGCCACAGGGATAAAGTATGATGTGTCCATGTCATCACCAGCAGAGTTCAACCAACACACCTCTGCCACTCCTCTATCTCATTTGCCTCTCAAAGAATGGAAAGCAAAGGCGAGACTGGGCTATGCTAATCAACAGCGGGAATATCCTGGCCAATTTTCCACAAGGAGCTGAAGTACATACAAACCCATCTCAGTGCCTAGTGCCTGGGTGACCACGCAGGCACCTGCTGCGGGCTCTGGCAACACGTGGAGACAGACATGGAAATCCCATCAGGAGAGAGAGAAGACGAGGCAGCCCTGTCTCCATGCCGCGTCTGCCTGCCGAAGAGACGCAGAAAGGTTTTGGAAAGGTTGCCGCTGCTTTCCAATGTTATATTCATTAGGTTCTTTTTAAACATTTTCTGTCAAATTGCTTATATTTCCAAGTTGAAAGGAAGCAAGAGTCAGCAGATGGCAGGCGTCGGCTACAAGCGGGGCCTGAGGATGGGCAGCGCCGTGCCTCCCACACAGGCTGGGTGAACTCAAGGCTGTCTGCATGGATTCTGTCTCCAGACCTTGTGGCCTCAAGTGGTGAGGCAGTAGGCCCAGGGGCCAGCTCTGGCCTGTCCAGCGACAGGCAGGCTCTGCACAGAGCTCTGGCTTTTAGGCACATCAGCCATCAACTTGCCTGAACCTGCCCTGCCTCCCTGTCCCCAAGCCCTACTTGGAGGCACCTGTGTGGACCCTGTAGGTAAAGAGACTTAGTTCTGTATCCAGGGGCTGGGAAACAGCCTTCTGGCCCAGACTGGGTGGGCTGTGTCATCTGGGTCAGGTCACCCATCTGTCCTTGGCCTCCCCAGCACCCAGAGCAGACACCACTGAGGGCCCCTAGAGGACTCACCAACTGGTCACTTTCCAGATGCTTGCTCGTGAGCAGCTGTTCATAGCTTCCTTGGGGGACACTGCCATTGTGGTCACAGGGTACCTCTAGAGACCACAAAGTCCCAGGCAGCTGTCATCTATCTAGCTGAGCCATGGTGTAAAAGCCCCAGTTACTTGGAGGGGCCGCAGGATGGACAGAAGAAAAGAGAATAGGTCTGCTTTGAATCTTGGTGCTGGTATGATTACTGGGCCTTGGGACCAGCTGCTCCTGGTCAACCCTTGCCCAGACCCTGCCTAGCAGGTGCCCATGGCCCCAGAAATGGGGCTTCAGTTTCTCTCTCCACTTCTTTCACTGCTTAGCTAGCCAGGCTGGGCAGGGCAGACAAGATCCATACCTCCACAGAAGGTCAAGTGTGGGGCCTTAGAGAACCCTTCTACGATCTGGGGAAACCCTCCCATGATCTGGGGTGGGGGAGGCTCAGGGACCTTGCTGTCTAGCTTTGTGTCTAGGCAGTGCCAGGCCTGGGTGAGCCATCCAGAAACCCTAGCTTCAGAATCACGATTTACTCATTTAACTCCATAACACAGCACTCTGGACTAACATCAACTGACAGACCAGCCCAAGCTCCTCCTGTGCCCACTCACAACATTCTCTCACTGCTCTACTCACTCATTATTCACTGACACTCTCACAGTCCCTCATTCTTTTTCTAACTATTTCCTTCCCTCCTTCACTCACACATTCATTCATTCTCTCCTCTCCCTTCTTCATTTACTGTTTTACTCACTCATTACCAAATCTTGCATTCATTCTTGTAGTCCCTGAGTCATTCAGACTCTCACTCACTCCCCCCTCATTAATACACCCATTCATACACTTTTTCATTCATGCATTCACTCCCTCTTTTACATGTTCACTCATCCCGTCTCTTGTTCCTTCACAGAGCCACCCCTGAGAAACGCATACTGCATACTCAAGTACCATTGGCGTTAAAGCTCCTCAGGCTGAGACCGGTCCTGAACAAATGCCCAGGCCCTCACGGAGACAGGACGGACCACAGGCTCTCAGAGACGCTGACCGCCACCATGTGGAGGACTGCGTTCACCGAGGAGACAGCTATGCACGACTCCGACATAACACACGGTTGGTGCTTAAAGGAACCCTGCCCTTGATGTGTGTGTGAGCATTTGCTCCAGTTGCATGTGATTCTCATCGGCAGGAAGCATTTCATGGGGCAGGCATTGATCTGGACACTGGGGAGGTTGGGACAGATAACACAGCAATCCTACTTTAAGAAAGGACACTGTGAGTTCGTTATCAGAAAAAGACAGACGCCATAGGGCCAGAGATGAAGGTCCCCCATGGCCCCTAGGCACAGAAGGCAGATGCTTGGGAGAAGACGGTGCCCGAGGTGAACCTCCTGAGAGGGGAGGCAAGGAGACGAAGGGGCAGGGGAACTGTCCTTAGTGAAGGGAGCCGAGGGAGGGAACTGCACAGCAATTGGGTGGCAAGTGGGGCCATGGGAGGCAACATGGGGAGACCATATGTGCCCCTGAACACCAGGTCCTGGAGTGCCACAGTGATGGACATGTGCCTGGGCACATTAGAAGTGAGCCTTGCCTGGACCGAGAAGGTAGGAAGCAGAAAGAAGCACAAGGTGGAGAAAAGTCTGGATAAGAGTTGGTAGTTGACCGGCTTCAAGTTCAGCCATGTTCTGCAGATGGCTCCCAAGTGCCTCTGTGTGCTGGGTGGGCGCTGGGGCAGAAGGAAAGAGACCCTGAGCTGTGGTGACCAGGGTGACGTGCTGAAATTCTGCTGAGGTTGAGAATGCTGGGGGAGGAGAAGGAAGTCAGGACCTTCCACTGCAGGACCTTGAAGCCTGAACGGTTGTGCACCTGTGAAGCCGACAGGAAAGAACCTTCCTGGTGGCCGTACCAACTTAGGCAGCCAAAGCAGCAGAGAGAGGCGCAGCATTGGGAAACAAATCAGACTTTCTTCAGTGTGCATAAGAAGGACCTGGATGGTGTCTCTCTTTCCAACAACACCTCAGAAATCAAGCGTCATGTGCCTGGAGCAGTAGCCTAGTTGCTAAAGTCCTTGCCTTGCATGCGCCAGGATCTCATATGGGTGCTGGTCCATGCCCTGGCAGTCCTGCTTCCCATTCAGCTCCCTGCCTGTGGACTGGGAAAGCAGCCAAGCATGGCCCAAAGTCTTGGGACCTGACCCAAAGTGTGGGAGACCCGGAAGAAGCTTCTGGCTCCTGCCTTTGGATTGGCTCAGCTCCGGCTGTTGCTCCCACTCGGGGAGTGAGCCAGCCAACAGAAGATCTTCCTCTCTGTCTCTCCTTCTCTCTGTAAATCTGACTTTCCATTAAAAAAAAAATAATAATAAAACAAACAAAATAAAAAACTGGCCTGGCACGATAGCTTAGCAGGTAAAGTTCCTGCCTTGTATGAGCTAGGATCCCATATGGGCTCTGGTTTGTGTTCCGTTGGCCCCTCTTCCCATCCAGCTCCCAGCTTGTGGCCTGGGAAAGCACTCCAGCACAACCCAAAGTCTTGGGATCCTACACCCACGTGGGGGACCCAGAGGAGGCTCCTGGCTCCTGGCTCCTGGCTTCAGATTGGCTTAGGTCCGGCAGTTGCAGCCACTTGGGGAGTGAATCAGCAGAAGGAAGATCTTTCTTTGTGTTTCTCCTCCTCTCTGTATATCTGACTTTCTAACAAAAGTAAATAAATCTTTAAAAAAAATCAAGCAACATCATCAATGTACGTCCTGTATGTGCAAAAACCCAGGCTGCAATTTCTCCGATTCTGCAACCAGATCCCAAGGAACTGAGCTATGAGCTGCTCTGCAGGCCTGTGATCAGCCCTCACCTGCACAACCCTGTATCCATCACTCAGACCATGCCAGAAGGGGGGAAAAAAGACACTGGGCCCAGGGAAACCATCTGCCCAGGTTCCTATGGACTGGTGGCTGCCCTCCTAAGCCCATACCTGGTTCCCTGAAGCCACACCGGGACTATCTGATGTGGGCATCTCGGCTCCTGCAGGTGCTCCCCTTCCCAAGCCTCTGAAGGAGGCAGGAGGGTTCTAAGAACTGACAAAGTGGGAAGGGCGATGTGCAGCTCCCACAACGAAAAACAGGCAAATGCATTTCATGCTCCTCAGAGGCGCTCAGCCCCACTCCTTGGCACCATAATTACAGATGCCTCCCTCCTTACAAACCCTTCCTACGCACTGCATAAAGGAATACAATTTCTGGCTGTCCAAATTACAAGAGCCCATAATGCACAAAAGCAATAAACACAGGTTCTAACAGCAATCAGATCCCACTTATCGTAAACAATGGTTTTTGTGATTTATTGCATTCGAAGCAGGCTCAGCATTACTTCTCAGAAGATTTGGTTATTCTTGTTTTCAAGCAGAGTTGCCGGCTGACGTCAGACAAAATTGTTCAAGCGCAGCAGATTTTAAAAATAGGGCTAATGTGGTGTTAAAATAATAATAATAATAATAATAATCATAGAAAAATCGGGGTGGCTGCAGGCTGCCACGAGAGTGTGAAGATGGAGCCTTTGGGGGTGTATAGGTTCCCTCCACAGAAGCTCACGCATCCTCCCTGCCAGATCAACCTCACTTCCTGATGTTCTACACTTGGGATCTGTCCACCGTCTCCTGGTCCCGCAGTGACACAGGAGGAAGAGGCCCCCGGGAGCCAGGACATGGCAAGTCTGGATTGATGCATCAAGCTTTCCAAGTCACCACTCAGGCCTCAGTTAGCTCCAGCCAAGCAGGAGAGCCACGTTCAAACTACATACTTGAGCTGAGGAGTCGGCCACGGTTAGCCAGGACAAAGGCTGCCAGTCCTGGCCAGCATGGCTCTTTGTCTCCTGCTCTCTGCCCACTCCTGCTCAGACAAGGCCAGAGGCTTGGAGAGCAAGGAGAAATGTGTTTTCTTGCTGGGCTTGGAGAAATTCAGGCATCCTGAGGCTTCTGCTCTTACCTGGAGCTCCCTTCCTTGGTTGCCTCCAGATTTCCCTACGATTGCTAAGGGCGCTGGCTGCCAACAGGAGTCTGCGTGTTCCACCTCTCTGGCCTTTCTCCTTTTCCTTGCACTCAACATCTCATGGTGATTTTTTTTTTTTTATAGATTTATTTTATCTTTATTACAAAGTCAGATATACTGAGAGGAGGAGAGATAGAGAGGGAGTGGAGCTGCCGGGATTAGAACCAGTGGCCATATGGGATCAAGGCGAGGACCTTAGCCACTAGGCCACGCTGCCAAGCCCTCATGGTGATTTTTAAATGTTGCAGGTTAAAGGACTGGCCCACTCCAAGACGGAATGATGAAGACATGCCCTGAAAAGAAGCATGCCTGGGAAGCCGAGTCCTTTCCCTGCTGGGCGCCATCACATGTGCCCATCACCACCAAGGGCAGCTGGCAGTGGATTAGAACCAGCCACAGTGGCCTTGGTCCATGGCCCAGCACTCATGTGTTGCCTGGGGCTTAGCTGGAAGGGGAACTGCAGTGAGTAGACAGCATATCTTTGGGAGACTCCCTCCTGTGAGGCAGAGCCCCGACCTGCAGCAGAGAGCACGGGGCCTCGTTCTCGGAGCAGGTGTGACCGCCTGGGATGTCCGGGGCTTGGAAGAGACAGCGTCCTACCTCCCCTGCCTGTCCCTCATAGTGCTGTCCTGGCTGAAGCTTCCTGTCAGCCCCTGAGGCCATAGCCTGCTGCTAGCTGGGACCAGAGAGCAGCACCATATCTGGTTCTACAGATCACGATGGGGACAGTGGACTTGCTGGTGACTTCCCAGGCCTCAGAGAGCAGCCATGGGGTCTTGTGTGAAGGAAATTCACAGAGCCTCACTCCTCTGGGGGATACAGTGATGCTGTCATTCTTCATTCATTCGCTGCATCTGGGTACTGCTCTGTTTCATCACGTACTCACAACACATGACGGTTTTTCTTAGTGACCCTGTATTAAAGACTGGAAAGTCAAAGCCCTGAGATGTTAGACCATTTGCTGGGATCACCCAGTTGGGACAGGCAAGCTCAGCCCAAAGCCCCCAGAATGTACTACGGTCCCTGCTACATCTGCGCATGTCCTTGCCCACCAAGAGCCCTGGTCTTTCTTTGCACGCAGTTCCCTGTCAAGCCGATGCATGTGTTGGAGGGCAGAGGGAGGAACGGCAGCACCCACGCTCACTGGCGACAGCTGGGCCTGTGGGCAAGCACATTCCGCTGCTCAGCAGCCAGCCCTGTTCCCTTGTTCTGGAAGCCTCGGCACGTGAACACAGATCCGCAGCAGATGTTTTGCAAATCTACACCTCTGTTGTCCATACTACTTTTTGCCATTCTATTCATCTGTTCTGTATCCCCACAGGAGCACCCCTGCCCCAGAGCCAGGAAGTGCTGTGCCCCAGCCGCCTGCCAGCCTGGCGCTGGGGCAGAAGACAGCTCAAGAAGCCATCGCTCAACAGCCCCACACCTGCCGGGGCATGGGCCTCAGCCACTCCACTTCTTGCTGCAGTTCCAGCCTCTTGTCACTGTCACCAGTTCACCAAAGCTCTGCATTCTTGGCCAGATGCTACCCCGCTCACATCACCTCCTTGGACAGGGTGCCCTGCCCTGTCTCCCACGTGCTCACCTGTAAGGCTTGGCTGCTGACTGCTGCAGAGGCAGAGGGACTCGGGCAGACCCTGGGGAAGGCAGTACCTCCGCTTTGCAGCTGTGCTGGGGAGCCGGCTGGGGGTTTGCTCACAGAGGCCACACATCTGGATCAGGCACACATAACCAGGGTCATGGCAAGGGAGGAAGGAACTCTGAGGACCCCAGACCCGGAAACACTCTGGGTACTGATGAGGCGGTTGGGCCCCAATCCTCAGTAGCCACCTGTCAGGCTTCTTGAAGAAGATCCCTGTCTTCCCCATACTTTCAGTCACTCTCCAGTGCATCCCCTTTCACAGCAACTAGAAGAAACATGCTTTTTCTGAAGGCAAGATTTAAATGGGCTCGCTCTCCTGTCACGGAGCATGTGGCCTCGTTCTGAACTGAGGGTCTTTAGGAGGCTCTCAGCTCCACCTTCTTCTCATTTCCCCTTTCCTTGATCCTGTTCTCCCCCTGGGGTGTGGGTGACTGTGCAGCCAGTGTGATTAACTCCGCCAGGACTATAATCCCAAGGAGGAATGGAATGGAAATCATTTTTGGAATATAAATCAAATAGGATTTCAGTTGAAGTTATTTAAAAGAAATTAATTGACTTGTACTCGCCACAATACACTGATAAGAGTTCATTGCCAAGTCCATCAGGAGTAATGAAAACACAGTTAATAAAATTCAGCTGTCAAAAGTGGCGTGCCGCTGCTCTCAGGAGACATTCCACAACCCTCCCCCCACCCCCGGGTCAAGGGGGTGGGGGACATGGAGCTGCAGGGGCCAGATGCAGGCTCAGCTGCATTTTTTGCCTGTATGGAATTACTTGAGTTTTATTGCTGTAAGACTCTTAGGGCTGACACTTTGTCCCAAGCTGCCTTGTACTGCTGTATAGCAATACACACAAGGAAGTCACACCCGATGGATGCTGGCTAGATAAGAATGCTTTTGCATTCAGAAGCTCATCTTTTTTTTTTTTTTTTTTTTCATTTGAAAAGCCTTCTAAAGAGATCTCTCTCCTCCCCCTTATTGACTGTAATGACCTTAAAGAGGAAGGAGAAGTAATATTTAATTAAAGACTGCATTGGCTCCTCCTTGCCTCCCACGCCTAGCACTGCCAAATCCATGGACAAGAATACGTTATGAACTTACACATACACACACACACACACACACACACACACACACACACACACACACACAGAGGCAAAAGTGGGGCACAGCCTCCTTACTGCAATCTAAGACCCTGTCCATGGCAGCCGGTCCCCAGCTCCCCACCCCGGCACAGCTTCTCCCAACCAGGGTAGTGATAACTTGCCAACCTTACATGCAGTCAATGAGGGAGTATCTCATGTCCCCAGGGCTGCACCAGCTGGAGATCCCCTCTGCCGCTGCCACGAGCAGCTGCCTCCTGCCCTTGGCCCCTCTCCTGGAGCAGGGTATGGGAAGTGCCCACTCCAATGTGTTCCAGGCTGAGGGCAGCTGATAGGTCCTGCATTTTGCTTCTCAGTCACCCTAGCCACACATCCTCCTGGGCGTGTCTCCAACAGCTACACATCTGGTTCCCAGGGCAAAGGTACAAGGCGTTGGAGTCACTTGCCTGAGGTCACATAGTAATCGGCAGTCAGGCCTGGAATCGGCCATAGAGCTGCATTGGCTCTGCTGAGCTCATGCTGGAGAAGCTGCCTTTGGCTGGGTGGGTCCCTGGGGACTGCTGGTCTGAACTGTGTGCACCGAGTCCGGGATGGACACCTGCACCCACGCCGGAGCACAGAGCAGCTCCACCAGGCATTGTATCGGGCCTGTAGGTTTTTCTGTGAGGTGGAGGCACTGGCAGCCAGGATGCTGTGATCAAATCCCTTGCTCTTGAATCTTGGTGGACTGGGGACCCACTTGTGAATGGTGCAATGTAGTGCACGACAGAGGAGCTTCTGGGCATGGCTCAGCTGCTCTGAGCTGCCTGACAAGGAGACCACACCAACATCCACCCACCCCATGTCCCCTCTTGTGAGGCAAGACATCTCTGGAGGGTCCTAGACCCCGGCAGGTGAGTCACCCAGACACATGGAGAACAGCTTTCCCCGCGGTGTCCTGCCTGTAGTCCCAGCCTCCTGCTGGGGTGGCGAGCAGAGAGCTGTACAGTACAGGAACCAAAATGGATGCTAAGCCACACACAGTCTCCCCTACACCTGCCAATGGCTCTTCTCTCTCTGTCCTCAGCATCCCCCAACCCTGCTGCCAGCTCTCAGACCCCTACTGGGAAGCCAGGAGATTAGGGCCCAGACAGATGGGCAGCTGGAGTAAGCCTGATTCTCTGGGTAAATATCCCAGGCCAGGTCCGGGCCAGGTCTGAGTGAGGCCGCTGTGCCCTGAACTGCCTGTGGAGAGGCACACCCTTGTGCTCAGCCTGGGTTTGAATCATGAGATGGGCGAAGTTGCACTGTAGAGCAGATGAAGACAAACACATGGCCCCTGCTCAGAGATGCTGCAGTGGTTGGAGGAGCTGAGTCCCCTGGTATCCATCGGCTGCCCCGAGGACAGTGGTGGCTGTAGCTAAGAACGGACAGCAGAAAGGAAAAAGGATGTCCATCCCATGGTCACACAGCACACAGCGAACTGGGTAATCCTATTACTCCACAGGTCAGTGCCTGCACACAGCATTGAGAGATTCTTGCTCATCTCAGTTGTGGCGGTAGACTTGGTTACTTCCCAAACCCTTTTGTTTCAGGATCTTTAGGCTCATGGTGCTCACAGGACCCTGCACCAAGGAAGCGGGGATTACATGTGGGAGCCTGAGACTTCCCTGGTCTGGGGGGGTGGAGCTTACTTGACCACTGAGGGCAGCATAGCAAAACAAAGGGCATGGTGTGGGGTCTGTGGTGGACCTATGGGAGGGGGCTTGGGAGGGAAATCTCCCCACGCATGCAATGTCACAAAGTAAAGCAGCCTTGTGGCATGAGAACCCCACCTGTCAACAAACAAGCTGCCCATTCCTGCTCTTTGGGATGCAGCTGGCCCTGGCCTCTGCTCCCAGGTCCTCTGTCAGTTTCTTCTTCGCTGCCCCAGAGGGGAAGGTGGAAGCATTGTGGAGAGTCTCAGCCCACAGGGTTCCTGCAGCTGCAGAGGCCGGTGCTCACACCTGAACTGGGACCCTACCCTAGGCATTGTCCTTCTCCATCCCCCCACCCCCACATAGCTGGGGCTGGGGCTGGGGCCCCTGGTGTTGGCAAGGACAGATGGGGCATCCTCTTTCGAGACCTCCAGGACCCAGTGGCTGCTCCTCAGCTGGGACAGGTGTCTACTTCCCAAGGAGAGGCTGGGTGTGGGCTCTGGTGTGGGTCTGGCACCCATGCAGGTCTGAACCAGGGTCTCTGGTCTCTCCTGCCAGCAGCACACACAGCCTAGTCTGGGGCAGGGTGAAGGGATGGTGTGCGCTGCCCTTAGAGATGTGCCTTTCCATCACCCAGCTCAAGCCAGGGGCAGCTTCTATCTGCTTCTGGAACTTTCTGCAAGAGTTCCTTTAGGGCATGTCAGAGAGGCCTCCCTCCTGGACAAGGTGGCTGGCTAGCAGGACTGGGCTGGGGTTTTGAGGGCCTGTAGGGGTGCAGAGGTGCAGGGATAGCACAGCCCTGTTCATCATGGATCTCAACACCCAGTGTTTCCCAGCAGAGATGGTTTCCTGGCACAACTTGGGATATTCCGCAGAGTGGGAGAAAGCACTGCTAGGGCCCCTCAGAGGCCAGCTGGAAAATCTGACGTGTAGGGAGTCAACTGCCTCCTCAGTGCCTAGACCTCAGTTCCCCCTCTTGCTGAGATGAGGGTCCGATCTTGAAGAGTAAGAAACGTTCAGATGAGTATGTGACAGGCGGGTGAGTGGAAGACACAGCCCTGGCAGGAGCGAGCAGGAAGGATGGGTGGCTGTTCCCTGGGGAGGATGAAGGGCAAAGAGGGCTTCTGACAGGGCCAGGACCTGTGGCTGGAGCTTGGCACAGGCCTGGGAGGAGAGCCGGTCAGGGTGACCAGCAGTGTAGACTGGGAAGCTGCAAGCCACAGCTCCCAGCCTTGTGCTCACGTAAGGACAGCTCTCCCAAGAGAGTGTTAGGACTACTGAATCTGACCTGAGCACAGCCCTGGCACTGGAGCCAGACGGAGCCTTACCCAGCCCCTTCTTCTGGCCCAAACCCACCTGTCCCCCTTGGGCTCCAGCTGCCAACAGGAGCTGTGAGCCTCTGCCCCAGCACTCACCCCGTGTCTCTGACCTTCACCCTGGACACCCTATAAATGGCTCCTGGGGCTCGGGTTGCCCACACAACCAGGGCCTCCTGGCAATAGTGGGAGCCCCAGCCAAGATGCCGTGCACCCACTTCCCAGGTATCTCCAAGGCCCTGCAAATGTCTCCAAGGCCCCCCTGCTCATAAGCCTCAGGCTGGCGGCTCCCCACACACTCCCACCTCACACCTGCTAGAGCCTCATTCAAGTGGCCACATGTTCCAGGTCCCTGACATTTGTCTCTTTGAGCACTGGTTATTAACTTAAAACTCATTCTCACTAGATTTAAAAAAAAAAGCACTTATGAAGAGTACTAAGACTTGTTTGCTGCTTGAACAGAATGCAACATTCTCTTACCGTCACTGCTCTGAGCTGTGTCCCCTGTCCTGCCCCCAGCTCCTGCAGGGGATCCCAACCAACCCCCACCCAGGCTGGCACCTGAATCAGCATCAGAAAACAGTCCCAAGGGCTTCTGGCTGGTCCCTAGAGTGGGTTTTCTGGGGGCACCTCCAGGCCAATGGACTCCCATGGGCTGGGGAGGGCCCTGGGATCCCCTTGCCTTGGGGTCAACAGAGAACAGGAGCACATGATGGACTACTCCTGAGGACTGAAGGCCTGGGAGCTGACCTCAGAGCCTGGGACCGTCCTTTCTAGTTCCTTCCCTGGCTTATGGTCACGTGGGGTGGGGCGGTGGTGGTGAGATTCCTGCTATAGGAAGTGAAGGGGACACAGTGCCAGGTGCCTCTCCTCCAGAATACTGAGGCTGGGGCAGTCTGGGCTTGGCCCCTGTTGGAATGAGGCAGTGACACACGGGGCAGAGTGCAGGGACCAGAAGCTATTGACAGGTCAAGGCTAATTGCATCGGCCTCTTCTGTATCATCCTGGTCTGAAGTTCTAGAACATTCCCAGCATGCTTGGCAGTGATCACAGGGGCAGTGAGAAAGCTACGGAATGCTTGTGGTCTGACCCCTTGGCTCAGATGAGCCACTGAGGCACCACCAAGACAATTACGTGTTAAAGGTTCAAGCCACCACACAAGCAGGGCAAAGGTCAGACCACGTTCCTTGGCTGTGCCTTGCCTGCTCTCCTACCTAGGCTGCCGGGCTGCGGCCGTCACCCTGACCTGCCTGTCCCTCCACTGTCTGATGCCTGTGGCTGCTGACAGCTCACCTCCTCATGCTGGGAGGTGATTTTACAAAGGGCATGCCTGCCACATTCAGACAACATACATGTGTTTTCAGGGATTTTTTTCTCGGATTTAAAACCTTATGAAAGACACAATTTTAGGTAAGAGAAGAGGGGGAGGGAAAAGGCGTTTCCTAAGCTTGATCTCTCCAGACAGATGACAGTCCAGGCACCTGCAGAAGGGACAGACCACAGGGGGACTTCGACCACCTGTTGCAGCCTGGCTTTCCTTCACCCTGATCTTGACATGGCCATGGCTCCTGGCAGGGTGCTGCTGCTGACTGCTGTTAATGGGCTAGGGGATGTGACTGGGTACTCCGTCCCAACTTGACCCCTGGCCTGTGGGAGAGCATACAGTGGCTGTCAGCATCACAGGACCCAGTTACCCACTGCACCTGAGATAAAAGTAGAGAGACTCTGGGGTGGCCTGAGGATCTAACAACCCCCTGAGGTCACTGAGGATTCAGGACGTAAGGGTGCCCAGCAGCCTGTGCCATCCTTGCCCTCTGCCAGGCCCTGTGCCACTGACCCCCACCTTGGGAGCCAGGAAGTTTGAGTCCCCCAACCCCTCATGAAAAAAAAAGGGAGGGGGGAGGTGGTGCGTGGGGTGGCGGGCAGCTGCTGAAAAATGTGATTCTTTCGCCTGAGAACCACCCACCAGTGAGCCTCAGAGCTCCCAGCAGTGCCTCGGGAACACATTGTTCTGTTGGGGCAGAAATACGCTCAGTGTTGATGATGCAGGCAGCTGAGGAGGCCTGGCACACTCTGCTCCCGGGTAGGGCGGTCTGCAAGCAGCCAAGGTTTTCTGGGCATGCATGTGCTCGAGGTACTGCCTCGGCTGGAGCTTCTGGGATAGGGCTATGTCCTGATGAGGCTGCAGACCACCTCCAAGTGGGAGCCAATCTGCTAAGAAGGCCTCTCCATGGCCTGGTCATGGAACCAGCACCCCAGGGTGCCCAGGAGCTGACAGCAGACCTTCCTCAAGGAAGGAGTCTTTCTCAGTTTCAAAATGCAGTGCTAATTCCTAAGTCCTCAGCATTACGACATGCAGTTTCAAGACAAAACCGTTCTGTGGGAAGGGGCTCAAGGCAGCATTTCAGAGTGCTGGAAATGAGCCTGCGGAAGTTATGGCAGCGCACGCCTGAGAGGCAGGCAGCTCTGTGTGCTGAAGTCACATTGAACACACTTGGAGGACAGCTCTCGACTGCTGGGGGCGGCCAGGAATGCTGGGGCCACACACTTCCTTCCAGTTTGAAAAAAGAAACATTTTTTAGTGTTACTGAGTTGCAAGAAAATTCAAACACCTCCTAAAGCTTAATGAACAGAGGAAATTCAATCATTAGTACCGACACAGGCTCCTTCACCCAGAGCTCAGAGACAATGGAATTAATTCCTGGGACCTGCCCTCCAGTGCACCGCCCCCCAAGGGTCTGCACAGCTTGTTCCAAGGGACCTGCAGTTGCTATAGTGCATCTCACTTACTGTGGACCCCTTACTGCTGTTCACAGTCACGGGCTACAGGATGGCCTCTCCTTCGTCCCAACCTTAGCTGGGAAGCAAGGCCAGCCTGTGCAGCCCATGTTGGGGTGAGCTGGGCAGCATCCACTCGCGTCTGGGCTATCAGCCGCTCGGCGTCTCGGAGTGTGGATCTCGGCGCTGACCCAGTTCATCCCAGGACTGACGCCCCCAGACTATGGCAGGAAGCAATTTGAGCTCATCAAGACGCTCATCAGCTCCGCAGACAGCACCCGCGGCCCGGGAGAGGCTGCACGGCAGACACACAGATGCACTGCCACTTTTGTTCTCATTAAACAGTAGCATAATCACGATTTATCAAAATATTCAGATCTTAAAAAGCATGTCAAAGTGCAGCCTCGTGAACTGAACTCAAGAAAGTGACTCACTCTCGGGCATGATTTGGAATCCTGATTTCTTCCTTCCTCGTTGCCTCCGGGAGGGGGCAGGGGGTGGGGAAGGGATGTGGAGTGTGGTGGGGGGAGGAGAATCAAGGTTCTCAGATTCTTTTCCTGGAAATGGTAAATGACAGTTCTAAATTCAAAACAGTCATGGTTTTTTTTTTTTTTAAACTTTTAAATCAACATCCAAAACTCCAAACAGGTTTTTCAATCAGAGCAATTGTGGTGCAAGAAGCTGCCGAGGCACAGCTGTCCATCACATCACAGGAATACCAGGATACCGTTCCCAGACACCTGTCTGCTTCTCTAACTTCCGGCAGGCGGAAGGTAGAAATGGGTCTGGGGGTCCCTAAGCAGTGGGGATGGTATTCCTACACAGCTTCTGGCTGACTGCTGGGACCATAAAACTCTAGCAAGGTGTGTGTGTGTGTGGTGTGTGTGTGTATGCAGATTCAAAAATAACAAGAAGAGCCCAAATAAGTAGGAATTAAACTCATGTGACTTCTCTGGGTTTCCAGATCACACCCTCCTTTACCTCTTAACTCCCTCTCTCTGTTCTGACCACTGCAGAGCCCTGGGCACTCGGCCCACGTGTCTGCAGTTTTGTTGCTCTCCCTAAGACCCAGCTCAGTTGCTCCCTCTTCCACAGAGCCCTCCTGGACGGCCTGCTCTCTGTGCACCTGTGTCTGACACAAATACACATCCCATGTCCCAAATAGCATGCTCCTCCTGGCTGGGAAGCGCCTCTCCTTTGGGGCCAAGGGGCTCATCCACTATTCTGCAGATGCAGGTGGGCAGCGCGGGAGCTATCTTGAAGCAGATGTATGAGTGTTAGGAAAGTCTTGTATGAATTAATCACTCTCCCCATGTTCCAATGGTTGGTGCCACGCTGCTCTGTGAAAGTGTGGGAGACACAGAAAGATGTGCCATCAATGCATAGCATTGCTGAGCTGTTCCTTGCTCTCCTCCCTTGTCACCTGAGCCATCACGTAGGAGCCCAGCAGGTTCTGGCTTTCTGGATCAGGCTTGGCTTCCCAGGGGCTGGGCTTGGAGCAGGAGGGGGCAGGGAGAGGGGAATGAGGGGCATACGGGGATGAAGTTCTGCTTTCCTCCACCTACTCACAGAAACCCAACTGTGCACACTTCAGGGTAAAATGTGACTTGCGCCAGGGCACTGCACCAGACCCCTTACAACCTAGCTATGGCTCAGGCCTGACAGCTCTAGAGCAAGAAAACAAATGTCCAGGCAGGCAGTCCTGACTTAAACCCAGGAAGGCAGCATTTTCAGTGGCACGCTGATCAAACAGTTTCCATCCGTCCATTTCCTATTGGCGGTGGCTGCTGGCCTGGCACCCTGGCCCCTTGCATTCTCTCTGTAAGCACCCCAGGCAGGGTGGTGCTGGGGAAACATGGGCAACCTACCCCATACTGCTGCCTGGCTGTAAGAAATCTCACTGCCCTGGGCAGCAGCGAGCCCAGAGCAGACAGAAATCCAGTGAAAAGTGAATACCCAGGCACGGCCTCTGTGAAGATGCCAAAAAAAAAAAAAAAAAAAAAAAAAAAAAAAAAAAAAATCCAGAAATTATGGGGCCTTGACAATCCATTTCCTTAGGCGGCTGCAATACAGAAAACTTCACACTACTAGAGAAAGATAGGGGTTTGGGGAAAAGCTGGAGTGGTTTCCCCTATGCCCAGAGCAGTTCTCAGAACCTCTAAAGACACACACACACACACACGCACGAGACTGCAGGGATCAGCTGACCTTGGTCTGATTTTCAGGATCACCTCTCTGGAAGTTGTGTCTGAGCAACAAAAACGAGGCAAGAGGCAGAGTTTGGGGGTGCACAGATCAGTCTCTGCATTGAGTCTTCTAGGGCTGTACTGCTTAATACGGTAACTTCCAGCCTATGTGACTCTGTCCATTAACTGATTTAACGTACATAGCATTCAAAATGCAGTACTCCCTCTTCCATTGCCCTGCCCCAGTCCCACGAGCCACATTCTTGGAGTTCAACAGCACTTCACAGTATGGACAGAATATCTCCATTCTCGGTTGTTCTAGAAAGTTCTGGATCTTTCTGAGTTTCCTCTAGGAAGCATCGACAAAGCAGAATACTGGCCACAGCAGGGCTATGTTCTCCTGCCCAGCTGCTCCATACCCGTGCAGCCTTTCCTGAACTCCATGCTTTGCAGGACAGGCCAGAGGAGGCCTTAATATGCGGTCTCCTACCTGAGCGGGCATTTGCTCTGTTTTACTGTAGCCACTTGGACATCAGGGTGCCGTGTGGGCACCCCAGCCTTCAGTTTCTTGGTGCCGAGGTCAAAGCAGAGATGTATGATTACTGCCCAGTCCCCTCTCCCCCAGGAGTCTATGCAGGTATGGGGAGCCCAGGCCATGGGGCAGCACCCAAGGTATCCAACAACTGCCTACCTTGCTCCCTACCCTAGTCCTCTAGTTAGGGAATTTGGAACTAGTTGAGAAAGAGCAGTACCGGCCGGAGAGAAGTGGGGAGAGGCAAGTGCGGGAAGTTTGACAGGGAGGAAAACAGAGCTACTTACTTTCATCCTGTTGAAAGTAACCGCAGCTGCCGAGAAGGAAGCCAACTGAACCGAAGCAGTCGAGGACAAAGGCAGCGGGGAATTTCACACCCAGAGGAATGGCACCGGTGGGCAGAGGTGCCTGTGCTGGGACATGAAGTCATTCAAAAGGTCCCCTCGCTTTCTTCTAGCCTAGGAAAACTCGTGATTCTTCTACGGTGGCAGAGCAAATATAACTGTGACTTATGTTTCCTAATTTACAGGGCTGATTTCATGCACTTTCGACAGGAATATATTTCTGACAATCATAATTCTTGATGCATGAGTGTGTTTCCAGGGCAAATGTCCCATCTGATCCCCTCCCCGATTTGTGAGGAGGACTTCCCAGGTCTGTGCTAAGCTCTCATGTAGATGCAAATGGGCGCTGTGGCAGAGCTGGAGCTGGAGCCCCAGCAGCTGCTGCGCTCAGTGTAAACCTTGCCCTGTGCCCTGCCACTGGAGTCCTGGAACTCGTGGGCTGAAGGGCACACACTCAAGACACCGATGAAGCACCTGAATCATCCCCCAGGCTCCCCAAGATTTCCTACATTAGCTCTGGCCCCTCCTGCAAAATCAGACGCCAGAGATCTAGCTTCCCTGCCCGCAGCTCAAGCGTAGAGGTGTTCCCGCTTCCCGCTGAGCAGGACCATGTAAAGGCAAGATGGGGTAGTGGAGGGAGACAGGTGCCAAGACCATGATCATGTCCTTTCTCTGTAGACTTCCTCCCAAATGTAAGAGGACTTGGGAAGAATGGAGCAGAAGAACAGGCAGGTCTCACAGTGCGATGACCTTCCGGGTCACAAAGTACAGACCAGAGGACAGCAGGGTTATTACACTGAGAGAGTGCGTTAGTTCCTCTCATGATTTCTTATTACAGAAAACATTGCATGCTGTATCCAGGGATGTCAGATCTCAAGGGATGCAAAATCGAATTTCTAAGATGGGTCTGGCTCTGGCACTTGCTGACGTCCAACTATTGCAGCGAATAAGCGGATGTACCCCCTTGGAATGGGGTGTGCCCTTCAGAGACGGCACAGCGCCACCCAGGCACCCAGCTAGGCCGGCTCATCTGAGGTCATGCCCTGGTGGCTCGCTGCTGCTCGGGTCCCTGGAGGAGAGGGGCCAGGGGATTCAGCAGCAGCACCAGGCTTCGGTTTGTAAGCCAAAACAAGCAGAGGGGGAAGAACAGCTGGTGTTGAGTCTGGTGCTAGGATTAGTCTGCAACGCTAATCACAAGAAGTGGAAAAAATTAGGAGGTCCTGCCTGCCAGGGAGGGTTTCCAACAACGCGCTAGCTGCAGTGGCAGCGGGATTCAACATACAGTGCCAGCGAGGTAGGCATCGATGCCACAAGCCAGTGCCTCATCCCGGGCATCTTGTGGCCCCAACAGGCCACAAGAAGGACCCCGCCCTGCCTCCTCCAGTTGGGTCTTCTACGCAGGACATTGGGGGCACCTGGCAGGTTTATCTGAGATGCTGCCCTGGACAGCCACACAAACCAAGGACATCTGCAGTCCCAGCCTCACCACCTCCACCACCTCCTCTAGCGGCTGGTGCACTGGTGGCAAGGGTGCATGGAAGCAGGCCAGGACCACAGGTGGAGGAGATGCCTGGCAGAGAGTTCTCCCGAATCCTGCCTGGAAGTGAGATGATGGGGACTTTAGCGATCCCAGCTCCTGAGCCACCATGGGGCCACTTGAGTCACTGCCACGTGGCTTCCAAGCAGAAGCAAACCAGTCCCAGACCTCTCTGGAGGAGAGCGGCAGATCTGCCCCAGAGCCCCTCTAGTCCTGCGTCTTGCAGATGAGCCTAAGGACGTTGGTGACAAAGCCTGCATTTGCACAGCCTGCCCTGCTCTCATTCCGATCTGGACCACAGGAGCAGAGGCTGGACCTGCGGCGTGTCGGCTCCCAGGAGGAATTTTCCCCGCCCCCGCCAGGCACGGGAAGCGGGTGTGAGCAGGCAGTAAAGGCTGGTGCAGATGCTCCAACATCCTTCTCCGCCTAGCCCCGCCCCCAGGCCCTCATCTTGGTGTTGTTATTTGCTGCTATAAAACGTGGAGCTTTTCAAAAGACATTCAGTTTCCTTTGTTGCTATTCAGTTGCCATAGTCAATTAAAATCTATCAATGCCCCGGAATAAATTTGTGCTGGGTGAAGAAACAGCCTTAGTGCTATCTCTCGACATGATCTCTATTACCTTATGTGACTTTAATAGCTAGAGTAATAGTTTGTTATTAATGGAATTAAGCAATTTCGTTCAAGCTTCCCAGAGGTCTTCTAAGACAACTATTATAATTTGTATTCTCAGATTTTCCATTGAGTAGATGCCATGTGTTTTACATTACTCCGTAAGGTTGTAAGAGATAGCAGTAGTATATGTAATATCTGGCTTTGTTTAATGGTTCTAAACCTTTTGCAGCAGGTGAATAATGCTGGCATTTTGAGCAGTATAAAAAGTCAAATAATTATCTTGAATATTATTTAGTCTAATTTCAATTTGGACTCTTATAATGTCATCTACCCATCCTAAAGATTTGACACCTCCCCTCCTTAAAATTGTCTAGTTTACAGAGAAGTTTCTATCTTGCTGGAGAACCAAAAAACACTGTCCACATTTCAAGCAACCACACAGGAACAGATATACACACACACACACACGTATACGCACATGGCAGTCACACCAATCTATCATATTAACATAGTCACAGTTAATCAAAGACTTAAGAATGTTTTTTGATGGTTGCAAGTCCTGTTTTTAGAAGAAATAAATGTATTCACTGCATTATGAAACAGCTTGAGAAAACAAGATCCTACAATGTACACCATCTCTGTATTTAAATAGTTTCATTTCTATTCATGAGTTCCCTGATTAGATACATGGAAAATATCATCAGTAAAATATGAATAATTCTGACAAATTAATAGCCGATTTTTTTAAAATGAAAATATGTGTAAGCATCTCATTCTCATTAGATGGAGCTGCCACGGGGGTGGATGTGACCCACCCAGCCCGGCACAAACCCCTCTGAAGCTGCAAGCGGGAGTCAAGCCTCCTGCGCAGGTCTCCTGGGAGCCGGGATGGTGGGAAAGGGCAGCTGTGTGCGGAAAGGGGCTGGAGCAAATACGGGCCCCAGTGGGAGTGGGGGAGTGCTCACTTGGCGGCCTTCTGGGGAAGGAGGAGCTAGAGACGTAAGAGCAGGACAGGACAGTGGAAATGATTGTGTCCATTTGCCTATTACAGATTGGACTGGTTCCACTGCTGCAGTGAGGTAGCATGAATGTGACTTGCCCAAGGTCGCACTAGCACCTGGCAGATGGGCAGACAAGACTGGAGTTTGGAATCCAGTTCTTTCTCTGCAGCCTGTGTCAGGATGAAATAAACCAACTGGACATGTGAGTGCCTGCCTCATGCTGGAGTCAGTGATGGGCACAGAGGACAGGGGAACATCATCTGTCTTTGAAACACTCAGGGAGACAAGCGTTAGAGACAGTGAGTGGGCATAGCCTAGGGCACACCATGTGGCAGATGCAAGGCCTGAGGCAGAAGCATGTGCTGACGTGAGGAAGCCGGGTCTGCATCTGGGCTGTGGCCCAGGGACCTCAGTGGGCCTTATCACCAGAAAGGGGAGATGGGACTGGCATTGTGGTGTAGCAGGCAAAGCTGCAGTCTTCAATGTTGGCATCCTATATGGGCACCAGTGGGAATCTTGGCTGCTCTGCTTACCATCCAGCTCCCTGATAATGCACCTGGGAGAACAGCAAAAGATGCCTCAAGTGTTTGGACCCCTGCACCCACGTGGGAAACCCAAAAGAAGCTCCTGGTTCCTGGCTTCAGTCTGGCTCAGTCCTGCCTGTTGCAGCTATCTGGGGAGTGAACTAGTGGTTAGGAGATCTCCATCTCTCCCTGTAACTGTGTCTTTCAAACAGATAAACACACACACACACACACACACACACACACACACACACACTAAAAAGGTAGGGGTGGGGAGAAGGAAGAATACCTGGAGGATTGCGGTCTTGTACTCCAAAGCAGTGATTCCAGTTTGGGTTGGTGGGTTGCAGCTCATGTTGCAAGACCATGAAAAGGCCTCTAAGGAAGCCAGCAGGTGCACAGAAACACGAAGGGGTTTGGGGATGGTTCGATCAGCTCAATCTTCCTGCTCCACATTCTCCCTCCTTGAAGGACCTACCTGCCTTTTTCCTCACTTGGCAATTAGTCTCAAAGACTCAACATTGCCATGCACACAGCCCCGGAGAAATGGTCTTTAGTCTTGATTCTGTCTTCCCATCAGGCTCAAGGGCCCTCTCCAGGTCTCCCAGCTCTTTCCCATCCCAGAGATGAGAAACCTGTTAACTTCAGCTAATTTCTTAAACTCAGGGCCAGAAGTCCAGGTGGCCTCCAACCCAGGGAAGGACACCCTTACACCATGTGGTCACCTTTAGTGTAGTCAGCTAAACGGGTGGGTTGCCAGGCCTTTTGCACAATAGCAAGGGGCTGGAGAGAGCAAATATTTTCAGAAGGTGTGGAGGGCAGGAAGGGAAGCCCGGCCCTCATGAGTTTACTTCCTCTCCTGTGCTCCAGGTGTGAACAGTCAGGGAAGCAGCAAAGAGAGGGAACAGCATTCTAGGCAGAGGGAATGGCACAGGAGGGCTCAGAGGCATCTGGTACCTCAGTATGACCATGGGAGATATGCGATGGGTTGTGTGTGCTCAGCACAGAGCAGTGTGGGCTTTTAAAGCCAGATGTCCAACTGTAGCCCTCAGGGGCTGGGGGTTTGACAGTGTGATCAGCATTCCAGCATGCAGAACAATGGGAAGCGGACAAGGTTGGGTCCCTCAGGCTAGTCTTGTGACAGGCAGTTAAGCACTGTCAGAAGAAGTGGGGACAAGGAGGACAGAAGAGGAGAGAGATGGTGAGGACACAGCTGAGAGCCCGGGGTACAGGGGACAGAGGGACAGAGGGAGGTAGGGGCCACTTCCTGGTCTCTCACTTGGTGGCTGGGCAGGTATGCGGATAAAGCGGTATTCTGGATGGCTGGGGTGGGTTCAGCTAGGTCCTGTGGCACTGAGGGGCATCCTGGTGGATGGACAGGCAGACATGCTGGACACAGCCCCGGGGCAGGTCAGGGAGGCGCTAGCTCGTAGCTGAGGGACAAGAGATCAATGGCACCTGCACGACTGGCAGACACTGATAAGGGTCTCATACTGCTCGGACTGGGATTAAAGAGAGGCGGCTGGCTACCTGGGAGTAAGAGGATTAGGAGTTGGGCAGATGGGCAGGCTGGGTGGGGGACCCGGCAAGAGGGGAAGCCATCAGCACCTCAACTTCCGGTTCCACTGACATCTCCCACCTGCTTCAGGCACCTGAGGCCACTTGGGGCCCTGCCTCCAGTCTCCCCTTCAATTTATCCTCATCTGGAAGAATCCATCCTGAATGAGTCCAGGTCATGCGAGTGCCCAGCTGTAGCAAGAGCCAAGCTCAGGGTCTGCTGGTGCCCTAACACCCTCTCGACCTGCAGTGGGGCTTGGGGTGCTCGTTGGGGAGGCTCCTAAGGGGTGTATTGGGATCTTCCGTCCTGGAGCAACTGGCACCCACAGAGAAGCCCAAGCTGCAAGATTCATACTTGGATCTCCTATGCAGCAGGGCGGGTGAGGCCCAGGGCTGCCCCCATCCTCCAGGGGTCTCCTGGGAGCCTGTCCATTTAATCAGCCCTGGGGACTTGTGCATAAATGGATCCTGACATGGAACGGCTGCTATTTTGTTTACTTCTCCGAGCCCCAACTTCCCATAAATCCAAGTCAGAATCAATCATCTTTTAGGGAAGATATTAATGGCAGTCCCGTTATTTAAATCCAATCAATGTAGGCTCTTTTTTCTCTCTCTCTCTCTCTCTGTTGTATCAGAGCCAAGTAGGGTAGAGGGGCTTTCGATCAAGTAATGGAAAAACAAAAAACGTCAGATGACCTTGCACACATCCTGGTTCTAGAGCTAGATAGCTGTGTTGGAAACAGGCATTTGGTTTCTCTGCATTCTTTCCTATGGAGTAGGAAGGTTTAAATTCCATCGGCCAAGGGAAAAGAAAGGGTTCTGCTCTTACACTTGCAGCGTGCCATCGAGTGTTGTCAGGGCCACTAAGCATCACTACTGTTTAAACTGAGTCACGTAGCTGCTGCAATCTACTGCTCCCCAATCAGGTGGGTGTTTTTTTCAAACCACAAACCCAGCTCTTCCAGGAACTGGCTTCAATGTCCGACAAAACAGCTAATCTTTAGCAGAGACAAGTGGGGCTTGTTTGTTCCCAGAAATAAAAAGGCACAAAAACAAGACACAGAGCTGGCAGACCAATGGCTCCAGAGGCCGACAGGAGCCTCCGGAGAATACAGGGCAGTGCAAAATGTCTGTGAAAAACGGAAACCTATGCATACCATAGGTTTACAATACTACACATATTTTTCCATGATTTTTGAACACCCCTTATATGCATGGATTTTTATTGGGGGGCACCAAAACAAACTAATCTTTTTACTCTGTTTTTCCATAAACTGAAAAAAAATTTTTAGAGGGGGTTTACTATTTGAGAGGGAGGAAAGGAGGAAAATGCTTCCTTCTGTCATTTCACTTCCCAATGTCCAAAAAGGCCAGGACTGGCCTGGGCCAAAGCCAGGAGCCAAGAGCTCAATGCATCTCTCCCATAGGAATGGCAGGACCACAAGTGCTTGATCCACACCTGCTATGACCTAGTATCTGCGTCAGCGGGAGCCTGGAGCTGGGCACCTGAGCTGAGGATCCGTCCCATGAACTCCTATGTGGAGTGATCCCTAGAGGCCTCCTGTTCCACAAATGTGCTGCAGTCCTCCCTGATACACATGACTACCCAGGGCAGGCTGCCCTCCAGTACACTCCCCATCAATTCTCCATGAACAAACTGTGGGGTGCAGACCCCCACTCACCATCAGCTGCAGAAAATGTGTTACTGCACTGTAGTGAGGGCAGCAGAACTCAGCATCACATTTGCAAACCCAATCTCAGGACCTAGAACAGCCTGAAAGGCCCTCTTCGTTTCTTGGCCCTAGCTCCCCAGCCAGGCCCCACACTTGAACTTCCCACTGTATGGTGCTGATTGACTCATATGCCGTCCCCCAGTCCACGGCACCCAGCCCATCCATGGTCAGGGTCACAGCCAGCTGTTGTGTCTGCAGCAGTGACCTTGCCACCCACCTGGCCTGCCCCTGGCCATAGAGCCTCACCCACATGGGACAGATGCACCAGGGCAGGTTGGTAAGGACACAGCTGGCTGTCTGAGGCAGCTGGGGACTCGTGGTGTTCCCTTTCCACTCCAAACACAAGGGAAAATGGGCTTAAATTGCAGCCAGGGAGATGTAGGTCAGATAGAAGCAAAGCCCACAGGAGCCGCTAGAACCAGGACTTGGGAGCTGATGGAATTTCTTTCCCTGGAGATCTTGCAGAAGAGGCTTTAGTGTCAAGGGATGAACCACCTCCAGCGCTGACAGGAGGAGGAGGATGGGGGAAGGAGGAGGCCTGGCAGGTTGGCTCTTTAAGCCAAGTACACCTCCTATACCTCCAGTACCCCTCATGGAGGATGGAGGGACACAGGACATGGGGACACACGTGTCATGGAGTGCACTGCCAGGGTCCGTGAAGTAGGTGTGAATGACACAAAGGTGTGAAGAGAACAGCTCCCTGCATGGCAGGGCCCAGGGAGCTTCCAGCTACTTGGCAGGGCCTAGCGGATTCATCTCTGACCACCTTGACGCAGTTTTCACTCCCTTTCGCATGGGCACTCAACCACCCCACTAAGAATTTTGTATTGAGGCATTGTCTGCCCCTGTGAGATGGCTTTTACAACCAACATGAGCTTAAGAGTTAATGTTACTGATAATGTCCTGGTGAGTGGGCCTTTAACTGCACACAGGAGTACAATCAAGCCCATACAGGACATTTAGCATGCTTCTTGGGAAATGGCTTGATAAGAATTTTACAAACTAATGGAAATGATGGGAGTATGGGTTAAAACTGCTAGGACAAAAAATATAGCTACTGGGACCCTAAAAGCTATCTTGTTACTGGGACCCTAAAAGTTATCTTGTTACTGTGACCCTAAAGGCTATCCTGCTAAGGCAAAAAATATAGTTACTGTGACCTTAAGGGTTAGCCTGTCCTTGCAACTCTTTAGAACATAGAAACTGTAGTTGCTTTAGCTGCTTTCATAATTTCTAACTAGAGGAAATATAGGCTGATTTCACTAACATCATAAAGATATACTTTTGATTATTGTTTGATCACTTATGAGGTTGTAGAACCTGCAGTTGTAGAGGAACTTAATGTTTAAAACTTTTTGTCTTAGGGCCCGGCGGCATGGCCTAGCGGCTAAAGTCCTCACCTTGAAAGCCCCGGGATCCCATATGGGCGCCGGTTCTAATCCCGGCAGCTCCACTTCCCATCCAGCTCCCTGCTTGTGGCCTGGGAAAGCAGTCGAGGACGGCCCAATGCATTGGGACCCTGCACCCGTGTGGGAGACCCGGAAGAGGTTCCAGGATCCCGGCATCGGATCGGCGCGTACCAGCCCGTTGCGGCTCACTTGGGGAGTGAATCATCGGACGGAAGATCTTCCTCTCTGTCTCTCCTCCTCTCGGTATATCTGGCTGTAATAAAATGAATAAATCTTGAAAAAAAAAATTAAAAAAAAAAACAAAAAAACTTTTTGTCTTAGATCTTCATGTTTTTTCTCTCTTGATGTATTTCTCCCATTAAGTGATGGATAAGTTGTAGAATAAGAATTGTAGTAAGAGTGTATTACTGAATAAGATGTGTTGTCTACTGAGAAATTCTTGGCTGCAACGTCTTGAGGTGAAACAATTTGTAGAATTGTCTTTGGAAACACTCACTTGTCAATTGCAGAATTGAAACTTAAATGGAGTAAACTTGGCTCATTGCTAATTACAATTCTTTCCGCTGTTATAACTCTTGCTTTACTTGTTCAGATAACAAACTGTGTGAGCTTGCTGACCTAATGGCCTTTAGTGCCAATGGCCCGTAATCCCCATACACCAAGACCCCGGACTTACTAACCCATACATAATTCAAGGTAGGGGCCTGGTTGTCACAGGTGGCGCCAAGGTTAGAGCCCAGACCTGAGGAGAGCGGATGAAGACTGGCAAACCAAGATAAGCAAGGAATGTGGGACCCTTCCTCAATCATTTCAAGAAGTTGTAAATTGTGCCCCCCTGAAGCTATGTCAAAATGCCCCTAAAAGAAAACTTTGTACTGCTTCTGTATAAATAAAGCGGACAGCTTTCTCGCAATGTCCACGATCATCAAGGAATCCTAGTGGTCCGTCTCTCCTTTCTTTTTCTCTTTTTCTTTCTACGCCTATCTCACGCACCCTTCTCGAGCTCCGAACTCTCGGCTGGAGCTGGACTCCGGCAGTGCACTTTCCAGATGGTCTCATATCAGACCCCACAGTCACCAGCAGCCTTCCAATGGGAAGCCAAGGTCAGGCCAAGCCTATGTGTTCCCTACCTGGAGTCCAGATAAGGAACTTAAAAGGTGTGCTGTTATGGAGTTGACATCCCACACTCCTACTCCACATTTCCTACTCCTACAGTTGTTTTTCTCACTTCCAGTTTTTATTCTATTTTATTGAAAGAGCGCTTATAGGTCCTGCTTCACTCCTCAAGTGACTGCAACAGCTGGGGCTGGGCCAGGCTAAAGCCAGCAGTTGGGGACTCCATCTGGGTCTCTCACGTGGGTGGAAGGGACCACAGTACTTGAGCCATCACCTGCTTCTTCTCAGGGGGCTCATTACTGGAAAGCTGAATGGGCAGTAGAGTAACTGGGATGTAAACAAGGTACCTTGATATAAGATGTGGGTGTCTCAAGCAGCGAGTAAACTGCTGTGCTAAACACCTGCCTTTCTCAAGCCTCCTTTTACAATGTCTGTTTTAAAAGAAGATGTATATTTGAAAGCCAGAGTGATGAAGAGAGAATTTTCCATCCATTGCTTCACTCATTCATTCCCCAAATGGGTGTCATAGCCACAGCTAGGCCAGGCTGAAGCCAGGAGCCAGGAACACCAACCTAGTTTTTGACACAGGTGGTGGGGTTGGGTCTCAGTATTTGGGTCATCCTCCACTGCATTCCCAGGCACATTTAGAAGGGAGCTACATCACAAGTGGAGCAGCTGACAGGAGCCCTCCACTATGGAATATTGGTGGCTTAGTCTGCTGTACCACAACACTGTCATCCCTAATATTCAGCAAGCCTTTCATTAAAATAAAAAAAAAAGGAAAAGAAAAACAGAAGACGTCTTGCTTTGCTTTTCTCTGCTGGCACCTGAAAGCAGCCCCTCTGCCTGCTCAGGCCTCCTGGGAGGGCATGTTGGAGCTCTTGGGCTCTGTGGCTTCATAGTATGTGTGAGCTGAGGCGGGATGGGGAGGCTGCCAGGGGCTATCACCTTCTCTGCCCTCCGAGTTGGCTCTACTCAAGCCCCATGCCCACAGCAGGCAGAGACAGGAGTGGCTCAGCAGTGGAGTCTGCCCCTGCCTGGGAAAAAGGAGCTGGATTCGGGGACAGGGGCAGGGGCTGTGTGACCAGATGGGCTCAGTGACTCTGGGAGGCAGTTGTGCTCAGGGGGATATGAAGGTTCCCACGGCCCAAGCTGCTTTCAAAGCAGCCAGCAATACACCCTCCCATGCTGCACCTGCCAGTGCTGGCCACCCTGCTGTGGGAGGAGAGGCTCGGGGGGCCTCGCCCCAGGCTGCAGACCACAGCGCCTGAGGAATGAGCATGCACAAAGCCACTGTGGCTTTGTCTTCCACACAGCCTGGCCACGGAGGTTTGTGTCACATTCCAGACACAAGATAATTATGGGCCCAGCATCCAATAACTCCACTTGGCTCCCTGAAGCCCTACTTGGGGGAGGGCTCTGGCTGCCTGGGCCACTGAGTGGGCCAAGTGTCCTGACGGGCAGGTTTGGGAAGGCTGCTCATCAAGTTAGCTGTGCCTCCACCCCAAGGAGAAAAACGAACGGGGCCACCTAGCAATGAGGGCGAAACAGCTGTGGAGTCCCTCCAGCCTTGGGATCCTGCAGGTCTCGCACTGGCCACTGGTCTTGCTGGCATGACTAGGAGCAGGAGAGCTCTTGGCAGGGTTTAGCTGATCCTCTAGGCCAATCTGCAGCTGGTGCTCATGGGGGCTGAGCAAGAAGCCCCTCCAGCAGCCTACAGGTGGGGTCTGGGGTCTCTGTGATGCAACTCCCGGGGGTGTCCCAGCTCCTCCGAGGTCATATGTCTGCAATACTCATAGTCCTACAGGGGAGGCACAGTCGCATTGAAGTGACAAGGGGTTCAAGGTCACTGTAGGCAGCATGGGATACCTGGCTGAGAGCCACGGCTGCCACATCGCACAAGCTCATGTCAATCATTGAGACCTCGGCTTGCTTCTAGGTGAAGGGACAACAGCAGTCCCAGAAGGTGTGCCTGCAGGATACAGAAGTACAAGTGGCAAAGCCCTGGGCGTCTGGTCCACTCTCAGTATCCTTGTTGCAGAGGCACAGATGATCCCACCTTGGGACTGGGAAAGCCTCCTGAGCATGCTGGGGTTGGCACCAGAAGTGAGGAGGGGGCTGCAAGGCCGTGGCCACCCTGGGCCTCCTGAGCCTCCTCCTACATGGGTTATTGTTTATTGGCGGCTTATCCCATCTCTTGGGTTATGAATTATTTACCAGATAATGACTTCATAATTGTTAATGAGAGATGCCCCAAGGCCAAGCTGACATAGCTACTAAGTCATAGTGCTAATGATGCCAAGGCCTCAAGTCCCACATGGCCACATCCAAAGTGACACTCCCAGGGGCATGCGGCCTCCCACTGGCCCTGGGGAGGGTTGTCAAAAGGGAACCCACCGTCCCTCGCTATACAGATAAGGAACGTAAGATCAAATGAGGGGTGGGGATATGCTTCTAGGATGGCGGAGGCAGCCAGGGGAGGGACTGTTGGCTGTTTGTCTCTGAGCTACGGTTGCTGAATCACACAGAAGACCTTTCAAAGACATCAGGATCCTTTTTTTTTTTTAATTGGAAAGTCAGATATAGAGAGGAGGAGAGACAGAGACGAAGATCTTCTGTCCGATGATTCACTCCCCAAGTGGCTGCAATAGTTGGAGCTGAGCTGATCCGAAGTCAGGAGCCAGAAGCTTCTTCTGGGTCTCCCACATAGGTACATGGTCCCAAGGCTTTGGGCCGCCCTCGACTGCTTTCGCAGGCCACATGCAGGGAGTTGAATGGGAAGTGGGGCTGCTGGGGGATTAGAACTAACGCCTATATGGGATCCCGGTGCGTTCAGGCAAGGATTTTAGCCATTAGGTTACTGTGCCGGGCCTGGCAGATTCCTTTTAACTGGGCCTCCATTGTGAACCCAAGTGGCATGAAAGCCTGGGACCTAGCAAAGCCTGGGGGGTAGGAGGGGGGAGGCTGTCTTCCTCCCGGGTCATAGGCTATGCTTGCAATAGCGCAAAGGAGGGCCTAGGCCTGGGTGTGTGGTGTCCCCTGGGATGGGCAGTCTTCAGGACAGGGTCACCACATATCTTCACTGCCCCGCAGCACAACCAGGTCAGAGATGCTTCTGACCATCTGTTTAGGCCAGGAATATTGGATATCCTTCTGGACGTCAGGCTTCGGGGAGACATCCAATGACTGATACCTACCCCCTAGCCTTGAAGGCACTCCCAGCAGCTGCTGGAGAAAACTGGGGGAGCAGGGATGTGTATGGTTGGGTGGTCCGGGAGCACAGCCTAGTGACCCTGGCACCTACTCTGGCCACCCAGCATCTCCTTTTTGGAACATGCTGTGTGCTCATCTCTGCTGGAGTAAGGAGAGAAGCATGGAGGACACGGGGCAGTGGAAGAACCACTTGGTAGCCAGGAAGAGTCAAGGGCTAAGTGGCTGCTGGGGATGTAACTGTGTCAGCATCAGAGGCGGGGACAGGGTTCCCATGGGAATACTTTTACAGGAGAGATGGCCAGGGATGGAAGATACCTGTCCAATACCCCAGGACTTGGCAGGACCCAGACCCTCACAGGTGAGATGGAGGCACTCCGTAAATCAGAAAGTGTGAGAGTCTGTCTGGATGGGGGCAGAGGACACGCAGAGGCCACCTGACACAGGGCAGACGGGCTCTCCCCAGCTTACTACATCAGCAGGTGCAGCTCAGCACGCACCTGCACAAGACGGCATGGCATTCGGAATGTGTTTCAGAAAGCTTGCACGATTGCTAAATAAATAACTGCAGTGTTTATTCTAGGAGGGAGAGGAGGACACCTTGTCTTTGTACTAATGGGAGGGCGTGGCTTTCTGGCAGATCGGCTGGGCTGCCTCATGCACACCCCTGAGCGCAGACCCTTGCAGGGACCTGGAAAGCACCTCTCTCTCTTCCGACTTTCATTCCCTACATTTCTACACCTGCCTGTGTATCTAGAAAGGCGGACCAGGTTAATTGTTACCTCCTGCGCTGTTACTTGGTTACTTTGTCAAGGCAGAAATACGCTTTTAATGATTTTTGTATTGTTGCTACCTTACAAACCAGACGCTTTTATCTAAATGAGTTGCTACAAATCAAAGGTAGGGCCCAAGAGGGTTGCTATGTTGTGTCTGTTTTTGGTGAGTGAGCTCCAGCTTTGTGAATGCGGTTGCAGCCTCTCCGCTTCTCTCACCATGCAGGAAAAGTATGTAGAGGCAGCCGGAGCTGCTGAGCCTGCGAATGGCCTGGATGAGTGGACGCATGCAGGAGCCAGTGCAGCAGTCTCTAGCCTGCTGTATTCACTTGGCTCAGGCGCATGCCCGACCACCAGCGTCTGGCTGTCCCTTTTGCCCTCTTGCGCTGAGGTAGGCAGGAGGAAGGATAACCCTGGCATGACTCTTTCAGTTTTCTTCCTGGTGGGGATTGGGACCCCATCAGGGTCCAGCAGGGGCTAAGCACAAAGGGCTCTCAGTGAATGGTCATGCAGGGCAGACAGCAAAGTGATTCATACTTGCTCAGGTCAAGTCCTTGGTGCCACCCAGGCATCTCCTGTGCTGGTCAGCCCTGCCCGGTGCCCAGCAGTGGCTCATCGGCCTGCTGACCACCCCACAGTCAACAAACAGCCTGGGGCCTCTTTCCCTGTGGTCTATCTATCTCACTTTGAGGGTTTTGTGCTGCCAGCTAGCCTGAACTCCCATCCTTCTCTGCCCAGCATCCTTCTCCGATGTCACTTCAGCTGCTCCCTAGGGCTCGACTCCTGAACCACAACCACACTGCCTGTCCCATTCGCACGTCACCGCCCCCCCCCATCCCAGCCTGGCCAAAGTAAAGCAGTTTGGCTGCTGTATGCAAAGGGGCCTCTCACGAAGAATGCCTGACCCTCACTTGCCTGCCTTGTCTGGGGATCTCCACCTGCATGGCCTTAGGCCTCTCCTCTTCCTGACTGCCCCATAAGCTCTCAGGACCAACTCCTTTTCTGCGGGTCCAGTGCATGTGACCCCACACCATCAGATAGCCTGGTCCTGTTCAGGGACCACAGAGTCCTCACACACCCACTGTTGGCAAGTGATGTCTGCAGGCTGAGGAGTCCTGGGCACCTCATGACTGTCCTGTCATTGGGACTCCTTCACCAACCTGTCCTTCAAGAGGGCTCTCAAGTTTCCCCACAGGAACAGTCTTCTCTCAAGCCACTGTGCTGGCAGCCCCAGACCCACACTCAGGTAGCAACAGACTGGTTGCTTGTTAGCACTGTCCTGACTCTGCATATGAAAATGCCTGGATCCCCCTCTGGGAAATGACCCAGACAATGGGGTTTCTCCCAGGAGATTCCCAGTGTGGGTGGCCACGTCAGAGGTAGGTCACAGCTATAGTTCCTGTATGGAACTTTCTAGATGTGGTCTCGGGCATACAACATCCTTTTCCCTGTTTCCTGCTCCTCCGCTTGTTTTTCACCCTCAATCTGAACTTAAGCTGTCTTTAACGTTTCCTCTGAAGTCAGCTGCAAGGTGAAACCAGAATGAGGAGGCTTCCTGCTTTTCTCTGCTTCCTGGGAGAGCAGGTTGGAGCTCCGACCTCTCACCCCTCTCTTTGCATCATGAGCTCAGTCAGTGGCCTCCCTCTGGTAACTCCACAATGGGGAACTGTGGCCACTTCTGCCTCAGTGCCCTGACTTCCTGTTCCAGGTCCCATGGGAGGGGTTCTGAGGATTCACAGGATCTGTGGGCTCAGATGGGACTGGGGGAGGCTTCCAGGTGCTCCTTAGGCCAAGATGGCAGCCAGCCATGCCCTGCTTCTCTGCCTTCCTGGTCTGGCTAACTCAGCCCAGGTAGCAATGAGAGCAGAGATAGCAGAGGCAAGGCAGTGCAACTTGTCCCAACACTGGGGGCAAAGCACTCAGGACCAGCAGGCATGTGGGCAGCGCCACTTTTGCTCTTGGCAGGATGGGTAGAGGCCATGCACTGTTCATTCTGGCTGTAGAACCTTGGGTGGCCCCAGGGCTGGAAGCAGCTTAACTGTAAACCAAGTCTGATTTCCCAAGCAGGCTGCCTCCATTCTTACCTTGCGCTACTCAAGGGGCCAGGTATGCTGCAGCCGGGAGTTTGTGCCAACCCAAGGCTATCAGGACCTGGTGGCAGGCAAACTTTGCTACTAGCTGGAAAGCTCCGAGGAAGTGATGTATTTTCTTTCTCACAAAAACACCCAAGAGGCTGCCGGGGACCCTGCCGGAGCCCTGTCCACGGAGATATTTGTGGGCTGGCCACAGACCTCAGTCCACAGACCTCAGTCCACAGACTTGTATCTTTCACTGATGACCTCATTAGTTCACATTCCAAAGCTCCCCAGGAAGACAGCTATCTTTCTGTCTTCCAGTCACCAATTTCTCTCCCTTCTCTCCATCTGCTATGGGGCTGTGGACTGAATACCCAGCACACAGGTGACCCCAAGTGCGCTTCAACCTCATTTTTTCCTCCAAGTACTTATCTCTCCCACATTGTTCATGGTTCTAGGTGTGGCACCTAGAGAGCTCAGACTCAGGTTCTGCCCACGAGGAGCTTCCAAGTCCAGTGGGCAGCTGAGCATCTGGACACGGTCTTAGCAATGCTTTGTGACAAAGGCAAGAGAAATTCGTACAAAGTACTACAGAAGAATGACTCTCAATTGCCCAATAAATATTCCCTGACAACTGGTGTAATGCCAAGCATTGATCCAGGCCCTGAGAATATACCAGTGACCTTAGGAGAGAAATGACTTTGACCCAGAGCTTACATTTGAGGGGACTTTTCCATCAAACCACAGTAGAGCGGAGAGCAGGCCTCCTGCTTTGCTTCCGAACCAACCCATTCTCTGGCAAGGAAGCTGGTCCCCATTCCCGAATAGACACCAATGTCCACAGGTCACCAGTGGTGATGGGGGAGAGGCCAGGACACAGAATCAGGAGGTGGTCAAGTGGCAGGGTCCCTCCTCACTCTAAACTTCTGCTTGACAAGGACAAACGTAAACAAAAGCCCCAGGCTCCCACATGGCCCCAAGCTAAAGGCCAGAATCCAAGGAATCAAGGCGCATTGCCAAAGCACCCCATCTCAGTCAGGGTGTCGCGCACATCCCAGAGAAGCTGGCTTCTATGATGGACAGCCTCCATATCTTGCCTCAGACACCCCATCCTGCCTGTGCCCCCTGCAGGCTCTGGGAAAGCTCATAGCACCAAACCCAGGCACCACAATCTTGTTTTCAGCCTCAAACTCTGGTCCTGCCGCTGATGGTCATGGCTCACATAGCCGTTCCACAGTTCTTGGGCTAATTCACATGGGTGGCTAAGCTGGGGCCAGTGGTGCCAGCAGGTGAGTGCGATAGTCTTCCCTGAATTTCCCAGTCAGGTACCTGTCTGTCATCTGGCGACCCCACTGGGCTGGGCTCTGGGGTGGCAGCGGATTGGACACACAGTATGTATGTGTGTGTGTGTACCTGGAATCTCCCACTTCAGCAGCTGGTCCAGCTCCAGCCTAGAGGTAGGCTCCTACCCTCCCATCCCCTTCCCATGACTACAGTCCAAGACCCCGGATCCTCGATTCTGAGAGTGAAGGGCCATCCCCAGTCCCTTTGTTTCTGAGTCCTCTTATCAGTAAAGGAGCAGCACATGGCGGCAAGCAGAGTGTAACTGAAGCTGAGGCAGCTGTGCAGCGCAGGGGCCCTGCTGGACACACAGCAGTCCTGGGGCTGCTGCAGCCTGTGCTTGCCCAGCACTAGGCCCCAGCAGTGCGACTGCAGAAGTGCCTTGGTTCTTTGATTGCTAAAGGCTCAGGTGCCACAGGACACACAAGGCTGGGGTGGCTCAGCTTCAACTGGCCTGAACCCCAGCTCAGCCATTTGCCTCCTTCCAAGTCCACTCCCTCACACCACCACCTGGCCCACACTTTCAGCACATTGCTGGCCTGTTGGTGGGCTTTGAAGCAACATTGAAGATTCCTTTCTCGGATTTACGCCCTCACAAGCTAGCTGCTTTCCCTCAACTAGCTCATGGCTACCTGATCCTGATCTGAGAATCTAAAATCAAAATGCTAGGCCAAGACGTCTATATGTTGACCTGCAGGAAACACTCAAATGACTGTTCAAGGATACCCAGGCAACGATGTCAGTTATATTATTTGTGACTACAAAAACAACCTTCAGCATATGCTACATGTCTACTACAGGGCACTAGGTAAACTATGCATACTCTTATTGCCAGAGCAGAAGAAGCCTTTAAAAGTGATATCGATGTCTATTTACTGATATTAAAATGTTCCCTACATTTCATGGGACCAAACAGTGCAGATGGCAGAATACTGTGTGTACCTGCATGCGCATGCATTGAGTGTGTGCATGCTTCATGTATGTTCATACGAGTCTGGAAACCCACACTAAAATGGTTCTCTCTGAGTGGTACAATTGTAAATCATTTATAAAATTTTAGATATTATCTTTTAATCTTTTTCTTTACAATAAACAAATAATATTTTCATGCTATTTAATAATACCACTTAGCAATACAAAGTTATATTGCAAGAGTTAAATTTGTTAAACTACAAAAGGAGGATTCTGAATTCTGAGGGGCTTCCAGGTTACCACCTAGCTACTGGTCACCCTCAGATCTAGACCCCTGAGCAAGCAAATCCTAGGCCTGGGGAAGCTAAGAAGAGTCACAGCCGTTCTCTGACTCTGGAAGGATAGAGACCATGACAGCTTGGCCAAGCCCTGGGTATCATTTGACTTCAAGTGTGATCGATCAAACCTCATCTACTAAAAAGAAAACTTTTCACCTATGTCAATAATGAGGGTCTTGGAGACACAGCAATTATTCCCTGAAAGTGAGTATGGGAGGTGGCAGCTAGCTGTGTCACAGTAGCATGGTGTCTGGAATCCAAGCAACTTGAGCAAAGACCTACCTTGCGTAGCCCGTCTCTGGCAAGCTCAGGATTGGTGCCCAGGATGCACACACCTCGATGACCAACGCTGCTCAGCCAAGCGCGAGCATCCCCAGGAAGCCAGACAGCCTGAAAAGAGAGGGGGGCAGAGTGGATGGGGCTGGGGTGCAGAAAAGGCAACATTTTGGCTGCAAGATAATATTGTGAATTCCAGCACCTAGAGGATTCCTACCCCAAGTGGATTTGGTCTCTGCTGTGAATTTCTTAGTCACTGTGCTGTGAAGGGGGCACACAGAGAACGGTGAGAAGGGGGTAGCAGGAACCCCCTCAAGGAGAGATGCTGGTTCCCTTTCACGACCTGTACCCCATTCCCTAGTCTTTCATGGTGACCAAGAGTGAGAACATGGGCATTCACCATCTTCCTCCCAAACACTCGCGGAACAGGAGAACCTGGGGAATGTTGGTCTTTAGTGCTGTAAAGGATATAAAGTCTACAATTACAAAAACAAATCACCTCTTCCCTTAGACATCAGGCAAGAGGACCTGCAGGACGCACAGGGTGGGAGGGGTCCTGGAGAGAATAATAATAATAATAATAATAATAATAATAATAATAATAATATATCGCTTCTCAGCCTTTTGGTTAGGATCAAGTGTATAATAATAATAAACCCCCAGATTTGCCATATGTTAGAGACAGACTACCATGGGGAAGCAGAGTCCTCCCAGACCTCCCTATCCTTGGTAACACGCCAGAAAGCTGCCTTCACCATGGGATGTGGCTTTGTCACCTACAAAACTGTCCGGCCACCATTACCAGAGGATCAATACATATATTTTTAACAGAATATATCATTATCAATTGATTTTTCTTTTTTTCCCCCCTCTTGGTACTCTGGAGTCCTGGGCAGCAGAGGCAAGCTTGAATACATCAGGAAGGATACGGACAGGTGAATAAGTTATTGTAAACTAATTCTACCTCATGGGAGTGGCTCCCTGACAGCACCACACTCCTCTCTCCCCTCCCCTCATCCCAAGGTTTTGCAGCCACTGCTGACAGGGATGCCCATGCGCCACATCAACTGACCATCGGAAAGCTGGAGCTGGCAAACATTTTATTTTTCCCAAAGATGGAGTGTTCCCTTAATGATGAAGAAATAACGCCTGTGGGGGGAGCAGAGGACGCCATGGTCACCATGGAATTCTGACACTGAGCCGGAGTAATGAGAACACCTCCACCGGGTTCATGCAGAGCCCAAGGGCACATCTACCGCTTTGGCCACTAGGTACTGGCCATGCTCGGGTGTGGGAGGGTTGGGGGGAATCACAGCTGGATCCATGTGTCTCTGGGAAAGCAGTTCAGTCGGTGATGTAAGTGTAGATAGGGCTAGAAGACCTTTGGTCGTTCACTTAATGGAGATTTCTCGAGTGTCTATGTGCATCAGGCAGTATCACAGCCGCTGCAGGTTCACGTGGTGAACAAAACCAAACAAAGCCCTATCCTCATGAAGCTTACATTCTAGCAGGTGGAAAGCCCAGGCCTAAGGACAAAGGGAAAATGGCAGAGTGCATTAGAAAGCTGTAGGTGCTACTGTCAGAAGAGAACTAGGGCTATATCTGTGTTGCGGGGGCGGGGGGCAGGGGGGATGGCTGGCTGGGGCTACAAGGGGCTATGGGGCAGATTCCAAAGGGCAGCAGAGTCAGTCTACAGGGTGATGGCACCTGCGCATGCCTGCGGGAGAGGAGGGCAGGCAGGGAGGTGAGGCAGCGTGTTTCTGAGCAGACGGAAGCATCAGTGCAGAGGGATCAGCAAGGAGAAGCCACTGTGGCTGGTCCTGGGAGATCCTGGGCCAGGGGAGATCAGGCCCGACAGGGCCGTCCCCAGGCCACTGCCCTCATGCAGCAACGTCCTGAGATCCCAGGGACTGCGCTTGGGAAGGAACTCTCAAGTCTCTCCAGGCAAAACTCTCAGAGGTCAATGCCAGGCTAATCTGCTTGCTTTCTTCTCATTGCAGATGGCTGACTCCTTTGCAGCCAGCTAACCCCGCCTCTCAGAGGGGTCGACCAGGCTGTGCTGTGCTGGTCAAATACAGCACAGACTAGAGCTTGGAGGGACAGCAGGGGAAGGAAGCACAGAGCTGCTTATCCACTCTTCTGCCTACAAAAGCCCTGCCCTTCCTACTCCCCAGAGGCCACTTCCAAGGGACTTGTGCAAATGGCCTTGAGAAAAAAAATTACATCTCATTCATGGCTGAGTTCTTGGGGATTTTTCCCTAATGTGCTAATGCAAAGGTCCTGACTTGACTGTGTTCCCACTCTCTGCTGTGCCCTGGCAGGAGCATAAGACCTGTGCGGAGGGCATCATTCAAGCTCTGAGTTGCTCTGCCCTCTGGCAAGGTTCAGCCAACCCAGGTAGGAGTGGAAGGTTGGGGAACTGTGGGAGCCAGGTGTTTGTTCCTCAATTTCCCTTCCTTTCTGCCCTGTTTCCATGGGCTGTGTCCTTCCAGCTGAAGGTCGTCCATCATGGTTTTCTATCTCTGGGATCCAGCACAGTCTCCCTCCTCTTGCCCCTTGAACTCACAGGCAATAATTATTCCCATCCCTATTATTAGTCCTGGCTACTATACAATTGTGGGCTCTTCATACTATGTCTATGCCTTGTTGAGCAGGCCTTTTATTTAGCTCTCTTCCAACTACATATTGGAATACAACTATTTCCTTTCAAGACTGAAACAGACACATCCAGAGAGATGGTTAAAAACAGGACTTTGGAATCAGACACAGCCATGTCCTAATTCTAGCATTGCCACTTGGTTTTGTGACACCTGCTAAATAACTTAACTCCCAAGAAGGCCTGTTTCCCTAACCAAAGAGCCTGGTGCACCAGAACAATATGGAGTCCCCAGGGCGAGGAGCACCTGCCCCACAGCATCCTGGCCCTTCTAAGCCACAAACCAATCCCTCAGGAGTATCTCACTGCTCTCTGCTCACATTCCCTGCTAGTCTTTGTCCCAGTGGCTTGGTCTACTTTCACACATCTGTTCTTTCTTAATCCTTTTCCTCCCCTCCAACCTCTCCTCTGTGCAATCAGCTCAGGGGACTCCTGGGAATGGATGCAATCTTGTATTTGGGACTCTGGTCTATTGCACGCATCAAGTGGTGGTGTAGAACTGTCCTTTTTTGGAGGCCTACAAACTACACCCATGCAGCTAAACACATTCCACTCTAATGAGATGCATGGCCTTTAAAGTGATTCTGAATGACAACAATTCGATATCTAGTAATAATTCTGTTCCCAAGTTAACATAGTAAAACCTGAAGTTTCCATTGTAAAAACCTTGCCTGGGAATATAAAATCTAGGAATGAAACAAATAAAATCACAGGAAGATAGGTCTGGTTTTCTACTTCCAGGTGAGAGGGTGACACGACCTCCGACTTCATTCGTGGCATTGCTGGTCAAAATGTCCCTTTCTCCTATTAATTTCTTCATCAAAGCAAAGCTTACAGTCTTTAGAAGAATGAAACGGAAAAGCCAAAGGCTAGGGGGGCTTTCTAATTTACTGAAAAACACATAGTAGGTAATTGGTCATGACTTTGATCTTCCTGAATTACTTAAGAGATGCTGATGGACTCCGGCAAGGCATGAAGACCAGTAAGAGAGCAAGACCCCAGAATGATCTATTTGGGCTCAACGCTCTCCAAGATGAAACACACAGGGAAAGGCCAGGATCCACTTAAGTCTGTAAGTAGGGATGGCTCCCAACATGAACCCAACTGATAGCCAGCAGAATTATAGATAAGGGCCTCCAGATTTCTTACTTCTCTATAAAAGACAGTAGTTTTGCTTGTGGAGAAATTGCCAACGGAGAGCAGAAACCAATCAGGGAGTCTCCAGTTTGTGGCAGAATCAGAAAACATCTTTGCTTGGGTCTAGGCTGTGATCCCCAATTACAGTCCCGTCAGTAAGCAGGGAACAGGATCATCTTTCTTCCAGAAACAAACAAAAGTGCAGGAACTGGAGGCTGTAAAGGTGAAAGGGCAGATGAGTTCCAAGCTCAGCCTCCCTGCAGCCCAGGTGAGGGATTTCCTGGCTCAAAAATCTGCTCCAAGTGGTTTCCAGGAAAAGTTTTTCCCACTGCTCCCTCCTCCCCCAAAGAAGTCAGAACACCAAGGCCTCCAAGCTTGCAGGCATCCCTCCCACCTCAAAATGAATGCTTCCCACAAGGTTTATCCATCAAGGTCCTGACAGCCCTGGGGGTCCAGAAGGCACTGCTTTTAACAGAAGAAAGAGGCGGAAGATGCAGCAGGTTGTAAGAGTCTACTTAGCACCTGGCACATGTCCCTGTTTCCTTCAGGAGCCCAGATTAGCCCTGCTGAGACCCACCACTTGCCCTCGAGGTTAGAAAGGTAGTAACAGGCAAGTGATCCCATGGGCAGGTCCAAGTCAGCCGGTGGCTGGAGGTGTCTGTGGAGCCCATTGTGCCCAAGGGAAAAAGACACTACACAAAGCCCAGCTCACTTCTGTCTGCTCTGTCACCTCTTCCAGCAAAGTTACAGGCTGACTGCTTTGAGAATGCTTACTTTACTGAAGGGCAAATGGAGGCCAGGGGCAGTGAGGGCAGCAGGACAGGACCTGTGTGTCTGCCCATTCCGTGTCATTGTTCTGGACTCTCAGTTCCTGCCTTGCCTCTAGGGTCCCCATCAAGGAGACAATTACAGCTGACTTGTTACTTCCGTGCCGTGGCTCTCATTAGTCATCCAGCTGCCCGCCACCTTCCCAGCAGCCTCCAGATGTCCTGGAGGGGTTGGAACACCAAGTGACCACGCCCCTCCTTGCGCAGAAGTCCCTAACTGTCCTTACCTCCGAGCCACCCAGGCCCTCCATCAAAAGGAAAGTAACTAGCCTGGCTGTTCCATTACTATTAACTCGGTCTCACTGAAAACTTTTCTTTCATTCTTCCCCCCTGCCCCCAACCTCCACAAAAAGAAAAACTAAATTACACTTAAATTCCCTCTCGCAGAAGAAATTAAATTCTCAGGGGTGAGATGTTGTCGGAGAGCTTTGGAGGGCACCGACCACTCTAATGGTTAAGAGCTTTTCACCATCCCTCCCTCCCAACCCTAGGAACCCACTTCCACTCCCTTGGGGTGATCCTCCTCCGCACTGGGACTGCTGTGCTAATTGACTTTCCTCCAAATCTACTACTTCTAGATCCTTCTCCCAGGCACCGCCACTTGTACCCATCGATAAAACCCAATTCCTCCTCCTCCCCGCTCCACCCCACCCACCACACACCATGACATTCAGAGAAGCAGGCAGATTGATCTACTCCGATTTCAGCTCCCAGAGTTAGGGCTCTGTGCCTTGCACCTTGCTGGGAGTGTGCTGCCCCTCCCCTGCACTTCTATGTGGATGCCGCTAGCCCTCCTGGTGATGCATCTGGAGGCAGGTCCTTCAAGGGCGGGCGTATTGAGGTCAAGTGAGGCTATGGGATAGAGCCTGATCCTAATACAAGGACAGAAGGGGTCTCCAAAGAGGTGCCAGGGGAAGACACGGAGGGACAGCATCCACCGCAGCCAGTAGGTGACAGCGCTCCCCAGCACAGAGGCATCAGCAGACCCAGGTCCCCAAAGCACCCAGGCAAGTTGACTGTTCCCCCGGCCTGTCACCAGGCACTCCCAGCTCTTGTCCATCTCCTCACTTTCCCCTGACACTTCTGCCCTCCAGGGTATGGAGAGACCTCAGACCAACCTGGGCAGGTTGTCCATATGCTGGGTAGGGGTCAGGGGGGTGGGGAGACAAGGAAAACAGGGTGCCTGTTGCCTGACCACATCCTAAGTTAGACCATGCCAGGACTTTTCTAGAAACCCAGACTGACATAAATCAGAAACATGCTTTCAGTAGTAGTTCATTCAGAAAGAAAATGCAACACGGATTTACCATGCACTGTCAGCTCTCGTGCCCCTCCTTACTACCAATGACTACAGGGTTATGTTTCACTAGGCTCGTCTAGGACCCCGTCCCATCATGTTTTCTGAAGGTTGCAAGATGGAGAAAGGCCAAGGTGACCAGGCTGTGTCACCCAAGGAGGGTGTTTCAGAGGCCAGCAGAAAGCACACACCTGCTTGTCATAGGTGTTCTGGAAATCTCAGTTCAGAGAGGGAATATGCCAGCGAGCTTCACCTCGTTTTCTCCACTTCCCTTCGAACATTTGGAAGATGCTCACATCATAGTTTCGTGATTGGAATACAAACAAATTAAAAAAAAAAAGTCAGACACTGCTTCTGGATTTCAGTCTTAGAAACAGGCCTGCGCCCTCCCTTTAAATTGCAATAATTCGTTCCCAGATGTTGCCTCTCCTTCAGACTCATAAATTGAAGCTGTTCATGAGGATGCTCCTGTTTGCCTGGAGCATCTCTGCATCTCCTTTCCCTCCGTAGATAGCCTTGTGGACCTGGGAGAGGCTGGACGGATGCCAGCACCGACTCACCAGCAGGCCAGCTGCTGGCTCCACTGAGCTGGATTAGGCACAGCTTTACTTCCCTCTCTTTGCGGATCCTACACCAACCAGGTCTCCAAGTGCCACAGGCAAGAGGGGACTCACAGCACCTGCTCCATCTATGGGACTCCACTCCTGCCACCTTGCTGGTCTCAGGACAGGGAGGAGGGCAGAGGGGCTGGCCCTTTGAAACACTGACTCATAGGTGGACAAATTCTGCTCTGGATTCACCTGGACACCCCAGGGGCCCAGCTTGTTAGGTTTAAACTAGACATGACTGGAGTCTTGGGGCGTCAGAGAAAGCACCAGGTAGCCAGGCCTCCCAGTTAGTGCCCTGGGGAAGTGGGATCCCTGTCCAAACCTGGGGCAACACGTCCAGAGCATACACTGCGGAGGGATTCACAACAGAGCTAAGTCCACCTAGGTGTGGACCCCCAGGCAATACCTAGAGAGAGAGAGAGAGAGAGAGAGAGAGAGAGAAAGAGAGAGAGAGAGAGAGAGAGTAGGGCTAGCTCTTTCCTCCACCTTCCCAGTCTAGTCTCTTGTCTGTGATGTCCTGCTGCCCTGGTGACCAACCCGCCCATACACTGGTGCCCAGGTCTTCAGTGATACCCTATGATGCAGTTCCAGGGCTCTCAGGGTGACCGTGAACCGTCCTCTATCTGGATCCACATGGTCCCTGTGTGCTTCTTGGAGTGCTGGGGAGCCTCAGGGGAAAAGAGGGCAGCTACTGGCAAGGTCTGGCTTGAACCAGTCATCCCAGGCTGCAGCTGCTCAGGTCCCTTGGCACCCATTTCCCTGTTGACTTCAACCTCCTGACAGTTTTGCAGAGAAGTGAAAGAAAAATGGCTGTCTCAGGTTCCAGGTTCCAAAGGGTTCTGGCCTCCACAGGGATGCTGGTGGCTTGGACTTCAGTCTCAGCCTTCAGCAGCTTTCCTGCTCCCACCTCCCGGGTCCAGGCTGAGGGCAGACACTGCAATGGCTCCCATCCCCATTTCACCTCATTTCCGAACCCAAGCCCCTAGGAATCCTCTTCTAGCCCTATATGAGTCTTGGAGGCATTGCTTCCTCCCCAAATAAAAATCTGTTTTATTTGAATAGATCCTAAATCAATTCTACACTTTCGGGGGGTGGGGTGGGGGGGAACATGGAAGGAAGTCTTTGGGAGATTACAGAACTTTTTATCCAGTGATGAGGAGTTAGCCGCTTAAACATACAGAATAGCCAGCCTGCTTCTGTGCACAGACAGAGCGGTCATCATTAGGAATTTCTGTAAGTACCCAGCTTTTCTCAGCCAATGCAGAAATGGTCAAGCAGCTGAAAATAGCCTGAGAGGCCAACTCCATCTTCCTGATCTCTTCGACAGGTGCAGGGAAGCGGCTGACCTCACTGACTTGCCACAAACAGAACCAGAACTGAGGTGTCAGGCCTGAGCCTTGCACGGTGGTACCACTGTGCCACATCCCAGGGCCACAGGCTGGCACAGCTGGGCATCCAGACGCAGACAGGCGTGAAACCATGGCAAGAGAGGTGGAGTGACAAGCTCAGGAGGGACAAAGGGAACTCCGGGGCCACCATCCTTTCTTTTGGCCGAAGGCTTTTCTCACTGTTTATTGTGTCACCAGAGAGTGTCCAGGAAAGTCCTCGAGGAAGAGGACTTTCCTGTCCCCATCTCCTCTCCTCTCCAGCGAGCATTATCCCAAAGACTCCTTGCTATGTTGTTTTCCAAGCTCAATGTTTCTAAATCCAAAGGCATCTATAAATAATACATACTCATTTCTATGCACATTTAAAAGATAAAAAAAATGAGGAAACCTGTAGATGCTTACGAATATTAATGGCCCACTTGGCATGCAGTGGGAGCCAGTGGCTAATGGCTAACAAGTACCTGCCCGTCCGCAGAACTCTCCCGTGCTCCCGCACACACCATCTCTGGCAGGGGCGGGTGGGGAGCCTCAGCTCGTTTGTTCGGAAGCAGCTCCATTCACTGCTTCTCTCCCACGGTCACATTCAGCCATCTGCTTCTTCTTTGATATGTGGGACTGTGTGTTTTTTCCCTCTTCAGTTTTATAAGAAACATTTAGCAATGAAGTAGCAAATAAAAATACTACATATCATCTAGAATTCATATAAAATTGTACTTGGCTTGAACGCATCTAAAGGTTGATTAAAGGAGAACACACAGATTCCTCTTAAAGGCCTATTTGTGGGTTATTACACACGGCACTCCATTGAGAAAATCAAGACGTTGATGTGGCTCTCTCTGTCACAAGCCGGCGAGGCGAGGTTTACCGCATCCAGAGAATGTTTTTCCCTGGGAATGCAATGTGTTCGCCTTGCAATTACTCAGCGCAGGTAATCCATCAGCACACACGTTAGTCCTTGTAAGGGGTGGGGGCTTCTCTGACGTCGTCTCCCTTGACCCCCTTGGAGGGTGTACTCTGCATTTTCCACCTCCCACTCTCTACCCTGTGTCTGGTCTCCACACTGAGCACCATCCCCTCAAGATGTTCAAGTCCACTGGAAGCTGGCAGGGTCACCCCCGCCTTGCTATACAGCTACAGGCACAGGTGGCCAATGTGAGGGTGATAATTGCTCTGTTGGGCTGGACTGCAAGGCATCAAACAAAGAGGGAGGCCAGAAAGGCCACACGTCAGGGCGTTTGCCAGGTCCTAGAGAATGACAGCACCAGAAAGATCCACGGGGAGCTGATAAGAAGGCTAACTGCCTCAGTGTGGGTCCCTCCAAGGCAGAGTCTGAAACAAGGGTTTGGATGCATTCAGAAAGGACAGGGGCCATCCAGGGTGCTGGAAAAGCTTCCACCCAGATGGGGACCTGCCCAGGGGATGAACCAAATTGCCCCATTATGAGAGGAGGAACTAGGGCATTTACTCACATCTCCTGCCCAGCACTGTGCAAAGTCAGGCTTGAAGCAGGAACCACCAACAGTCTTTGTTTTTCTGGGCCAGAAATGGGTGTGGCTGCTTGGCCATGGGAGGGTCAGGCTTCGATCAACACCTGGACTGTGGGCACTGCAATGTCAGCACCTGTCCTGTCACTTTGTTCCCTGGTTTCCGAGCCTGGTGAGTGCAAGGAGGAGGCACATACTACTGGCTACGGTAGGAGACCCTGAGTCTGCTTACCCCCAGAAGGATGCTAGATCGAAAATGTTTTGCAACGGGATCATCTGCTACCTGCTGGCCATGTGACAGCCATGTATGAAAAATAACTTTGAGGAGCAAATTAAGTGATCTGTCTGCAAGCAGCCTGTTTAGATGAAGAAGAACTGCAGTTGACAAATCTATTAAAATTATACATAAATTATCTAAGGGCACATGGATACACGTGCAGAAGGAGGACATTGATTATGGGCATTTTAAAATGCAGCCCAGATTAAATCATCTTGTCTCACTTGAATGGAGTGATAATAATTAAGAGACAAGGTGGGAAAAATAAATTAAACCTGTCACCACCCTGACCAAAAGCAAGCTTCAGAGTTTTCATTTTTCAGGATGATGGTGCCATAAAGCACCCATACTTGTGGGCGCAAATTCCCTCACAGAACGGGCTGGATGGTTTGAGAGGTCCCAGTTTCACTTATCTGGCTGAGGACTGGAGGTTAGTGATTTCTGGGGACAGAAATTGCATGCATTCAGGGAGGAAGTTGGAGGGGAACAAGACAGGTGAATGGATGAGGCCGACCTGGATTGCCCCAAAGTGGATGTGGGACTTTGGGAGGCAAGAAGCAACAGTCGCATCTCTGGGTCCACCACCTGGGGGCGGCCAGGAGCTGGGGTATTTGCAACTCCTGTTGCTGTTGCTGTTGAGCCAGTGGCCCCATGGGGGCTGCCCCACTGGTCAGCGAAGACCGGACAGGCTCTGGGCAGCAAGTGTCAGGATGTGGAACCTCTGATGACTTGGATGGGATTCAATTTGCCAACTCTGAAAAATCTAACACAGACAACCACGCACAGCCCCTCACAATCACTGAGTAAGATTATAACCACTTTCGCATGGAAACTGCGTTATTTTCCTGATGGAAGCATGGGTTCTAAGCTTCTCAGGGCTTCACCTGCTACACTGCTTTGCAAAGTAGGCAGTAGCAGGTTCCAATTATCTGAAAAAAAAAAAATGTAAAACAGTAACAGCACAACACACTGTGTGATCCACGTGGGGAGACTGTACATTTTCCAGGACAGGCACCTTGATTAGGGACTGGGATTGTTAAACACATTTCAGGTAATATAGTGATAATGGACATTAATAGCAGCAATAGAGCTGAGGTGCGGAAGGACAATCGTGTCTGATTAGATTACTCTTTCCTTTTGTGGGGCGCTGTGCACGTTTCCCAATGACTCCATACTCATTAATCGACACAAAAGCCCAGCGATGAATGGGCAGGAAGGTGGTCAGAGAGGGCTTTCAGTTCAGGGTGTTGGGGAAGAGGGACAGCCACTGGCCACAGTCCTCAGGGGATCTGGTCATGACCAGCATCTTTTACTGTCTCCAATTCTGTAAATACTGCGTACATTCCCAAACATGGGCTACTACACGGCCAGCAGAGAATGCATGTGGACAGGTGCAATACACGTGGACAAACTGGTGAGTTTAAAATGAGAATTTCACCCCAAATGGACGGTCATTTCCATTAAACCCCCCGTAATCCTTCCCAAAGAGTGTTGCTTCATTTTCAATATATCCACAGAGCCATTGATAGATTTTACAACAACAGAAGACAGAGTCATTATTTGCTAACACACACATAGTAATTATTTGGGGGATTACAGCTTGACAATTGTAATGTTCGGAGGTTGCTGTAAACAGATTTTAAAAGATCATTTGAAAAGCAATGCAACAAATTGTTTATTGCTGTAAGACATTATAACTAGTCACCTGTCACACAACTGAAAGGGGATGACATGGAAAAGTAGTGGTTAAGCTATTGCCCTCAATGCCAGCGTCCCATAGGGGCACTGATTCAAGTCCTAGCTGCTCCACGTCCAATCCAGCTCCCCACTCAGGTGCCTGGGAGAGCAGCGGATGATGAGCCAAGAGCTTGGGACCCTGCTACTGACATGAGACACCCGGAAGAAGCTCGCGCTTCCCTAGCCATTGCAGCCGCCTGGGGATGGATAATGGAACTCATGGATCAAATGTATCAACCTCAACCTGTGTGTGTGTGTGTGTGTGTAACTTTGACTTTCAAAAATAATAAACAAATCTTTTCAAAAAATAAGAATGAAGAAATTGAAAAACAAACAAGCAAACAAACCCTGACTTCAATGTATGGAAATTGGGACCTAGGGTTTGGGATAAAATTTTCAGGAAAGGCCTGATCCTTGAGTTCAAAAGTAATATCATCAAAGGAGTGATGGAATTTAAATGTGTTTTATTGCCAAAAAAAAAAAAAGAAAGAAAGAAAGAAAAAAAACCTTCAAAATTCAATCATATGCAAGAAGTTTAACAAGTTCATGGAAAACCTGCATGGATTTCAAACTTATTTCTAAAAACATCATTTGAACTAAAAAAAAAGATTGAAAGCAGATCTAGAGAGAGGAGATAGATACACATAGATAGATGTCATTTTTCCACATCTGCCGGTTTACTCCCCAAATGCCTGCTACAGCCAGGGCTAGGATAAGGCTGAAACCAGGGGCCTCCCTTGCAGGTGGCAAGGCACCAAGTGCTTGAGCCCTCACTGCTGTCTCCAAGGGTGCACATTAGCAGGAACCTCGAGCAGGAGCCTTGACGCAACATGGGCAGCTAACATGGCATCGCAGCCACGCACCCAGATGCCTGTCCCATACATTTTTTTCCTTGTATTTTTTTCTTGCATGTGAAAAATATGTCCAAATCAACATTTTAGAGACTTGTTGATTTAACATGTATAGCTGACTAGTTACTACTGTTGGTAAACAGTTCTTGGTGGCATCTACATTCCAAAACACTGCACATACTCTGGGTTGCTAGATATACGGGGGCAGGCACCTTCTTTGGGAAAGCGAGGGTCTGGCCTAATATCCAGGCATGAGGAGTCATCTCAGCACTGTCGATGGGCATTGACCATGCGGGCAAAGGCCTCACTTCACCCACAGGTCAGAGGCATGAGGGACACTTGTGAGTGTCTGATCCAACCATCCATTTTGCAGGTGAGAAAGCTGAACCCAAAGAATGCTTTGTCTTAGTCAAGGGTGTTGTAAAGAAGAGAGACACAGTAGAACGCCTAGAGAATCAGAACTGGCTCTTGCCACGGACTCCCCAGGGACACAGGCTGTGGTCTGGGGCTCCTCTCCAGCAGATGGGGTCATTTGAGGCTGTGACCTCAGCAGTGACAATCAAGCTCAAAGGGCCTTGACTGCCTTTTCTACAGAAGGAAGCTCCCCACTGCAGACCAGGAGCAGTCCCTGCGCCCTGCCAGAATGCTGCCGCTTAGAGAAGACTAGGACTCATTTACACAAACACTGAGATGAATATGGAAATGTGTCCTGACTCTTCTTTCCAAGCAGGAGGAGCACAGGTGAGGTCCACCAGCAAAAGTCTACTTCTGGCCCACATGTCAGTGACCTCATACATCTCCTTCTCTGCCTCCCCATCAGCTGAATTTCAGGCCAAACTCTGTGCCCTCTCGCCCACCTACAAACTCATTCTCTAATTCTTTAGGGCATCAGGCTGGTCGGTGCTGAACAAAGTGGGCTTGGGGCGGTCACATGCAATCAGGGCTTCCTAACAGGAGAGAGAACTGTGGTGATGAACCCTGGATGGCAGAACCTACACTGTGGAGAGACGTGGCTTTGTATGCCAAGACCTAGCTGACATTTTCTTAGTCTTGCAAAGAAAATTTATTGATCCCCCACCTCTCCCCCCGGCAAAGCTAAAGAAGAAGGAGTATGTGTGGTGGAGAAGGGGTGAGGTATTCTTATGGGGAAGTAGGGGAGGGTGCCTCGAAGTGCAGGATTCTGACAGGCCACCAGCTCCACCTGGACATCTCAGCCAATGGTAGCTTCAGTTTCTTCCACCAACTCACCTTTGTCAGTAGGTTTGTGTCCCTGTTGCTGGTGGGGAGGGGATTTTGGCGGGAGAGCACTCCCACCCAGAAAGAACAAAAGCAGCTACCTCGGGGCTGCACTCTTTAAGGTTGGAAGTACAGAATTTTTGGCAGAGCCACAGGAAGTGGAAGAATATATAAATTATGAATTGAGTTCCTGTGCATGCTTGAGTTCGGTCCCGGGGCTATCTCACGCTTGTTGATGAGCCCAGCCCAGAGATGGGTCCTAGTGCCCCATTACCAGCCTTCAGAGCTTAAACAAGTTCCACAATCCTTCTGGCTCAGCCGTTTTGGGCTGTAAAATGTGAATTGCAGAGATACTTTCATGCTTGGTCTGTTGGGGATTCAATGGGGTGAAAGTACTCCAAAAAGCACCCAAACACAGTAGGGTTTCTGGATAAACGTGAATGACTACCACTCGATCTTGCCTGCCTCTCATGCAGTCTTCCTGAGACACCAATCTGGTGTCTCATGTGAAATCCGGCTTACTCGCTGATGAAGAGCTGAAGTGCCTGCCACCTGGCGTGATCCTGACACCCACAGACCTAATCTCGTGACTCCTGCCATGACCAGCCACGATGCCGCCACTCTGAACTGCGGATGCTCCTGCGCTTGGACCACATCCCCTCCCACTGCCAGGCCTTCCCACACCTGCGGCCTCCACCTGTCCTGTCTGTCCCTCATCTTCTGCCTGGCCAGCTCCGCAGTGTGTGTCCAAGTGGCCGCACTCTGAGCTCCTGAAATTGCCATATGCACACATTTATCAAGTCACTCTTCACCTGCTCGGGTGTGGGCTTGGATCATTCTTTGTTGTGGAGGCTGCAACAGAATTAGCATTTCTGGCTTCTACCCACCAGATGCCCATAATGCCCCTTCTCCAATCGCAAACATCTCCAGATATCGCCCAGTGTCCCCCAGTGTGAGGAAGGAAACAACACAGCCTTCCGCTGAGAACTCTGTACTAGATGAAACCTTTGAACACTGAAGTTTTAACTTATTGATGACTGCATTACTGGGACCCAGTCCAGTGCTTGGCAAACAGTATGTGCTCAGCAAATGCCTGTTGACAAGGAAAGAAGGGAATGAGACAGAATGAATTCTGAGCTCATGACAAAAATTCCACTCCAACATGAGACAGACATATTGAATGTAATAGTGAATAGAAGGATGAGTTTGCTAGATGAATACACAGTAGATGTGTTGAATAAACAAGTACCTCTCATTTCAATATCTTCCAGCTCCCCTTGCACTAATCCTCCTCAGCTCCTCTGTATCACTATGAAAAACTTCTGAAAGAGTGTTGCCTGGGTGCCCCGCCCAACCCCTCACCTTGCATTCACTCCTCAGCCTGCTGCTCTACCTAAAGTTCTCTTGCCAAATCCAATGTGCAGTGTCCACACTTCATCTTGTTTGCAAGTCTGGAGGCCTCCAACAGAAGGAATGTCCCTTGAAAGCGGGGCTGAAGGCTGAGATCTTCAACAGCTGCTGTGGCCTGGATGCCACCCAACTGTGCTGGGTATGCTGGCCAGGCAGAATGGGCTCTGAAGGCCCCAGACCCACTGTGCCTGTGCAGCCAGGCTAAGTGCAAACCTTGCTCCAAATAATTCCTTCTCTTGGCTTCTATCACCAGACAATATCCAATAGCCCTGCCATCTCACTGGTCACCATTTCATTTCTCCCTCTAATGGCAGGAACCCCCATCTCTCCCTGGCCATTAAATAGTAGAGCTCCTTCAGGCTGTTTTCCTGGGCACCCTTCCTTTTTTCAATCCTACCTGCTCATGACTCCCTGCCAACATACTGTCTCCAGCCACACCTTCTCTCTGGCTCACCCATTCACCTGACATCCCTTCCTCTGATTTGAACAAATCCAAGAAGCCTGATATTCCCAGTGCTTCCTGTCCCAACAACAGCCACTCAAGCACCTGGGCATACCACCCAGCTCCGGGGAGCGACCCTGTCTGTGGGCCTCATGCTCCGTGCCCTCACGGATGCTCTGACATGACACGCTTCTGCTCTCCATCAGCTCTCCACCTCATCTGCCACTTTCCTCTCTTCCAGTCATTCTTTCACTTGGTCTCCCTGAATCCTTACTTGCTCTTTCCCAATCTGTTCTGGAGTTGCAGCCAGATTTTTCCCCCCCCAAATGCAAATCTGATCTTGTTTCTTCTCTGTTTTGAGCCTTCCCGCATTATTCTCAGACAAAGATCAGTGGCCCCATATGGCCTGAGGACTGGCCAGCACTTCCACCTCCTGAATCCTCTTACTTCTCTTTCTGTTCTTCCCTGCACTACACCCACCGGCTTTCCCCAGTCCCTGGGATGCCCCATTCTCAAGCCACAGGGTCTTGCCCCATGTGCTTTCTTCTCTCTCTACCTGGCTAATGGTAATTCCAATCCCAATCAGCACCGATTCTTACGGGAACCTTCCCCGACTTGAGATAATAGCACAGCTCTTAAGCTATAGAACTATGAGAATAAGTATCATAATTATAACTTGTGTTCGTGATAATATGATTAATTTCTGCCTTCCTTAGAACATAAGCTCATATAGACATACCATATCCACATGTGCATGACCCTGGGTCTCTAGCCCAGAGGCCAGCTCATCACAGACCATGGGCCAAGTCCAGCCAGATGCCTGTTTTTGTCAATAAAAGTATTTTTGGAACTAAGCCATGCCTACGGGCCAATGCATTACCTGCCAGAGTTGAGTAGTCCTGACAGCAATGATATGACCCTTAAAGCTGCAAACACTGACTTCCCAGCAAAAGGAGATGCTGTTGTAGCTGCAGGTACTCCACAAGGAGCTGAGCAGATCTGCAGGGTCTGCTGTGTGAACAACACAAATGGACCCTGTCCAGGGCACCACCAACCACCTGCACATCTACTCCAGCCTGGGGAACAGCTGTTCCCATGTTGACCCTGTGGTCCTCCCAGGAGCGGGAAGCCTTGACTTTCTCTATCTTCCTTGTGCACAGGTAATTCCACCTAAGAAGGGGGCCATTCAGCTGACTACAAGGCCCTTGGGCTGGTGTTGCACCAGGAATTCTCATTGGCCATCTCACAGCAGCAGGACACCACAGCCCCCACTTTGGGGAGCATGGAGCTGGGAGGGGGTATGACTTCATGGGACCCAATGAACTTGTACCACACATCAGGACTCCTGGCTGGGGCAGAGGTCAGAAACACAGAGAAGTGGTTAAGCAACTAAACCAGAAGAAAACGAAGAAAAGAATGAATGCCCAATAGCTTTCGCCCAGGTCGCTGCAGCTCACAGCAACCACTTCCAACAGGAAAAGACTGCCTTCATCACTCCCCAATCCAGAGACCTGGCCACTCCTCTGCCACCGAAGTGAAGTCTGCCGGCGGATCAGACATCCCCTAAGGGAGCTTGCTACATACTCCTCTCAGGCATCACAGAACCCAATGCCTGGGGAAGACTCTGGGGACACACCTAGAGACATTGGCCCTGCTGCCTTCCGCCTGCGCTTGCATCTGTGGCAGCCTGCATGACCTGGAATGACCCTGCTGCTTGCCCTCCTGGCAGGACCCCATCAGCACGTTTCAAACCAGCCTGGCACACAAGGAAAGCAGCACCCAGTCCCCAGCCTGTGGAAGACTGGCCTGCAGCTGCCATCCTTGGGGGATTTTCAAAGTCAAGAAGCAAGCCTCTCTGCCCACGCCCCCAACTCCCCCGCCTGCTTTTTTGGCGGGGAAGGCTCCAGAATTCTAATACTCATAAATAAGCTGTCAAAAATTCCCACAGCAGCGATCAAGCTGCCTTCAGGCTGCCGTGTTCGGTGTGGCAGGCACAAGAAAGCGCAAGGCGAGCATTTACACGGCGCAACTCGCCGGGAAGCCGCAGAGCTGGCGCGGCCCAGGTTTCTCCTCTCCCGGGGTGCCAGACGCATGCCTCACACGCTGTTACTAGAGGAAGGCTTTCAGATTTCAACCGTAAATGTTGGTTTAGATCCACTGCAAAGAGAAAGAGCTCCCTTGAGCAGGGTCCAAACCACTGCTCCACGGCTTCTGGAACACATCCTTCACCTGCACCTGTTCAGGGTCCAGGTACAGGTCCTAGAGCTCTCAGGGGACTATCGTAGGGGTCTGCGCTGAGGCCCTGGGGCCTGGGGTCCTCCCTGCCTCTGCGTCTCCAAGTACTAAAATGAGGAGGAAGCTTGGTGCTGTCAGATCCGGGGAATCTGTGTGGAAGGAGCACCCTGTGTAACAGGCCCGACGGTTGCCTGGAGAAACAATGCAAATCTGTTTTCTCACAGGTCTAGAAGCCAAAGCCCAAGATGTGTTGGCAGGACCTGGTCCTTCTGCAGTCTCTCGCCTTGGCTTGTGGGAGGTCAGCCACCTTCCTGGTGTGCCCACATACGTCGTGTTTTCTGTGCCCACAATCTGTGGTCTTTCTGTGTATACCCGTGTTGTCAGGGAACCGGTCAGGCTGGATTCAGACCTGCTCATCGCCCCTTGTTTCACCTTCTCCACCTCTTCCGGGACCCTGTCTCTAAAAACAGCTGCAAGAGGAGAACTTGGGGTTGAGGGTTCAGCAACAGGATGTGGAGGAGATACCGTTCAGATCACACGGGGGCTGGGGAGAGAGCCAAAGAACTAACCTTATCATGAAGGGGGCAGCCAGCAGAACTGGAATTCTAACACAAAGTCCGTTTTAGGTGAAAAACGCTGTTTTAGATCTGAAATGTAACTTCAAATTATAATACCCAGCATTCATAAAGCATATTTTTAGTTAACCTTTTTATAGAGCCTTATAAATTGATCTCAAGAGGCCGTGGACTATCTAAGTGGTCCAATTTGAGGGAGGAACCAAAATGTTGTTATTGATTACATAAGAGACTGAAGCTGATTACATAAAACCTAAGCCAGGCAGTGTTTGCTGCCGTTGGCTCCACCAGAAGGAACCAGGAGCGAGAAGACATACCTTGGCCTTAGCAAAGTCCCCACAAATTTTGTCTTCGGAGAACAAACCAACTGCAGATGGGCTGCAGACATGAGAAAAAATAAACATGCCTTTGTGACTCTTCTACAGTTCTCCAATTGAACATAAGGCCCTCAGCCCTCTCTAATGAAAAGGCTTTTGGGCATTAATACCATGTGCCAAGGGGAAGGCTGGTGCTCCTGCTGCTGACTGGCCCGACCCAGCCCTGGCTGTTGCAGGCATGTGGGGAGTGAACAAGCAGTTCTCTCTTCTCCACCTCAATTAGAGAAAATAAATAAGCATTACCCCACTCAAAAAAAAAACCCAACCCCTTATTTCCTATGCAAGAGATCAGGGCAAGCAAGCAGATAGAAAAATGCAAAAACAGAGAGATAGCAAAAATTATAGCAAAACCCAGCAGTGCATTCAATAGTCATAAGAGATTGTGCAAATGAAATAACAAAGTCATTATTTCGTTTTCTGATATGATTATGCAAGGAAACAGAGAAAGCTGACTAAATAACTACTTTAAAATGTATAATCTGTATCATTTAAAAGAAAATCAGGATTTTGTATGTATATCAAGGCTATACAAAACATCAAGACCTTGCATTTCATAGACAAATTTCAATAGAGTCTGTTGGAGGGGGCGGTATTGGCTTAACTAAAATCCACCCTCTTGAGCATAATAATAAAATTCTTTGAAAAACGATTAGTATGTGAAATAAAGAGGACATGCATGGCTGTAGTCTGATCTAAGCTCACCCTACAATGTAATCCACTAAATCACCACCACCAGGGGCCAAGACAGAGGGGAGTGGCGGTGGTGGTGGTGGAGGGGGCCAGGAGCTAGGAAGCAGACACAACATAAAGGATCTAACCCTGAACTTGAGGACTTTGACTTTCTCCTCAGGCAAGACACAGCCAGTAGAGTTCACACAAGAACTGATTCAATCCAATTTGCATTTCGAAAGATGACTCAGGGGTTACAAGCTCCTAACGCAAACAGAAACCACTAACCAGGAGACCCTTCGGTGCCCCCATAGACTTCAAAGCTGGCCTAGCCCCTAATTTGTCTAGCTAGCCAGAAGACGTGGGGTCCCCAGCATAGGGCCCACTCTCCGGCCTCACATCGTCTCCACCTCAGACGCAGTCCCAAGTATTCTCCCCTCTGAAGTCACGACAGCTGAAACGCAAAGCGCCAGAGCTCGCTAACTGGAAATTACTTACTAACAGGCCCAAGTTTTCTTGGAAGGAAAAAACAAGATACCAAAATCCCTCTTATTTAATGAACTTGCTTTTTTTTTAACAAACGCTCGCAGAAACCGACCTTTGCAAGGCACTGCCTGGAATGGAAACATAAGGGCCATAAATCGTGTCTCTCTGGCTTAATTGGAGCCATGTTCTGGCTGTGAGTCAGGCCCGCCAGCTTCCATTTCTCAAGGTGTCCACTGCGGCAGCATTCAGCCGGGGGCAGTGCATGGAAGGGGCTCCGGCTCTGGCGTGAGGATCCCCCCATGCCGCCAGCAAGTGTACCACTTCCCCAGGAGTCCCCAGTGACAGGAAAATGCCGCACCCCACACTTGTATTTTCAGTTGCGGTTCTGCAGTGTCTCCATAAGGGTGAGGCCCTAGAAGCAAAGTCTGGAAGCTTCAGAGAAATCCTGCCTCTCATCCGTAGGCCAGCTACTGCAATGATTCCTGTCCCATTGAACAGGGCAGGGTGTCCTGGAGACACAGAACACGATTCATGCGAAGGGGCAGTCTCAGTGGGGCTGGGCAAGGCCTGCCAGACCATCCTGTAGAGCCACGGTCTGGACCCTCAAGTCCATAACAGAACATACTGGGCATAAACATCTTACCAAGTTGACTTAAAAAAAATTTCTTTTTTTAACAAAATGCACACTTGTATAAAAGACGACACTGGAGTTCTTTGGAAGTTTACAGTCTCTCAGGGGAGCCAAATCCAGACATGGAAAAGATATAAAAATGCACAAAGAAATTGCAGTCCTGGCACCCACAGGGTGTGCACGTATGCAGGAACAGGGTTGTGTGTGAGTGTGTGAATGTGTGTAAGGGGGTGGGAGGAAGCTAGCTTCCCGAGGGTCCTCCCACAAAGGAGCTCAGCTTACCAGGAGGTAGGGCGCACAGCATTCCTGAAAAGAGCCAGGACATGGTCAGGGATGCTCTCCCCATCTACTCTGTGACTGTCGCGACCGTGTACACACGTTCCCCGTTCATGATTGACCTCTATGTTTCTTGAGGTAAAACAAGGTTATGTACCAGGAACCTCCCCCCTAAGCCCGCCCAGAAGGTCAAACATGCTCCACGTACTCAGCCTGCCCAGTAGCTCAACCGCGTGGCACCAGGTGCCGTGGAATACCACCTGTCTTTCCTCCTGTTGGCAGGGTTTTCTGGGGGGTTGCTGGGACTCAGTGGAACACAGAGGGATCAGGCCATCTACGAGATTTGAACTCTAAAGGGCAGCTTCCCTCAAGAGTGTGTTGCTTTTGCACCATCATGAACTTGAGCAATCCTAAAAGGAGTTTGCCTGTTTGAATGCAGCACTGTACATGGCACATAAGCAACAAGGCACAGTACACTGAGGATACTAAGGGTGGTCACCTGCAGGAGTGAGCCAGGTAGACAGACATACCCTGGGTGCTCCTGCTCCCACCCTTCCAGCAGCCTGCAGGCCAGCGGGCCAGTGGGCCAGGTCACCAGTAAGCTGTTTTACTCTTCCTGTGGAATGAGGAATCCTGAGGATCAAAGTGGATGCATGTGCCCCACACTGCTACTGCTGCTCCCTGCCTCAGGTCACACATGGCCACTCACTAAGGAATAAGTTACCATCAGGAGCAGCCCAGGGCCAAGGTCAAGGAACAGCTGCCCTCACTGCAAACGGGAGGACCTCAGAGCCCACAGAGGGGCCATGGGACTGCCTTGGGAATAAGCAAGAGTCTAGACTGGGGTGAGAACATACAATGTACAGGCACCCCAGGGCCCAGGGCACATGCAGCTCACAAGGGAGGAGCTGTGGAAACCGCAGCCACTGGTGCTGAGGGAAGGGAAACAGACCCAGAAAGATGACAAGAACCCCTTCCTGGGTCCTGGGTACAGCTAGAAGCCTTCACATGAATCAATTCCATGAGCCCTGGAACTGTGTCTGTGATGAAACAAGGAAATAAACATAGAGGTTAAGGTTACTTGCCTAAAACCACACAGCCTGTGGAGCCAGGATTCACATCTACTTATTGGCTTTAAAAAACTTAGTTCATGTGAAGTCAAAGAATCACAGAAGACCACATATGATTCCATACAAGCAAATTGTCCAAACTAGAGAAAACCATAGTTAAAAAATTGATTAGTGGTGGCTAGGGGTTAGGAGGAGGGATAAACAGGAAACAAACGCTCATGGGCACGGGGTTCCTTTTTCTCTCTTTTTCTTAAGCTTTTATTATTTTTTACGTATTAAGATGCAAAAGGATGGACAAGCGCACACACAGAGCTCCGTCCACTGGCTCGCTCCCAAAGTGACCACAGTGGTTGCAATGGGCACTCACTCCATTGTCCCATGAGGGTGGCAGAAACTTGTCAGTGACCTGGACCATCATCACCCCTGCCTCCCAGGGCCTACAACAACAGGAAGCTGGAGTCAGGAGCTGGAGCTAGGCATCATTAAACCCAGGCACTCCCACAGGGGACAGGTGCTTTAAACACCAGGCTAAACACCGGCTCCTTTGGGCTCCCTATGTGGGTAATAAAAATGTTTTCATCTGGGCCATGGTAAGGGCTGCACACACTTGTGGATATAACAACCACTGAGCTTTCCCTCTTCAGTGGTTGACTTGGAAGGTATGAAAATGCACCTCATCCAGATTGTCACCATCACTGCTTCTCGTTAAAACATAAGCCTGTCCTCCTGGGCAGAGGACAGCTAGGGGAGAAAATGCAAGTTGGCTTCCAAGGGAAATGGATTCAGAGAATAAAGCAGAAAGAATCTTCCAATTTGAGAATTTCTCACAGATCCCTTAGGCTGGGAGGAGTCCCTCTTGCTGCCAGAGAAGAGATCAGCCCCAAGGGACCCGGGATCCAAACTGCTCGGAAGACCTGGCATCTGGGTCTGTTTTGCACAGCACAGCTACTGGAATGTACTGTCAGATTATTAAGAAAATATAACATGTGTAGGCAGAAACCTAAGCTGCAGGAAAATGATCCCGCCTCCTCATGTGATCCTGTGAGGCCAGATAAATTGCCTGGTACCCTGGCATGGCACATCATGCCCAGCCAAGCAGCAGCATGACACAGACAATCTAGGGAAAGCCATGTTCTGTCTTGCCCAGCAGCGAGATGAAAGCTGGAGTACATGGCTGGAGCTTGAGTCACAACAAACTTGCCTCATGTTCCCCGACTTGTGCTTTGAATCGTGGAACTGTTTTCCTGGTATTTGTCACATCGAGGACATGAATCTTTTAATTGGCCATCCAGTACGCCACTTGAGGTGTCAAAAGAGGCTCTATTAAGCACAGAGCCCAACGAGCTGATGGCTGTGGCCCCGAGTCAGCCAGGGAGCCCTAGCTTGAGCACAACACTGAATCTGCCGAAAGAATGGTTTTGTTTATGCTGAGTCTTATAATGGCCACAGGGGACTGCAATCTGTCTCAGATTTGACCTGTGTATTCATGAAGTCTAAGCCTTTCATGCCTCTAATCCAAACAATGAGAGGTTACATATTGTATCAAAGGTCCCCCAAGGGGTAGGATGCTTACATTGATTGCCTGAACTATGTGTGTATGTATGTGTGTGTGTGTGTGTGTGTAAATATCCTGATAGCTAAGCTTTCTGCCTTGTAACCTTGTTATACATTTTCTCCTTGTCCCTGGGCACAACCCCAAGACTTATTTTAGGAAAAATGCATCTGCATTTTCACTTCCTCATTCACTCCTCAGAAGCTGCCACAAGAATATGCTGGCTGGGCTTGTTGGAAGCTGAGAGGCCAGGACACCCAGTAAGAGACCAGCCAGTGAGAATCCAAGCCAAGATCAGCAATGCTACCTGAGTGACCCACAGCCAACCACAGATGCATGAAAGTACCCAGCTGAGAACGGGAAGACCCAGCCAGCCTGTAGACCAGATGAACAATCCTGAGTGTTATTTTAAGTCATTGGGTTTGGAGATGGCTTGGCAAGCAGTGCTGTTCATTCAAAAAGCAACTGGTTTACCCAGCAGTGTTCGATGGAGACTGTCAACCTCTGTCTGAACAGGACAGAGTCTAGCTCTCAAGGCTCCGTGTATCATACAAACACGTGGGCCCACCGTGGACCAGGTATGAGTCCATGAGCAGGAAGGAAATGGCAGTTTATAGAGCTTGGACTTGGAAGCCAGACAACTTGGCTTCAAATCCTGGTTCCAATAATCCCAACGTGGACATGGGGGAGTTCCTGAATAGGTGGACCTACAGGTTGGCTTGATCAGCATCCACTGGACATTTGGCCTAATGAGCCTTCTTCCTATACAATCAAGTTGAGGATCAGATCATGGCCCATTGCCTTGCACCTCCAGGTCCAAGACAGGTTTTACGTTCTATCAGGAAGACGTGATTATTAGAGAGGCCAAGTACATTGGGGGGGGCGGGGGAGGGCGACTGTGTGGCGATAGATTGTGCTTTCCATCGGCAAGGAGACCAGTTACCATTTCACAGGGGTGTTGAGAAGCAAGGTGCGGTTGTAGCAGAAGGGGCGCAAATCTGAAGTGACCTTTGTTGTGGCTCATCAGGGCACTGCTAAGGTTGGTAATACCCAAAACAGACTCTGGATTCCCAACCCTCTCGTGGTAGAATCAGTAACCCAGGTCTGCAGCCTCATGCTGGAAATCACTCCTGGAAACCAAGCCTCCATCTTGTTCCTCCAGCCACGTCTAACCAGTTCTGAAATTCCCAATCCTCTCCATTGATCTTTGTCTAAGAAACAAAGAAGCTTCTGGCTCCTGATGTTGAGACTCTGATGAATAATCTTAACTTCCATGGGCCTCAGTTTCTTTGCCTGTAAGACTAGTCATAGGGGCAGGTGCTGAGGCATAGCATGCCAAGCCTCTGCCTACAATGCCAGCATCCTACCCGGTAGTTCCACTTCTGATCCAGCTTATTGCTAATGACCTGTGAAGGCAGTAGAGGATGGCCTACATCCTTGGGGTCTTCTACCCATGTGAGAGACTGATAGGAAGTCCTGGCTCCTGACTTCAGACTAGTCCAGCTCTGGCCATTGTGGCTATTAAGGGACTGTCTTGATGGATGTGACGGATGGAAGATCTGTGTGTGTGTGTGTGTGTGTGTGTGTGTGTGTGTGCGCGCGCGCGCGCGCACATTCATGTGCCTCCTTTGTAACTCTGCCTTTCAAATAAAACAAACAACAACCAAACTCTGGACTAGTCATAGAAACTTCCTCAAAGGTCACACCCAGGATTTGATTAGGTTATCTGTAGGCTTTGTTTAGAGCTGCACCCAATATGTATACTTTGGAGTCTGTTAGTGTCCCAGAGGTGACACTCTAGGGACTGCAGGACACGTAGTTACATTCCGATCTGAGGACCTCTCTTCCGATTCACACCTGCTCTGTGAGCTTCCAGGGAAGGGCAGCCCTTTAGTACAGTCAATGGGCTGGGGTATTTTCAGTCTTGGCATCACATATTTTTACTTATGTAGACATGGATCATTTCTATGCATGAATTATCTTGACAATCACATGGAATGAAATCATAGATATCTCAAGCCTGTTCTTTTTTCCTTTCCAAGCCCCCAATCCCTTATCCAAACTTCTTGGCCCCACGTCTGTTTTGAGATTTAGATTATAAATGTCACTCAGCACCCTAGAATCAAACACAGCAATATTTCTACGGTGAAAGATACGAACATTTACATTTCCTGGAATAAATAAGGACTATGTATGGCCTCTTGTCAGTTCAGGTTGGGTCTTGCTGTCATAAGTCATAACTTTTGGCACAGGGACATGGAACCTTTAGGTTAGGAATAATGACAAAACAACACCCAGTAGCCCAGGTCAAGAGTGCATAGTCAGCTGTGAAGGTCACCTGTCCCAAATCAACCCTGTCACCAGTATTCAGAAGACATGGCTGCTGATCAGTGATGGGGAACCTCTCATATCTACAGGGTGCTTGTCTCAGTGCATGAAGCATAGCAACTTCCTCGCAGTGAGGAAGGCACAGAGGAGTTTATCGAGCAGATCAACAAGGCTGACTTCACTACTGTAGGCCCAAGAAAGGCCCAGAGCAAAAGGAACTCACAGGAATAAAGCAACCAGGGCTTCCCAGAGATTTGTGGCCCACACATGCATTTACAGGGCCGCTGGACTCGAGGCAAGTCCGAAGAGGGGAGGGGGACACACAGTGTGCAGAACAAGTGACAGGGTGGACTGCAGTGAATGCCAGCAGGAAGGTCTGCATCTGGTCCCAGAGTGTCACAGCATCAACTCCAGCCACACACCCTCAATAGCAGCAGCTTGTGCAACCAAGTCCAACACACATGCCTAAGGCTGACTGTGGTCACAGAAACATTGGTCTGAGCCCACATTGCTTCACATCCTTCTACACTGATTCCTAACTGATCGACAAGGATAAACCGTAAAGGCTGAAAGCCACCTGCACCAGGAGTTGAGGTGTCCTTCAGTATCAGGCAAACCCATCAAAGGGAGGCTGCTTGAACAGCACAGGAAAGCTTGCCTGCAACCCAGGACTGTGCCTTGCTCATACCTCTCAACAGGGCAGTCATTCATCTGCTGCCAGCCCCTTCCTCCCTCAAGAGTAGGGCTCCATACCCCAATACAACTTGCTGAGATGCATATTACATTTAACAAGGCAAAGTAAAATAATGTCAGGAAATCAGGTTAATTATAGAGGAATGGTGAGATAAACTAGGAAGGAGAGAGTGATCCAGTGAATTCTCAACACCCTAGAGTTTCATAGGCTCTGGTCTTGGCACATCTCTTAGTCTGCAACCCTGTCATTGCAATGTTTACTGAAAGCAGTTTCACAGGAAGCCAAAATGGTGTGGGCTGGTTCACGGTACCCTGGGAGTCCATGATGATGCAGAAGGCGATGTGAGAACATCTACCTCCAAGAAAGAGATGTGCTGGCTGATCTCAGACTCCTCCCTAACACTGCTGCCCTTAACAGCACTGGTAAGATCTGAGTTGCAGTCTAACAATCCCACAGTCAACTACATATCCAAATGGATGGACCAATGCTTTCCTCCAGCACAGGCTAAAGGCTCAGTCACAGGCTTCCCCCATGTGGAGTTGGGCTGGCTCTAGACTACGGAAGAACATGGCAAAGACATGCTGCCGCTATACCTAAAGGTGGATCAGGTGATTTCCCTGCTCCCTGCTAAAGTGCCTGGGAAAGCAGAGAAAAAGAGAGCCTATGTGTTTGGGCCACTACTACCCATGTGGAAGACCTGGACAGACGAGTTTGAGACTTTAGCCTGGCTCAGTCTCTGGTCTCACAGCCACTGAGGCAGTGAACCGGAGTGTGGAGGATCTCTCTTTTTTTCTCTCTGCATCTCCCTCTGTAATTCTGACTTTCAAGTAAAAAATGGTAAAACAAACAAAAATTTTCTAAAAAGTAAAAAGAATCTCAGATGTAGAATGTCAATAGGATAGAACAGGAAGTTGGCACAAACGTGGATATTTGGTTATGATGAAGTTGGCTCCTTAAATCTTTGGAGGAAGGATTGATGGGTTCCAGAAAAACAAAATGGTGGCCCAGCTCAATAGCTCAATTGGTTAATCCTCCCCTCACAACATGTCAGGATCCCACATGGGGGCCATTTGGGGTGCGAGCTGCTCCACTTCCCATCCAGCTCCCTGCTTGTGGCTTGGAAAGCCTTGGGACCCTGCACCTGCTTGGGAGACCCAGAAGAGGCTCCTGGCTCCTGTCTTCAGATTGGCTCAGCTCTGGCCATTGCGGCCACTGGGGAGTAAGCCAGTGGATGCAAGATCCATGGGTGAATGCTTTGTTAATCTGGGAGTAGAAATGCTTTTCTAGTGATGACTCAGAAGATTGATGAATCTGTCTCCAGAAAAATAAATTAAGACAAACATGGCAAAAAATAAAAAAAAGCATGCAAGAACAGTCAAAAGACAAATGGCAAAACTAAGAAAGGAAACCATTTGTAACTGATGTAATAAAGCTCTAATATAAAATTCGAAAAAGCTCTCATAATTGAGAAGGCCCCAAAGCATGACAGAAAAAAAAACGAACAAAAGATATACACATTGCACAGAAAGAGAAACAGAAATGGCCCTTCGGCCTATGGAAAAAAATGCACAACTTTATTCATAATAAGATATAAATGAAAACTAAGGCGAAATGCCATTTCTCACTCATCATATTGGCAAAGAGCCACAGTGTAGCAAGTAGTTTGCAGCTGAGCCTGTGGAAACTCAGGCATGCTCATTCATTCCTAGGGAAACGCAAAATGGTACAACCCTCCAAGAGGAGAATTTGGTAACGCCTGACAAAACAGCATCCCTTTTCATCTTTTGATGATCTCACTTGAAGATGTACCTTCACATGCACCAAACTAGAGGCACCAGGGACTGTTCACTGCAGAGCTGCTGGTCAAAGAAAAGACTGGAGGCACCCAGGAGCCCACTGGCAGGGCACTTACAGGCGCCCACCAGTGGCGCATGTGCAAGAAAGGAGGAGGGCAGCTTTGATGGCAGGCTCCAGTGGGATTTCCAAGCTGCGTTGGAAAGTGGACACTGCCAGGTACAAAAAAAGCCATACCCATGGGTCTTCAAAAACTTGGTGGAAAAATTAGAAGTGGCAGGTGTCTGGTGTAATGCTACTTGGGATGTCCACAGCCCATCTCAGAGGGTCGATGCTTCCAATTGGCTTCCGACTAACGCACACCCTGGGACGTTCCAGCAGCTGGGTCCCTGTCACCCACCGCTAGGAGCCCAGACTGAATTCCCAGATCCTGACATCTGTGTGGCTCAGCCCTAGCTGTCGTAGGCATTTAGAGAATGCATCGGTAGATGGAAAATCTGTGTCTTTCTGTCTCTCAAATAAAATCAAAATAAATGAAATATATAGACCATTCATTTTGGCACAGAAGTTTGGAGATTCATGCATAATTTTTTTATAATATGCATTTTCCATGAACTTTTTGAAGATCTCTCATGCAGTATTGCTATTCTTATCTAGGAAAGACAAAATAAGGATGAATGTGAAACCTGCTTAGGTTCACAAAATGACACACTGGAAAGATAAATCAAAAGCTAGCAAAATGATTACCCAACTAAAAGAATGAAATGGAAAAAAGTAGGTATAGACCCCAGATTCCTGGGAAGCTCCTTTGTATATATATTCACACACACACACACACACACACACACACACATATATATGTAGTTCTGACTTATAAACCATGGAAATGCTTTACATTTCCCCAAAAAGGTAAAGTTAAATTTTTAATATGTATTAATTTTCTGAAAGAGTCAAAAAGAGGAAGGGAGAGAGGGAGAGAGAGGGAGAGAGAGAGAGAGAGAGAGAGAGAGAGAGGATCTTCCATCTGCTGGCTCATTCCCCAGATGGCTGCAATAGCCAGGTGGAAGCTAGGAACTTCATCTAGGTCTCCCACATGAGTGGCAAGAACCCAAGCAAATGGTACATCTCTGGCTGCTTTTCCAGGTGCATTAGCAGGAAACTGGATTGGAATTGGAGCAGCTGGGACTCTAACCAGCTGGCAATCAGGTGGTGACTTAACATGCTGAACCGCACACTGGACCCAACAAAATTCTTTTAAAAAGGAGAGAGGGGAATCTAACAATCTAAAACAAATGTCATCAAATGAGACTTTTTATCAAACTGATGGTACAAAAAGGAAAGAATTATTCAAATGACTTGAATATAATTCTCTGATCATACACATAATAAAATAGTCTATAGGCAAAATAAATCACAAAGGAAAGTTTATAGTTTATTGTTAGCAACAATATTTGAGGTGTAACTTTGAAGATTCTATGTGTATATGAACATTATGTACAAATAAATAGATATGTCAATGTATAGAAGTTGAAACTCAGTTTGGGAAAGGAGTTGCAAATAGCAGAAGATCTAAAGGGAAAATCTCAAGCATTAAATTGAAATTGAACACACCAAAGTTAATAAGTTTGTTTATTTTTAAAGATTTATTTATTTTTATTAGAGAGGTAGATATACAGAGAGAAGAGACAGAGAAAAATATCCTTCCTCCACCCACTGGCTTACTCCCCAAGCAGCTGCAACAGCTGGAGCCAAGCTGAGTCAATCCGAAGCCAGGAGCGTCTTCTGGGTCCCTCATGTGGGAACACGGTCCCAAGCCTGTGGGTGCAAGGTCCCATCCTCCACTGCCCTCCCAGGCCACAAGCTGGGAGCCAGATGGGAAGCAGAGCAGCCGGGACATGAACTGGCACCTATATGGGATCCTGGCGTATGTAAGGCAATGATTTAGTCACTAGGCTACTGCTCCAACTCCAATACATAATCTATTAAAGAAGAGTTTTCTAGTTCTACTCACTAAATTGCTCTACAACAAACATTCCCGATGCCAAGACCTTAGCCTAAATTTCTCATCAAAAAGTATCAAGGCTCCTTAAAAGGATGACTAATCCTGGGTCCCTAATAGAAGACCTGAGGGATGTTCGTCCTAAAAGCAAGGAAAAGCTCAACATGGGCCATGAGCTCTTCTCCCCCAGCACTCTGACCATGTAGAAAGAGCGAGAGTTTCTTAAGACTCCTGTCACCATCTTACAACATTGCCATCTGTTCCCAGTAAAGGTAATCAAGGGATGCAAAAGCCATTAGCTGAAAAGTCACGGGGAAAAAGCCATTTGCCTCCTGCCAAAGTCTCACCCCAGTGCTTTTTGCTTTCTAATGGGGAAGGGGTGGTGAAGCTGCCTTCACAATGGTGGGAATTCGTAATCATCCCTTTAACCAGGGATTACACAGCCTTATAGGTAGGGGACACTTGACATCATGTGTCTCTGCATGGGGTGCCACATGAAGGACACAGCCTCATCCATGACAAATTCCCACCAAAAGTGTGGAACCTACAACTGGTCTGGCTTTTAGCTGTAACTTACAATCTATAGGAGGTAGAGGAACAAGTTAGAAACCATCATAAGGAAACAACTGGGCAAAGCTTAGATCTAGGACGCTCCATAAGACAATTTCCCAGTCTTTTGTAGATGGCCACGTGATGGGGGTAGGCATTTGGCAGTGGGAGATCCTGCCTTCTACATCAGAATTCCTGGGTCCAAACCCGAGCTCTGCTCCTCATTCTAGCCTCCTGCTGGCGTGAATTCTTGGCAGCAGCAGCAGCAGATGACACCTTTGAGTGACTGGCTCCCTGCCACCCACAGGAGAGGCCTGCATCGAGTTCTTGACTCCCAGCTGTAGACTGGCCTAGTCTTAATCTTTGTGAGCAACTGGGATGTAAACCAATAAACTGAGAGTCCTTTCTTTCTGTCTTGTAAGCATAGTCTTTAAAATAAAGTATTGTAACAAAAGGGAAATGAGATGGAGGGTTGTTTCAGAGTAAGAGACTAGACAGGACATAAGGAGATACGAGATTATTGAGTCAACATCATGGTGAAGTGGGTTAAACCACAGCTTGTGATGCCTGCAACCCTTATCAGAGTACTGTTTTGAGTCCTGTTTGCTCCACTTCTGATCCAGCTCCCTGCTGATGCACATGGAAAGGCAGTGAAAATTAACCTAACTGCTTAAGTCCTGACACCCATGTGGGAAATAAGGATTCGACCCAGCCTAGAAAGCAGCAACCATTTAGGGAGTGAAGGAGAGTGAAACAGTGGGTGGACAATCTCTCTTTCTCTCAGTCTGTGTTTCAAATAAAGAAATAAGTAAATACATACTTTAAAAAATGTGTTTGAAAGTAAGAGCTACAGAGATACATAGAGATCTTCTAGGTCACTCCTCATAACAAAAATTAGGGAAAGGCAACGGGAATCTTATAATGACTCAAACACAAGGGCCTAAAGCAGTATTATATTCAGCACAACAGTACCAATTTTAGCCTGGAATAATTACAAAACATAGATAACTGAATACCCAGTTGACCAGAAAAATTCCAAGGACTTCTTAAATATATATTTTAAAGATTTATATATTTTTCCTGGAAAGGCAGATTTACAGAGAGGAGCAGAGATAGAGAGAAAGCCAGCCCATCACTGGATCACTCCCTATATGGTCTCAATGTCAGAGCCAGGAACCAGGAGCCTCTTCTGGATTTCCCATATGGGTACAGGATCCCAGGGCTTTGAGCCATCTTCCTTTGCTTCCTCAGGCCATAAACAGGGAGCTGGATGGAAAGTGGAGCAGCTGGGACAAGAATTGGTGTCCATATGGGATACAAGTGTTTGCAAGGGGTTGACTTGGGCAATTGAGCCATTATGATGGGGCCAAAATATTTTTGGCTTTGTGAATCTAACCTCTTGAAGAAGACCCCATGGTCAGAAGGGTATACTGTGATACCAGTGAGCCTCAGTGAAACAAGGTTCTAAGCTCACATCTCTGCCATCTTATGTTTCATGAAGTCAGAGTCCAACAGGAGTTTCTCTAGGATAAACTCAAAGTGTCAACAAGAATGTGCCTTTCAAGTGATCTGGGAGGCCCATTTTCCTCCCCACTCTAGAGGCTTCCTGCGTTCCTTGGCCCATGGACTCTGGTGATGACACCAGTCTCCCACATCACGCAGGACAGCTGCTCCATTTCAAGGTTCTTCATCATACCTGAAAAACCTTCATTGTCACAAAGGGTAGCATGCTCACAAATCTCACAGACTAGGATGTACACGTTTCGGGACCTCTGTGCTATCTGTTAACACATACGCTTGCATTAAAAGGTACAGGCAGAGATGTGTTATGTAGTTGCACAATGGGGTTTGTTCTCTTGGAATGTTTGCTCCAAGGATCTTTTTTTTCTCTTTGCACAAAACCCAGCCTATCCACATGGAGGGGAACTGAGGGTCTTGTTAACAATTGCGTTGAACATGGAGCCACTAGCTAGTGCCACATATGTTCATCATTAAGAGCAGAGTTAAACCAACCTTGCTGAGCCCTATACAAATTCAGAATCCTGAGCAAATAAAGAACTACTGTTCCTTTAAGCCATTAGGTTTGAGGGTAGTATTATGCACTAAATTATATAAGGACAGACAGTTGTTGACTAAAAGCCAACTAGATACTGGAGAACATTACCAAAGTGTTGATTTTGGGTTTAGTTTAAATATCCAGTGACCTTTTTAATGGCAGTAATTAGTTGGTAGAGCCTATTGTCTGACAAGTTCTTTCTGAATTTCTGAAAAAGAAATCATCCACATTAAAGACAATGGTTTTATTCCTAGTCCTTCTGGTAGGAAAGGCTGACTCCAACTCATCTAAAAGGAGTATTAAATCACTGAGGACTACATTAAAACAAAGAAAGGTCAGAACCAGTAGGAAGTTGCAATCCTGTGTACAAGAAACCCATCCCAATCTCATGGCCCTAAAAGAGGTTCTGCAAGATTGAACTGCTGTTTGTTCTTTTAAATAACTAATTAAGGTGCTGGTTTGCATAAACTTGGCCTACTTACGACACCCTGCCCACAAATTCTGCAGAACCAAGGGTTTCAATCAAACCAGCGGCCAGCTAGATTACAGTGTGGGGGATTGGTTTTCAGAGTCTTGATCATGCTATGAACTTTTGTAACCATGAATGGAAACCAGTTACTTTCTTCTCTGTGGGTGTCTGTGTTTGCGATTTCATTACTGTTGGAAAATGTGCTTAAAATCATTCATCCTCTCGTTTATGATGCTCTTAGCACTGCAAGTGAGTCAGCAGACCAAGCTTTTGCTCCAAGAAACAGCACCCCAGTCTAAGGCACCTGTTCAGTGTACGGCTCTGGGCATTATGACACTGACCTTGCAAGACATGGGCATAAATGGTGCCCTGAAAGCAAGCAGCAGAAATCATTTTCATTTTCTCTATGGCTGCAGAAGCCAGGCTGCACCTCCAAGTACCCTGACCGGAGACCTTTACACTCATCAAGGCTCACGTTCTTGCTTCTCAGTGCACCTGTGGCTTTGTTCCACTAGCAACGAGAGCCACCCGGCAGATCTGCACCTGTGTCTTCCGTTTCCATCTATGCTGTGCTCAGAGCCTAAATCCACAACGAGGAGAGGCAGAATTGGCCTGCTCTGGAAGCCCGCGATTCTGTCGGCATAGCGTTCTCAGGCCACTGTCAATTAAAGTTACATGTAAGGGAGGGAAAACTGGCTCTTGAATATGGCTTCTGACACTGGCTTCCAAAGGACCATCAATAAACGCCTTTCATGATGAGAAATACAGAAATAAACAAAGTTTGTTTACATCTAGATATTTACTGAGTATTGACAATGACTGAATGTTGACAATGAACAAAGGGCTAGGTACCATGTGTAACACAGACGGAATGGGACGGATGTTGAACAGTGGGTTTGAGTCCTAGCTGCTCTGTTTCCAATTTAGCTTCCTGTAAGTGCTCCTGGGAAGGCAGCAGATGATGGCCCACACACTTGAACCCTGATACTCACGTGGGACACTTGAAAGGAGTTCCAGCCTCATGGCTAAAAAAACCAAAAAGAAAAGAAGATAAAAGGAAAAAGTGCAAGAACACCCTCAGGTTCTCCAAGCTCAGTGAGCCGCAATAAAGCCACAGGAGTGAAGAAACTGTCAGCCCACCAGGTGAATGAGGAAGCAGCAATCATCCTAATGGCTACATGTTTTAAGAAGAGTTGTAGAGTTGAGAACCCCCAGACAGAAGAAGAGAAATAAAAAGACGAAGGTTCTGAAAACCCATGACTCAGAAATAATAGCTAACAGAAAAAAGGGGAGAGGTAGGGAAGGAGTTAGTAGCTTTTTATCTCTCTCTCTTTCTGTGTGTGTGTGTGTAAGAGAATGGGAGAACCAGCTCAGGACAACAGCTTGGGGCCATCCCCAGTGCTGTGACAAAAGGTCCCCAGCACTGCCCAGGTCGTGAGGCCTCAGACCACACGGGCAGTCACCACTGTTCATAGCAGAGCAGGCTCATGAAGCTGTGGTTTCAATACACTCCACTTGCTCTGCTTAAAAACACAAGAGGGTGATGCTAGGTGGTCACTATTTGGAAAGTTTCCCATCCACAAGAGCTCATTTAAGTTTGGGCCACTTAAATGAATAAACTTAGTGGAGTAGAAAATTGATTCATGAGTGCAGCAGCAGCAGCCACTTCTCCACTGAACCTGACTTTTTCACAGGGTCGCCCAGGCAGATTCCCATCTGATTCTCTCACGTCCACAGTCACCGTTCTGCTTAGAACCAATGTATCTACCTGGACATGACCGTTCCCACCAACCTCAACTCCCCCCTGGTTTCAGCCTCCACTTATCAGGGCCACCTTTCTAGGATATACATGGGGCCCACCAATTAGGTGCCCAGAACCATCCATGGCTCCCTGGAGTCCAAAGGAGACAAACTTCAGGATGGCTTTCAAGGTCATTCAAACTCTGTCTCTGTCACCTCCAATGCCGCTCATCTCCCACTACCACCCAGTTCCTCTAGCTCTGCCTCTTGCCACCCTGCTGCCTTTACCAGTCCATCACAGCTGCTGACACGCCCTCATGGCAGAGGCCACACCCCCACACTGTGGGGCTCTCCCAAGCAATGAATGACACCCTCCCGACCCCTCCATCACCCCTAGGTGAAGTCAGCCCACACTGTGGGTTCTATGAGGGCAGGGATGGGGTTGGTGAGCTAGTGTCTTCAGTCTTTGAGGCCATTCTTGGCCCAGAGCTCCTCTCACTGCACATTTCCTTGGCAGGAAGGTGGGATGGCTCCCTTTCCTCCACCATCTTTTCCCCATCCCAGACCTTGGCAGGCACTGGCTGTCTGGACCACTGAACACCAGCACACACAGCTTTGCTCAGAGTTGGACAGACAGCCAACAGGCTCCAAGGAGAACAAGGACTCACTCACAGGCACTGCTCTGTTGCGTCCAGTCTCACACCATTACAGATGCCTACTTAACAGCCTGTCAGAATCCACCTCCTGCAAAGCCTCTGCATCTGACCCAAATATTGGTCCCTCTGTAGAAAATGTGTATAAACTCCCTGTAACTGGCTCACCAGAAATAGCCTGGAGGAAGGAAGGAGTCTCAATTTCTTCTCTTTTCTCTTTTCTTTCTTCTTGTTGGAAAGGCCCAAGCTTAAACTCAGGGGAGCTTCAGTGCACTCTGGAGCTGTCATTTGCTGAATGCCTAAAGTTTTCATTACAGTTGCACCTTTGATGGGTCCCCTAACAGGAAAGCAGGATATGCACAAGGCGCTACTCTCTCTAAGGAAAGAACAAAATGGTGGCTCAGCACAGGGTTCTTGGTTTTGACCACAGTCCCTGGGTCCAGCTGTTTTAAAGAACCCTACACACTCACATACACCTTCCAGTGGAGACTCAATGCACTCAACCTTTCATCTTTTTTTTTTCTCAAGATTTATTTATTTCTATTGGAAAGGCATATATGCTGCTTCACTCCCCAAGTGTCTACAATGATCAGAGCTGAGCCGATCCAAAGCCAGGAGCCAGGAGTGTCTTCTGGGTCTCTCACGTGTGTGCACGGTCCCATGGCTTTGGGCCATTCTCAACTGCCTTCCCAGGCCACAAGCAGGGAGCTGGATGGGAACAGAGCAGCCAGGATACAAACTGGCACCCATATGAGATCCTGGCACATGCAAGGCCACACCTGCTTGGTGAAATCCGATCATGGGATCTGTTTGTCTGAGATGTCTCCTGTGGGCATCCTTCTCCTACCAGCTGCTGCTGGGGATGCAATTCATTCCAAGTCCCAAATCCCACAGGTGTCAGCACATCTGGCAGGTCTGTGGCCCTCCCCCAGTGCTACATGCCTTCTAGTGGAACCAGAGGTGTGGCAAAGTCAGGACAGGAGCTGGGTTTGGCCACCTTCCTTCCCATCTTCATCACAGCAGTGTCCTAGTGGCTCTGTATCCATTCTAATTCAGTTGCCCTGATGACTGTGCAAAAAGGCTTTAATGCATGTTTTGTGGGCTGTTCTTGCCACATAGCCGGCTCCCTGCTGATAGTCACAGGCCTGGTAAAGCAGTCCGTCCTCCAGGTTGGAGCTGGACAGGTTGTGCAGGAGCAGGCAGCTGCTGGCAGACCCCAGGGGCTCTGTTATACATGGATGTGGCCCTGACCACAGGCTGGAGTTACCCTTCACCTGCGTCTGGACCACTCAGAGCACATACTCTGGAAGTTAGTAAGGACTCAGCACCAAGCCCCTTCAGGATAAAGGGTCTCCTTTGATTCTTCCCCCTGCTCTGCTCCTCCTGCTGGTCTCCTCATCACATCAGAAATGAACTTGCAATCCTTTCCAGTCTGTTCCTCTCACTGTCTCTTCATGCCCCTGACTGCTCTTGGATTTGCATGGTGACTGCAGCCTTAGAGGTCCCCCCAGTGTGATCTGCTCCAGCCAGCTCCAACCTTTCTGCTCTGCCTCCTGCCCATCTAGTATTGCCTCAGTGCCTGCTCATCTTGTCTAGCCCTGACTTCTTCTACTGCAGATCTCTGAGCAACCTCCCCCACTGCCCACCAGAGTAGCTCCACACTTCTGCCCCCATCACCCCATCACAACACTGTGGGTTTTCCGTAGCACTTAACACACTCTGAAGTGATGTTCTGAAATGTATACCTTCCTAACTCATGAACCACATGTCCTTCCTAAAAGTGCAAGAACAGGGACCTTATGTGATGCATTAGCATACCCCTAGCATGCAGCACGCTGGCTGGCACACAGAAGATGCTCAGCCAACATTCGCTCTACCTAATGAATAAGCTTCAGTATTTAAGAAATTACTAATGGAACAACTAGCGATAACTGGGCCAGATAGGTGCATAGATAGAGCAAGACTTAAAAATAATTTAAGTAGCTAACAAAGGAGGATTGTGTCAATCAGTGCTTTGGCATGATGAATTATCAAATGCTGTTTAACAAGGATGAGTTATATCTTCAAGCAGTGATATGGGAATATGCCCAAAATGTTCTAAGTGAAAAAGCAGGCTACAATATGCATAAGCATGATTTCCTGTATGGTAGAATGAAAAACAAGACAAACTGTAACACTAAATAACATGTTTCTATGTGCACAAAACCTTAAACGAGAGCGAGTGAGGGGCACTCGAAAGAGGGTGATGTGGAAATGATAGCCATGGTGTTAAACCATAGTTGTCTCGGAGGCTGGTGCTGTGATGTATTTTCATTCTTTTTTTTTTTTTTTTTTGCTCCTAGTTTCTGATTTTTAAGTGATGAACATATACTGCTTTGTGATAAGCGAAAAATAAATCAGAGTAAATCTGCAGTGAAGGACACCCTTCTGCCATCCACCTCCAAGACAGGCACAGCAAAAGAGCTGCAGGTTGGGGTGGAGAGGAGGAGGCGTGGAGGAGACACCAGCCAAGAGAGGGGAGGGTGGAGTGGGGCTGCTGGGAATAATGACCTCCTCCCGTTTCCAGCCCACTTCCGAGCAAATACACTTGTTAGATAACACAAACAGAAGCCCCCAGGCACACCGTCTTCTCTTGAGAAACACCAGCTGTGCCTTCTTTCCACCTTGCGCACTCCATCGCTCCTGCCCACCCCGAACTCCCCACACAGAGCCCCGCGTTTAGATAAAGGAGCCATCTGCCAACACTGGGCACCTGCACTCAGCTCTAGTCCCAGGAGAATCAGAAGAATGGATGGGGCCTCGGCTATGGCAGACACCTCGTTGGTGATCTGGCGCCTTCTCCAGCAGCTCCCAGGCTCCCACGCAGGTGCCAGAGGGGTGTCTGGGCTGGGTGGCAGGTAGAGAGGAGGGGGCAGCTGGATCTGGGCTATCTCAGTCTGCAGCGATCCAGAAGTCGTTCTAAAAGCAGTCAGTGTAAACCAACTGCAAGAGCCAAACACAAATCTATGCTTGTCACAAACTGACCTGAACTGGGGTTTGAAAGGACAGCACTCCACGTGGCCAGGGACAGTGGATTCTCCCCACCTCATTTTATCTCTCCAGAAGACAAGGGGAGGCAGGATCCAAGGGATCCCAAGTCTTTGTGGGGCTGCAGGGCTGTGGTTCTGAATCTAAGGGCCGCTTTCTAGAAAAGACTGAGTTGGCTCTTCAGCCACGCTAGCATGGGGACCAGGCACTGAGCCAGGCAGAGCTCCCCGCGGGCAGAACCAGACAGGGTGGGCTTCCCCACATGCCCCACAGTACAGATCAGATTTAGGGGACCGGGACTGGGCCCCAGTCCCCTTTGGATCAGTTGCAGGGCAGAGAGTCCTTCTCAGCAAGGGACTGTGCTTGGCTCCATGCTAAATCCCAAAGCAGGCAACAGTCTATGAATTTCCTTCAAGCAACATGCATCCTACAGTGTGGCCACCAAGAGTGATGTCTAAGGGGAATTCTTTCCAAAGGAATCAAGACCCAGCCCCTAGCCAGCACAAGGCAGCACAAAACACGGACCACGGGTACTGAAGCGCTCATTGTGGGCTTGGCTCACCAGCAGCTCTGTTGGGCACCTGTGGGAAGGCTACATACAGTCTCTGGTCCCACCCAGTGCTACTGAGTCAGCAACTCCCAGGGTGTGTCAGCAAGGTGTCTAGGTGATTTTAATACAACCAGGGAGCCCAGGGCCCGGTTGGATGAACCTTGGCTGTGAGTCTGAGCATAGCACCCTCCCCTGGATGTTCTGGAAAGATTCCTGAAACAGCAAATGGGGTATCTGGAGAGCCATGTGCCAAATGCCCTCAGGGCTCTTTGGGTGAAGCCACAGGCCACAGCTGACTCTGTGTACCTTGTGACACGACATGTTCAGAGTCTGCTGAGTGACCCTGAGGCCCTCGCATCTGGGCATGGAGCTGGAACATTTTTCTTTGCTCCCCAGCTGCAAAGATCTGACTCAAGTCAGTCACTGACCCAGAGCGTCATGGGGTAGAGGGGCAGAGAAAGTGGCTCTTGTTGCCCCCAAGCAAAGCTCAAGCAGATGAATGATGGAAGTGTGAATACCGCCAGGATGGGGAGTAACAGGACGTGAGACCAGGACACCAACGGTTACAAAAGCCGGAAGAATGAGATGACAGAACACTAGAGGGAAAGGAAGGAAAGCCCAGGCCAGACCCTAAACATCGCACACACAATTTGAAGGGAACACTGGCTACCAGGCCCCAAACTTTACATGCAGGGACAGGGAAAGACACGGTCCTCGGGTTCAGTGGGACTCCACTCACTTGCACTTCTGCCCACACCGACTCCTACATCTGCCCACCTCAGTGCTCCCAGGTCTGCTGCAGACACAGCCCCAGACTTTCTTCTTCCCTATGGGCAGCTGCTGTCGTGGATGAGGCAGTGTGGCAGGTGCTCTGTCATCAGTTCATCAGCAGTGACAGCTACCACGCTCCATCTGCATAGGACATATTTCAACACCACTCAAGTAATAAATGTGCGAGCATGCTGATGGCTAATCAAGGTTGTGGCTGGGCACACACTCCGGCGTGCTGCCTAACAACATTCTCCATTAAACTGGGGTCACCCGAGTGTAAACTGCTACCCTGATCAGAACCTCCAAATAAGCACAGAAGACAGGCAGACAGACAGCTGATGGGCTTCCAGTGCTGTCCTGACTACAACATACCAGAACATTCCTCAGAACAGCCTCCAACGTTTAAAAAAAAAGTCACAAAATGGCATGCAGGACTTTGCTGGTACCCTGACAGGATTTTACATTTTTATCTTTAAATATTTCCCAGTAGGTGAATTACCCAAATTAGTCAATAATAGGATTTCAAATGACTGTGTTTAGCCAATTGAGTGAGACATCAAAATGTCTGATCACACAAGCCATCTCTCCCTCAAAGCCATTCTAACACGATTGTCCACAGGAGCTGAAAGGTTGCAATTTTGCCGCGGGATGATGGAATGCCAACACTACAAGGTTATAAACTCAGAAACGCCAACGTGGACATGCAGAACATGCCACCCCATGAGCCGGGCTGAGAACACAGAGTTACTGCTAATACCTAGAAGTCAAAAAAAAAGGTTATTGCTACCAGTATCAATTTTTCATCAGAATACATCACTCAGAGGATGCCTTCACACTGTGTGGGTGCAGCTGGCAGCTCAGGTTAAAGAAGTCATTCAGGAAAGAGTGATTTTTGACAGATTCATTCATTTCCTGTGGTAACGGCCATATTGTGCAGCTAGCCTCCATTTTGGTATAAAGGCACACAGAAGCTCCGGGGAGTGTCAAACTGTTGCGGGGCCCAGCTGGCATGAAGAGCTGCTGTGCCACTGCACTCTCTGGACACGCTTCCCCCTTAGAAGTTAACACAATGCCACCAATCAAGAGGCAGGAGGCTACTGGAATGAATGGTCTGTGTGCAGAAGTGGGAGGGAGGCCACTCTGTGGCAAGCATGAGGGCAGGTTCATGCCCAGGGTGACCCCCCCAGGACAAGACAGAACTAGGGTCAGAGGGGGAACTGGCTGAGGGGGCTTCCCCATCATGGGGCAGTGCCTATAGGAACTGACAGCCCCATGGGCAGCAAGCGCCAGCCCCATCTGGGAAGTTGCTTGGCAGGGGAGCCCACAGGGAGCGCCTGAGTCAATGAGTCTATAAATAATAGCACCTTGGATTGATACATCTGAGGATGGGCTGTGGCAGGTCAACCAGCTGGAATAGATACAAATAAATGTTCCTGCAGGATGGGTCACAAGATACCCACAGAGCTCCGACCACACTAGGACCCTTCTATTGCTGCTCAAGTTAGCCCCCTGCCTTGGACATGTGTGCCCTCTTCGGGGCTGCGGTCAACAGCCAGACAGTCCATCCCAAGAGCCTTTCTCATGACCCCCAGATATTTGCTTCCCAGGGTGTAGGAGGGGTGCAGATATCCTTCTAAGTGATACCCACTCTTGACCTGGACTTCCCTAAAGGGTCCCTGGAAGACACTTTCCTGTGTCACCTTCAGGCCCACTGGGAAAACTTTTCCCACTTCCGGGTTCCCAATTTGTCTCCTGGGAAAACCTGCCTGGATGACCATTATCTCTTGGTCATTCTAAGGGATGCAGGCCTGCCTAACTGCGATGCCTACCCAGCCACATGCCTTACCCAGACCCTGCACCTGGCACCATGGGTCTGCTCCAAGGCAAGGGACAATGCAGCTGAGTGCCAGCTCAGCATAGCTGCACACCTCTCAGGGAAGGCATCTGCTTTGTCTTTTCTGGGGTTCCAGCCCACAACAGGGCAGGACGCTGTTGTCTGCCTGAGGCTGTGTTCTTTGAATCATGACTTACCTTCAGCCAAGGCAACCCTGATGGGAACCCCCTTACTTCTGCCAGAGGTGTGACACCTGCTGTGGGGACAGGGCCTGGGGCGGTGGTGGGTGGGAGGGGCACGTGCAAGCACAGTCCCCTACCTGGGTGGGCCATTCTCTCTCCCTTCTCCTTCTCACCTCAGTCCTTGTCACAGCTCCCTGCTGTGAGCCCCTGAGCTTTGTGTCTCTCAATCAGCATCTCCAATCTGTTTTTGACTAATTTGAACTGTTCTCACAGTCATCTGTAATTTCACAAACCCCCACAATTAAAAAAAAATCATTTTATCATTTTTGCATAACTTACAGTAAAAAAGATTTTAAGTTAAATATTTTATATGGGTATATTTTTCAAAGATTTTATTAAGTGAGCATTAAAAGACCATTTTTAATAACGTTCATTATATCTAAAGACACATTTCAACATTTTTCCATTTAACAAGCTACATACAACATTTCATTTCCTTGAAATTAGTTGTGCATGGAAAGATTGATTTGTTGACAAATAAAAAATGGCATTTTGGTTTTGGGACCAACAAATATTTAAAACATAATTGAAACTCAATCACGTGCATCAGTTTCAAAAATAGATGCTTAAAAAAAAACAACCAAAAAAAGCACTTTTGTAACCCGATCTTTGGGCTGGGTGCATTTTGGGCTGAAAGAGAAGGCTACTGTCTCAGGGATAAGACGAAGCACCTGCAGAGGGAGAGCCACAAATCCTTCCATGCAATCAACAGGCGTGCTAGCTCGCTGATCTGCCGCCCACCCCAGCCCCTTCTCTGTTGTTCTCAATTGGTGCCCTAGAGACATGTGGGTGACCCATGGAAGAACCGGGACCAGAGGGATACAGTCTCTGGATCTGATCAAAGTCACCTTGAGGTAGATGTGCAGAATTACCCTTCCCTAACTGGCAGTGACACAGTGTTCTCTGGTTCCTGCCTACGTCACCTTTGTAAAGTCCACTTTGGCTTTACTTGAAAGGGTGACAAATAGTGCAAGTTCGTAGAAGCAAACCAAGGCAACAAAGCAAGCAGCGACAGAGTACGACTTCTGTGTGGGCCGAGGGTCCTCCTATGTGCCACATGCAAAGGCTCTGAGGATTCCAAAGTTCCATGCTAAGAGAAACCTCTTTTTTATTGTTATTAATACTTATTTATTCCTGTTGGACAGGCAGATCAGATTTATGGAGAGAAGGAGAGACAGAAAGATCTATCTGCTGGTTCATTCACCAAATGGCTGATCTGAAGCCAGGAGCCTCTTCCAGGTTACCCACGCGGATTGCAGGGTCCCAAGGTTTTGGCCATCCTCTACTGTTTTCCCAGGCCACAAGCAGGGAGCTGGATGGGAAGCAGAGCAGCTGGGACATGAACTGGTGCTAATATAGGATCCCAGCACTTGCTAGGTGAGGATTTAGCCACTGAGCCAAAAGCCACTCTGATCACTAGCTGCTGCAAGTGTGATTTGCCTGATACCTTTCCACCCACATCATGTCCCAGCCCCCAGCAAATGTCCTAGAAGCATCCGCTTGACACATCATTGGCCAGAGAAGGAGTGGGAACGGTGCCAATATTATGGGAGAACCCCCGTGGGAATGGGGAGCTGGGCAGGAGGGAGTGAGATCAGAGGCATGAGTATTTGTGGGTGATGAGTGGAGTGGCCTGTGGTTTGGATGTTATCTAGGAGTGGTCTGAAAGTGGATGTGGTTAGGGTATGGGTGTGGTTTGGTTTGGGCTATGGTCTGGGAGTGATTTGGGGGTAGCCTGGGTGTGGACTGTGGTCCAGGCTGTGGCTAGGCTCTGGTTTGAGGTCTGGGTGTGGATGTGGTCTAAGGGTTGTCTGGACTGTCATATGGGGTGTGTATAGGCTGTGGTCTGGGTGTGGGTATGGCCTTTGGTGCTGTCAGGGAGGTGTGTTTGGTCTGGATGTTGTCTGGGTGTGGTCTGGGTTGTGGCCTGGCTGTTGGCTGGGGCATGCTCTGGGGTGGATGGAGGCTGAAAGAGGTTGAAAGAGGATCTGGGACTTCAGGGTGAGGCACATGGGCTGTGAGCAATGCTTGAAGGAAACCTGGGTAGCCGTTCAGTGTCCTTCTTGGATAAAGGGACTGTTGCTGCTGTTGTGAGTCTGTGGCTGCTAAGCCTGGCTTGTGGGGGTCACGTCTGGGAGCCAAAGTGTGGACGCAGGTGCTGGGCAGCAGCCAACACCAAGTCAGTGACAAGTTCCAGCGGTGGCCACCAGGCCCCTTGTTCTGAGCCCCTGCCTTCCTGCCCGGCCCCACTGCCAGCAGCACACAGTGGAACTACAGGGGAAGCAGGACTCCAGACCTCACAGTGGCTACTTCCCTCTGAGGCAGACACGTGCCTCAGTAATGCAGCTGCTTCAGTAGTTCTGAGATGGACAATCGCCAGAGCTGGGGTGCTGGAGAGCCCATGGCCAGCTGCCAGCTGGGGGATGGGAGTGGATCGGACCCTGAGAGCTAAGTATGGGCAAACACCACCCTGGCCCAGCCCAAAGCAGGTGAGCAAGAACCACCCAGATACCCTACAACCCTGCCCAGCCCCTGCGGCACCATCCACACCAGGAGGGCCCTTCCAGATCACCCCCACAGGAGCCTTTCACCATTAACCCCCAGTCCAAGGGCAGCCTTCAGTTTGGAGGAGGGGTTCCTCCCATTGGGCTCAGGGCTGCTCCATACCTCCAAGCGGGTCCATGCCAGGGCCTCCACCTGGGGCACAGTCAGCAAGGCTGGGTGCCAGGAACAGGGCCACACTTCCCTGGCACCTGCTGCTCAGCCCCACTTGTGCTCCGGTCACCCATCGGGCACAGACACATTCAGAGGCTGCTTTTGTTGAATGACTTGAGGTTTTCATTTTCTAAGAAACAGGGACATAAACGACTTGTTGGCATTTTACCGACAGAGGTGTGGGCGAGTGACTGGATCCCTTGCAGGCTTGGCACAGAACTGACGAGAAATTACAGATTCCTGGAGGAGCACCACATCATCTGTCAGGGGCTCAGGGCACAGCCCCCGTCTGCCTGTGCATACACACCTGCACTAAAGACCAACACACTCATACAATCATGCAGTTATACACACACACACCCCCTGTACCGAAATCATACACATTCTCAATCATACAAATACTCACATACACAGACCCATGTGCACTGATATACACACGATACACAGACACCCTTGCACCAACACACATATCCATACAGATACACAGACCAACGTGCTCAAAGTCATACATGCACACACAAACACCATCACATTCACACACAGGCACAATCAAACACAGACATGCAGATACCAACACCCAATCATATACAAACACACACCAACACACACCAACACACGATCATGTACTGACGCAGAATCATATAGATACCAGCACACTCATTCAAAATCATACACACACAACACTAACATAATCATATTGCCACACAAATACTATCATATAATCTTACACCCACTTAGACTCTCTCATGCTCACACACAGATGAGACACGCATACTGTCACACAGATAGACACACCCAAACAGCCACATATACTGCAGGAGCCTGCCCCACCCAGAGCTCCTGGCTATGGAGGAACCCCAGGGGGGCCATTCCGGGGGTGGGGGGTGCACAGAGGTGGAACCAGAGCAGTCAGCCCCCAGTCCAGTGGGCAAAGAACTCTGCCCAATACAGGTGGTGGTGACCAGCTGAGCCCCTTTGGAATCCTGATCCAACAGCACACAGTGACCGGCAGTGGGCAGCAGGAAGAAAGCTGTGAGGGAGAGGCTGGGGTTGAGACAGCAGCAGTCGCCTTGGCTGCCAGCTCTGAGAGGACACATGGCCACCCGCAGGTCGTGCGGAAGGCACCCTGGGAAAGCCAATCTCTTTTTTTTTTTTAAAGATTTATTTATTTTATTACAAAGTCAGATATACAGAGAGGAGAGACAGAGAGGAAGATCTTCCGTCCGATGATTCACTCCCCAAGTGAGCCGCAACGGGCCGGTGCACACCGATCCGAAGCCGGGAACCAGGAACCTCCTCCAGGTCTCCCACGTGGATGCAGGGTCCCAAAGCATTGGGCCGTCCTTGACTGCCTTCCCAGGCCACAAGCAGGGAGCTGGATGGGAAGTGGAGCTGCCGGGACTAGAGCCGGCGCCCAAATGGGATCCCGGGGCATTCAAGGCGAGGACTTTAGCCGCTAGGCCACGCCACCGGGCCCGGGAAAGCCAATCTTGAGTGCCCATGGGGCTCTGCCTCCTGTGAGACAAGCACCACTTCCTGACATATTGTAAAGGCATCTATGATCCCTTAGCCAAACAGGCCCTGTGGAGTGAGGCTTCCAGGCCAGAGGCAGTAGTGAGGCAAGGAGCTTGGAGCAGCAGCAAGGGGAAGAGATGGGGAACTAATGGGCAAGCTGCAGCGGTCCCTGTCCTCGGGCCCCTGCCTCTCAGAAAACCACCCATGAGCCGGAAACGGAATCAGGATGGAGCAGAGGGAAGCCACCTTGGAGAAAATGGTCACCCCAACACAGCCAGAGGGTCTCAGGGCAGCTGCTGTAGGGTGCCAGCCCCAAGGCAGGATTGCCTCTTCCTAAGGTTGCTGTTCTGAAGACTCACAGCTGCTTTTACAAGGGCATTGAGAAGGTGCCTTAAGAGTCCAGGGTGATGCTCCAACCCAGAATGACGCTGGACAGGTAGGTCAGCTGGGGCTCCCCGGGGAGACCCAGGGACAGCACTGCTGCTGCCTGCAGCTACGGGAAGAATGGCTTCTCTACCACCTGGGAGCACTGCCAGCTTCCTCACTCAGGCCCAGAGCACAGCAGTGTAGATAACAGGTGGGGAGGGGAGTTACAGGGTCTCGCATAGTCACCCTGGCAGACAAAGATCTCCAGCCTAGTCTAGGTGCCCACGGAGAGGAGAGGAGAGCAAATATTCAGTGGTTTGCTCTGTCTACAGCCCTGATGGAGGACCCTCTGGCCACAGAGAGCCCCAGAATGTACAGGAGCGGCCTTGCCCACCTGTGCCTGCACTGACCCCAACAGGGAAAGAATGAGCAGAGAGAGTGAGAGAGATGTGTGAGATGGTTCTGAGCAGGGTGAGGGCTGGGACCACTCCCTGCAGAGTTCAAGTTTACAAGTCACACACTTGACTTCTGGAAGTTATTCTTTTGGGGTGAATCAGACCAGCCAGTGCAGTGACTCACTAATATTTGTAGCCTGCTGCCAGATTACAAATGACTGAGGCGGAGTACATGTCTTTGTGTGGGTCGCCCAAGTCCTAGACCACAGCAGCAGAACTCAAATCCAGGCTCAACTCCCAGGCCCAGCTTCCTGCCAGTGAGTACCCTGGGAAGCAACAGGTGATGGCTCAAGCGGCTACCTCCCTGCCACCCACGTGGGGCACCGGGATTGAGCTCCAGACTCAAAGCTTCGGCTTCGCCCACATGTCCAAGGCAGCAAGCTAGAGAGTAAACCAGTAGGTGGGAGCTCTCCGAGCCTCTCTCTTCCTCTCTGTCTTTCACATTTCAAAGAACATAAGTAAATGAAAAATAAAAATAGCCGATGGGGAGTGTGACAGGGCAGGAGGACAAGCAGAAATGTATTTCACCTTTTTAGGAGAAAGGAAAGCTCAACTGTGGGCCAGATTCCTTTACCATGACAAGCCTTGCCTGACATCTCGGGGAGCTCTTGTTGGACCTAACGGGGCACTGAGGGTCCTGGACAAGGGGGCCAGATACCATGAGCCAAGTCCACTGCTATGGTTCTCTTTTCCGCTTCCATGTTGCCCCAACACAAAGGCGTGGTTATCCTGGTCTCCCAGAGGGCACAGCTGGACCTCACCGCCAAGGGGTCAAACCTCAAACGAGTCACTGGCTCCGCACAAGGCCGTAGCTGCTGGAGACCACGCTGCTCCATGCTGGTCGCTGTTAAGCGCCAGCTCAAATCTAATCAACAAAGAAAGTTCCTGTGTCAGCAGCCGTTGGTGGAGGACAAAGTGAACATTAACAAATGCCTGATTATGGTAAACTAGCTCAGAAATGCCAGGGCACTAAATCATGTTCAAGGCTAACATTTGGAAACCGAAAGCAGTCGATTTATTGGACCCTCAGTTTCTTGGGGTCATAAGATATGTGCAAGAGGTAGAGGAGGGAAAGGTGCAGGCCCTAGACCCAGCTGGGCATTGCCAGTCTAGGGCTGTGCTCTCCCTGGTGCCCATGCCATACTGTACTGGAATCAAGCCCAGGTTCCTTGGAGGGGGCCCTTGAGGAGAGAAGTGAGGCAAGTGGGTAGACAGGGAGAACACAACTCTTCAGCTGGGAAAGCCACAGTAACAGGGAGTAGGCAGGGCCATGCTCTGGAAGGGCTGCATTCCTGTGCTGTGACCACAACCTGCTGCACTTTGGGATATACAATGTGGACCCTGTACTCAGGAGAAGGAAAATTGAACAGAAGCTGCTGAGGGGGAGAAGGATGGACACCTACCCCAGGCTTGGGATTGAGTGGCTGTGCTGTCCCCTGCCCCCTGTTCCCCACACAGTCTGGGGAGAGGGCAGGCTGGGGCAGTAAAGACATCCCTGGAAGAAGGCTGCTGTGACAGGTGAACTGCAGGGAGCTGAGGAGAGCAGAAAGCAACGGGAGGCTAGGCTGCAGGGAGCCAAGTCAGAGATCAACAAGGACCAGCCAGGAGCTGAGACAGCCTGGGTTCACATCCTCCTTTGCCTTCCTTGATCTCTGCTTGGGTACCAAGGGGGCCCTCACCAGACCTCCTGGGCAGGTTTTAGGAGAATGGAGAAAGCATGAGAAAGCAAGAGAGTCAGTATCTACAGGGTACAGTGGCAGCTGAGCGGCACACCACTCTAGGCGGTGTGACAGCTACTCTGTTCAGTCCCCAGCTCACAGCCTCCATAGCAGCTGGTGGTTCAGCATCATGACCCGCGTCTTCTCATTTCCAGCTCAGTGGCCCCTGCACACGTCAGAAAAAGGGGAGCCTCCGTCCAGCTGTACCTTTCACAAAGGTCTCCTTGCACACCGCGTGGCAGCCCTGGCATCCCGAAAGAACGATCTTCCTAGTTTCATGGACAACTACAACACTTCGGAAAAAATCATGGGTGACCGTTTTTTAATTTGGGCCAATTGAGCGTTTTAGACATCAGGCAAACTAAGCACATGCACTTCACCAAAGAAGGGCTTACCACCCCCACATGCACTCAGAGACACACACACACACACGACCAAAGTGGAAAGATCTGGAAGGAACTATTGTTCAGCTTGGCTGATGACCCTTGAACCCCAGTCCCAGGTCTGGGCAAGCCACTCCTGAGGAGCCAAGCCCGTCTTCTACCACACGCAGGAGCTGAGAGAGAGCAGTACCTTCATCTCTCTCTCTCTACCAGCCGTACCCACCATCTCGCTTTTTCCCAGAAGCCAGCGATGCAGCAAGGAACCGCCCACTGCCTGGGCTGCTGTGCAGGTCGGGTCTAAGCCAGATCAGGGCATGGTAGGTTGTGGGATAGGGAGTGGGGGATACAGGCTTGGGGGGTATCAGACTTAGGCCAGATCAGGGCATGCTAGGCCATGGGGTGGGGGGAACAGGGAATACAGGCTGAGGTGGGGGGGGGGGGGTCAGACCTAGGCCAGATCAGGATTCTAGGCTCTGTGGGGTGAGGGGGTAGGAGGCACAAGCTGAGGGGGTCAGACCCAGGCCAGACCAAGGCGTGACTGGTTGTCATCCTAAGCTGAGTGGCCTCTGAGCCTGCTGTCCAACCTCCTGGAGACAGTGGGCTGCCTAATGTCCTTTTAATAAATCCCCTTTCTGCTTTCATTAGCCAAAATTGGCCTCTGTTGCTTGCTGCAAAGAGTCTTGAGTGATAGGACATAATCAGGGAATAAAGGGCACACTTTAAATACAGTGCATTTAGCTCCTGGAAAAACTCACTGTGCAGTATATGCACTTCTCTCAGTTCCCCTCACACAGGTCCTAGCCAGACCAGGATCTGCAGACTGCAGTTGGGGCCCAAGAACAGAATCGGAACCCCAATATGAGTGAAGCACTTGTGGTGGCTTCCTATGTCATGGGTGGAGGCTGCAGCCCACCGTGTTCTCCGTCCTTGCGCACTGCCCGTTGGCTGTGACCTGGTTTCCTCCCCACCTGCGGGGTGCAGGCAGCATGGCCCCACCCCTGACCTTCACTCTTGCTCCTGACCCCTCGCAGCCTTACTCTGTTGAGTCTGTGTTTTTAAATTCGTCCTTGCAAGAAGGAAGGCTAAGACACCTCTTTCTCCCTGGAACGCAGCTGCCCGTAAGACCCCTGCAGCCCCTTGGACAGCCCTCCGCCCCTCCCCACCTTGGGCCTGGAGCCTCCCTTGGGGGCTGCCCGAGCTGGTTGCTCGCTCTTCCATCTGAGACCCACCTTGTCTTTTTTCTCTCTCTGGGTGAGACAGAAAACAACTCATCTCTGTTCTCCACAGGAGGGTCCTTCAAAGACAATTAAGTCCCTCCTCAGCCTCTTTCTTGTGAAATGAAATTATCCCTAATCCTTTATCCTATCTTCAAGAGTTCTGTTTTCAGGTCCTTTAATGGAGTGGACTCCATCCGGGGAACAACACCGCTGGGAGGGCTGAGGCGCTCTGAGAGAACAGCGGCTTCTCGGATCCCTGGGGAAGTGAAACCACCTTGCTGGTGCCCAAGGATGGCCTCTGCCCACCTGCTCTGTGCCTGGTGCCACCTTACCCCACGCCGAGCACCCTGTCTTCCCATCCCACTTGTGAGCAAGACACACAAACAGCATAAGGGGAGTGGAGTGGCCAGGGCCAAACTGAGGGCCATCAGGGCCAAGTTCAGAGCACTAGGCTGGGAGTGAAAGGAGGCAGAGACCCAGAGGGAACTGAAGGGGAAAGGGAGACACTGTGAGATGTGCATCATTTAGACCATCTCCATGAGGTCAGTGCCATTTCTCCAGGAGGGGCCCAGGGTGTTCTCTCTTGCGTCTCCTTCAGTGATGTTAATTTAGGGTGGCATTGGAGCAGGAGAAGAGGAGGAGTGATGGGGAGGTAGATCTTAATCAGCTGGATGAAAATGACCTGGACTCCAAACTCTACTCTGGCTGAGTAGAGAACAGAAAACAATATGGTGGGACCCGTGATCATGGGTGTGTGGTGACCAGCCCCTTGCCACTTACAGAGAGGGGACCCCACAGTATTCGGGTCTTGCAGAAGCCCGTCGACTGGCCTCGCCTGGCCCACTTGGCATCAGCATAATCTGCAGAGGAACTGCCTTTCCTCACAAACACCCACGAGGCCCAGCAGTTGTCCTGATCCTTTCAGCAGCAGTGGCCTTACATCTCAGCTGTACTTCCACAAATTCACCAGGCCCAACAGTTCATCAGCCTGACCCATTCCTCACATGTGCCCAGAGCCTCACTATGCCTGCAAATGAAGTCAAGAACTGCAGGCATTTTCTCGAAGGCAAACAAGAAAATTGCCCAAAGAACCAAGTAATCTTCAAATGTCAAAAACATCCTGTGCGTGAATCACGCTTAAGTACGAGTACAGGAATTTGGCAAAGTGACAAGCAGTGGTTTATGGCATTAAAGGTGACTTGGAAACAGTCCAGCAGCCAAAAGTGGAGGGAGAAGGCCCCCAGGCCAGCCCCACGCAGCCATCTCCAGCGACAGGCCCAGCTGTTTTCCCATTTGTGAGAGGGCAGCAGAGCCAGGGGCCTCTTAAAATAGGAGGTAACCAATCCCTGGAGCATCTAGAGGTGCACCCAGGTAGCCTGGCCCAACCTGATGGGAGGATTTCTGTAGACCACACTGAGCTCTGGGCACGAGCTGGCACACGTGCTCCAGCAAAGGCTGGGGGCATAGCACCCAACTTCCCCCTCCCTCAGCATGCTTTGCCACCAAACACAGGATGCTGATTTCTGAAAGCACCTGTGAGTCCACTTTGTCCAGGCTCACGTTCCTGCAGAGCTGTTCAGGCAGCTTCCAGTCCATGGCAATCTCCACTGCCTCCTGTTTTTAGGGCTCTGTCCCCAGATCTTGGCATAGTCAGCCCTCTTTCTTGAAAACAGCTCCTCTCGCCTCTTCCCAGACAGCACTCAGCACACAGGGCACTGTGGCCCTTTACACCTGTCGTTCTAGCTTTGTGCACCAGAATCCACAGGCTCTCAGGACTGACTCCATAAGCCTCTTCTCCATGCTTCTGGCTTCCTCGTTGTTCTCTGCCTAGAACTAATGGGACTGAATATTCTATAAAGAGAAGATGAGGGCCTGGTCCAGGAATCCTCAACTCTCCAGGGACCTGGATTCAGCATGAACTCAAATCGAACTTGGAAATGCATCCACAGTTGGCGTGCTCTGGGCAGATCCAGCAGTGACAAAGCTGCAGCTTCTGGAACTGTCAGGAGGTGCTGGGTGAAGCTGAGCCTTGGCTGCCTTAGCTCATGGCCCCGGTGACATTCCCCGAGAAGCCTGGAAGCCAGATACGTGCCTCAGGGATGTCAAGGGCATTCCAATGACAACGTGAGGCCGAAAACATCCATGACTAAATGCTGGATCCTCCTGGAGGGTGCAAGCAATTGGCCTGGGCCCAAAGTGACTCAGATTCAAAACTCATCTCCCCTTGGCCGCCAAGAGTCCAAGAAGACCCTCAGAGCCCATGCCGACAGCGACACTGGCCACATCTCGGAAGTAGAGACAGCAGAAGCAGCAGCACCTGTTAACATGCCAGGCCCAGCCTTCATCCGCCAGGGCAAACAGAATCAGGATATTTTTGTCTCTTCTCACCTCCAGACAGCAGGATGGAATGAGGCTGAGGAAATTCTTCTGGCACACACAACAGAAGGGAAGCTGGCCGACCTCACAGCTCTTTTCTCAGGGGCCTGCAGTATCTGGATGCTGCCCAGCTTAGCAGCTTAGCCGTCATGCCCCACCTTCATGCACTGGCCTCCATGACCCCTTCCTAAGTTGGTTCCTTCATTCCACTCCAAGCACAGGTGAACACACACAGCTGCACACCCACTCCCCAACACACCCAATATACTCCAGCCATGGTGATCAATTTGCATTCCCCAACTAACTCTGCATACACGGTTCCTCTGCCCCCAGTGCCCTCACTGTCTTTGCTAGCTGACACTTGTCCCTAGTCCTCCCCTCCACTCCCTTCTACCAAAGCCCCTCCCTTATGGTCTTCCTGGGAGATACTGGACATCTGTCTATTTTAGCATTTCTCACACCAACATGATCCTGTGTTTTATCTTTTGTCTCCTACCCTAGGCTAACTGTTCCTTAGGAGGGGCTATGTGACCTTGTTTTTGTCACCATTTTTATCCATGACCCAAACATACAGCAGGAGGTTAATAAATAGTTGCTGAATGTATGATTACACAAAGGATCTCAAATGGAAGCAAACTTAATTTTCATCTTGGTCAATGTACCAAAATGGTCAGGCAATACCTTTTAACGCTTTCCATGCAGAAATGAAGGACTGGGTAGGGGAGGGAATGAAGGGACGATTTGGGGCAGGAGCAAGCACCCCTGGTTTCACCTTGGCACTCAGAATCTCACCGTGGGGGGGAACCCCCATGGGTTTGGAGAGTGAGCCAACATTTACAAACAAGATGATTTAAGACATGCAGTTTCTTTGGGTTTATACCCCCTATGAATCCTCATCCTTAACTCAGCCAGGGCAGTGGACTCAATAGAAAACACCCTTCTTTGCCATACCTGGAGGTCAGAAAGTAAACACAAGCAGCAAGAGACCCCAAGCCAACTGGGGATCCGGTCTTACCCCATACCACTAAGGTACTTCTTCCTCACTCGAATGTGGATGCCTGCTCACAGTGCAGTCTCTAACCTTGGTCTCTCCTCCTAGCAACAGCCAGATCCCCATGTCTGCCTACCTACCTGCCATGGCCATCACGACCTGGTCCTCAACAAAACCCAACCTTACCCCTCCCAAGATCCACAAGCACAGAACCCCCGGTGCTTCAGTTCCTTGATCCAGGAGTGCAAGCAGCACCTTGCAGCCTGCTCTCCACTTTCCTTCCTTGCCTTCAACCCATCACCCACTGGGCCTGTGCAAACCCGCATACCAGTGCCATCTGTACCATCAGATGGGGCCATCATCTACCTGCACCCCATTTTGCACCTTGTACTCTAGAGGGGGGTTCCCCACAGGGTCACCAGAACCAACTTTGCAAAGCCCCAGGCCTTTGCTTATACAGCATCAACAGCAGCCACTGCTCGTGTCATGAACCACTTGCTCTGTGAGGTGCAAGAGCCACTTGCTCTGTGAGGTGCAAGAGCCCCTGTGGGGCCTTCTGGGTAAGGGCTCAGGCCCCCTCTTGCACCAAGATTCCTTCTGTTCTCACATTTCTGTCCCCTCTGGCCTTCTCACCCCTCCTTGACCACATGACCTTCTCTCCTATATGTTTTGTGCCTGGAACCCCTACCCTTGCTCCTTTCCCTGTGTCCCCTCTCTATGTTAAGATGAACAGTTTAATTCTAGCCAGTTACTGCTAAATCCTTGGATCCCAAGACCCATAATGACGCAGTCTGCCTTCCTGCAGAGCGTGTATTGTTGTCCGCACAATAGCTACATACCATCTCTCCTCCTGGAAGACAAGACCCAGTTATGTTTGTGTGCCTGCACAAGTCCCCACACCATGTACAATGCCTGGCCCGCAGAAGGCACTCAGCTATTTGTTGAACAACGTATGAGGGGCTTGAATTTTATTGAGAGAAGCCACATTACCTCGCAGTCTGGCTTCCTAGGAGATAGTTACAACACAGAGGCATCGCCGATAGCAACATGTTCCTTCTGAGAAAGAATTTTTCAAGCAGGAGAAATTCAACCTTCCCAAACTGGCAGAGGCAGCGCGGAGGAAGCAACGAGCGGCGCGTCCAACGGCGGAAACGCACAGCACGGACACGCTGGCGAGCCGTCTGTGCGGGGACGTGCGGAGATTCCGTGCCCACCTCCAGCCATATGCCAGGGAGAAGCAGGGGAGGACCAAGCCTTCCTTTCCCTTTCGTTCGCAGGAGATGGCGTTCTAACGGCAGCTCAGCTCAGCACATGGGCGGAGAGGAAAGTGCCTGGTGCTGCAGTGGGATCTCCTCTCTCCTACACACTGCTAGGGATTATGTTTGTGCCAGGGATGGGCAAGGGACTTCTGATAGTTTCTTCCCAATCAGGTTTGCCTGGCTCTGAGTGTCCATTTGGGTGAAATTAAGCCTGCAGGTGCACACGAACGGGCTGTGCGCAGGGAGTCCGCTGCAAGGATTCTCTAGGATGAGAATCCTGCCACTCTCCCAGCAGGGCTGGGAACCTCAAACTCCCAGCCGAAAACTGTACCCCTCAGCACATTCCCCCCACCTCCCTGGTCACAGTGGAGACCACTAACACATGTGACAGTCCTGCTGAGACTGCACAGCCCAAACATAATGCTATCCTCAGGGCTTCGGTCTACAGTCAGAAAAACTGGTCCGTTTTAAGACAGAGTTTTCCTCCAGATTAATAAAGATTCATAGAAATGTGAAGATGTGCTTTCTCAGACGCTATTGGCTGTACATACAACTTTAAACTGTAATGACCAGTACTCGTCAAAAGCCTTAAAAAAGTTCCATCCATAGGAAAGCTTACTAGCCTGGCAAAATACAAAATAAACACACAAAACTTAACAGCAGCAAATCTTTAGAAAGTACATCAGGTGGCTAGCTCCGTGGCGTAGTATGCTAAGCCTCTACCTGTGGCATAGGCATCCATTATGGGACACTGGTTTGTGTCCTAGCTGCTCCAAGTCTGATTCAGCTGCCTGCTTACAGTCTGGGAATTCAGCAGAAAATGGCTCAGGTCTTTGGACCCCTCCTGCATCCACTTGAAAGACCCTGAACAAGATTCAGATTCCCTTAGGGGTGTAAACCAGTAGATGGAAGATCTCTGTCTCTCCTCTCTGTAATTCTACCTTTCAAATTAAAAAAAAAAAAAAAAAACAATGACAAAACAAATTACAGCAGAACAGAGCAACCTCACTCTATGCAACATCTAGGAGCAGAGTTTTTAAAAGCAGGGCAGACCTCCTGTGACAACCACCAATATCTACAGAGACATGAACGAGAACACAAGTACCCAGCGAGGACAGATGTCACACATTCCTAATGGAGAGAACTCAGCTTACTGATTCTTCACAAATCAGTATGTGGGCATCATCTAAGTCTTAAGAACACCATATAAAAAACAAATGACTTTTTTATGCTTGGTAAAGGGGATTCTAAGGTTCATCTGAGGTACTAAGTGGGTCAAGGATCGTAGTTAAAGACATTTTGGAAAAAGAGTAATAATGGAAATGATTTTTTAAAAAAGTAAAAGTTTCTAGAGCTTAAAGGGTCATGATAAACCAGTAGTCAGAACAGGAAACACCCTAGCCTATTCAGGAACTTAAACTAGGGAGACAGCTACTCACTGAGTAGACCTACAAGAATCAGCTAGCTATTGAGAAAAAATTCTATCCTCTATCATACAGTAAAATGAAAGAGTGGGATAAAAAGTTCCATCTGCAAAATGAGCAGCGAAGCAAATAGCAGAAAATGCAAACAAATAAGCACCTAAAGCCAGAGTGAGGATGGACTTTCTAGGCATCCAAGAGGCCACATCCGCACGAACACAGCTGACGAGCACAGGCATGCAAGATAAAGGCCTCTTGGCAGCCCAGGAGCCATAAACAGATTCAAAAGACAAATGACAAAGCGGGAACAACATTTCCAACGTCATACCCAAAGGTTAATATCCTCTTCTGCATAAAGAGCTCTTACAGATCAATAAGAAAGAGGAGAAATATAAATAGAAGAACTGGCAAAGGACAGGAATGTCAATGCTGCAGCCCACTGGCAATGAGGGAAGTACAAACGAGCAGCACAAGACACCATTATTCACCTACTCAGACAGAGTCATAGGAGAACAGAACCATCGCAGGTGAGCGGGGTGGAGGCAGCACTCAGACACCACGGTGGAGGGAGGGAGCCGCCAAGGCTGTCTGGGGGCCAGAGGCAGCTTAAGTCAGGGTCTTCCCTGTGCACCTGCTTCTCACTTGGTAACACTAGTTCTCAGAATAAATCCTAAAGAAATAATCCCAACTGTCCACAGACCATTGTTCAGCACTCTCTTACAGCCGTGTTGTCTTCATTTGGTCAACCACTGAATTAGCTACATACCAAACAATAGAAGTCAGTTACATTAACTACCACACCTTGATACAAAGGAGCAAGATGAAATATAGCCTTGATGATCACATTTCATTAAAAAAAAAGAAAAAAAGAAAAAATCAACACAAAGAGGGAGAAAAATGCAAGAGATAAAATGACATATAAATGATCCCAATTCTGTTAAAAGTGACAAATAATAGATTCTAACATGTTAATTGTTTTTCTAAGTGATGCGATTATGCATGGTTTTTTCCCTTTTGTTAACATTTTCCATGAGAAACGTTACTTGTATAATTGGAAAGTTACATAATTTTAAAAGAGCAAATCTTGGTAATTTTGTTTCTAGAACTTTATCCAAACATGATCTCATAGAACTCTCAGTCATCCATGAGGTAGGTACTAAGACTTTCACTACTAAGAATAGACAGACAGACACCCAAGTGGAGATTGTGATGCGTCCAACCTTACTCTCTGTCTGATACTGAGACTGTGAACCAAAATGATATACAGGAATATCCACCAGAACATTACAACAGAAAAGTCAAAGACATTTTATAGGAATGACTGAATAATAGCATGCTGGCATGAAGGTATACCAGGTAGCCATTCAAAAGTGATGTTTAAGAATTCTTTTTAATGACATAACACTTAGTGTATAAAAGCAAAAAAGCAAGACAAATTTCACAAGCAACACAGACCTAACTATTATAAACATGAGAAACCAGAAGCTGGGATAAAATATTATAGGGCTGGCGCTGTGGCACAGCAGGTAAAGCAGTCACCCACAACTCTGGCATCCCATATGGGCACTGGTTCAAGTCCCGTCTGCTCCACTTCTGATCCTGCTCCCTGCCTATGGCCCAGGAAGGCAGCGGAGGATGACCCAAGTCATTGGGCCCTTGCATCCACACAGGAGACCCAGTAGAAACTCCTGGCTTCTGGCTTCAGACCAGCCCAACTGTGGCCACTGCAGTCATTTGGGGAACAAACCAGCAGACAGAAGAGCTCGCTTTCTCTCTCTTTCTATAATTCTTTCAAACAAATAAATCCTAATAACATAAAATACTAAAAATAGTAACTGTAGTCATCTCGCAGATTATTATGTAGGCCTGCATATGGTGGAAGTTGCTTTTATTACCAAACTATGACCCATGCTAAGTTTATTAAATATTATTTGAGAGGCAGGGAGGAAGAGGGGGAGGGGAGAGAAATCTTCTGTCTACAGGTTCATGCTTTAAATACCCTCAATGGCCTGGGATGGGACTAAGAACAGGAACATAATCCAGGTCTCTCATACGGGTGGCAGGAGCCCAGCTGCTTAACCGGCCAGGGTCTGTACTAGTGGGAAGCTGGGACTTGAACCCAGGCACTCTGCCACAGATGCTGGAGTTTTGACTGCTGGGCTGATGGCTTGCTTCCTGCATTAATCTTAAAAGATGAACACGTCACCCATTATAATCTTGTTTACCTCTTTCTTCTGACTACTCATCTTTTAAGATCAAGTTCAAGACTCACCTTCCCCTAGAAAGCCTTCTGTGACTCAACCATCCCATACTGCCTGACCTCTCAAAATGTGTGTTCAAAGTAAAGCTTTGGGTGCCCGGTGCAGTAGCCTAGTGCCTAAAAGTTCTCACCTTGCATGCTTTGGGATCCCATATGGATACTAATTTTTGTCCTGGTTGCTCCAGTTCCCATTCACCTACCTGCCTGTGGCCTGAGAAAGCAGTCGAGGATGGCCTAAAATACTGCTTTTTGGCATTTTGGCTAAGATCAAGTGTGAAGATGGTCCAAAACCTTGGGACCCTGCACCTACACGGGAGACTTGCAGGAAGCTCCTGGCTCCTGGCTCCGGATCAGCACAGCTCATACCATTATGGCCACTTGGGGAGTGAACCAGATCTTTCTGTTTCTTCTTCTCTCTGTAAATTCTGCCTTTCCAATAATTAAAAAAAAAAAAAAACATAAAGTTTTGACTCTTGGCTTTAGAAGTTCTCACATGGTTCTCAAATTGCCACATGGCCCTTGGGCTGGACACCCCCTCAAGTGTCCTGGAATGTACAGGGTGGGCAGCATGTCTCTTCAGCCCTTGTGTCTCACATGTTGTGAGTCACTGTCAATGGAGATACCACCACTGCCACATGCGGTCTGGTCCTCAGAGCTGGAGAAAGTATGGATGAAATCATGGGCGAGTCTATGGATAATGAAAAAACTGTGGAGCTGGGAATTTTCTAAAACATTGTTTATTTAATGATCTTTTATTGGGGAATCAGATCCTTTTTGCTCTTGGGTATTAACACATGCATGCTTTCTGGAACCATGGGGAGAAGAGGAGATATGGGGGTTTTGCTGCTGTTGTTAATAACCAGAGAGCATCTTTATATTTGTATCCTATTGTTCTATTGAGATGTGCTCAGTAGTGGAATCCTTCCCCAGAATAAAACATTTTTAAAAAAATTTCTACCAATTCTTAGATAATAAAAAATTCCTACTGTCTCACTCAAAGTTGCCAAACACAATCTCGATGCAGATATTACAATGTCAAGTCCCAAGTAATAATGAAATATTCCAACCTGAATCAAAGTTGCAGCAACTCCTCCAAGTGGCTCTTGGCAAGGGCTTACAGTGAGAAGAGGACAGCGAAGGCTGTTTCTGTGATGCTCAGCCTAGGTACCACCCACTAGCCACGAGGGCTCACTTGCCTGGACACTGACATCAGGCCCCTTCCCACCTGCTCAGGCACACACTGGTTGTTCTCCCAGGATCTCCAAGGGTCCTCATGTGGAACTTTGGACATTCCCCAGGGACGAGCAAGATGTTTCTGGCTGGCACTTCCTCCCCTGAGGCGCCCACACAGACGACAGGAACCCAACTACTTGAGCCGTCACCTGCATTAGGAGAAAACTGGCATGAACAGCAATACCTGAACTCCATCCTAGGTGCTTTGACACACAACATGGGCATCCCAAGTGGTGGCTTAACCACCACACCGAACTTCCACCTCTGGATGGTAATTTCTGAACACTATTTCGCAAATGGAAGCCTGGCAGGCACCTGTTGCCTCCGATTTTCATCCTGTGCCACAGTCTGTAACATAAAGACAAAGACTAACTTTTTTGAAGAGGGAGAGCTCAAAGGATTTCGTACGTTTATAAGTCAAATCATGCTGGTATTGACCCAACAAAATTGGAATAATTGTTTCTCATGAGAAGATGCCAAAGTACTCCATCCAAAGAGCTCCCCCTCTCCTTATCCCACTGATGCTTTTTCTCATAACATTTACAATTGTAAATGATTCACCAGTGGGTGCTTCTCTCCCCTTTAGATGCTGCTTCTCTAAGACGGTGTGCTCCATGAGGACAGGCTGCTCAGCTGGCTCAATGTCAATGTCAAGTCCTGAAAGGAAGGCACCTGCAGCTGCAGAGGAGTGCAGGCTCCCTGGGCTGGTAGGCTTTGGCCAGGGTCTTAAAAATGTTGGGCCATCAAATGCAGCATTGTTGGGCTCAGCTAGAGACCAGCATGTGGGCCCTTGGGTCTGGGGACAATTCGTACAGCCAAAAGATTCCCTGGTTCCCAGTGTTAATGGGGATGAGACATCACACAAACAGCAAGTAAAACAGAGCCGAACTCGCAGCTGCCAGCACCAGTCCGCACGCCGGCCGAACACACCAAGGGGCAGCAGACCAGCAGCTCTCCCGCTGCTGTCTCCCATCCTCTGCTGCTGATTGGCATTGTCCTCCCCACAGGCCTAGAAGCTTCCTTTCCAGAAACAAATCATTTTTATTCAGCAGTGATGAGCAAATGCCCTCTTGTGGGCGTGACAGCGGACCACGTCAATAGTGCCAATCTCTGAACATGGGGTCATTCAAGAGAATCCCTTCCTAAGACTTGAAGGTATTCTTTTTCTAAAGCCTCCAACATTCACCTTTGGTTAAAGTGAATGTATATTTTCTAAGAGGCCATTAGACAGTGTTCCATTCACTTCTGTGCCTCTCACTTAGCCTGATTACCCAGATCATCATTCTCTGTGCTAAACCTCTGTACGATGTGATCATCACTGGGTGACATTTATTTTTCTTAAAAACAAAACATCATCATTGCCCTGAATCTGCCTCCTTTCTGCTCCCGGGAAACTATCACCTGAGACTGACGGGCAGCAATGGTGAAATAATAAAATGATGTAAGATAAACTTTTGCTCTGGCTGAGGAACAGAAAGTTTCTCCCTCATTTTAAATCCGTATCAGAGGGAAAGCTTCTATTAAAGCACAATTCTCTGTATACTTACAGCCTCTGGCAGACCGCCAAGGAGACAGTCGGGGAGCGGCTGACAGGGCCCCCGGACCTGCTCCTCCGAAATCCACTGCTGAGGCTTCACCGTCCTCGGAGGGCTCTGCCTGGGGTGTCCCCACCTCTTCCGGCCAGGCCCCCTGCCAACGGAAGCACCCACAGGCACACATACACAACCACATTGACTCTCAGTCTCCCACTGTCTCCCCCCTTCTCTTTCTTCAGACGCAGTCTTGCCACCACTATTGAGCTGCAGAGTTGCACGGTCCGGGATGAGGTTGGCTGCAACTTACAGGTACATGTGACCACTTGGGGGCACAGTTATTTGAGAAAGCCAGTGCAACATGGAACGAGGTAAGCTTTTCAGGGGGTAAGCCTGCATCAGCTACCTTTAGGAAAACCTCCCAATCTCGGTGTTTACAGGAACTCCAGGATGACACAAAACCTAGCGAGATTAATTTACTTAAGGCAAGAGACACTGTGACATAGAATGAGATGAAACAATGTGGGGTTTTTTCCCCTTTAAAAAAAAAGCTGTTGTCTAAGAAAATATGTTCTTTTACATCATGGTCTTTCATTCTTCCAATTTCATCATATACACAAATGCATGGCTTGCTCTGGGAGGCGAGGAGCACAGTGCAATTTACCTGGCCCTTCTTTCCCTTGTTAAATACGCTTTAATTTTATCCCATATGAAGGTATAAAAAAAAAAAAAAGCAGGAAAATCTTAAACAAGAAGGATGACCACTGTGAAAAGTATGATATATTTTCAGGCTGCTTCCTATGCTCTTTGTTTGTAGATGGTTAACATCCTAATACACTCAGGCATCACTTAGGAACTGGGACACATCCCGAGAACCACAGCACTGGGTGATGCTGAGAATGCAGACATCATAGAGCGCTTACCGCAGCCTAGATGGTGTGGCGGCATCATCAGAATCAGAACAGAGCCACCCGGCTCGACCGAAAAAGGAATAAACAAATGAGGCTAGGAAGTTCTGGAAGAGAGGGTCCTTGGGCCTAATTGCCTGACAGTAACTATTGGAACAGACTCGGCCAGAACCACAGTATCCCTGAGGGGCCACCGCAACGTTGTACACAAAGTACCACATCAAGGACATCTGCCCAGGGACATGTGCTCAGCCAGAGCCCATTAGGAGGCTGGTTATTAATCATCGTGGCCAAGGATTATTGTTTCAAAATACCTGATGTCGTCCTCCCTGGGGCTGCTTTTAGGATCCAAACTCGACCTCCACCTTCAGATACACCCCTAATTTTCAAGGAAAGGCCAATTCCCATGACAATGTCCCCATATTCCCACTGCAGTGCTCTGTCATTCCTCTCAGAGGAGCTATGTTCCAGTTGACAATGGTATAGCCCTACACACCTAAGCTGAATGCAGTAGCTTGTGGATACACAGCCCAGAACTGCCTCGAATTCTACAGGTGACAGTAAACAAAAAAAGGGCACAGTCAAAATATGGGATGATTGGGACATCTCAGCTCCATTGCATTCTTACAACAGCATTATTATATTGGTTGGCATCCTTAGGTGACAGAACCTAGTCCCCAGTTTGACTGGCCAAGTTTCCTTCTTAATTTAAACTTTGTTTCTCAAAGAATCAAACTAACAATGAAGTTATTTTAGAAACTTTGTTCTCACGCTTCAAAAAAAAAAAAAATGTGCTCCTTTTTTTCCCTCCCCTGTGGTTTCCTGATCAAGGCAAGGAAGGCAAGGAGGGCAAAGAAGGGTTTGCCTGCCAGTCCCACCTGAGCCCCAGGTGGCGGGGACAGGAGAGAGACGCGCATCTGGGAGTGGGGGAGGGGGAATCAAGATGGATGGTGGAGCCAACCACAGGCCAAGGGCACTCACCAGGGTGCCCGGGGCCCCAGGACTTGGACAGTGTCTACCACATGGGGAGTCTGAGCCACCCTGATCTTCCTGGCTCAGATCCAAGTGCATGGTCGTCGTGCTCCCTGGTAAAGGGATCCCTCATGGAGTTACACATTGGAAGGCATCATCCAGTTTGCATGTGATGATAGCTTAGACGGTGAAAGAAAATCCCAAAGGATGTGCAGCTGGAAATAGCACCCGGTTCTCAGGAAACAACTCTTCACTTGGATCATTCCTGGACCTTGCCACATTCTGGGCACGGGGCAGGGCAGGGCACAGGGCAGGGCAGGGAACGGGGGCGCATTCTGGTTCCAGCTCTGCCTCTAATTGGTCAGTCCTGGATAACCCAACCCCCTTCTCTATGCCTAGTCCCTCCAAACTGCAAAGGGTGCCCAGCCTTGGCCTGGATCCTCTGAGCAAAGTCAGAGGAACACATGCCAAAGGGGCTGTGAACATCACAGGGGCAGTTCCACTTGGGACTTGCTCACTCATCCATCAAGAGCCTCTGGTAGGCAGTCCTCATGGACAGTGATCAGGCAGGACCTGAACTGGTCCCAGAAGCTTCTCTGGGAACAAGAGGAGAGAGTGGAAATGAGGGTGGCTCAGCCAGTTCAGCAGTGGCTCCCTAGAATCAGCAGAAAATCTTCCCCTTCAGAAAATACCCCTTCAGCCACTTTGGGAGGCAACAAAGGGGACACACCACTTTTCCTATTCCAGGTCCCTGTGTCCAGGAAGGGCAGGTAGGACTTGCCAGACTGTGATCTGTCTTGATGGGCTTTCTGATACTTCTCTCCCAAAATAAGGCATCCCTGTGACGACAGGATGTGACCAGCAGGCCCAGGACCCCCAATCAAACAGAGGGAGTCTGAGCTGGCTGCAGCAGGCTGTCACAGTTCAGGGTATCCACTCCCTGTCCCCAGTACTGGGTCACCAAACAGCCTCCAGCAGGACAGCCTTCAGAAAAAATCGGCTGAGCAGCAGCACAATGTCTGGCTTGCTGGGTGTCATCCTTGAACGTAAATCAACACAACACTGTTACCTGGGGAGGGTTCACCCTGGGCATGCTGCCAACTAACTATATCTGATGAGGAATAAGCTAAGGATGAGATGGGGCTGACTGGAAGGAGGCATGAGAGAACCTTGTGGGGTGTTTCATGTCTGGTTACACAGGTACATGCAATGACTGGAACTCAGTGAAATCTGCGGATTTCATTCTGTCCCCTCAACTATTCCGAGACGCCTAGCCCAGGGTGAGGCGCACAGCAAGTGCCTTGTAAGACTTGTGGAACTGCTGAATGCATGTTTTATTTTCCCTAAGCGAATTTGAAAATGCATCAGTAGAATGAGTTTGGGAAATGCTTGGAAATCTATTTTGTTTTTAATGCAGCAAAGAACACTACTGTACAATTTCCCATCTTAACTATGTCTAAGTGACAGTTAAGTGGCATCAAGGGCTCAGACCTTACTGAGGCTATCTCCAGGACACGTCCATCTTCCCAAACTGGAACCCTTTTCCCATTAAACAATGACTCCCTACCCTGACAGCCACCATCATACTCTAAGTACCTTCTCGATGTGCAATCATTCAGTGCTTTGCCCTTTGTGACCAGTTTACTTCCCTCAGTATGTCTTAGAGGTTCACTCACACCATGGCATGCGTCAGAATAGTCTTCCTTTCCAAGGCTGAATCGCATCCCATCTCCTGAAGCTACTGTACTCTGTCTCTCTGTGCAATCACATGGACGGCTGGGATGCTTCCACCTTTTGGTCTTGTAAACTCTGCTGCTATGTGTGGACACTAGCTCCACGCCTAGCTTTCACTGCTCTTGGGATATACTCAGAAGCAGAATTGCTGGATCACATGGTAATTCTACATTAGATTTTTTATAATATCTATAACTTCTTCCATTGAGATCTCACTATTTCACATTTCCAGGGGGCAGTGCCCAGGGGTTCTAGTTTTTCTAGACACACCAACATTCGCTTGCTTGTTTTCTTCTTCCTTTTAAAGTAACTGTCATTCTAACGGGACTGAAGTGCTTCTCCACTGTGCCTTTGATGTGCACCTCACTGATGACTGGTGCTGTTGAACATCTTGCTGTGTCCTTATTGGCCACTGATACATTGTGACACACATTATTCAACTCCTTTGCCCATGTTTTAATTGGAGGTTTTCTCTCTGTGTGTGTATGTGTGTGTCTGTGTTGAGTTGAACACAAGCCTCCATTGTATATGTAGATCTGAGAACACGTCTCGCTGTCCCCACTGTCACAAGCTCCATTCCCAGACAGACGCTTCCTGTGCCACCCATCTCCAATAGCTCACAAGCCAGCAGACATCTGCCTCCCCCTTGACCCAAGCCAAAGACCTGGCCATGGGTGGTTTCTTCCAGGTATCAAAAAAGCTGCTGGAATCCAGGCGTTCCAGGAGGCAGGCCAGGAATAGCAACAGCGAGCAGTGAGCGCTCTGGAGTTGTGACTTCACCGTTCTGGGAGGCCTCTCCCTGCCCCTGCAGCCTCCCCCAGGACCCATGCAGAACAAAAACTGGCTTGTTGCAGCTCCTGCAGCAATGGGTGGGTGGGGGGGAAGCCTGAAGTTCCCAGGCAGGGACCTGGGAACTTTCACTTGGGGATGTCTGGGAGAGAATGTGGGGAGCAGCACAGACTGCCTACCCCATCCAGGTACTAACCAGGCCCGACCCTGCTTAGCTTGAGATCAGATGAGACTGGGCGCATTCAGGGTGGTATCGCCGTAGGTTAGACTGCCTACCCCAACTTAATTTAGCATCCAGGGCTGCAGCTCCTGTCACAGGAAGGCAGCTGGCTTGCCTTTATCTGAGCAAGGCAGCAGCGTGCGCGCTGATTTTCTGTCCCGGCTCTGCATAGCTGCCTGCCATCCTCGCCCGTGTCCCAGCCACACCCCAACCGTGCAGAAAGCCCTGCCCCTGCACTTCCAGCCAGCCTCCCAGGGGTGTCAGGTTGGACCTAGTCAGACACCTGTGGCGCCGGGAGGAAATCTTTCTCCAGGTCACAATAGAAGGGGGTGACCTTCTACAAAGGAAAAAAGGCAACTTCCGTGGAGTACAGTTTTTATGAAAATCTGTTTCCTTCACCAGGAGAACAAGTTGAAATTTCATACCATTTCACTCAAAAAAAGGCAGGGTCCCCACATCCCATGAGGCCATGCGGGAGTGCTCTTTTCCCGGCACGTGGCTGAGCTGGGTAGACGCTGAGGTTTGCACAGCTAGGCTTCAGTGAGAAAGATGTGCCTTTCCCAGTTAGAGTATTATTCAAGTTTTGATGATTAAAGCTGGTTGGAACAGCATGAACCGAATAGATTACAGCATTCCTCTTCCAGCAGGCTCTTTCCTAGAAGGACCAGCCAGCCAGACATGCACGCTGCACACAGCTAACCGGCCTGGCTTCCAAATGTACTGCTGCTACTTCCCAAATCCCAGCTCAGAAAATCCAAATTGAAACAAGGGCATTTCGTATCAATTCATGTCACCCCCAGAAGCGAATTCAATGGCAAAATAACCCATCCTGAAAATGAAAGGAAGCAAAATAACCTACCCATCTCTCAAGCGGGTAAAAGAGTGCAGTAGCACAGCAGAGCAGGCCCCAGAGGCGTGTGGGTGGATGGTGAATGCACTGCTCCTTCAAGCTACCGGAGACAGCTATTGTGTTTGGGTAAGGAGCTGCTGGCTAAAGCAGCACCGCTGGGCTGGCCATGGCTCAGCTGTTATACCAACAGCAAAGATGGTTCTAGACACGAGAGTTGTAAAATTACAGTGCAGACTTTGACAAGCACCTCTGGACTTCCATGTGGTTCTGTGATGAAAGGCCAGATTTGGGGGGTTTGTTTTTATCACCAATGCGTTACGAACCCCGCCATAGTGCTACCATGCGTGGCTGGACCACAGCTTGCTCAGTAACTAAGCATGCCACTGTGGCACCTAACCTGGGCTGTGCCTGGCTTAACAAAGGAAGTGCACACATGGACCGGGCTCTTGGCTTTCTTGTTAGATGTTCATATTGCTGTCTAAATGCTTACTCCCAGTTTTTCTGGGCATGTGCTGGCACTACATTGAAAGTGTACCTGGAACAGCACCATTTTCTGCTCCTTTCTGCTGGCTGGGAAGACTGGTCAATGGCAGCAGTGTACAGTTTAGGTGGCGGGGCAGAACGAAGCGTACCAAGTGGTCCTGATCACAGCACCATTCACAGTCATGCTCTCCTCCCTCCGGATTGCCTCTCAAACATTTCCAGGACACTACTGGACAGGAATACTCACTATCCACAGATTGCACAGGCTTCTACTCAGCACTCCAGCTCCTCTCCTATCATCTCATTTTATTCCATTGATTTCTGGGTATCCCCTATATGTGCTGGGACCAAGGTTAAAGGCAAAGGCATTTCGTGCCTTCAAGAAGATGTGATCGCCAAAGTGAATCAAAACGTAAACAACACTTGTGCCTGTAGCTAGGATCTCGGCACTGTTCTACCCACTTGGCAAGCAGGAACTCATTTAGTCTTCAAATATTCAATTCTCATCCATTCAGTTTAATGCACTCCAAGAAGCTTTGTGATCAAAAGAAAAGGAATCAGTTAGATGAAAGCCTTGAAGGTAACCTCAGGATCCAACTTTTGTTTTGCTTAATATGATGGCAGAAAATTTAAATACGAAGGTAAGGGTTGAGCATCCTTAGTCTACATATTGGAACCCCAAACACTCCAAAATCCAGAAATTTGGGAGCACCAGCATGATGCCACAGTAGAAAAATTCCATATCTGAGCTCCTATGATGGAGCCTAGTCAAAACACAGGTGCACCAAAAATACTGTATAAAATTACCTTCAGGCTATGCGTATGAGTTGTGCGTGAAACATAAATGAATCCTGTGTTATGTCTTGGGTCCCATCCCCAAGACACCTCATTATGTACATGTAAAGTATTTCAAAATCTGAAAAATGCTGGAATTTGGGTTCCTTCTGGCACAAGCATTTTAGACAAGGGAGACTCAGCCGCACTCAAAATCCTATCAGTGGGTCTGTTTCTCTGCATTCATTTTATGCCTTCAAAGAAAATTAGCTGGACCTCAACTTATTATATCAACTGTGATTAATCAGTGAGCCATGTGGCTAAACATGTGATTATTCTGTTATTCTAATAGGTAATTCGTATTCTATGTGAGTCAATTCACTGTCTGGCCTCCTCCGCAGGCCAGCAGTTGCTGGGTAGGCAGGTTTGTCCATCCCGCAAGTAACCTCCGGCACCCGTTGTTGGTTGATCTGCCACTGGGTGAATGTTCTGTGTCTCTAACTCATCCGCAGAATGGGAACGTGGCCGTTGTGCCTCAGGGTGAGCCCTAAACGAGATGCCATGGGGAAACATGTGTTCTTTCCACAGCGCCTTCACAGGAAATGGCAGTGGGATGTATACTCATTAGAAACTCCAGGAGCTGAGTATCTATCATTAAAGTTCCTGGGGAGGCTAACTTCCACTGCAGTTTTGATCCAAAAAGCAAAGGCTTAAAAGCTGGAAGATAAGGGGGGTGAGGAGGGAAAGAAGGTAAAAGAGAAAAGGTGAGATCATTCTTGTACAATCCAAGTTTTCCCATTCTCGTCACTTCTCGATGCTGCTAAGAACCAAAAGGAAAACAGGGATGTTTGGGCAGCTGTCTGGTTTCTAACTTGGCCTCAGCCTTGACCTCCCACAGAGACGCCGGGTCTTCTAGCAGGTCTCTCCCCTAACTGCCACCGTCCTCATCTGCTTTTAGGAGCATGAAAGTCAAGCATGCCTGTAGCCTGATCTCAGCTTAGGGTGGAAGCCAGTCCAGCAGAGAGGGAAGGGAGAGGCTAGACAGAGAGGCACACACAAGTGGCCTGGGCCAGTTTTCCCCAGAGCTTCCTGTGCAATGCCTTCATGACTGGCTTCATCAGAGCCCCCTTACCAGGCTTTACTCCCAGTGAGTCCCACTCAGCGGATGGCAGTGGCAAGAGTGAAAACAGCAAGCAAAGGCATTCCTGGCTGTGTGTGCCCAATGCGGCCTTATTCACACCCCTATCCATGTCCAGAGAGAAACTAATGTAAAAATTAAAAAACAGGACAAAGTTGGAAACATGGTGTTACTGCCCTTTTACAACTATAACTCATTTCTAGGCGTTTCATTTTTCTTTAAAACAATGCTTTTTATGAAACACCACAAATTAAAAACAGACCTACATGAGGATGATACCTCGCAAGGGAGCCTGTTGGGAACGACAGACTCTGTGTTGATTCTTAAAAGTGCCAGAGAGATTCAAGTCACTACTGGAGTGACATAGCTCTAGGAGCAAACTGGCCATAGCATCTCAAGTCATAAATTCTAGAAGATTACATTTAGATTAGTTAGCCCTCATCAATAAGCATGTTGACTAGATAAAGACCCAAATATACTCTCGAAAACTTCCACACAATGACAAACCCTGAACGTGATTGCACAGCCAGTGAGTGAAAACCTCAAAAGCAGGCTTTAATATCCCCCCACCCCAGGCACTTTTGAGGGTGAACATTTTTCTAGGCAAACAAAAAAAATTTTTAACTAAAGGATTATGTATCAGGCACTGTTCTGGGCACCAGCATATAATTATCAGCTGGTCCAGGTTTGACTCAAACCTTTCCATAATGTTTGTAACTCTTTGACAGGCTCCACCAGCTCAGAATGAAAAGAACACCATTTAAGCACCCCCAATTTATTTTTCCTTAGCGTTCCAGGAATCGGATAAGTGCTCACCCCAATGCTGTGATGACTGTTGGTCAAATCCAGTTAACACTGTTAGGCTCATATTCCTCCTAGAGGAATTATTTTCTATCAAATGTTAATTTACATAGACACTGCAGTGCCTAACACGTATCAGTTATATGAGTATGGTAGATGCACTGATACTCCAGAGAGTATCAATCCAGAGAGGCATGCGTGCATGCACACACACGAGCATGTACATACAGGAAAAGACATGAAGATTGGCAGCTCACGAGTCTGTGATCAAACCCACTTCAGCAGCATGGCTAGGCTTGTGGCCTTGGGCCAGTTGATTACTTTGGTGCCTCATCTTCATTTGGAAAGTGTGGATAATCCCTACCTCACAGCGTTGATATAAGGATTAGAGATAATGTATGTAAAGTACTAAAATGCAGTGGGCAGCCGGTACTGCAAGCTATTATTATTACATTATTGGGACTTGATAAAAGTTTTGGTGACTGAATAATAGGTAGATGAGCTGACCTCTACAATCTACATCAACTCTGAAATTATGATACAAAAAAAAAAACAAACCCAGAATTAAAAGTTCATACGTCAAACCTACTCAAGAGTATTTTTAACAGTTGGAATTGCAATGCAAATCTCTAATGACTTCCAGAACAAGTACTGAAATTGAGAGACACAGAATGCGTTACACACCCTGTGGGATGGCATGATGTGCCTGGCAGGCAGCAGAAGATGGCCCAAATGCTTAGGTTCTGACCACCCACATGATAGGTCTAGATGGGGTTCCAGACGCCTGGCTTCATCCGGACCCAGTTCTGGCTATTGTAGATATCTGGAGAATGAACCTGCAGATGAAAGCTGTCTATTTCTCAAATAGTAACAATAATAGAAAAATAACTATGACAAAACTGTAACGGGCAGGCAGCTGCTTTGAGATGCTGCTGCTGCCTTGTCCACCAGCACTGTCTCACTCATGCTCTGTGCCCTCACAACCACTCCCAGCAAGCTACAACGATCCCGTCTGCATGAACGCCAAGATGCAGTGAGTTTAAGGATCTTTCCAAGGTCACACAGCCAACAGGCATCAGAGACAGACCACGAAGCCCTTGTTTCCACCTCCTCTGCAATGGCGACTCTATCAGAAAAGCCCCTGCAGCCTGGCGTAACAGACCCGAAAATCATGCCAGCGAATGCACACACAGAACAGGAAAAGCCTTCCTTATCTGACAGCATGCTGTTTGCATGCTCCCCAAGTCCTGTCTGCAGCAGCGGCGCATTTGCTAGTGCTAAATGTGGCAGAATACAGCAATCCTGTGTGAGTGTAGTTATCCAACAGAGCTGAAAGCAAGCTCACCAAGACATGTCACACGTTCACGTTCATGGCGGTACTGTCTGCAACATCTAAGAGGTGGAAACAACCCACATAGATGCTCATCAAAGGATAAACGGATAAACAAAAATGTGACCTGTACAGGATGGAATATTACTCAGCCTTAAAACCTCGATTCCTGTCAACATATGATGAACTTGCAAGACACGAGAAGTACAATCAGTCACAAATAGACGAATACTACATGAGATTTCTACAGTAGTTAAATTCACAGAAACAGAAAGCAGAACCCAGGTTGCCAGGCTAGGCATGGGGGACACGGAGATTGGTATTTAATGGAAATAATTTCAGTAGCATTGGATGAAAAAGTTCTGGAGAGTTGATGCATGGCAATGAATAGCAACATTATTGGACTGCGCAGCCATACACAGTAAGATGCAGAATTATAGATATTTCTGAATTATAATTTTAAAAAGGACAAAATAAATCTTTGTGTACATGTGTATATGTATCATGTATATTCATAAAATGATCATTTAGAATTTTCAAAAGATTCAGAAAAGAAATGATGAACACAGACATGCGTGCGGGCCAATGCCAGCCTCTCCGTGTTGGGGAGCCACGCATCTTCAGGTTTCTGACCCATTGTCTGCTGCGGTGACACTGAGAGCCCTCAAGCTCCTTGAATTTCAGGCAGATGCGTTTTCCCTTGGGAGATAAGAATTCTGCCCCTTCTCATCCCAGAGTGGGACAGGCCCCCAGTCATGAAGTCTACTGCTCCAAGAACTCTGCGCCAAGTATTCAACTTGCCTCATCTTTATTGGCAGCCTCACCCGTCCTGTCTCCAAATGGTGTCCTTGAAGACAGAGAGCCCAGAGGAGCTCTTGGACCTGGGCTGGTGAAGAGGCAGCGTGTAGCTGCTCTGGTTAGAACGGCATGGTGTGTGGCTGCTCTGGTTAGAACGGCATGGTGTGTGGCTGCTCTGGTTAGAACGGTTTGCTCTCTGCCAAGGAGACCTGCCAACCGCACCTCTGATCTGAAACGCATGTGAAGAAGTCCAACACACTTTTCCTTCTGTATCAAAATGATCAAGAGCATTCCTACAGTAAAACGGACTTCAAACAGAAGTACTCTCTGGGGGTTATCTTTTTTAGCAAATTAGGAGATGATGCTAGATGGAATAACACACCGGTTGTATTCTGTACAAACTACAGCACTCTCCCAGTTTCTTATCGCTTGTGTTAGCATGTGTGTGACATGCAAAAAGGGACGTGGAAGGACCTAGGGATTTTATCTGTTCACAAGCAGAGTCTTGTTTCCCAATCCTCTCTGGGGGTAACCACCCTGGTTCACACTATCCACCACCCACAGGGACTGGATTTCTTATTCACAGTATTTCCTCCTCCTCCTCCCGCAAATAGGCTCTTAGTTGACTGATTATAGAATCACAAGGTTGGTTATAATTCCATTTCTCCATCTGACTTTGAACTTAAGTGTTCCAATTACTTTGCCCGATCCTAATAAGTCAGTAGCGTGCTAATGCCTGCCTTGATATTCCTGAAATATACAGGGTTGTGATTAGCATGGGATGGCATCATTAGAAAGCAAAGTTGAAAGCGGGCAGCAGAGTCATCTCTTGCATTTAAGAAAAGCTGCCTGTGCAGTAGATTCACAGTGCTGCTGTGGTCCTAGGGAGTGCTCTACAGTGTGAGGAAACATGTATCACATTTGGAAAATCCTCTGGTGTTCTGGAACCTTCTGTTGTAGCTGTGTCTAGAAGAGACTGATTCTAAGACAGGCTCACTTCAATGCACAGCCTCATGGTCTCTCCGAGCCTAGTACGCTGAAAACACAGAGTCCTTGGGAACACAGACAGGTTGGTGGAGAAAAGGAAGGGAGGAGGGGAGGAAAGGAAAGGAAGGAAAGGAGGGAAACACTTTAGTCAATTCCAGATTAAACTGGTATCTCTGGACCAACCACAAAGTGAGAAACCTTTGCATTGACCCTGTTCAAAGAAAATAATAATAATAACCTATGTACACAATTATCAAGCGAGATGTTAAAAAACATTCATTAACATCAGTGGTGTTGAGTCTATTAAAAAATTAAAGCCTTTCTATCCGTGTGTAGCTAGGAACAGTATAAACTTTTATAAACCAGCAAGAAAAAACATATACTTATAACTGGGGAGGATTTGTAGCTAAAACCATTGATAAATGGAAGGGGGGAAAACATGGCACAGTTGAAACTGATGCCAAAGATTTATAAGGTTGACTAAATAAACAAAAATGGAAGGGATCACCATGGAAATGCATGAATACTGAAACAGGCAAGATTTGAATAGACTAATGATATGCCTCAGTTCGACTGACAGGTGTTGATAACAACTGTGACACTGCATCCACACCACCATCCACACTTGAAACATGTTTGTTCCTAGAAAACAGGGGCTGGATTAAAAAATTCCTTCGGTAACTGCTTATAAGCAAAATACATTTTCCAGTCTTAAAGGGACTGACTCAATTCTCATCCACTTGGAAAACAAAACCAAAACGATTCCATCCATTTGCTTTCTGGAGACGAAGAGCTGCAGTTAGCAGAAGTCATTCTCTGGAGCTCTCCTACGTCTTTGTTCCAATAAACCCCTCACAAAACTGAATCTCGGCTTCACTTATCTCGCACTCTGAGTCCCTCAAGTATGACCACTACTCATTAGAAACATAATTAAAAAGACACAACACTAGCTCGCCATCCCCATCACATACAGATGAAAACCAATAACCCTTAATCTATTTGTTACCATGGCTACCATAGGATATTTTATTTCAGTAAAACTCTAGGTGTTTCAGTCAGATTGTTGCTTGTACATGAAAGTTGGAGACCCACCGTTTCACTGACTGCACCAGAAATGGAGACACTGCACAGAAGAAAGGGTCCTTCTTCATCGTGGACAAACACGGTGTGTAAGATGTTTGTGCAGAGAAGTTATTAAAATTGGTGAAATGCATCAGCCCATAACCTAATTTAAATGTCATTAAATCCATATAGGGTTTAAGGGCACATATGCTAGCAATTCCCTGGTTGAAGCAGGGTGATAAATCATGTGCACTCCAGGCAATATCTGGGACCGAGCCTACAGTCATTTGTGGCACCTATGTAAACACCCAGCCCCAGACCTAATCAGACACAGGTGGGCGGGTCACCCTTTGAAGTGGTCACCTGTGCATGACCAGACACGTTTCCTTTAAGTGTCCGAAGGAATAATCTATCAAAGTGTTCATCGTCCTCCACACGCTGCCACCCCCCCAAAAAAGAATTAAAGTTAGCTCCGCACTTCCCCCATCATCACAAAAAATTAGGAATGAGCTGGACTAATTAGATCCGCTGTCATTCACCCTAAAGTGAAACAATTCCTTCCATCCGCCCTCTCCAGACGGTAACGATAGGCAAGGGAAGGGAGTCGGGACTGACTAGACAGATGACTTTAAAGAGACCGGAACTGGGGTAAATACAGCGGTAACCAGGACAGGTCTGCTGCTGCCAGGGGAGACCAAATCCCAGCGCCGCGCGGCTGACGCGCGGCTGACGCGAGGCTGGAGCCTGCAGCAGGGGAGCCCGCACGTTCCCCGCGCCGGGCAAATGCAAGTTTCGCTGGGAGCGGCAGGCAGCTCTGCGTCCTTCCAGTCTGGTCCCTCCCGCGCCGAGGTCTTGCCTAATGCCACATAAATACCTGCGTCCGTGCTGTGCCCGGGGCGCGCGGCGGCGCACACACCGTGGGGAGGGAAGAGAACGCTCGCACCGCGGCAAGGACCGCGGCGGCCGCAGCTCCTCGCGCGTCAGCATCCCCAGAGACCCATCGCGTCCGCCGCTCGGTTCCACAGCCCAGGCGCGACCACTGGCTTCTCCGCAGGCGAACCCAGAACTCCTGCTTCGCCGCCACCCTCTCGACTGAGACCTCTGGCCGCGGGCGGGCAACGGATCCCCTCCTTCCTCGAGCGACTCAGGACACCACCTGTCCCCAGAGCGATCTCGGACCACCCCGGGGCCCTTGGCTCTTTTCTCAGGGCCCCAAATGAGCACGTCCTCGGTCGGGGCCCGGGCAGGACACTGCCTAGCACGGACACCCGCTGCGCGACCATAGATAACCCCTTGTGCTGCTGGTCGGCTCCAGGCCATCGGGACCGCGACGTGCGCCCGGGCCGGCCCGCGCCGGTGTGACCCCCTAACGACTCCCTCCCCAGCGTCTCCGGGTCCACACTATCCAACGCACTAACAAGCCCCATGCCTCCGCTTGGCCCCTTGGCCGTCCGGAGAGCTCACGGTGGCCCCTAAAGGTGTCAAGGGAAGTGGGGGGGGGGCACCACAAGGTCTATGCGGGTCCGTCCAGACTGATTTCACGCTCCGGTGTCTCCAAAGTTACTTGGGATTGAGTGGCGAGACCCCAATCCCTGGTCTGAGGACGCGAGGGGCGGGAGCCCCTGTCCGGATTCTTGCGGCATTAGAAGCGCGCACCTTCCCAAAGGGCAGAGCGCGCGGCCGCCCCAGGAGCAGCCCTACAGTGCCTCCTGGCCCCTAGCCTTGGTCCGGGCCCTGGGCCCCTCAGAGGGTGGTGGCTTGGAGAGGAGCGCGCGGACAGGGCCCAGCACTATGGCTTACCCCTGACGGGGGTCACACTCGCTTCCAGCCACCCGACCCCCGTGACAGTGGCCCGGGGCAGCCCCCGTGCATGCACACCCGGCGGCAGGAAGTTTTCCCCCCTTTTTCCCCTGAAGCAGCGCAGGCGCAGGGGCTCCTGCAGCCGTGCAAGTCCAGACGCGGGAGGCTCCTACCGCCGCCGCCGGCGGAGTCGGAGCCGAGCCCAGCGTTCCCGGTTCCCGGGCCCCGCTCCTAAGCCCGGCCCTGCCCCGCGCTGCCGCCAGCACCCTGGGGCCCCAGTCTGGCCCGGCTCTTACCTCTGGTCGCGCCGTTCCGGCCCCGGCCCGTCGCGCAGGGAGCCCGGGGTCGCAGGTGGGCGCAGGAGGGCTGATGGAGAGGACACGGCGCCGGCGGGCAGCGGTAGCTGGGGCCGCTCGGGTCCTGGCCGGGAAAAACGGATCCAGGTCCAGCTCCTCGCGTTCCTGCTCTCGGCTTTCTCCCCCCTCTCCTCCTCGGCCGCCGCCGCCTCCCGGCAGCCCAGGGAGGATGCCCGGAGAGGCAAGCCGGTTCTGCTGCCTGTTAGCCGGTGCGGCTATGCGCGGTGCGGCGCGGCTCTCATCGAGGCGGCGGCGGCGGCGGCGGCTCCGGCAGCATCGCCCCCGCCCTCTCCCGCAGCCGCGGCGGCCGCGGGGCTGGGGCTGGCTCCGGGCTCCGGGCTCCGGGCAGCGGGGGTGAGGGAGGAGGCGCTGCACTCAGGCACGGCGACCACCGGGGCTAGCGGGCGGCCGCTGCGGGGCCGGGGCCGGGGCTGGAGCTGCGGCTGGATCCGCGGTGGCGGGGACGGCGGCGCGGGGGCTGGCGCGGCCGCGGCGCGGGGACCATGCTCCCTTCTGGCTCGCTCCGCTCCGGGTACCGTCTGCTTTAGCTGCGAGGGAGGCGGGCTTCGGCGCGCAGCCAGGGGCGGGCGGAGCCAATCACGGGCGCCCGAGTGGGCGGGGGTGGAGGTGGGGGAGGCGGGGCGCCCCCGGCCCGGCTCCGCGCGCCGCACGGCGGGCCCGAGGGATCCCCTGCAGCCGTGCGTCGGGCCCGGGCCGGGGTGCCAGCGGGCGCCACCGACTCTCGCGCCGGTCGCCGCCCCCGACTCCTGCCGCGGCGCCCTGCTCGCCGGGCTCCGCGGCCGCGCCCGGCAGGCACACTGCGCGTGGCACCCGCCGCTCGGCCCCGGGCCTCCGGGCCCCGCCGGCCCTGGGTTGGGAGGGACCAGGGCTGGCACGGGAACTGGGACGAGCCCCCGAGTGCTCTCCACACCTGAGGAAACTGGCAGAAAAGTTTGAGAACGAAAAGTCCAATCGTCTTTCAGCTTGCGCCTTTCTCTCTGCCGCCGCGGCCGCGGAACCAGCCGAAATTGTGCACCCCTCGGGAGGGCCACGGGAGGCCCTGCGCCACCTGCCCTAGCCCTTCTCGAGTCCAGCTGACCCTCCGCGGTGCGCGCGAACTTCCCCTTCCACAGATACTGACGCCCCGCCCCCACCTGGCTCTTGGTCTCCCACTGTCTGCACCGACTTTCCTCAATCGCATTCCCTTTCGGTCCACAAGACCCTCACGTCCACACTCCTGGGAAAGGTTTGGCGCGGGTGAGGGGGAGAGGCCTGTTGGGATCCCAAACGGGGACCCCTGCAAGGTATTGATCTGGCTCTCCTCCAACCTCCCCCTCCCCGGCGTATTGTCTGTTCTCGCCTCTCCTTGCCTCTCCGTGCACGCCTCCCCCCCCACGCCCTCGCCCCGCGCTGGAAGGCTTCTGAACCTCCCCCTCCTTCCCATCCCACCTACCTCGTTTCCCCCACCCTTCTTGCCCCCAAGCAAAGCCGCTGAGGCTTGAGGCCTGGTGAGAAAATGGGGAGGGGTGTGGCGGGGAGGGGGGAGCCCTGGCCACTGGGGCTGATCTGGGAGGAGCCCTGCCTGGATGGAGGGAGAACTGACTCTCTGTTCCCTCTTGGGCTGTCTGCTCCAGGCCTCAGCTCTCCTTGGCTGTAATCTCGGTGCAAGGATTGTGTCTCCTTTAATATCTTGTAGGCAGCGGAGGACAGTGTCGGGGCTGATAAATAATAAATAATAATAATCTACTGAGGGTAGCAGCAGGACTGTCAGTGAACAAGAATGAGGACACCAGGGAAACGGCCGCTGGTGTTGGAGTAACTACATTTCCTGGAATGAAAAAAAAAATGGGACGAGGTTTTGTTGTGCGTAGCTTGTGTGTGGGGAGGGGAGGAGGGTAAAGTGGCGGGGGGGGGGCACAGCTAGGAAAAAGAAAACTGGTGTGTGGTTAAGGGAAGGGGAGCTTCCCTCCCCCATGCAGCTCCCCAAGCAGCGCCTGCAGGTGATGGATGGACCTGGGGTGAAGACCCAGTTCTGAAACTGGTGAATCGAAAGCCATGGAAGAGTCATGTAGATAGCAAAAAGGGAAAGCAGGGATTACTTGGGATTTCAAGGAGATAGACAGTATCTTCAGCAAGTCGATGCCAAGAGAAGAACAAAGCCACAGACAGGCGGACATCCTGGCTCCTCCACACTGGAGGAAGTCGTCCTCTAAGGTGAGCTGCCGGACCCACCAGGGAGGGTTGCCCACAGCAGCCCCGAAACATGGCCGGGCTTGGCAAAGACCAGGGCTGTTTCCCATCCAGCCATGTGAGGCAGTCACGGTGCCTCGCAGGTGGTTTTGAGGGGTTCTCTGGCCATGGCAGAGAGCACACACTCCAGGAATCCTTCCTGAACTGCATCTGGCATCCCCCCATGTGCCTGCTGGCATCATCAGGGAGAGTCAGTTCTGAGTCCTAACCCAGCGGAGGACCTCCTTGTGTCCCCCGCATACCCAGCTGCTGGTTCTAGGGTTTGGAAAAGCCTCCTCAGTGAGGAGGAGGACAAAAACTGTGAGTTGATTTCAGGCGGGCTTTTGGGCCCTCTCCCTCACCCACCCTCCTTTCAACCCCAGAACCTGAATGCAAATAAGGGCTAAGGAGTCAAGCCTTCTTCTGGGTGGGGGTTCTATACAGCCAGGAGCTGACTGGTGCAGACAGTTATTTCTTAAAGGCCAGCCAGGGTCCGCCAAGGAGCTCCACCCCTCTAGAGCCCTGGAGTCTGTGTCATCTGTCCCAGCAAACCCAGGGGCTCAGCAGCACTAGCAGGATATATGGTATGGCTCTGTCTGCATGGTACACGTGGAGCTGTTTGAGCAGCATTCCAGAAGCCAAATCTGCCTGTCCTGGGACCTGAGCCCACAGCTTCAATCCATGCCAATGGGTTACCAAAGAGGAACTCAGAGGGCCTTGGGAGGTGGGCTGGAGTCCTCATTCCCTGCCCAGGGCAGAGCCACGGAGGAAGCAAATCCATTAGACAAGGGCTTTGCTCTCACAGAAAGTCACGTATGCATGCTGTGGTCTGAGTAGGCTTCTCTCCTCGTTTGTATTTATGACAACACCCACAAAACCACCATTGACTCAGTGGCTGCTAAACGCCGATTGTTCTACCAGGAATTGAACCATGACATCTTGTTCATTGTCACAGTTACCCTTGGAAGTCTCAGTCCTTCAAACCGAGTTCCAGGGATAAGCATTTGGTGTAACTGTTTAAGATGCTGCTTGGATTGGGCCTGACATGATAGCTTAGTGGCTAAAATCCTCACCTTGCAAGCACCACGATCCCATATGGGCACCGGCTCATATCCTGGCTATTCCACTTCCCATCTAGCTCCCTGCTTGTGGCCTTGGAAAGCCGTAGAGGATGGCTCGAGGCCTTGGGACACTGTGCCTGTGTGAGAGACCCAGAAGAAGCTCCTGGCTCCTGATTTCAGGTCAGTTCAGCTTCAGCCGTTGCAGCCTCTTGGAGAGTGAACCAGAGGTTGGAGGATCTTTCTGTAACTCCTTTTGTGTATGTCTGCCTTTGCAATAAAATAATAAAATAAAATAAGAAGCTTTGAAAAAAATAAAAGGTGCTGCTTTGGTCGCCCCTTTCCCATATAGGGGTTTGGATCTCAGTTCCACTTTCAAATCCAGCTTCCTGTGACTGCGCACCCTGGGAGGCAGCAGTGATGGGTCACCTACTTGGGTCCCTGCCACCCTCATGGAAAACCAGATTGAGTTTCTAGATACTGGCTTCATCTTGACCCAGCTGTGACTCTTGTGGCCATTTGGAGAATGAGCCATTATCTTGGAGACTTCCTTGTCTGTTTCTGCCTATCAAATAGGTGAAATGAAAAGAACAGTAACAACAAAACAGAGTACCAGGGAGAGCAGGTGAGCACTGCAGCCCGGCAGGGCAGAGATGGAAGAGCTGGAACTTGAGCTGCGTTAGTTCCAAGACCTCTGCATTTGCTCCCACACTCAACAGCCGAATGCAATTTGTTTTGCCGTTCGCCCAGAACTCTCTCCCTTGGAGTAGAAGCAGTAGACGCTGATTTTGCCTTCACTGGCAGCCAGTCTTGGACCCAGAGCTGGAAATCAGTCTTAGAACACAGTGGCCCAGTGTAGCAGGGAGCAATCAGCCCTTTGATTACTGAACTCGGAAGAGGTCACTTGGAAGAGTGGAAGCCTCGTCAGAAAGTCTTGCAAGATGTGCCTGCTGAAGCAAGGCTGGGAGAAGCAGAGTGACCACCAGCCTCTGAGCTGGTTGGAGTTTTGTATTTGTTGTTTTGTTTCTCCACTGTTGGGCTTTATTAAAACCACCCCCTTTTGACATCAAAGACATTTACACACCCTACATAACATGGTGTCCTTCCAGTGGTTAATCAATCCCTAACCATTCATTTAGCACCTACTGCGTGTCCAGCCTTCTGACCCCGTGACTGTTGATTAAAGCAGGAAGGAGAAAGTCACAGCTACTGAAGTCTCTGTGGCTGCTCTGCTCTTGGCTGTGTCATGAAGGCATGAGCTGGTTATTTTTCAAAACTTTACTGAGAACCTGCTTTGCACTTGGCTCTGTGCTGGGGACTGTCAGCAAGATGGGGAAAGTTCAAGTAGGTGCAACACCTACCACTTGACCTTGCTTATTCCATCCAAAGGGGTCCAGGCAGCAAATGCAACACTTGGCTCTTACTTTTAAAAGAGGGCTAGGGCAGCTGCAGGCTGTTACCGATGAATGCAACCTAGCGCTTGGCTATGCAAAGAAGACAGGAATGTTGTGCACAGGACAGCACCCCGGGAGCCAGGCTGATGATAGTCCAGAATTCCTGGAGAAGACAGGTCTCCAGGAGGGAGCTGAAAAGTGAGGAGGTTGCTGTGGGAGCAGAGGAAGCTCAGAGCAGGCAGAGAAGGAAGTGGCCAACAGGTAGGCTAGCAAAGGGGCGCAGGGGGGTTGCAGGTAATAGGGCTACTGATTGAGGAATGACAGCTTCCAAAATAGAACTCACAGTTCTTCCAAGTGAAAGTGAAAGTATGTTTTTTTTCCTTTGACCAAATCAGTGAAATATTAGATTCTAGGAGTCAGAATGAAGCCCGTGGTGTCTTTTTTTGGCATTCTCAATGGCAGGATTTCAGCACCTTTTTTTAGTACCACTTATTTGCAGGTGGCAGGAGTGCTAATTAGACCGAGCTACTAACAATTTTCCTGGGTGGTCCTGACTCGCAAACTGACAGGAGACACTGCATGGGAGTTGATGGGCGTGGCTTCAGCCTTCGTGGTGGACAGCATGGTCCCTCATCTACCATGCCTGCAGAGATGGATTTTGCAAGCAGCCCTGTTCCCTGTTGGTAACCTCCATTCTGTTTTACTTCTCAGTGTTGAAGAAGAGGCCAGGAAAGTTTCCTTTAGGAATAAAAGTGGGAGCCATGATGCTTGGTAGGGTAGACTTGCAACAGGACTGTGGTTTGAATTCCGGAGTGGTTTTTTTTTTTTTTTTTCCTCCTCCTGCCTTTTGAAGCCTATTCACTGAGGATCAAATTCAGGGACTTTTGAGAGAAGATCGAACTCTGATAGTTTCTGGCACAGATCTGTCTTTGAGCTGTTTTTAGGAATAAAGAGGTCAAGTGCTGGCCTGTGCTCTGTCCGGCTATAGAACCCACTGGCACCATCGTCTTGCCTCTCTCCTTGGGTTCAGGGCTTGGGTCATGTTCTGAGACTGGTCACTTTGGAGCCCTGAATTGAATGGGAAGTAGGCTAGGGAGCACCCTCACGCCCTGGGTGAGTGACTGCCCAGAATGTCTCCAGAACAGGCCTCTGCACTGGCTCAGCGTCCTCTGCCCACACTCAGGCTGCCTGAGAATGTGTGACAGCCACCTGCAGTGGGCTGTGACAGAAGCTTGTAGCAAGGGAGAGGGGAAGGCAGTGTGTAGCCTAGGGCAATAAATTCATTTTCATAGCTATTTAAAGAGCAGGGCCAAAGCCATGGCTGTGTCTCAGGAGTTATTGTTTAATCCCCACGTCCCCCAGACAGAGGTGGCTCGCCATGTTCACAAGCAGGAAGGTACCTGTCCTCTAGGGAGCACATTTTATGTTCTCCCTGCAGATGGAGGTATTGGGAACCAAATTTCACACACTCCTGGGCTCAAGAAGAATCTTGGTTCCTCATATGAAGTTTCCAATGGCTTTGGTTTCTGGGTCCTTTGGGGTTGGCAGCCCTGATAGCCTCTTCATGCTAACCTCTGTGCAGTCCTTCTGAGAAGAGGGGTCCAGGAAGAACATTGCCTGGAGGGCTCTATCTCCAGGGAACTATGGGTGATACAATGACCCAGCTATCCGAAAGCAATATGGGCCCAACTGGGCCTATCCAGGGACTCAACAATGGTGCAGTGCCAATGAGAGAAGTCAACATCTGATCCAAATACACTCTGCTGTAAGGAAACATGATGATGATGTGAGAGAAGTTAGACTGAGTAGTAGGCAGTTAGGGTATTCTGGGTCCCCAAGTCATTTTTCTTCCCAAATATAAAAGGGAATTTCCCCTCCATGTTTTAGATTCACCAGAGCACCTCTCTTCCAAGGGACAAGGGTGCTATTAGCATATCAATTCCCCAGCTGAAGCATCTCCGGCCATTGTGTGGGAGGGCCTCAGGCTGCTCTCCTTATCATTGAAAAGAGGACTGGAGGAAGTGTAGTACTCCTATTCCCAAGGCCAGGAATGTCCAATGTCTGGCACCTCTCTGGTCTCTTGCCCCAAAGCCAAATACCAGGGGGACCAGGAAATTCCTTTGTCCTTGGAAAACCCCCTCTTTAAAGTAAACCTTTAAAAGGTGCCTGCACCACCATTAATACGGGCCTCTGTTTTTGCTTTTCCTCCTTCCACTATGGCAGGGGAATAGGGTCTTTTCTATCTCAGAGCCCCCTCCCTCACTAGGACGGGAGTCTCCTTTCTCAACTTCTCTAATAAATCTTACTTTAAAACTAAACTGTGTCCGCATGAAAATTCTTCTTTCCTGTGAGACAAGAATTGAGGTTGCTGCCGTATTCGGGGTCGAAAAACCCTACGACAATGAAACTTTGAAATTTTAAGACGGGGTGGGCAGTCTGGCTCCTCAGTTAAAATGCCACTTGGGATGCTGGTATCTCATTTTGCAGTGTCTGGCTTCCAGTTCTGGCTTTCTGCTAACCCACAGCCTGAAAACTAGTGGTGATGGCTTGGGCAGTTGAGTCCCTTCCAGCCTTGTGGAAGTCCTGGATTAAGTTCCAGCCTCCTGGCTTCGGCCCGGCCCAGCCCTCGCCCCTCCCCATTCACAGAGATGTCTGAAGAGTGACTCAGATGATGGATGATTTTTCTCTTTCAAGTAAAAGTAAGGAAAACATAAAACTTTAAAATAAAAGGATTTGCTAGCGTGTATCACAAAATGACTTTTATCCAGTGAAACTATTCCCTGATATAGTTTCATGTGTGATTGATTTAGCAGAAATTCCATTCACATATAACCAGTCAGAAAGGTGAATTTTTCTTGATTTGTTTAAGGTTTATCACCTGCCCACTTCCAACAGGCCTTAAGCAACTTACAGGTTAAAACCTGGAACAAAACAGAGCATATTATACCTGCTAACAATGAGCAGGTTGCCACAGTGGTGTTCTCCAGGGGAAAAAAAAGGCTAATGTGCCAGGTTACCTGATTGTATAAATGAAGGTACATTTTATCAGGTAATGCAATGTCTTGAATAGAAACTGCTTAAAAATCAGAGCCTGTAATAAGTGGAAGAATGCATGTTGTTGAGATAAAAGGTTTCACCTCTAGACTTCTGGAAACAAATGTTAAGCCGGGGAAAGTGCAAGGCTACAGGCATGGTAACATTTTTCACTCCTCTCAAGCCTTTGAGAAATATTTACCAAAAGATTTTCATTAAAGAAAGACTTTCGAGCCTTGATGGATTCACTTAGTGCAGATTCAGGAAAAGAGGCAAATCCCAGAACGCAACAGGTGTCGGCTAGTTGAAGTCTAAACCCTTGATCATGTCAATACAGCCCCGGAACAACCTGCCTCAACAGGAGCCAGAGAGTTCTGGACAGTGTACAGTTTCACGGAACAGCCAGAACTAAAGAGCTAGAACAGACAGGCTTTCCAAAGCTTGCAAGGAGCGGGGCTAGTATTTGAAACCATAGCTATTTATATACCAATCTACAGGTAGACCCAATTAAACTGAACTTAAGATTTTCATCACCAGGGCTGTTTTCACTGGGAATGGAGGGTGGCATGTGGCAGTTTGATGCACATGCATGTGTAGTTCAAAAGCAACAGACTTGTAGTTGTGGGTGACAGCATACAAAATAACAATGTGCTAGAGATGAAAATGTCAAGGATAACAGTTATTAATTTAGCACTTACTCTTTCACAGGCACTGTTGAAAACTTTCTTTCTTTTAGAGATTTAATTGTTTGTCATAATGTGAGAGGAGTTAGACTGGGTAGTAGGCAGTTAGGGTTTTCTGGGTCCCCAAGTCATTTTTTTCTTAAATATAAAGGGGTATTTTTCCCACCATGTCTTGGATTCACCAGAGCACGTCTCTCCCAAGACAAGTGCATATCTTATCAGGAATGCTTCCCCAGGAGACAAAGGTGACATTAACATATCTATTCCCCACCTGAAGCCTCCGCCCAATTCTGTCTCCAGCCATTGCCAAGGGGGAGGGCTTCAGACTGGCCTCTTTATCATTAGAAAGGGACCAAGGAAGTTGGCCAGTGACACCTTTCTGGCCTTTTGTCCCAAGGCCAGGTACCATAGAAACCAGGAATTTTCTTTGTTTATGGAGAAACATCTTTGAGGGGAACCTTTAAAAGATGCTTTCTCCACCATTAATACGTGTCTCTCTTTTTGCTTTTCCTCCTGCCACTATGGCAGTGGACTAGGGTCTTTTTACTTTTTCCTCCTGCCACTATGGCAGGGGATAAGGGTCTTTTCTATCTCAGAACCCCCTCCCTCACTAGGACGGGAGTCTCCTTTCTCAACTTCTCTAATAAATCTTACTTTAAGACTAAACTGTGTCCGCATGAAAATTCTTCTTTCCTGCGAGACAAGAATTGAGGTTGCTGCCGTATTCAGGGTCAAAAACTCTACAACAATAAGCCTTCTAACAAAAGATGAGAAAATTGATGAATGCTGGGTGAAAAAATTCTGATGCAGACCTGGGATGGGGTTGATATCCCCTCATCACTGAGGAGTCCAGTACGGCCCATCTGGCTGGATAAAGGGCACAGCTGGCTCATTCCAGATGCACATCTCAAAACCAGATTAGAAGTTGGAGAATGCCTGGTGTGGTAAGCTTTGGGTATTTCTGGCTGATGGTTTCATTTCTCATGCCACTGAAGTCTGGCCTAAAGGAGACTGGAAGATAAAATTAGAATAAATGAAAACAGTCTAATTGTATTAGTCATCTATTGCTGCATAACCTAACTCCCCCTTCCCCAAATTAGCAGCTTCCAACAACAAACATTTGTTATCTCACACAGCCTCTGAGGGCCATGGATTCAAGAGCAGCATAGCTGGGGGTTATGGCTCAGGGTTTCTCAGGAGGCTACAGTTTGGCATCAGCAGGGCTCTCTGTCTCCCAGGGCTCTAGGAAGTTCACTGCTGAGCCTACTCGCATGGCCATCGGCTGCAGACCTCAGGCCCTTGCCATCTGGGTGTTGTTAATAGGGCTCCCTTGACGTGGAAGCTGACGTCTGCCCGAGCAGCAAGTGAAGAGAGAAAAGGCGAGGTGCTGGGAGAGAAGGGAAGATGGAGTCTCAGGCTGTGGATTCCTGGATAGGAGGGTCATGGGATGCCATCTTGGAAGTTGGCTACCTTAGCATCATTTTATATTCCATGAGTCCCAGGGGAGGGAGGAATGGGCATGGGGAGATAAGGCCCTCAGATTCTAAGCCTGGAGCCCCAAGAAATCAGAGGACAGGAGACTCCAGGAGGGATGCTAGCCCAAGAAGCAGGGAGAACTCTTCTAGGTAGAATTCCTGATGTGTAGTTGTCCGTGTTTCCAAAGAGAAGCAGCCAGAGAATAGTTGCTGATGAATCACAGTAGCCGCTGGGGAGTAGGTTTGCCTTGGAATACAGCTGGCCAAAGGGCAGAAGGGGTGTGTGTGTCAGAGTCACCTAAACATGGTGAGCTAATTAGGTCCAAGAAAGGCAGCAAAATTGGAAGGATAGCAATAACAACACAAGAAGGCTTTTCCTATTTGGCTTGAGCAGAAGTTTAAGAAAGGAGCTGACCTGAGCTTGTGGTAATTTGATAAATGCAAAGGATTGCTGTGGAGCCAACTTTTATTGAGTGCATTCATGTACCAGGCAGGTGCCAGGTAAAGAGGATACACAGATAATTAAGAAAATGTCACTGCCCCCCAGGACCTCCTGGTCTAATGGGAAGGCAGGCATACAAACAACACCGTTCAGTATGACTCATGTTGTAATGAGCTTCAGCCCAGGTACAACAGGGACATTAGGGAAAGGGCTGGCACTGCTACCTGGGGGCAGGTGGGTCAGGGAAGGCTTGATTAAAGAGAATACGCTTGAACTGAGTCTTGAAGGAGGAACAGGGACTGGCCAAGTGAACAATAGGAGAAGGGCAGAGAATGCAAGAAGCACTGAGCACAACAACGTGAAAGTGCATGCAGGCTGGGGACACTGCTGGTGTTTTATATGATTTCAGCTAGGTGAAGGCGTGGATAGGTGAGAAAGGGTTGCGAAGACCGCTTCACAAAGAGCTTTGTGTGCCCTGCCCCTGGTACGCACAGAGCAGTTCTGTTCCAGGGGAGTCTTATATCAACATCACCTAGGAGGCTTGTGAAAACGGATTCTGAAGCCTAGCCCCACATCCACATGGGCAGATTGTTCACTATAACCTTTTCTCTTCTTGTTGGGGTGGACTACGTTTCCTAGCACCCTTTGCAGCTATCTAGACTACAATTCCCAGTGTCTTTGGCAGACTACATTTCCCAACACGGAGGCTGTGTATTTCCTAGCCTCCACAGTTGGATGCACTCCTACACCCAGTATGAGATTCCAGCCAATGGAATGTGAATGGGAGGAATATGTGCCATGCCCAGAACAGACCTGGCCCAATATGATTGATCTGCCCTCTTCTTTCTTATCCACTCTTCCTTCTTCCCCTGTTGCTGCAGAAAAGTGAAGGTATCTTGGAAGCTCATGTTGAGGATGGCAGAATAAGAAAAGCAAGAACGCCTTGCATTACATTTTGGAGATGGCCACCCACTGCTCTGGAACATCTACTTTTGGAATTTGTGATATGAGAAATGAATTCTATCATGGAGACTTTTTTGTTTGTTTGTTTGGGAGTGTTGGATCGAAGGGCTAAATGAGGCCTGTGAAATCTTTCTTGTTCCTGCTAGTGCAACCACAAGAAGGACTCAAAAGTCAATAAGGCTGGGCTGGCCTTGTGGCACAATGGGTTAAATCATAGTCTGTGATGCTTGAACCTTGGTTCAAGTCCTGGAGACTCCACTTCAGATCCAGCTCCCTGTCAGTGTGCCTTGGAGGTCAGCAGAAGATGGCCCAAGTACTTGGGCCCCTACTGCCCATGAGGGAGAACCGGATAAAGTTCCTGGCTCCTGGCTTCAGCTTTGCTCAGCTCTAGTCATTATGGTCATTTGGGGAAGTGAACTAGTAGATAGAAGATTTATGCTTCTTTCTCTGTAACTGCCTTTCAAATAAATACATATTTTTTTTGAAAAGGAAATTCAACAAATCTACAGCAGGCTATTTTTTCGGTTGGTAATTTTGTATGGCCTATGAATGATGTCGTAAATACATTAGTGGCTCTTGGTAGAAAAAAACCTTCCCCACCCTGTGCCTAATTGATACAGCAATCAACTCAGTCTCTGAGAGTTCTAGAACCTTCCTTTTGAAGAAAAATACCTCAGGGGAGGTAAAAATCACTGCTTGGAGGCAAAGGAGATTTGCTTCTTGTGAGTTTAAAGCACACTGAGTAAGGTGAGTCAATTTACAGTTTAGAGCAGCAATGAGAGAGATCTCTGCCTCCTTCATTTTTGCCAAGGAGAATAACCCACTGGAAAAAAAAAGGGAAAAAAATGTGGCAAGAAAAAATTGAAGTTCAAGATGAGTGGAGTGATTCCACCAGCACCAGGCTGCTGTAAATGAGCATGAATCTTTGTCTTGGCCAGGCTAAATGATACTCCAGGGAGCAGCAAAGACTCCCCAGCGAAGCACTGAGCCTCTGCTGATAACGCTGAAGGGGCATAGAGGATGGGGGAGAAACTGGGACATCAGAGAGGGAAAAGCATAGCTCTGATGAGCAAAGAGAGGGGAAGATTCCACGGACTGCAAAAGTGGGGCTCTCCTATCCATCTTCATTAAATTCCCTGATCAGATTATTTAAGGCTGATTTGTGAGTACATTAAGCATGGGACAGAATTCTTAAGAAGTCTGGATACTTTCCGTGTAAACCATGGCAAGGTAAGTTTACTTCCAGTCTGGTGGTAGGCTTGCTGGATTAACACGTGTGCTGGCTATGGTGGAGACAGCATGCCTCGCCTCGATATTTGTCAAGAAGTCTCATGTCTACAAGACCAAGTGCAGTTGGCCCCCCACATGTGCAGAGTCAATCACACCATACAGGCAGTTGAAGTCAAAACCTTGTGTCTTTCCTGAGCATGTGTAGACATTTTTCTTGTCATCATTTCCTAAACAATCAGTATAGCAACTGTTTACATGGCTTTGGGTATTATAATAGAGATTAAAGCATACAGGAGGCTATGCAAAGGTTATATACAAACAATACACCATTTTAATGTAAAGGTCTTGTGTATCTGTGGGATTCAGGTATCCAGAGAGGATCCTAGAACCAATCTCCTTTGGACACCTAGGGACAATGGCACTGTCCCGTGCATTAGTGTGGCTGGTAGGTGGGTCTGCAGTTGTTTTATGGCTACACAGGGAGATGCTGCTGAGTGTTGTTGTGAAAGTGAATCTCTGATTAAGACCATAGTTGCGATCCAATCTGATGTTTTTCTTCACGCTGTGACCATGGATGGCCTAGTTGATTGTTAACACATTTTGACACAACAGACACAGAAATTTTCCAGTTGACACAATGTGATGGACCCAAAGAGCGCAGACTAGAGTGCTTCTGCACTACATATGATGACATGAGAAAGAACGGACACAGCTGGGCTAGGCAGCCAAGTCCACCATGTTGCTGTTGAGAGAACCGACAGCAACATGGTGCCACCAGTGGAGGTTGGGGCACTGGTGGGAGCCCAGATATGGTCTTAGGTTGTGTTGCAGGAAGCTTCCTGGGGGGGGCCCTTCCAGGCTCCTCCTGAGATTCACCCCACTAGGAATGTGGTGTTCCATCTTGAGTTCCTTAGAGCCAGCAGAGAAGACTCAGGATCCTGTTGTGTGAGGAGCATCACGTACTGGTGTTTTACATAATATAAAACATGGGACATGGACATGGGGGGAGGTTGTTCTGAAGTCCCTGTGTGCAGTGCTGTGGAGTGGGTCAGCCGCACTGAGGACCCAGCCTTAGGGAAAAGGACCTGTGGACCCATCACAGGCCTTCTGAAAAGAGACTGACCATGACCATGACACAGCTGCTCAACAGATGGTTTTGTAGAGCAAAGGCTCGCTCTGGTAGGTAGAGTTGAGGGGCTGGGAGAAGGAGGACCTGAGGGATCTATGGTAGGAGGGCATTTGAGGGGTGTCCTTTCAGAGCTCTGACTGGCTGCCATTCTGTAAGAACTTTAAGGCATGCCTGGCACTGGGTGAGGTGGGCTCAACAGACTTGTAGATTTTGGTTCCACTGCTGTAGCAAATTTCCACAAAATCAGGAAAGCGGGCATGCATGTCACCCCGTCAGGTATCCCAGATTTTTCTGTTCTGATGACCTCATGTGTTGTACCAGGACTTTTTGGGGCTCTGTTCCTTTAGGATGCTCTGGGGGAGAATCCTTCTTGTCCTTCCCAGCTTTTCCTTGGCCTGTGCTGGGTTCCCGCCTCTTCCTACAAGGTCAGAAACAAGGCATCTTCAAATCCTTCTCTGACCTTCACTTCTGCTTGCATTTCCTCTTCAGGTTGGTCTTCCTGCCTCTCTCACTGGAGGACCCCTGTGAGGATGTTGAGTTCCCCTGGCTAATTTGGCTCCATCTCCCCACTTCGAGGTCTTCCATCAATCTATGAGGTTCTATATGCTTTGTAGGGGAACCAATTTCCTGCCTCAGAGAATTAGAGCGATGTCATCTTTGCAGGATCCTTTTTCTGTCACCAGCTCTTCATTTCTTACCTCATTTCCTTGCATTCCTCACTATCCTCTGGAGTTAGTTGTCATTTCCGCTCAGCACATGGAGAAAGACATGATGCACATTGTATAGTTAAGATTGGAACCCAGTTCTAACTGGGAAGGCAGGCCCCCTGGCCAGACATTCTGCACCTGTTACCTCTGTTCTTAGAGCTTATGGCTCACCATCACTGTTTTTTTTAGTGGCACTAGTTTTCTGGTGGTGTTCTTGCAGCCTGTTTTTCTAAAACCTAAACACTTCTAATGTTTAAAACCAGACATTTAGACATAAAATGTCTAAAACCAGACATTTCTGACTACTGTTACAAACTCCAACTGGCTTCCACCCTGCAATCTCCCTAGCATCTTCAGCTCATAGCTTCCCCTTTGCCTGGCCCCCCTTGCAATTTTGTCACCTTGGGCCTCCTCAGCTACAGTAGCTTGGAATAGTGTTTTTTTCTGAATTCAGACCTGACAGTCTTTGTGGAGTAAAGGTTACATAGCTGCAAAAGTTTGTTTTTATTTTATTTTTATTTTTTTTTTTTATGATTGTGATCACAATGGAATTTTCTTTTTTTTTTTTTTTTCGTATCCATGGCACTTTTATTTCCAGCAGTAATTTTTTTTTAATTATTTATTATTTAACTTCAGTAATTACATTGTATTATGTGACACAGTTACATAGATACTTGGGTTCTCCCCACCCCTCCCCAAACCCTCCCACCATGGTGGATTCCTCCACCTTGTTGCATAACCACAGCTCAAGTTCAGTTGAGATTTCCCCATTGCAAGCGTATACCAAACATAGAGTCCAGCATCTTATTGTCCCGTCAAGTTCAACGGCTTCTTAGGTATACCCTCTCTGGTCTGATGACAGAGCCAGCAGAGTATCATCCCAGTCAATTGAAAGCTCCAACATACCATCAGCAAAAATTTACATCATTATGGAATTAATTGACATAGTAATGAGCTTCTGTACAGCTAGAGAAACAATCAACAAAGTAAAAAGGCAACCCACAGAATGGGAGAAGATCTTCGCACACGACATAGGTGATAGAGGGCTAATATCCAGAATATACAAAGAGCTACAAAACAACCAAAATGTCAAAACAAGCAACCCACTCAAGAAATGGGCACGGGAAATGGGCAGACACTTCACAAAGGAACAAACCCAAATGGCAAATAAACATATGAAAAAATGCTCAAGTTCCCTGGCAATAAGGGAAATCCAAATTAAAACATCAATGAGGTACCACCTAACGCCAGTAAGACTGGCCCACATGAATAAAAGCACCAACGACACTTGTTGGCGAGGTTGCGGGGAAAAGGGAACCCTACTCCACTGCTGGTGGGGCTGCAGGCTGGTACAGCCTCTATGGAAATCAGTATGCAAAAGTTTGTTTTTAACCTAAAGCAACAGAGTTGTCAGGGAGAGAGTAAAAGGATTCTAGAAACGCAAGTTACAAACACAGTAGTTCTTCCAGGTCATAGGAACGGCATGGTGGGGATGGCGTTTGGTCCTGGGCAGATGTGGAGGCATTGCCTCTGGCTCTCCTCCCCCAACACTGACACTCATGCCCTCATTGTTGGGCAGTGCGAGTTTCTTATCCAGGCGCTCTGGGCTGGGGCATTTCTTCCAGCTTCTGAACATCCAGGGCTTCCGTCAGCTCAAGGCAAAGTCAGCATGTCGTTCTGGGCTCGTCTTGGAGGCCATGTAGTTAACTTGGGGTGAGGCTGGGCCTGAGCTTGAAGAACCTGGGTGTTGGTTCTGCCTCTGCCACCAGCTGCTCTGGACAGTGACTGTGCTACCTCTCTCAAAGTCCTCCCAGGGTGCCCTTGACTTGATCGTTTTCGAACTCCTGTGTGCCCATCTCCTCCTTGCCTTTGTTGGGAGCCCAGTTCTTTGCTGTGCTAGGCTGGGCCCTGGGACAAAGCTGATCTGCGTGCGGCCTGTGTAGAGCCTGGCCTGAAAGAGGCTTTAGACATCTGAGGAAGGATCTCTGTGTTTTCAGGAAGTGTTTGCCAGTGTCCCACAAGTGGACAGCAGAATTCCTTGCCAGGAGGTGGGCTATGGCCTGGCCATGGTGAGCAGGGATGGCTGGGTGGTTGAAGAGGAGGGTAAGGACCTCTCAGCCACTGGGTTTAGACCCAACCCAACTGTTGGGAACCGGTGATTCCTCAATGCTTTGCACTGCCATGCTATGGAAGTTTTCTTCAAGTCTGCTGTGGGGTTCTTACTGATGGAACTTCTGAGATTCTAGAAAGGAAGAGAATGGGCATTTCTGAACAACTTCTTGGTGCTAAGACACTGGGCCAGGAAGGACAGAAGGTGCCCTTAGGAACCATCTGTTTTGTGTTAATTGCCAGACAGGTGCTTTTGCTGACCCTGGGTATAAGGAGAGGTGAAGTTTGGGTGCCTGTGGATACTGATCTCCATATTGAAGATAGGAAGCTAGGCAAGGTGGGAATTGATGAAGATAACAAGTGGCAAGGGTAACAAGTAGTAACTGAGGAAGTGCTGAGTTGGTGGGTACTCATGCTCCAGGTCTATGCCAGAATTCTGGTTTTAGACTGAGGCAGAAAACCATATCCTCAAGGCAACTTCATTACTTAAAAATAACATCCCGTGGCTGACTTGTGCTCCTGGCTCAGCCTGTGGCCCATTAGGATTCCTGAACCCTCTTTGTCCATATTTGTCTCCTATTCGTTTTTGTGTCATTATCATCTTTTTCTAGAATGATTCCTCCTCAGTGATCAGCACTTCTGTGACAAGATGGGAAGAATCGAGAAAATACTGTTTAGAAATATTTTTCCATTTCTTAAAAACAGCCTTTTGGAGTTGTAATTTGCATACCATGTTTGAAGTATGCAACTCAGTGGAGTGTAGCGAACTTCCAGAGATGTGCGACTATCACATCAAGCTTTCTAACATTACCATTAGCAGAAGCGTGATCAAAGGGTACAATGCATGGGGCCTTTTTCAACCTACCTGAGCATATGTTTCTGACACTGTTGTCCTTAAGGAACTCTGTTGGCAAATCTTGACTTACTTAATGGTATACTTTTGCAAAACAAACAAACAGAACAAGCAAAGCAGTTGGAAGAATCTCAGAGTCTGGAATCTTAAGAAATCATTATCTACTTGCAGATCATTTCATTAATAAACAGATTATTACAAAAGTAATTATTGTAGAGGTGGCAAGTGCCGTTGGCTAATACTACATTGCTACCTTTTGGGACATAAAAGATGTCTTTTTCATTTTCTTTTCAGAAATCGCTTACACCCACAAAACCACTTCAGTCAATGAGGTAAGTCTAGATACTGCAAACCTCAGTTACCATGGCAAAAAGAGCCTTACCTTTTAATCTTCCACATTTACTTTATCTATTACTGGTTGACTTTTCTTCTTCTCTTCAGAATTCACTGCTTGTGGGGAGGATGTGTGCCAAGGTCCCATGCCTTTGTGAAAGTGGCTGCCTGTCTGGCGAGAAAGTCGCTGTGCAGTCATGGAGCCCCTGAAAGGGTGGGGTCTGATGAATCAAGGAGGTGTGCATTGCTGCCACTGGGGACATCCATCTTAGCCAGCCCAAAGGTCAGAACCTATCCTGACTCCTCTCTTGTATGGGCCAATTCCTCAGGGATGGCTTGTGGGATGGGTCCAATGCCCTCCCTCCTGATCTCACACTCTGTTCTTGGGTGTTAGATAGTCCAGCACAGAGACTTGGTCATTCCAGGCCCATCTAGACAGGTCCTGCCCATCAGGCCAACAACATAGTCCAAGTTGGAAACTCTTAAAATGCTCTTGAGTTCTATTTGTAAGAGTATGAAAGGCTAAAATCTGTACCCCTCTTTGTTCCTACAACAAAGAGCTAGATATAGATAAAATTACACCAGAGATTTATTTAGTATTTATAAGTTAAAAAAATAAAGTTATCAAACTTTCAGAAAAGGTCACAGTCTTTAGAGCAAAGCGTGACAGAGCATGCACAGGGGGTAGACTCAGCTCGAGAGAACATCATCCACATCTTGGTGTCTCGCTTGAGTACGTTGCAGTCCTTATGTCCAAAAGGTAACCAGCATCTGACTTCCATCCAGAGTTGATTGGTGGTAACCACGAGTCACACAGCACACATTTTTATATCTGGGTTTTTTCATTCAGCACTGCTGCCTATGAATTCTATGCTCCTGATTCTGCACTGTAGGAATCCAGTTTTGTGGTATAGTACTGTTGCACATACTGCTGTATGGTATTTATAGTATATAGCATCTGTTGTTGTATAGTATTCCATTGTATGAGTATGCCATGATATAGTTAATTTCTCCACTACTGATGGACACGTGGGCAGCGTCTGGTTTTTATGTGGTCCCTGGGAACATTCCAGGTCGCACTGGCTGTGAGTCGGGGGAGTGAGGGAAGGGTTTCTGTTGGAGTTGAATTGATGGATTATGGGAATACGAATTTCAGTTTTACTGGGTGGGATGAAGAGGACTTTCTGAATCGTGTGCCAATATTTGCAAGTTATGGCTGTGTGTTTCTAATGAGTGTATGTCTATTTACATCTACATTGTCAAATGTGTTGGCATGCAGTTATTCTTAACATCATCTCATTGCCCCTTTGATGCTTGTAAGAATTTCTAGTGATGACATTTTTTTGATGGTTGTATTAGTAGATTGCTCCTTTTAGAGATTTGTAAAACTTTTTAGCTTTTTCAAATAGCCAATTTTAGCTTTATTTTTCTTTACCCTTTTTTTCTTTTTCATATTTTGACCCACATCTTAATTATTTTTTCTTTTTTATCTATTTGCTTCAAGTTGGATGTTGCTTTCTAGCTCTTCAAAATAGTCATCAGATCACTGATTTTCAGTCTTTTTTTTTTTTTTTTTTTGGAAAAGTATACATCCAAGCGTATACTTTTTTTCCTGGAGGTATCATCTAAGTTCTTTTGCTGTATCCTACAAGTTTCTGCATGTTGATTCTTCATTATTATTCAGTTCAGAATATTTTCTAATTTCCCTGAAAGTATCTGATTTCTGATTTTTTTTTGGGGGGGGAACATGGGTTTTTTAGAAGCATGCAGTACTTTTCAAACATTGGAGATTTTAAACATGTTTCCTGTTGATTTCTGCTGTATTCGTATTCTTCTAACAGGACATATGCTGTGTGAGGTGAAGCCTTTGAAACTTGCAGGTTTGTTTTGTGGAATGTTCCATGCACACTTGAAATGAATGCAATCCGGCTGTTGTTGGGCTGCGTATTCTAACAAATGTCAATAAGGTCAACTTTGTTTATCACGTTGCCCAAGTCTTTATCTTTCCTGATTTACTGTCTGAAAGTTTGCTCTCTAAGTTGTGAAAAGATACATTTGTAATCTTCAACTGTGATAACGGATTTACTTTTCCTTTGAGTTCTTTTGGTTCTTACTTTGCATGTTTTAGGTTTTGTTTCTAGGTGCGTTCTAAGTTCAGAAGGTTAAATCTTTCTGCTGAATTGACTTCGTGTCCTTATGAAATGCTCCTCTTGATCCTCCGGACTGCTTCTTGCCTTCTAGTCTTGCTTTGAAATCAGGGAGCTAACAGCTGTCTTGGGGTTGGAGTTTTCATGCCACAGCCTTTTCCATTCAGCCTTCCTGAGTCTGTTGGATGCCCCAGAGTTGGGTCTGCTGTGTGAATGTATTGTATGTATGAATGAATGAATGAATGAATGAATGGATGTATGTATGTTGTTTTTCCAGGCAGACACTGAATTACTGAGTCCTCTTTGTTTAAATTGTGATTGTTTTTGGTGTTAATTGGATCCATACTATTTGTTTCATATTTGCTGTTCTGGGTTCTTGTCACCTTTCTCTTATTATCTACTCTCCTTTCATAAAGTGGTTTTCATATTCTTCTATTATTATTTTTTAACGAGAATTACTTATTTAGCTAAAAGAAGAGAGGGAGGGAGAATCCTTTTGCTGGTTCAATTGCTGAATGGTCACTTGGCTGGGGCTGGTCCAGGCCACAGCCAGGAGCCCAGAGCTCCATCTTCTAACGCTTTCTCAAGCACTTTAATGGGAAAGTGGACCGGCAACAAAGCTGTTGGGGTCAAAGCAGTGCTTCAGTATGGGTGTCAGCATTGCAGGTAACAGCTTAGCTCACTGTGCCACAATGCTGGTGGCATTTTTTTTTCAAGATTCTATTAGCTTCTTCTATCAGTGTGTCATGAGTTCTCTAGTGATTTGTTCAGTGTCACTCTAAAGCAGGGGTTGGTGGACTGTTCCTTTGATGGATCGGACAGTAAACCTTTCGGGGCGTTGCCAAGTCTCTGACTTTGTTCCTCCTTTTCCTTGTCCACTCCATCATATCTTTCTTACTCTTTTTCCACTATATCTTTTAAAAATGCAAAAATTGTCCTTAGAATCCAGGCTGTAGAAAATAGACTACTGGGCCTGATTTGGATGTTGCTAATAGTTTCCCGATCTCTGCTGGAAATTTCCATGTGTCTTAACAGAATTTATGCACCATAGCCCCTCAATTATTAATTTTACCACTTCCTGGATAATACATGGACTTTGGGAAGCTTTAATTCCTTCTTTCGCATTTTCTTAGAGAGATCTTCAAAAACTCATGAGAAATGCTTATCATGAAAAAACTGTATGGGTTCCAAAATTGTTTTGCAGTAAAATAAGAATCTTTTAATTCCATTTTCCCATGAACTTTTTTGAAATGCTTCACATTTTATAACTCTGTATGTTTGGAGTTCCACAAGATAGTATTGCTTTGATCTATACTAATTTAACATTTGCTTTCACATTCATAACATTCATCTCTCTCTGCATTATTCTTTTTAAATTTTTTTTAAATCATTTTGTTTTTTATTTGCAGGTTACAGAGAGAGAGAAGAGACAGAGCGAATCTTCCATTTGCTGGTTCACTCCCCAGATGGCTGCCAACAGCCAAAGCTGAGTTACTCTGAAGCCAGGAACAAGGCTCTTCTTTTGGGTCTCCCACATGGCTGCAGGGACCCAAACCTTGGGCCATCCTCCACTGCTTTACCAGATGACAAGCAGGAAACTGGATCAGAAGTGGAGCAGTCAGGACATGGACGGTCATTCACATGGGATGCTGGTGCCATTGATAGAGTCAGCCTGCTACACCATGGCATGGTCCCCATTATTCTTCTTCCTGCTGTGGTTGGAGTCATTTTAGCTGAATCACTTTGATTTTTTTAAAGAGTTTGTTTATTTGAAAGTCAGAGTGATAGAGGATGAGCAAGCCAGAGAATCTTTGTCTACTGGTTTACTCCCTGGAAGGCTGCAAGGGCCATTACTGGATAAGGCTAAAGCCAGGAACCAAGAACTTCATCCAGGTCTCCCATGTGTGGCAGAGGCCCAAACAGTTGGGCCATTTTGCATTACCTTTTCTGAATCCATTAGTAGGGAGCTGAATCAAAGTGGGATAGCAGGGACTCAAGCCAGCATCCGTACCGGGCTGCCGATGTCATCCACTGTGGCTTTACTCACATTACCGTAATGCCCTCGCCTGGTATTTAATTGTATATGTTGGATAATGTATCTTCTATTTGTTTCTTAAAATGTGTATTTCCCTTCATTTTAAGGGTATTTCCACCAGATGTAGAAATGTAGACTAGCAATTATTTTATGTTAATAGTTTAGCTTTGTCAGTCTGTTGCCTTCTGACTTTTGTTGTGGGTGTTGAGTAGGTCTTATCGTTATTTCCTCCAGTCTTCTTTTTCTTTGAAAAATTTTCTCTTGTGTTTTTTTCCCTTAGAGTCTTACTAAATCAAGATTTGTATAGTTATCTTTGTTGTTATGTGTCTGAATCATGTTAAAAGCTGTTAAATTCATATACAGATGTCATTCTTGGTTTCCACATATTGCTTCTGCTCTATTTCCTGTCTTCTTTGTTCTTGAGATTCAGCTTCCTTACATGAAGGAACTTTGAAATCCTAATGGAAAAGTTAAATTAAAAGATATTTATTTTGATATAATCTTTTAAATTCAGGCATACTTATTTTCAGAGTACAACTTTTCATTCACCTTTTAAATACCATTGCATACATGGAGTTTGATTTTTTTTTTAGATCAAAATAAACTTATCTGTAATTCCATTTTTCATGAATTTTTTGAAGCACACCAGTATGATTTCCCTCCCTCCCTCCTCCATTCCTTTCTTCTCTCCCTCCTTCTTTCTTTCTTTCCTCTGCTCTGCACTATATATCTCTCAAGCTCTTTCTCTGTTAATCTGTCTCATGTACGCGTGTGCATGTTTAATATTTTCCCCTCTGCTTCGGCTTGGTTATTTTTTTACTACCCTTAGTTCCAGTTTCTAATCCTTTCTTCTGGTAAACCTATCTATCATATTCCTAATTTTAGTTACTCTCTTCTCAGTTCTAGAATTATTGCCTGTCTCTTTTAAATGGATTTCAAGTCTCCATTTTAATGAAAATATTTATTAACTAACATTTTAACAAACTGTTACTAAAGTTGAAATATTTATTAATGCTAGGTAGGTAGTCTTTGATCACTCCAGAGTCTAGCTATCCCATGTCTCCTCCTGTAACATTCTTTACTATTGGTTTTCTTCAGGTCTCCAGGCATGCTGGGTCACGTTTTTGCTGAATTCTAGAAAGTGCTGAAGTTCTGGATGGTGTGGTCCTTTCTTTTCAGGTGACATTTCGTTGTTCTTTTCAGGAAAACAAAGAAGCGTCCAGCGTTGACACTTTTTGAGAATGGCTTTTGGGTTCCAAGAGGGCTGCCCAGTATCTGCTTGCTTGATGCCGAGTGAACAAAGTGGCTGTCATCTCAGCCACAGAGATGGGGTGGGGGTGACATGAACTTCAGTTTTCTTCTACTCCTGATCATTTGAGAGTCTTCCAGCTCTGACAGGCTTTCCAGCTCGTTACAGGTAGTTGGCTCCTGCCCATCCCAAACAGCATTTAGGAATCAGAAAATGCCTTGAGGAGCAATCTTAGGCAGACGCATGGCTCAGTGCTAGGTAGTGCCTTTCTCCAGCCCCAGGTCCCCCAGGTTTTGGCTGTCTCTGCAACTTTGAACTCTGCTTTTGGTCTGCTCAGACCCCAGGGCTGCTGTGGTTCTAGATCAATGTTTCTGCTCTGCCTCCGTGACACCCCCAGAGAGCTGCAGATGCCTGAAGGAAACCACCAGGGAAATTTCGGATTTGCGCACCACAGTTTCCTTCCCTGCAAGATCTTGGCCCCCAAGGCCCAGGCTGCCTTTATTGCTCTCTGATGACTCTTAACAGCTGTTTTCTGCAATATATTTAGCCTTTATAGTTGTTCTCTGCAGGACAGTTAACCTGACACAAGCTACTTTGTCACAGACAGAAGGCAAAGTCTCCTGAGATTTATTTTTAAAAGTGGTTTCCAGGACATGTCCTGAGGCCATCGCACATTTCCTGCTATCTCCTGCGTCTTTTTTGAGGCATCCCAACAGAGGGCTGGCAAGGCCGTTTGGTGCCTTCAGCGCCATCAAAAGTAAATTAGCAAGCTCCGTGGAGTGTGATTTCTAAGTATTAACTGTAAGTATTTTAAAATTGAGACGGATGTGCTGAGTATGATAATTCTTAATCAGATCATTCAGTTTACCATCATACCCTAGGAAATGAAGTTTGCTGTCTTTATATTGTTGCAACGCAGTCAGTTTCAAGTGCACCCACCCACACACACCCATGGGTGCACACACACACACTCGCCCCTGGGAATATCCACTGATGACTCTGCTATAAAGTTACATGAACAATGTCAAGCCTTAAGCCCCTATCTATGCTGAGCCTTTAGTATCTTCCTTTGGAAAATTGGAAAAGAAGGTGGGAGTGGGATGGGACCAAACTCATGCCAGGGTCACTCTGGCTGTGGTGGTCCATCTGGCCAGTCTGTCTTCTATGACTAAGCAGGGGAGTCTTGGTAAAATAGCCAGATGCTTAACTAGCTCTGAGTAACACGTTGTCCCTTGGGGCTGGAACTCACTCCTGTGGCTGTGGGGACAGTTCTCTGAGTGGACAGGGTACTGAACAGACCAGGCTGGAGCTGGGGGCTCTGGCAGGGTAGGAGCCCAAGGCAGGGGACCTCATGGGAACCTGAAAAATTATATTACCCAATGACAGGAATTTCAAATCTAGAGGTGGTGTTTGCTCATAAATGTCCAGAAACTCCAGATATTCCTAAACAGTGTGTCTTGTAAGAGATGTCTGAACACTAACCCTTCCTTTGTGCAGAGACAGCATCCAGATCTAAGATTCAGAGTTAGTTTCTGAACTTTCCCTGAGCCTTGGGTTCCCCTTCTCTTGTGCAGCAGTGGGTCCTGAGTTTGGCCAACAAGAAGCACTGGGAAGTGACTGAGGCAAAAAGGAGGTAAAAACACAAGTATTTCTTTTCCATCCTCTTTGCCTTGGAGTGAATTCTTCGGCAGAAATTCCAGCCTCCACTGTTCTCATGCAGGAACTAATGGTGGCTTTGGCATCGGCCAAGTGACCCCAGCTCAGGCAACTGTGCATATGTGTGTATGTGTGTGACACATATCACACATGTGCACTTGTGTGTTTGTGCATTTATGTTCTTGTGTATGTGCATGTGGGTGGCAGTAGCTTCCTGGTGTGTTTTCCTGTGGACAATCTAATATTTGCCACTGTTTTCCAAGCTTCTTCATAATGTGCAGTGCCAACAAGCTCTTTGCAGTACCTTCTGCTTAAAGACCTGGAGGGCTCCTACTTTCTTGTTTGGTTCCTGATTGAGTTGATACAATCTTCTACTTTTTGTATCTATATGAGGTTACTTTCAGAAATTCCTGGAAAAGGAAAGCAAGAGATACATTGACTTGGGTGCAGAAATTTTTAAAAGCAAGCATAACATTTAAATATGTTTTTCCATGGATTTTTGGAAGAACCTTCTTATAGACAACTTTTTTGTGCCAAAGTAAATTCATGCTTTAATTCTAATTCCAATACTTTTTTGAGTTCCCTCATGGAATTTAAGCACTAACAAACACATCTGCCTTCATTTCCTCTATTACACAGCACATGGCATCATTCATTCATTCAGAAAATAATAAGATAGTTCTCATCCCGCACACCAAGCACTGTGCCAAGGGATACAGACAGGAACAAAGCAGGGACTGTCTCTGAACTTGTATGATTCACAACTGTGAGGGCAGAACAGCATCAATGCCACCACTGGAAATGGGACGCTTTGTTAACTGCCTGACATAGGGCACACATGGAGTTGGCTTTCTACCTCAACCCTGCCAGTGGCTGTAGGCTGCAGGGTCGTGGAGCTTGGCTGTGCCTCAGTTTCCTCTGTTTAGCACTCAGTCTTCCAGTTCATGCCACGCTTGACTGTTTGATATGTTCAGTGAGCATGCTAATGCCACTACCTTGGGATTAGATAAATTGCTGCTGGAGAAGGAGCCAGATAGCCAGGAAAGGAACCCATTTCAAAGATGTTATCCAAATGGCTGCTAGGGGAGCATCCTTGAACACTGATGATGGTCAAGTGAGAAGGGGAGATGGGACAAGAAGCTCTGACAGCCAAACCTGGACAGATGGTTGCCCAGAGGAGCACCCAGTCTCCAGGCAAGTTGTGCGGGTGGCTGCTGAATGTCCCTGATGGCCCGCGTGTACTGGGACTGCTGCCTTCATTAGTGGGCCAAAACGTCACTTCCTCCAAGACACTCCAGGCACTGTCTAGTGCCCCAGCTTGGGAGTCTCCATTCAGTGTCATCGTTGTGCTCAGTGCCACCATCACTGCTCACGTTTGCTGGGCACCTTCATATTCCAGACAGCGTACTGTGGCTTCTGAGGGCAGAGTCTGGGAAGCAATTGTACCCATGGGGTTAGTTTCTCCAAATGATTAAGACTAAAACTTCCTGTGGCTCCCAGAGGTAGAAGGGAGGGGTGTGTGTGTGTGTGTGCGTGTGTGTGTAAACCTGCACAGGCCACAGAATTTTAAATCTGATTGTTTCAAATCCACCGAAGTCTCAAGATTAAGGTATGCTCAGTATGATTTTAGCACTAATTGTAATTCTTTGGTGGGTGGATTCTTTCATACTTTTCTTCATCCTACATTGATAAGATATCTACTCTGCAAAATGATTTAAAATCATACTTATTTGGTAATCTAATTCCAAGCAATTTTATTCTGTGTATCACCATCACTATTATTTCTAGTTTATTTAAATGGTCATAATCATTGTGAATACGGGGTAATGTGCAATGTTTGGATACGTGTTTATTCATGCAACCATCAGTCGAGCATATGTTCGGATTATTTGGCACTTTAAATAATTTTGTCGTGTTTTTACACATGATCTTAGCCAAAGGGCCAAGAAGTGATTTTATCATGTTTTTGTGGTGAGATCATTCAAAATTCTGTATTTTGAAATGATCTATGACAGCATTGTTAACTTGGATGACTCACCCTACTGACAGGAGGACACCAGAACTTACTGTGCCAGTTCATCTGCAGCTTTGTACCTGTTGGCTAATCAACTGCCACCTCTCAGCATGGTAAGTTTTGGTAAATTTGGCTTCTGCATGCCTTAGAGGAGCACTTGTGTTGGCGGCAGTCAGAGTTCAAAGGACCCCATTTGTCACGTGTTGCTCGTGTGTCCTTGAGGCTGCCCAGGGCTAGCCTGACGATGCAGCCCTGCTCCCCAGTCCTCCAGGCCCACTTCCTGCAGCCCCCTTTTCCTCTCTGCTTGGCCATGTTCTCAGTCTTCCTTAGGGCTCTGTCTGTCACCTCTTTGGATTCAGATTTAAATGGATCACTTACTTACATTTCATTCATAATTTTTAATCATTCTACAAACAACATTCTAATAGCATTAAACAATTGCAGAATCTAATAAAAACCAATCTTAACCTCATTGAAATCTCATTAAGAATAGGGCTGCTCTTTTTTTGTGTGTGCTAAATTGTTGGAGATTATTTTGTCTGGGTCTGTTCTGTTTGCCACGTCCGGTAGAGGAGGGGAGTGGACGGACTCACACAGTCTTTTCCCACTTCTCGGAATTTACAGGCAAAGGAAAGCAGCCCAGGGAAGGGAACACACTTTTCCTAACTATGACCTTCTGCCTTTTATTCCAGCTTTCCCTTTTTCCACAGTGGGGCGTAGGACCTGGGGTGGACGTATGGGCTGTGACCTGAATATTTTCAAGAGAGCAACATTCAAATGAGCAGTCAAGCGCTTCCTCAACTTCCTCACCCGATGCGGGGTCCTGGGCAGGACACGGGCGGGTTCGAGAGACACAGACATGGGTCTTGGCCCCTGGGAAACTCCAGGTAGTGACATGCAGTCTCCTGGAGAGCCAGCTGGATGTTTCCATGGCACAACCAAGCAGAATATCTTGCAGTTCTGTTTCAGTGCCAGCAGCAGGCCCTGAGACGGGCCCACCCCCTCCACTGTGGTGAACGACACGCCCTTCTGAGTGACTTATTCAGTGTTATCTGCAGATGCCTAGGCTGCAGAAAGAGAAGAAGGCAGCTCAAGCGGGAAACCTTTCCTAGGCTTCATCAACACACGTGTGCTGGCAGCTCTCCCTCCTGGAATCAGCCCTAGTGATTGCTCCCAGCAATCCTCATGCCAGCAGCATTGGTGGAGCACTTGGCAGTTTAGCACGTGCTTGCGAACCCATCATCTCTTCTCATGGTGCACTGTGGGAGTGGGAGAAGCAGGAGAACCTTGGGGCCTGAGTTGAGCCTGCCCAGATGCTGGCGCTGGGGGTGATGGCTTCGTTCTGTCCAGTGGAAGGCAAGCTCCACAGGGGTGCTGTCTCCACACAACAGCTTCCCCATGTAAATCCGTGTATAGTGCTGGGTGGGTCAGCGCTGATTTTCCTGCCTGGGTCATCTTTTCTCCTTGGGCTGAGCTCTGCGTTCTGCGCGTTCCTTCTTGCTCAATGATTGCAGGCTCCTCAGTAAGGATGGGACTCAGGCCTGCTACCGCCTGGCCACCTGGCTGCACCCTCCCCAGAACCTAGCTGCCGATGCTGACTGGATTTTCCCAGGTCCCACGACCCTGAGATCCCTGTAGCTATGTGTGCCCATCCACAAGCGACTCTAAAGATGGCTGCAGGTGCTGGAGGTGCCAGGACTGGACAGTGAAAATATTGGGATGCGCAGTGAAATGTTCATTTGTTTTATTTCCAGAACTGATTTTGCCTTCTTGCTCATGTCAGGGACATGGCCATGGCAACACACACATGCACCATCCCACCTTTACTGCTCAAAACCAGTGTTTTTTTTAATTAAAAAATTAATAAAAAATTGAGAGGCACAGAGAGACATAGGATATGGGGACACAGGGATCGTGATGGGGTGGGGTGGCAAGGCTCACTTCCATTGCTTCATTTACTAAATGCCTGTAGCCCCCAGGGCTGGGTCAGGTGGTGGCTGGAAGCCAGCAGCTCCATCTAGATCTTTCCTGAGGATAGCAGGATGGCAGACACTTGAGCATCACCTGCTGAAGTTGGACTCGGGAGCAGGCTCAGGGTGTGAATGCAGGTTCTGTGATGTGGTGTGGGTGTATTCCAGCTCATGGTTTAACCCCTCTTGCAAGGGTCAATCCCTCAAATCAGTTTTTTTTTTTTTTTAAAGATTTATTCATTTTATTACAGCCAGATATACACAGAGTAGGAGAGACAGAGGAAGATCTTCCCTCCGATGATTCACTCCCCAAGTGAGCCGCAACGGGCCGGTGCGGGCCGATCTGAAGCCGGGAACCTGGAACCTCTTCCGGGTCTCCCACACGGGTGCAGGGTCCCAAGACTTTGGGCCGTCCTCAACTGCTTTCCCAGGCCACAAGCAGGGAGCTGGATGGGAAGTGGAGCTGCCGGGATTAGAACCGGCGCCCATATGAGATCCCGCGGCTTTCAAGGCGAGGACTTTAGCCACTAGGCCATGCCGCCGGGCCCTCAAATCAGTTTTTAACCTTGGTAAGTAAAAGTAGTCTTATTTCTTGTCATTTAAGATAACACCCTGCCCCCTGACGTGTCTTTAATAATAAATTAATTAAAATCCAAACTCCCTATTTAGATCTGAGACTTCCTTTCCAAACAAGCTCTTCTCCTCTTTTATCTTCTTCCCTCTGAAAAAAAAAGTCAGGGTTCAAGGGTTCACCTGGCCACGGGCTCTCCTGCTGCTCCCTGTTCGCCTTCCCCTCCCGGGCTGCTCTGTCTTCACTTAGCCTTGCTGCTCTAGGTAATTCCAAGGTGTAGACTGAGCCTGGAGGCCTGAAGGACACTGTACATCGTAGCACGCAGGTGATGAAGAGGTGGTGGTGCGGTCTCTGGGCACCTGTGCCATGGTGGACACCCTGCCTGACAGCTGGTCTTCCTGTGGACCCTCTGGTTTTGTTGGCGTATACCTGACAGCTCAGCTTGACCTGCTATGGGAGGACTCCGCTTGTACCTGTCTCATGGACTGTGTTGCTTCACCTACCTGAAGCGGTGGCTGCTGGGAGAGCCAGAGTTCCTAGCTGACTGCTTTACTGTGCAGCTTCTGCTCGGCCCCTTCACCTGCAGCCCAGGTGTGGGCCTCCCATAGGAGTGCATCTGGGTCGTGTCCCGCTTCTGGGTATCAGGCTTTGATGATACTTTCTTCCTCTTTCACAACAAGGATGCAGGGAAAAGGAGGAGAGAAGATCAGGTTGCTAAGGTCATAGTTGCCAAACATAATCCCCCATTTCCCCACCTCACTCCCCAACCACCATGCACTGTGTAATACCCTCATCCATGGGGCACCCCAATCTCCCTAAGATGGTGTAAATCAGCCCCTTTCATGGGGTCAACTCCCCACGGTCCCAGCCTTGCCTGGTGGGCCCATTAGGAAGTAGCCAAGCCACAAGGGCTCCCATCACGTTCCCAGCCTCAGTTCCTAATGAGCCCAGCCCACTTACAATGGAAACACTTGCCAACAACTGAGCTGGTGAGTCCTCCAAACAGAATGTTGGCAAGTGGACACGGTTTCACATTTGCCATCTCAATGTCTGGGCCTCTTTTTGCATGCATTCAAACAAGGAAATCCTGAGCGTGTACTCTTCAGATGGGTTTTTCAATGAAATGCAAATTTGTATGAATGTGGGGCCAAGCCCCATGTCCACAGAGCCAGAGGCGGTGTGGGTCTGTCCTGTGTCATCCCCTTAAGACCTTCACAGTGCAGATGATGCTCGGGTGGCACAAACACCTCAGCTCTATGACAGTCCTCTTGGGGACTGGATTCAGGGCGGAGAGAGGGACCCAGGCTTTGGCAAGGAAGCACACACAGTTAATCTGCACTGCCTCGTACTTCTGCTCTCACAGCTCTGTGTGGTTCAAAGCTTGGCAATGTTCTGACAGATTGCATTACAGTTTAGACCAGCTGGTCTAAGGCCTCGCTGCTTTGTAGGGAAAGTCAAAGTGGAACCAGGACAGAGCTCAAGGGGTTGGGACAGGGGCTCCTGTGAGTCACAGGATGGACAGATGGGAGCCCAGGCATGTGGCTGCAGGTCAGGTGATACCTGGGGACAGCGCCTTGCTCTGCCATCTCCCTCCTCCTGGTGCTTCCCTGACTGTTCTCCCTGCAGACCCCACCCCTGTCGCTGCTGCATCCCACACAGTCCTGCTCGTCACCCTCTGCTGCTGGTTGGGGGGAGACTTCTGTCCTCCGTGCTCTACTCCAAGCCCCCTCACCTCTACAGCTACCCTCATCTCTCCTGCTCATTGCCATCTCTGCCCCCAGGGGCCCATAATGACTGGCCCGCTGGTGCATACAGGCCGGCCTTGCTGCTCTCTCTCTCTCTCTCTCTCTCTCTGTCTCTCTCTTTCTCCCCCAGAGCCTATGCCTCAGCCTGGCCCACTCTTTGATTTCATTGAGATGAAGCCTGGGTATAGCTCTCTCTCTTTTTTAAATTAACTGATTAATTATTTATTTTTTTTTTACAATCTTGACATACTTAGGGTAAAAAAGTTCAAGCACTACAAGAAGATGGGCAAGACAATTAGTTCCGTATTGTTTCCTTAATATATCTGATGTAAAAGGGGATTTTTAAGGGAGAAGCCCTTAAAAATCAGTCTCCACCCAGTCTCCCACCCACCCCAGGTCTCAAATGTGGGGCATGCTCCGAGGGTCCTGCTCAAATGGTTTTGATAGTTCATCAGTTCTGAATTGCTGCCACTCTCATCACTCCAAGCACGATGAGGTTGTTGGAGAATTCACTGGTTGACATAGTCCATCATGGAGTCTCCTTTTGCCCAGTATTTTCATTGCCAACATATAGCTGAGGTGGTTGATTGACCTGTTGTGTCCTCTGTCTTTTGATGGTTAGGGTTCTGAGTCCGGAAGCTCGATTGGGGGGATCCCCAAAGAAACTTTGTGTGAGGTGCTCCCAGACCAGATTCTTGTATGTACTAGCAAGCACAGGGCCCGGCACAGTCCATTGCCAGAATCAGCTGGTGGTTGCAATTGCTGGGTTGGTTCTGTTTCCATCCCTGTCTTTCACTGGAACCAATGGGTGTTGCAGTCCAGCCTGGTTCTGCCCAGCACATACTCAGCCCTCATACAAACCAGTGGTAGCTGCAGCCTAGTCTGAACGACCCATAATAACCCCCACCAGGCGCGCCCCCTACCCTGGTTTGCCAGTATGTATGGCAGACTAGTCCAGTCTGTCCCACATCCCCTTCTGCTCTTGTACATGTCAATGGGTATTAAAACCTTGTTCCATCTAACCAGCTCAACTCTCCAGCCTTCACAGATGTTGTTGGGTGTCTGTCTAGCCACCCCAGCCCCTGTCCTAGTTTTCGTGCCCTCCCATAGGGAGTGGTAACCCAAGAGGGAGGAGCCCACTATTTCCCTCCATTGCTGGGTCCATGCAGTTGGTGTGAATAACACAAAGGTGTGAAGAGAACAGCTCCCCTGCTTGGCAGGGCCCTGGGGAGCTTCCAGCTGTTTGGCAGGGCCCTACAGATTTCTCTCTGACTGCCTTGACACAGTTTCACCCCCTTTTCGCATGGACACTCAACCACCCCACTAAGAATTTTGTAATCTATTGTGGCATTGTTTGCCCCTGTGAGATGGCTTTTGCAACCAACATGAGCCTGAGAGTTAATGTTATTGATAATGTCATGGTGAGTGGGCCTTTAACTGCACACAGGAGTATAATTAAACCCATGCCATTTCTGGACACCTTATTGTGTGCCTACCCATTGCTCTGAAATCTGACCCAGACATTTAGCATGCTTTCTGGGAAATGGCTAGGCAAGAATTTTACAAACTAACGGAAGTGATGGGAGTATGGGCTGAAATTGCTATGACAAAAAAAATATAGCTACTGTGACCATAAAGGCTATCCTGTTACTGTGACCCTAAAGGCTGAGACTGTAGGCCTAAATGGCCAACTAATGTCAATGATCCTAATCCCCAGAAACCAAGGCTCCAGACTTTTTAACCCATACATAATTCAAGGTAGGGGTCTGGTTGTCACAGGCGGCACCAATGTTATAGCCCAGACCCGAGGAGAGCAGGTAGGGGCTGGCAAGCCGAGATAAGCAAGGAATATGGAATCCTTCCTCACTCACCTCTCAAGCTGTTGTAAATTGCTCCCTCCTGAGGCTATGTCAAATTGCCCCTAAAAGAAAACCTTGTACTGCTTCTGTATAAATAAAGCTGACAGCTTTCTCGCATTGTCCACAATGATCTTGGAATTGTAGTGGTCCGTCTCTCTTCTTTCTACACCTATTTCACACACCCTTCTCGAGCTCTGAACTCAGTAGGAGCTGGACTCCAGCACTCCCAGGCCACTCCCCGTCCCAGATTATGTACTCTCCAGGTGGTTCTGTGGTTTAATTTGACAGAATTAGCCCCTAGTGCCAGCTTCTGCCAGCTGATGCTGTGGCTAAGCCCCAACAACCCTCACCTGCTCTAATTGTAGATTGCACCAGTAGGAATAATCAGCCCAGCCTGGTTTTTCCCTGATCTGGTCCACACAAGGCGCACAGGTGTTGTAGTCCTGCCTAGTCTGGTCTGCCCCCATCCCAGCTCACACTCTCCAGTTATAGCTCTCTTTTTGTTCTCCCATCATCCACCTTGGGTCCCGGCCCCTTGTGACGATCAATAAGTGACAGCTGGGTGATAGATGACATCTTTCCTTCTCTCCATAAACTTAAAACCTGGTTGACATGAGTTCGTTTATATCTGAATCACCCTCATCACTCAGGAACGATCGGACGCAGCCAAATCTGAACAAAACCTGGCTAATTCCTCCTGCTGCTGCTTAGCCAGCACCTGCCGCCCACGCTCGCTCTGAAGCTGCGGCCCTGTGGCTGGGAGAAGAGGCTGAGTCACCCGGCACATAAGCAGGAAACGGTAGACATATCTTTATCTCTGGAGTGGGCTTCTTTGACAAGATTTCTTTCTTCCTTTCTTTTTTTTAACCTAGGTCTTTTTTTCCGTTCAAATCATAAAAAGAACGTGATCCTGTCGCAGAAATACAGGAATAGATCATTTTTCCCCTCAGTGGACCTGGGGCAAATTATCCAGGAAACGATAGCTTTTTTCCTTTTTCAGAAAATAAAAATTGAATTTTTCCAGTGGAGTGAGGATGATGGCACCTGCAATGATGATGGGTGTGTAGGGGAGACGTGGAAGGCCAAACCAGGTTGGAACATTCTGCCCTTCTTTTGCAACTGGCATGGTCACATGCGGTTTCAGTCCCTCATTCCCAAGGATTGCAGCCCAGTCGGGATCACCCGTGGCTTGTGGTGGGGTCGTTGCCACAGCAGTCCCACTGCAGTGCTTGGTCATTGATGTAGGAGGCCTTGCTTCCCAAATCGGGGGCCACCCACTTGTCCACAAACCCAAACTTAGGAGCTATCTGTGACTTCTCCTTCTGTGTGACTTCCTGCTGCCCCATCCCCAGGTCACCTACTAGCCTGTTGACTCAGTCAACTCACCTCACTCCGCCCCTGGACATTGCAAGATGACCACCCCAGGAGCTTCCTCTCAAGGTTCCTACTCCCTGGAGCCGATTTTTGTTCTCGTTTTTCCAAAATGTAATGATGCTTTCCAAAACTCTTCATGGACTCTGAACTGCACTTAGAGTGAAATCTGAACTCCTGAGTGTAGCCTGCGGATCTCTGAGGTCTGGCCTTGTTGCCTCCCCCTCCCTCCACACTCCAGCACCATGGCTTCCCCTTGTCCTTGGGCCACGCCAGGTCCTTACCCACCACAGCACGCTCTTGCTCAGGCCATTCGGTCTGCTGGGGACACTGTCCTCCCCTTGACCAGGTGGCTGGCTCCTTCCTTGGGTCTCAACTTCAACTTTGCCTCTGTAGTGAGGACTTCCTGCACCGCCCCACCCTGATGTGCGTGTGTTCTCTGCCTGCACTGCCTTTTCCTAGCTTCCTCTTTGCCTTTTGTACCTGGCTCCAGGCTTCACATCTTGGAACTCCTTGGCTGCCCACTGGCTTAGTGCCCTGCTCCCTGTCTTGACTGTGCCACACATTCAGGAAGGGCAATGCTCAATCTATCTAGCTCACCGGGGCATGTGCAGGCCTGGCAGGGGGCTGGGCACACTGCATCCAGCCTGTGTGTATATAAAGGCAGTTGGAGCAAACACTGAAGACCTCAAGAATGAGCCAGCCCAGTTTTTCATGCCGGGTTACAAGAGGTTGTGGAGGAGAAAATGCTGTGCAGAGTACACGATGAATGGAGAATAATATCAATGTTAGAGATGAACTGAGTTCATGGGAAGAAACAAGTGTATGTGAGGGGGAAGTGCCATGCTTGGGTGGGTATGTGGCACAGTGGCACAGTCACCGCTGGCCCACTTTCCCTCTGGGAGTGCCAGTTTGGGTCTTGGCTCCTCTCTTTCGATCCAGCTTCTCGCTAAAGTATCCTGGCAAGCAGCAATAACGGCTCAAAAGTCCTTCAGTCCTTGCTTCTTATTTGGGAAAACTAGATGGATTTTGGGTTGTGGCTTTTCTCTGGCCTGACTGCTGCTGTTGGCCTTGGGGAGAGTAAACCAGCAAATGGAAGATTTCTCTCTGTCCCTGCTTTCCAAATAAAATGAAGGTAAATAAAAAGACAAAAAGTGACAAGATTATTTATTATTTATATACTAAGTGACAAGATTACTTATTATTTATTTTGCTTTAAGATTTGTTTATTTAACTGGAAGATCAGAATCGCAGAGAGACAGGGAGAGAAAGATTGCCCATCTGCCGGCTCACTCCCCAAATGGCTGCTGACAGCCAGGGCTGAGCTGATCCAAAGCTGGGAGCCAGGAGCTTCTTCAGGGTCTCCCACGTGGATGCAGGGGCCAAGCACTGGATCCTCCACTGCTTTTCCAGTCCGTAAGCAGGAACTGGATTGGGAAATCGAGCTGCCAGAACTTGAAATGGTATACCTTATGAATGCCAGCACTGTAGGTGGAGGATTAGCCTACTACACCACCCTGCTGGCCCCAAGGTTATAATTATCATTGTTTTAAAGACGCTGTGCTTGATGGAAAACAAACAAAAAAAAGCAGCTCCATTCTCCTAATTCTGGAAGAAAAATTCCCAGGCCACTTTCTTTCAGCCTCGGCTGCTAAGAAGCTAAGCTTGGTATTCGATTGTCATGCAAACGACACGGATACCTCCACGCAGTGGAACAACATCCCGCCCAGAAAACACACGCCACTACCCAAGCCCCTGAAAACTCCACCGAACCGGGAGAGGCACAGGTCACCCCTTTGGCGCCTGGCTAGGGCCGCGGGGATTGGGGGAGATGGGGAGTGAGGGCTAATGGCCTGGGGGGATGAAAATGCTCCACCTTGGCTTGTAATTCCGAAAAACACTAAAAATCGGAGTTGTAATTCCAGCGGGTGGATTCTAATGGAATGCGAATTACCTTTCAATCAAGCTGCTCAAATACATTATTTAGCTAAATTAAGGTAAGAGCACCCTGGCTCCCCGGTGATGGCACCTTGGGGTCAAAGGCCAACTCTCCCAGCAAGCCCCCGGTGAGGGTGCGTCCTCCTTCCTAATCTCCTCTCACCCCTAAAGGTTTTCTCTGCTTTCCACACCTCCTTCCCCAGGGTCCTGACCCAGAGGGATCCAGGCCTGACCTTTGTCCTCCAGGAGAGAAGCCTCGTGGGGTGGGGCCCAGAGAGGCCCGTGGGTGGCTGTGCTAGCGCACCTCCCTGGATGCAGGTTCGGGGCAGAGGGCAGCCTAGCAGCTGGTGGGGTCAGGGCGAGGACGGGTGCGTGTCTCTTTCTTACTGACGACGAGTGCACAGATAGCAAGCTGAACGCGTGGCAGCTGCTACAGGCTTCCTGTCAAGGGGTTCCACCTGGAACCCTGACACTCTCAGCTCGGCCTGGCAAAGCGGTGCCTGGCCGAGGCCCAGGTAAAGGACATGCCACGTAGCTCTCGCGACCTGCGGCCGGCCTGCCAGCGAGCCGACCTCTCCCAGGCCGGGGGCCCGGCTGTGGACGCCCGGCGCGGGCCGGGTTGAGGGGCTCCGTGGGGCGCCCCCTCTCTCTCCCCGCGCGCCCCGGCCTGGCCAGGCGGACAGGCTGACGAGCGCGCGGCAGGCAGCTCCGGGCGGTGGCCACCAGAGGGCGCGCGCGTCGGCCTGCGCAGGCCGCCCTGGGCTCCCGGGGCCGCCAAGCATGGGGGGCGGAAGCCCGGTTTTGAGGGGTTCCTGGAGAAGCTCACCCCGGCAGCTACTTTAGCCTTTCCAGTGAAAGATTTCTCAGGAGCTGCTGGACTCCAGAAGCTTTAGCGTCGCCCGGCAGAGTTGGCCAAGTCCTTGTGGTGGGCCTGGGTCCTTGTGTCAGGCCCCGTGGGGCCCGGAGTGGCCTGGAGAGGCGGCTACCAGCTGCAGTGGGCCCTCGGCGTTCTGGAACCGGAAGATGTCGTGGGCCGCGCACCCCTGGGTGGACTCAGGCCGGCCCTCCGGCGCTGCAGAGGACTGGCCGCCCATGTGGCTCCGGGCCGTGGACCGTCTTGGCGTTCCCCTCAAAGTAGGTTAGTGCTTATGGCAAGGGACAGCGGAGGGGTGCCAAGTGGGCGTCCGCGTAAGGGAGAACAAACCTGGGGTGGAGGGGGAGCCCCCTGACTTGTCAAGAGTGGCTCTGCTGTGGAGTCTTGGGAGGCCCTGAAAAGTGGGGAGAGCGGGAGGTGACTTGGGGAATGGACTGGGGGCTAAGCCTGAAAATGCAAGGTGTCCCGGATAAGCTGTCTCTTCCGCCCCCATGACACGGCTCCCAAGGTCCTGGATGCAAGCTGGACCTGTTGTATCTGTGGCCAAGGTTTGGACTGTGCTCTTTCCGCTCCGTGTCCAGTCTGGCAGGCAGACTGCTCTCCATAGCAGTTGCCAGGCACAGAGGCAGGCGTGCAGGGGCAGGGCGCCCCGGGGACATGGTGCCTTCCCGGGGCTGCAGGCAGACGCTGGCCCATGTGCAGCAGGAGCAGGTCAGAGTGGGCCTGCTCGCGCTCCAGTCACCGTGGTGGCGGTGAATGCTCGTGATTACCATGGTTACCCGGAGGCTCGGAGCTCTGACAGGCAAAGGCAGAGCTGGAGAAGGCTGTCCCCTTGCTGTGCCCAGCCGCTTGGCTGCCTTGCAGGGCCGGGCAGGACCCTCCTGGGCTGGAGGAAGTGCTCAGCCAGACTTCCTGCTGCGGGGTACCCTTCCACGCCCCCCAGCCCCTGTCCTGGGTATGAGAGGGGCTGTGGTCGTGCCCAGTCTCACGGCAGTGTCTGGAGAGCAGGACGAGAGTGGCTGTCCCAGGGGTCGTGTGTTCACGCTGCCAGCTCAGGGCGATCACTCCCTGTCCAAGTAGGGCACCGGCCGAGGCACCAGCACGCCTGCCCCTGTTGAGGAGCTCCAGCTCCCGCTGGGTCCCGGTTTCCCCATCTGCAGAATGGGGTTAATGATCACTAATCCCCCTCACCTCCTGCCAGTCTACAGGGAGGATTCCTTAAACGAATCATTTTGTGCATTGCAATGAGCCGACAGATTTCACGTCTTTGGAGAAAAGGCCTTATTTATTATTATCATCAACTCATTGAGCAGAAATTCCATTTACCTCCTTTGCTGGCGCTGCAGTGCTGCGTGAACTGAGAACTGCATTACCTCCATGAGAGGATGGGGCCCAGCCCAGCCTGCGGGAGAGAGCAAAGGTTGTGCCCCTCCTCTCTGCCTGCCCCCAGAGCTCTGAGGGGAAGCCTGGGCCTGGGGGTGGGGGCGGCATGGGAAGAGCAGGGCAGGAGCTCCAAGTGCGGATGCCGCAGGAGTGAGTGGAAGGTTCTGGAACAGGGCGTCTCGTTGGAGTGGGAGTCGCTGGGCAGAAGGAAGCAGGCGGTGGCGGGTGCAGGCTGCCCGAGGGCTGGGGAGGGAGGCCTGCTGTGCAGCTGGGTTTTTCTTGGCGCGTTATTACCTCGTCTAATCACTTTAAAAATGAGAAGAGGCAGACACACAAAGAGGGGAAGAATGGAGAGGGAGAACTGGATCGCTTCGATGAGTCCAATGTGGTTTCGACGCCTCGCTGCTGTGTCGTCTGAGACCGGAGGTGTTAGTGGTTGCAGGAATGTGTGAGCTTGGAAGGCAGTTCCCTGTGTGCTATGCACCCGAGGGACTCCCTCCCCGATGCGTGCCTGCACCTTCCCCCTCGCACCTGCCAGCAGCAGGTCATCATGCCTTTTACAAGGCAGGATCTCCCCCGCCCCAGCTGAAGCTTGTTCTGCCCCTGCTAGCAAATGAAGCAGGAGTGCGAAGTCCAAAACAGCCCCCATCCCCACCCCGCCGTGGCAGAGATGGGCAGTTTGAGGACCTGAGTCTGCGTGCAGTTTGACTGTGGGGCTGGAGCCAGAAAGGGGAAGGAAGGACGTGGCCAGGAAAGCAGGGACAGGCACAGGCCGAGCACTGTGTCCCTCAGCGGCACACACCCTGCCTGCCTGTCGTGACCTCCTGCCAGAGCGCCGCTTGCCCCTTGGCCTGCTTTCTTTTTTTTTTTTTTTTTTAATTATTTATTATTTAACTTCAGTAATTACATTGTATTATGTGACACAGTTACATAGATACTTGGGTTCTCCCCTGGCCTGCTTTCTTGTTCCCAGAGTTCCTTGCTCCCCCTGGAGTATCTGACTGAAAGGTGCCCTAGGGGAAGGAATGTGTACGTATTTTTCCATTGGATGAGTCCAGAGCCTGCTGGCATCTGCTTGTGTGTGTCGGGGCTCCCTTGTTCATGGAATGAGTGAGAATTTGTGGCACTGGAGGCCCCTGACTGTCCACGGCACTGTCTCTGCCCGGCCTTCTCAGTGCTGGCAGCTCTTCCTGAACTGCAGGTGGGCTTGGCCAGCCACTGCCCTGTGCTCTCAGAACCACTGACACCCACACATCCTGACCGGGACATCCGGGCATAGTGTGTATGCATAGGAGGTGAGGGTAGCCCTAACCTGGCATAGCCCTGCCCACTGAGCAGGTGGGCCCAGGTAACACACTGAGAGGCATGGCAGGGACAGTCCTGAGGCTTGGTGCTCTTGGGTTGTTCCAGACTTGACACTATTGTGCAGAAAACAGTGGCTATCAATTGCTCATTCAGGTGGCGGCTCTGTATCTTGTTCCTGGGGATGTGGCTTTGAGCACCTGCTGCTTCACCACGTGGTGTTTCTTCCCAGCCATAGGACTGAGAGTAGAGGAAGAATTCCTGTTTGTTGCCTCAGTCCCCACATGCTTTCAATGGCTGGGAGTGGACCAAGGTCGAAGCTGGGAGCTGGGCTCACAGTCCAGGTCTCCCATGGTCACCGCTGCCTCGCAGGGTCTGCATTGGTAGGAAGCTGGAGTCAGGAACCAGAGCAACATCAAACCCAGGCACTCTGCCATGCACTGGCAGGTCTCCTTACTTAGTGTCTTCATCACTAGGCCAAATGCCTGCCTCGGTTTTGCCTTGGTGAGCTGCCGGGGGCTCTGACTGCCCCTTGCTTTGCATGAAGCTGGGATGCAAAGGCTGCTGTCCTGTTGGGCGCTTGGTACTGGCAGGGAAGGCTGGCTTGTTGGTCATCAGGCTGGGCCCCTGCATGTACACAGAGGGCAAGTGTAACATTCTCCAGCTAGGCCCTCCCTCCATGCAGAGCTTCAGGGACACATGCATGGAGGGAAATGCCCGGGAGTCATTCCAAGTGTCCTTACCTCCGACAAGGGCGCTGTGGCTTCCTGTTGCCCTCAGAGGAGGTTCCATGTGCCCTCATGGCTGGCCAACCTCCCTGTGCCGCTCATCCCTGCTTGCCCTGCTCCTGCTGTTCCGCCTGCCTCCTGAACAGGTGCTTTCTGGCCCCAGTAGAGCTTCTGGAAAGTTCTCCCTGTCTTATTCCTAGTGGGTTTCTTTTTGTGCTTTAGGTCTCAGCTGAGATGTGGACTCATGTGTGTGGGGCTGAGAGAGTTCGTCCTTTTGCCTGCATCACCTGGCTTCAGCCTTCACAGGCCGTGCTCAGCCATGCTCACAGGATGTGTTCACCGCTCTTGTCTCGGGCCTTCTTTGCTGGGACCTTGCCTCCCCAGCGGTGGCCTCCCTGAGAGCCAGGATTGTGTCCATTTGCTCGCGTCTGGTGATAGTGTGTGTGTGATAAGTGCTCCATATACAGTGGGTGATTCCTTGAGTGGCCAGCTGCGTGGACTCCAGGGGACTGAGCTGGCTCAACCTGGGTGGATGTGTGAGCCTGTCATTCTGGGACCTGGGCTCACAGACAAGCAGAGTGTTGCCCGTGTGGCATTTGCTTGGAAGGAGTGCTGCGTTCAGATGAGGGGGTTCCAGAGAGACTCAGGGTCTGTCCTCCCCCTTGTGACTTGTGTCTTTGTATTCCTCCATTTGGCATTTTTAGTCACTTATTTGAGAAGTAATGGGGGTAGGGGCCTGTCTTCCAATGACTCATTCGCGAATGTTTGCACTGTCTGGGGCTGGGCCAGCCCGGAGCCAACAGCAGAGAATTCAGATGTGAGTCTGCCACATGGTGGAGGGACCAATGACCTGTGTCATTCCTGCTGCCTTTCAGGAGCAGAGCCCGGTCCCAAACTGAGGCACTCTGATATGGGGTGTGAGCATCGCCAAGGGGCATCTTAACCTTTGCACCAAATACTCCAGGGTCCATCTTCCCGTTGGAGAAGGCGAGGCCTGGGGACCCCTAAGGGCCGTGCAAAGACCCCAGAGACATCCACGTGGTGGAAGGAGACTTACTTTGCATGTAGAGTGGGGGGGTCTTAAAGCAGGTGAATCCCCATTACTGGAGTCTTCCCCTTGGAGAGAATGGGGAATAGGTGGAAAGTAAGGTGGCTCAGCCTGAAGTGTCCACACATTTCAAAGTGACTTTGAAATCTCCTGAGGGGTAGCTGCAGCCAGGTGGGGGGCGGTTTTCTCTGGCTCTGCTGGAGTGTGTGTGTGTGTGTGTGCGCGGCATCTGGGGAGGGCTGGTTACTACTGAGCACCTCTTTGGTGGATATTCACTCAGGGTGAATACAGGATGGGGTACGGTCATTTGCCTCTGTTAGTTTGAGCACAGCCGTGTCACCTGTGCCTGTGAGTGTGCCAAGGCCTGGAATGCTTCTGTTTGGTCACTGCTGCTGCTGCTCCTGGCAGGTGAGTGTATCCCCTGGATAGCCATGGCCCTAGAATAAAGAGACACACAGTGTTGACCTAGCCCCAGTTCAGCCGAGTTCTGCCAACCGTAGCCAATCTGCTGACGCAAGTGTGAGAAGGCGTGAGTGTACATGCGGGTTACATGGTATCACAGTAGCGAGTCCTGACTAACAGCCGTGCTGGGGTTTCCTTGGAGCTGCTCCAAGCTGCCACCTCAGCACTTGCTCTGCTGCACACTGCTGAGGAATCGGGGGCTCAGGACAAGCCTTCCCTCTCCTCTGTAGACCCTATTCACCATCTCTTTGGAATGTGTATCTTCTGCATTTGCCAGTGATCAACCAAGTTTACAGAATTCTCTCATCCCCCATAAGCCACTCCTGTAGATGCTCAGACCCACCTGTTATGAAGGAGGAGAGTTGTTTCTATCCTGGAAAGACATCAGGTTGACGAGAGGACTGTGAGGATGGGACTCAGATAGGCAGAGAGTCCTCTGAGACTGTAGCAGATGGGGTCCTGCTCAGCGCCGGGGTCTTCCAGAGAGAGCCACAGTGGGAGCGGCTGAGTGCTCAGCGGACCCCCCCACCTCCCCTCTCCGGGCTGTGTGCTGTGGTGTCAGGAGAGCCGCTCCGAGAGCGTCACTCCCTGCAGCCTGGTGCACTGATGTGCTGCAAGCGGCTCCCAGCGTCTGCCTGTCCTCTCCCATCACCCCGAGATGACAATCTCAGTCTAGCAGGTCTTGGTGTAGAGAACAGCAGGCAGACAGGGGTCCAGGCAGAAACAGAACAGAAGGCGTCAGAAGCCCCGAAAAAAGCATGAAGGGGCTAGGCGAGGGGCAGATGAAATAGCACAGACATTTATATGGGTCTCCCTTACCTCTCAGGACAAAACAACTATGAGATAAGAGAGGCATGGATGGGAGGAAATTCTTTCATTTTTCACATTGCAAGCCAGAGCGATCCAATAACCTGTTTATGAAGAACAATTAAGAAGCTCCATGAACTCAGTAAAGAGGCTGTTACAAAATAGATCGGATGGTTTTGAAAGGCCGGGATTTTCCACCTGCTTTTTAGGTAAAGCTGTCACCTAAGCAGTAAAAGAATTTTTTTTGTTGCTTTTACATTTTTCCCTTTTTTTTTTTTCAAAAAGCAGTAACTGGCAGTGGCGGTTTGTTACAATTGGCAGAAAAAGTTGCCACTTTTATTTAGGATTTGGAAATGCAATCAAAGAGGGGGCAGATGGGAGCTCGAATCAAATGAAGCTTAAACAAGTGAAAAGAAAAATCTCGGCTGGTCTTTTAAACAAACAAACACAAAAATTACAGCTCCTTGTTGTTAATTTGAAGCTGCAAAGAATCTGACACTCACACTTGATAAAACGGTGCCAAGGAGAAACCGTTGCTACTTTGTGTGTGTGAATGTGTTAAGGACTGAATGTTCTGATCATGTTTTAAAAGTAAAATCCCATTGTTTTTCTTTTTTTTTTTTGGAAACTCTTCAGTGGGGCCTGGCCAGCTTAGCACGTGAGAAAGCACAGTGAAATTTCATTCTGTCGGCTTCAGAGGGAGCGGGCTTTCTGGGGATGGTTTGCATCAAGGCAGGAGCAGCAGACGCGGGCCAGCTGCATTCCCTGGCTCCATGTCCGCTGTGATGTATGAATCCTGAGTATCGCCCTGCACCTAGGAAGGCTCCCACGTCACTAGCAGGATGAAAAGCTTACTGTCATCGGGAAATTCCTCCGTCTGGTTTGTGGCTTTAAGAGTTAGGATGGACGCCTGATGTCTCCTCCCCAGGAAGACAAGTGGGAAGACCTCATCTGCCCCTCTTGTACCTAGGCACCTGCGCGTTCTACCTGAGGAAGACAGCATGACCAGCACCCTTGTTTGGAAATCTAGAGTGAAGAAAGGGACAAGGTCATCGTTGTCCTTGGGGACGAGGATGGTGTCTAGCAGGAGTGGCCATTGGCAGTTAGGCTAATAGAAAAAAATCCGCGAGAGGAACATAGACTCACAGATGTGGCAGGACGCCATGCACACGGCATCTTATTTCCTCTGTACACCAGTGGTACAACAATGGGTTTCTTCCTTCTTAAACAATTTTTTAAAAAGATTATCTTGATTGGCAAGGCAGATTTACAGAGAGAAGGAAAGAGAGAGAAAGATCGTCCATCTGCTGGTTCACTCCCCAAATAACCACAATGTCTGGAACTCAGTTGATCTAAAGCCAGAAGCCAGGAGTCTTTTCTGGGTTTCCACATGAATGCAGAGTCCCAAGGCTTTGGGCCATCCTCTGCTACTTTCCCAGGCCATAAGCAGGGAGCTTGATCAGTATCTCTCTATGGGATACTGGCACTTGCAGGTGGAGGATTATGCCATTGAGCTATCATGCCAGCCATTTCTCCCCTTAAAATTTTTTTAATGATTGTGCTTTGACTTCACACATAATAATTCTACACATTTGTGGGATACATTGTGCTGTTTGGATATGTGCACATGATTTGCAGTGATCAAATTAGGATCATTCACAAGTCCATTACCTCAAATGTTTCTTCTTTGTTCTGGGAGCAATCAACATCCCTTCTCTTAGCTACATTGAAAGCATAACGGACACTGTGAACCTGTCTCCCTGCTGTGCCACAGAACACCAGGACAGCTGCGGCTTTGTCAGTGACACAGTTTGGTTCTGCTTAGTGATGGACGGAGCACTGGCTCTCACCTCATTTTGCTCTTGGGGATCTGTGTGGTTGAATTTGAGGTCATTACTGTGTGTCACCAGGAAGCCGTGGGATCCCTCTTGGATGTGACTCAGCCTTTCCCAGGGGTCTCCTCCCTCCACATCCTGCCCTCACTGGGCCCTGGGTTTGTGTCTCAGTGACCAGTGGCCTCTGTGTTGTGTGCCTCCTGGGACCCAAGCAGACTTGCTCTCTGCTGCTTCCTGTAAGGACATGGGGGCAAGGAATGGCCTCTAGACCCTTTCCTTCCATGTGTGCTCCCTTCTGCAGCCTGACTGGTGCTTGCCAGTGTCCAGGGGAGCACTCAGTCATGGGAGGAGAAGTGGGAGGGAGAAGCAGTGCAAGCTGGAACTTTGCTTAGTGAAACATTGTCTCACTAAGAGGTGTATTTCTTATTCATGAGGTTTCATAGAAGCGGTTGATATTTAAGTCCTGGAGTATGAAAGTGCTTCAAAAACTCCACAGAAAACGCATATTAGGAAGAAGCTAGGCATGGATCTCCAAGTCGTTTCCATACCAAAATAGACACTGTTTAATTTCATTTTCCATGAACCTTTTGCAATACCTTCTTAAATGTGGGTAACAAGTCAGACAGACTTGCAGTTGACTCTCGCTTCTTCTGGCTAAGAACTTTGTTCACCTTGGCCAAGACTCTTAACCTTGGTAGCCCTCAAGTTCCTCATCGACTGAGCAGGGAGAAATAGCCACCTTGCAAGGGGATAGTGTGGGGATCAAAGACAATAATGTATGTAAAGTGCTTGGTGCATTACCTGGCACTTAATAAGTGCTCAATAAATTTTAATTCCCTTTCTCCCTTCTCCCTTTTCCAGTTCAATCAGGCATTATAATAGATGTGTTTCCTGTATAGTGTAAAGCTTTTAAAAGTGCATATAAATCAATTAAATAGGGCCAGGCTATAACTGATCACATAACATTTATTTAAAAGATCCTGGCCAGAGGGGGAAGATCAGGGGCTTGCAGAAACCTTTAGTGATTCCTGAGAGACAGCTGTTCAGGTGGGGACTCCTGTGACGCAGACCTGTGCTGCCTGGGCCTGGGCAGGCTGGGGTGTGGGCTGTGGACAAGTGTCCTGGCTGCTGGGCTGGCCCAGTAAAAAAGACAAAATAACCAAGGGCCTGTCTCCCCAAGGACTGTGGGGTGTGTGACTGTGCTTCTCTGTGAGCATGGAAGCTAAACTCCCTGACTCAAGTTCTGACCTCACCACTTCCCTGGTGACCTTGTCCCTCCAGCTGCTGGGGGACGGGGGGCTGACCTGGAGGGCAGAGGCCCTGAGGCCTTTTTTGGATAACCTTGGAGACAGTCTAATGCGTGGAGGAGATGGGGGTGGGAAGAGATTGAAATGTCAGTCACTGGGCCCAGATGTGGAGGAGACTCCTGGGATTCCTACCATAAATTCTAGTCTGTCTGCCTCCCAGGGACAGATGGGAGCTCTTCTCACACATGGCTGCTTGCTCCTCTGTGCCCCGGCTGGCCTGTGTTTTGAGTGGAATTCAGAGGAAGAATTATGCAGAACCAGCCACCTAGCAGCCTATAGTTGTGGCTGCCATTCTTCAAGGTTGGGATCCAGGACTTCCTCATCACTAAGCCTACTGGCCTTCACCACCCTGTGCTGTTCCCAGGGATGCTGTGGGGACTGTGGTGCCCCTGTGCACTCCCCAGGGATGCTGTGGGGACTGTGATGGCCCTGTGCATTCCCCAGGGATGCTGTGGGGACTGTGGTGGCCCTGTGCACTCCCCAGGGATGCTGTGGGGACTGTGGTGGCCCTGTGCACTCCCCAGGAATGCTGTGGGGACAGTGGTGGCTCTGTGCACTCCCCAGGGATGCTGTGGGGACTGTGGTGGTCCTGTGCACTCCCCAGGGATGCTGTGGGCACGGTGGTGGCCCTGTGCACTCCCCAGGGATGCTGTGGGGACGGTGGTGGTCCTGTGCACTCCCCAGGGATGCTGTGGGGACTGTGGTGGTCCTGTGCACTCCCCAGGGATGCTGTGGGCACGGTGGTGGTCCTGTGTACTCCCCAGGGATGCTGTGGGGACTGGTGGCCCTGTGCACTCCCCAGGGATGCTATGGGGACTGGTGGCTCTGTACACTCCCCAGGGATGCTGTGGGCACGGTGGTGGATGGCAGGACTTGTGCTCTCCGTGGTCTGAATGTTGACAGGTGCCTCTGCGTGGCTGGTGAGCAGAGACTCTGATGGCCTTTGCTCTACACTGTCCTCTGTGGTATTTGTGCAGCAGAAAGCCATTGATTGTAGAGATGGTGTTATCATTTTTGTTGTCCTGTGTGGTAAAAACAATCTCTCTCTTCAGGACACAGGTCAAGTGTTGAAAGATTCAAGTTTCCTAAGCTTGGGGCCTCTGAGGTGGGAATCAAACCTCCTGTGTGTGTAGCATTACTTGGGTCCCCTTCTGTCACCCCACGGGACCTGGTCCTGCAGGAAGAATCAGTGCCAGTGGGCACTCTTCTGGTTGCTGCAGTGTGAATGGTGAAGTGACCGGGTCTCGTTTCTGCTGACTTCCACAAGGCAGTAGCCGGTTAACCTGTTAGCTTTCAGGAAGATGCAGTCTAAGAGGCTTTGTACCTCTTGGTAATCTACTCCTCATCAAAGGAGGCCAGAGGCCAACCATGACTTTGGAGCAGGAGGTGGGTGAGGTTATCAAGGTTATGCCCTGTGGTTCCAGACTTGGCTACATTTTTTCTCAGTGAGCTGGCTCTTCATGTTGGAGGGCTGTTCAGGGTTTCTTGCTCCACATGACCACTACTCTGGGGTGAGACCAAAGGGGGCTGTGAGGCAGGGTGGTGAGGACTCACAGGTGGCTTTCCTGGTCCATCATGCCTGAGGAACTCTCATAGCTCCCTCCAGCCCCCACAGACCAACAGGTTTGGAAATGCTTGGCTTACTGGTTTCCCTGGACCCAGCTTCTCCTGGCTGAGCCTTCCACTCAGGTGGCACCTGCCGTGGGTTCCAGAGGTGCAGTCCCTCCCATCAGGTTCTGAGAGCAGGGCTCTCGCCCCCAGCAGGGTCTGGAAGGCCGAGAAGCTCATAAGCTGTGGCACAGAGAACATGGCAGCTTTCTGTACCAGGGTCGTGAGACGCTTCTTTCATCTTTTCAGGCGTTTCCCCAGTTGAATGAGTGGTCTGCGGTGCCAGGAGCCTGCTCATCTGTCAGTTTTGACAAACAGCAGAGTGTACATTATTATGCTAAAAATAGTCAGCATGGAAGACAAGGCTCTCATGGCAGCACCAATGAAGACTTAACATTCCAGCAGGCCCCCTTTGCTGGGAGGTGATTGACAAAGTAATTTTCCGCTGTATTTTAATATACCAGAGCACATGGTGCACACCAGCGGGCCCTGGAGGCCCGTTCCATCACTCAGGCCCTGTCCCCAGGCCTCTTCCCAGGGTGTGCTGTCGACGTAGCCTCTGCCAGTGGCCATTGTTACAACGGGAGAGTCCAGCAACGACAATGGCTTTGGCACTGCACGGAACACCGGGAGCCCAGCATCGGCAGTTCCTGGTTGACTGGAACCAGTGCTTGTCCTAGGAGCGCTGGGAGCAGAGAGGCCATGGTCAGGAAAACTGGGAACCAAGTGCACAGTCTGCGGGCTGCATAAGGGCCATGACCATAGTGTCTGCCATTTATTTAATTGATTTTTCATGGACCGATAATAATAGTACGCATTTCTGATATATAACATGATGTTACAATATATGTGTGTAACACGAACTTTCGAATCATACCAATCAGCATATTCCTCACCTCACGTGCTTATCATTTCTTCATGGTGAGCACATCTAGAATTTATTGTTTGAGCAATGCTGAAATGAATGGCAGTTCACCTGCCATCAGCTAGAGCCCCACCCTGTTGGGCAAGCAGTCACCTGGAACCAGGTTCCTGCTATGTAACCAAGCGTCTCCCCTTCCCTGGGCACTCCCTGTCCCCTCTGCGTCCCCTCACCCCTATTCCACTCTCTGCCCTGTGAGTTCCACTTGGTAAGAGCTCACCAGTGCCTTCGCCTGTGTAGTGAGGCTACAGCAACAACAGACTCAAGGATCATTTCTGAGGTACAGAAAGCTGTTTTTCCCCCAGTTCTGGAGGCCTGGGAGGTTCAAGATCAAGGTGCCAGCAGACTTCGCTGTCTGCCGAGATGGCAGCTGTTCCCAGCGGCCCCTTACTGCTGCCTTCTCCAGGGGGCAGGGATGCTGGGCCCTCACGTGGGGCAAGGCAGAGAGAGGCCAGCCGAGCCTGCACTGCATGAAGCCATTCGGGTCAGGGCCTTCCCTGATCCTGTGCTTGAGGCAGAGCCCACGTGGCTTCATCACGTCTTGAGGTTCCCCACCCCCGCCTCCTACTTCTGTCATGTTGAGTTTACCAGGGGACACATTCAGGCTACAACAACATATGAGTGAGCTCACATAGGTATGTGGCTTTCTGTGCCTGGCTCGTGTCCGTTAGCCTGGTGGCCTCTGCACTCATCTGTGTCAGCAGGAGTAGTATACCATTGTGTCTGTAAAGACATGAGGTTTTTGAAACATGCCCATTCCTTCGGTTGTTTCTCTGTCTTGGAGACTGGGGCTCACGCTGCCATGAGCGTGATGGCCCTGCCAAGGCTGTCTGTGACCAACTAATTGGAAACATGGCCAGAAGTGGCATGACTGGGTCCTACGGCAGTTTTGGTTTTAGTTTTTTTGAGGATCCTCCCCACTGTTTTCTTTTTAAAGATTTATTTATCTATTTTTATTGGAAAGTCAGATTTACAGACAGAAAGAGAAACAGGGAAAGATCTTTCACCTGCTGGTTCACTCCCAAGATTGCTGCAATGTCCGGAGCTGAGCTAATCCAAAGTCAGGAGCCAAGAGCTTCTTCTAGGTCTCCTATGCAGGTGCAGGATCCCAAGGCTTTGGGCTGTCCTCAACTGCTTTTCCAAGCCACAAGCAGGGAGCTGGATGGGAAGTGGAGTAGCCGGGATATGAGCCAGCACTCATATGGGATCCCAGCGCATGCAAGGTGTGGAGTTAGCTACTAGGCTATCATGTTGGTTCCTCTCTACTGTTTTCTAAAATAGCTGTATGGATTCACATTCCCAGCCACAGTGTTCCTGGACCCTTGTTTCTCCACATCACCACCACTGCCTGGTCTATCTGGGGCTTTCCAGGGGCCAGCCCAGTTTACTTGATTGGCCACATGTGGCTTTCACATCTACCCACCCCGAGCGGTGGTAGGTGCTGTTGATATGCAAGGACACAGAGGCATATTGAAGGCTCCCAGGAGGATTCCTGGTTCTGACAAGCACACAGGGCTGGGCCAGGGAGGTCTGACCTGCAACTGTAGGCTGGACCCTGGCTTTTTTTTTTCCTACTCTTTGGGAGAAAGAGGAAGTGGTAAGAATGGTTTCAAGGGGGGAGAGTGCCATTCAAGGTAGCAAGCTGAAGATTTCCATGGGATTTTCCTGTGTGTTGTTTGAAACACTGATGAAGGAATTGTCTGTTAATGGAACCACACCACTGCTGAACCCAGTGTCTGTTTTGGATGAGTGTTTGTGATCTTGGAGAAGCAGAGCTGGGAACGGATTCTGCTTCCTTAAGGGACCTCTGAGGTTCTGGGGTACTGACAGGTGGGGAGACTGAGGCAGGGCTACATCGGTCACAGGTTTGCTGGGACTTGGAGCACTTGCAGCTCAGAGTCTCAAGGGAGCCACATCTTCAGCTCTCCCTAGTGGTGTGTATCTTTTTTTGGACAATGCAGGTGGAAGAGGGTCCCCTTTGCCAGCAGTTGGGAAATTGCCTTTTTTGTTTTTCTTCCCCAATTCCAGGGGGAGCTTGTTTGAGGGAGAGGAGAGCCAGGCTGGCTCCCTCCGAGGCCAGGTCTCCAGCTTCGCCTGGGATTTGCCAGACGGCCACAGATCATGGCCTGATTGGAACTGATCTTCCCCCAGGCGCTTGACTCCATGCCTGCGAGGTGGACAGACCATGATGTACCAGGAGATACACACATGTCAGTCTCTCTGCTGTCCCTCGTTTGTCAGGTCCTGATGCTTCTTGACACCCCACGGCTTGTGTAGGCCTGAGTGGAGGCACCCTGGTGGGCAGGACTGAAGCAGAGATGGTTCCCAATGATCTTGCATCTGGGGAGGAGGCCGCCCTGGCCACAGAAGATTCTAATTCCATATAGGAGATCTCTGATTAGTGGAGACACCTGCTGTACCCAGGACACTGCCCTTTGCTGCAGGCCATTCTGGGTAGGTTCCACTCTGGCACTTGGCAGGTGTCCTAACCCAGGCATTTGGGCTTTATGGGAAGTCCAGGAGTCTCTGAATTAATATGAAGAATACAGGGTTATGTGCATTTTCCTGGAGAGTGAAAGTGGGGAGGGGATGAGGTGGAGCTCCCTGGCTTTTCTGCACTCTCTAAGGAGTTTATGACCTAAAACAGCCAAGGGGCCTTTGGCTTCTGTTCAAGGCTGTTGGGAGTTTGCTGTTTTGGAACAAATCAGGGACTAACTGCAGGATTCTTTTGGAAAAGAGCTGCTCTGTCACCTCTCTTAGGCAGCACTTTCCCCATGCTCTTCTCGATTTTTCTGTATTCTTCCTCTTATCTCCATCAAGGGCTGATTGGTAATGGAGAGTGGGTCTGGCACACAGTGATAGGAGAGAAGGCTTGCTGGAAGAAGCATGGGCACGCATGGAGAGTGGACACAATTAGCCCGTAGCATTGACCACACTCCTTCCTTTCTGTCTCTTTCTGAGCGAATGAATGATGCCATTTTCCAGAGGATGGCAAAGAGCAGATTCAGGTGCGCAGTGTTCTTGTCTCTCCACAGACGGGTGTTCTGGGAGATAAGCCATGTCACTTCCTGTGCTGCAGACGGCCTCGGTGTTCTGTTCATCTTCCCAGGGATTTGCAGAGCTGTGGTGGGAGGCACCTGTGGGTGCCAGGCCAGGTCTACAGCATGGATGCAAGACCACCACTGGCAACACTGTCCTTCGATCCTTCCCTGTGCTTCCCCTGCCAACTGCTGCCCTTCTCAACTTGCTGCTACAAGAGGGAGGCCTATGCGCTGACATGTAGCCAAGACACTTTGAGCGACCCTTGCTCTTGTCTCCTAGTTTCTTTTTCCTTTCTAAAAAATACACCTTTCCTTTTCTTCTTCTTCTTATTTATTATTATTATTTTTAATCAAGTGGCAGATATCCATCCTATTCCCTGCCCCTCCCCCCCGACATATAAAAATTCCATCAGCTGACACACTCTTCAAGTATGTAGAAGCAGTCAATCCAGACTTCCCACATGGGTGGCCGGGACCCAATGACTTGAACTGATTGTTGCCTCTGAACGTGCATGATCAGAAACCCGGGATTGGGAAGATTCAACCAAGATTCAAACCCAGATATTCTGTGAAGAAGTGTGGGCATACTGAATGACAGGGTCTGGCCCTATCATAACTTAATCCTTTTTTGTTCTTTGCTATTGTTTATTTACAAAGCAGAGAAAGAGCGAGAGAGCGAGAGAGAGCACTTCCATTCACTAGCTCATTCCCCACAACCACTGGGAGTTAGACCAGGTCAAAGTCAGGATCCTGGAACTCGGTGTAGGTCTCTGACATGGGTGTCAGGGACCCCAGTGCTTGAGCCATTCCCTGTCCTCTCAGGCTGCACATTAGCATGAGCCTCGGGTTAGAAATGGAGCCAGGACTTGAATCCAGGTGCTCCAATATGAGATTTGGGCATCCCAAGCAGCAACTTAACCCTTGTGCCAAAGACATGCCTCTTGACCCCTTGTGTTTAGATGTAGCTGACTGATGACTCCTTGACCTTGATGGCAGAAATGGAGCTCTTTGTCTTTGAACTGTGGTTCTCCTGAGAACATTACATTTATTTCTCCCTGCCTCCCTTGACTCTTCAAATCTTTCTGGCTGCTTCAAATGATCAGCTGCCAGGACTGTGCTTTGGTGCCTTGCTGGGCTCTTCCTGTTCTAAAAGCACATTGCCCCAACATGTGTCTTTGCTCCGTCAGTCAGCTTTCCTCACCACCTCACAGGGTACCTGCGATGCCTGCGGCTGGATGCTTGCCAGCACATCTATCACCTTCCTACTTGTATACATTATGGTCTCCTCAAATCCTAATTTTCTTTCTTTTTCAAAGTTTTATTTATTTTTATTGGAAAGGCAGGTATGCAGAGAGGAGAGACAGAAAGGAAGATTCTTTGTCTGATGATTCACACCCCAAGCAGCCTCAATGGCTGGAGCTGTGCCAATCTGAAGCCAAGAGCCTGGAGCCTCCTCCAGGTCTCCCACATGATTGCAGGGTCCCAAAGCCCCGGGTCATCCTTGACTGCTTTCCCAGGCCACAAGCAGGGAGCTGAATGGGAAGCAGGGCTGCCAGGACTAGGACTGGCGTCTACATGTGATCCTGGCACATGCAAGGTCGAGGACCCCCCAAATCCTACTTTTGTAACAATTACAGCAACTCACTTGGAATGAATTTGTCCACGCTCCTTGCGTTCCCAGGGTCTTTTGCCGCTGACTACTGGGAGACCTTGTAACTCCTGACACCCTCTTCTACCTGTCACTTGGCTGATGCCATCGTGAGAAAATCTGGGCCACTAGGAATGTCTTCTTTGTGTTGAACCAAGATCTGCCCCCAGAATCTGTTCCCACTGACATGGTCCTCTGGGGTGGCGCCGCGCTTAGGATCATGGGCTTTGGAGTCAGTGGAGAGGAGTTCAGACTCCAGTTTTCTCATTTGTTGGCTGTGTGACCTCAGGAAAGTTACTTCACCTCTAAGCATGAGTTCTCTTGCTGTGAAGTGGGGATAATAATAATGCTTATTTCAGAAGGTGGCTGTGAAGATGAAAAGTCTTTGAGGCACAGAGTGGGCGTACGTTTGGGAATAGTAGCTCTTGTTATAATTTTACTTTCTACCTCTCTTAAGCTTCTCATTTGGCCTTAAATTGCTCTTATTTGGTCTCATTTTTCAGCTGTATGTCTGGCCCACTCAGCCATACTGGGCTCTGGGTGGGGATGACAACAGCCTCATTTTTTCCCCCCATTCCATGAATTGTGGCAGGGTAGGGCACCATGCACACTCCTTGGTGGCTTCTGCATTAAGCCACACCAGTGGGCAAACACTTGCTCCCTAAGTTGGTGGTTTCAGGCAACTTTGCAGGTAGTTCCTATTCACCTCTGGTCAGCCACGCCTAGTGGGCTTGCCCTATAAGGGAGGGGTTCTTCTGTACACCTTGTCTTCTCTACCCATGGGACCTTGGATCCAGTCCCTGGAGGAAAGGGGTAGGTGGACATTTCCTGAAAGGCAGTGTGTCCAAAGTGGTGAAGCCATGTACTGGTCGGTGACACTGACGGTAAGACAGGTTACAGGAGTGTTTGGGAATGCAGCCATCCCTGTTCCTGGGTCTCATGGGAGGTCCTGGGAGGCATGAGGAGGAAGCACTCGGGGTCAGATTGATGTGGAGGTATTGCATATGGCTGCATCCTGGCATAAGCTGTTGTCAGAAGCAGGTGCTCCGAGCCAGGGTCTCCAGCCTGGTAGTTTCAGGGTTTGTGTGGCTCTTGTTAAAAACCAGCATGCTCACTGTAGGGTATCTCAAAGATAACTCCCAGCTTGCCAGCACGGAAGGCCGCCACCGGGCGCATTCTTGTCTCCCTCTCTTAAGCTGCCTGTTTTCTGAAGACCTTGATCTGGTGCTCGCCTTCGCCTCACTAGTGAGAGCCTCCAAGGCAAGTCTTATGAGTTTCAGCTCCTCTGGGACTGAACTCGCTGAGACAAGACTGTGGTTTTGCCTGTGTCTGAGCTGGATCACCATGCAGGTAAAACACAAGCAGCTTTAGCCAAGAGAACACATCTCGCATCATTTCTGTGCGACACTGGCCTCTTGCAGTGAGCGGCTTTGTGTTCTGCTAAAACACTCCATTTTATTTATTTATTGCAAAAGAAGCTGGATCGGGGGAACATTAAAGGTGGAGGAGTGGAATGTATAAAGCAGAACTCCCAGTGAGGCACAACCTTGGGCAAGTGCCACACACAAACCAAGGAGAAAAGCAGCTAATGAGAATGGAGCTCTCCCTGGGTTCCAGGATGTGAATTCTAACTCCTTCCCTCTCAGGAGCTCCTGACAGGAACACAGAGACAAGTGGCAGCAGGCAGTCGTCCTGGGACACCGGCTGTGTCCACTGGCCCCATCTGTTGTGTGCCCGCTTGAGAAGGGGTTGCTCATTTCACGGTGACACTGCAGCCTGGCCCCTGTGGTGGGACAGCGGGGGAAGATTGTTCTGCCTACCAAATGAAAGGGCAGCAGCCAGGAGGGCTGGGATCTTGGCTGAAGGGGCCATCTGAGCCCCAGCTCGTCTCTCCTCTCAGCGTGGGGTAGCCCTAGCAGTCGTGTCATTGCAGGGGAAGTTGCTAAGGTGCAGCGTGCCAGAGAAGCCCTTTCAGAGCAACTCTGGCAGGATCCTGCTGCAAGGACACTTGGCAGTGGAAGTACCTGCTGCACAGACAGAGGGAGGGAACCCAAAGGCCAGGGTCCTTGGAGGCTTGGAGGGCACTGTCACCAGGAGCAAGGGGCTGCAGAGGTAGCACATCCCAACAGATGGCCCTCCCCTAGTCTCTCATCACCAGGTGGGTGGAGAACACCCTGAGGAGCTGGTAAGGGGTAGGCCAGCCTGCAAGGAGGACGGACCCTGGGCCTTGGAGAGTCACCCAGCAGAGCAAGGGGCTATTGCAGGAGGGGTGTGTGAGAAGCCAATGATGGTTGTGTCCTGTCTTGGGAAATTGAGGTTGCTTCTTACAGCACTTTATTTTCCTCCAACTTTATGGCTGCCAGCCTAGCCTCTGGAACCAATTCAGAACCACTTTTGGAGTCTCCATGGCATGCTAAGCAAGTGGTGGGGGCAGCCTGCTGAGCAGAGAGCAGCAGACGGTGGTGTGCAGGTAGCTGAGTAGAAAGATGGGGAGGAAGCCCCACCAAGTTGTGTGTGTCCATAGCAGACCCAAGCTCTAGGGAGAGGACACCGACCTTATGTTGTCCAGCTGCTGGTCTGTACCTGTCAGGTGTGGTCAGAAAGGACCAGGCAGTATGACAGTTTGGCCATCAGACTCCAGACTTTGTACAGTGCCCTTGGAAGATGTCTCTTCCCACACCTAGCAGATTGCACTGGTGTCTGGGCCTATGCTCACTCTGAAAGGCTATTGGAGAGAGCAAGGGCAACTTCTTCCTCCTCCTCCTCTTCTTCTTCTTCTTCTTTTTTTTTTAAATAATGAATGAACACCATGGCCCTCCTGGCTGTTACATGAATGAGAGAGAGAAGCACATCAAGGAAAGAATTGATGGTAAGCTTCCAGCCTGCCAGGCAGGAAGCAGCAAGAGCAGGCAAGGCAAGCACCTGCAGTTGTCCGCCGGGTGTCCTGCAAGGGTTGTGCTGGCATCAAGCCTGGGTGCTGCGCATGTGTGTCTGCTGTATCCCTGCCTTCATCTTGGGCTGCCCACCGGCTTCTCTTGGGGCCATCCTGGAGGCTGTGGCACATGCATCTTTAATTTTTTCAATTAACAACAATAGAGAACAAATGGAATGGAGTTTTAATTATTTACAATTCATTTAGGAATGCGATCTTTGTAAACTAAAGGAAAGGAAAAGTCATATTATCTATTCTTAAAACCTAAAAAGGAGAGAACCATGGAAGAGAGATAAAATCATTCATCCTGCTGACTCTGCTAAGACTTTCTCAGTGGTCCATGTAAGAGAGTCCAGTGTTGTGGTGGGAGCCCATTGCTGTTTCTGCTATATGTACACACATTGTCCCTGCCCAGAGTCCTCAACTGACCAGGTTTGCTGGTGCAGAACCACCCTATGCATTGACAAGGGCGACAGAGCAGCAAAGCCTCCTGCCCATACAAGGGCTTATGGCAAAGGCACACAGGAATCACATGCATGTACATATATGTGCATCTACATAGAGCCCACCAGCATGCATGCATTCACTCTCAGCATAGTCAATAATTGTGAGTCGAAAGGGATTAATGAGGGCATCTTTAGGGTGTTCATCTGTGTTGAGAAGCATCTAGGTCAGACAAGAGACAGCCAAAGTGAGTATAGGAGTTGGAACAAGCTGCTGCTGAAGTCAGTCTTGAAAGACAGGGAGGATCTAAATGAATGCAGGCCCAGCATTGTGGTGTAGCAGGTAAAGCCATCGCCTGTGACTTCCACTTCCTTTATGGATGCTGGTTCATGTTCTGCTGCTCTGCTTCCTATCCAGCTCCCTGGTGATGTGCCTTGGAAGGTGAATATGGCTGGTGCTTTGACCATGCTGCCCATGTGGGTGTCCCAGAAGAAGCTTCAGCTGGCCCAGCCCCAGCCATTGCAATTGGGGAGTGAACTAGCAGAACAAAGATGTTTCCCTCCCTCCTCCCTTCTTTCCTCCCCCCTCCTTCCCTCCTGCCTTCCCTCTTTTGCTTCCCCCTCTCTCTTTCTCTCTCTTTCTTGCTCTTCCCAACCCCCCTCTCCCTCTGTAAATACATGTTTAAAACTGTAGATGGGGAAGTGCAGGGGCACAACAAAGGTGGGTGGCAATAAGGCTTGTGTCCCAGAGGGTGGAACCACCAGTTCATGGTAGGGGGCTTGGTTGCATGTTGTGATCTGGGTTCCAGTTTCTCCTCTGGACTCCCTTGTCTCTACAGTGAACATGGACCTTTCCATGCCCCATCTGTCGGCTGAGCTCACTGCTTCCATCTGTGTGCTGGCATCTCTTTGAGGTCACCATCCTTTGCCTAACTCTTCACTTCTGGCACGAAGTGCAGCATTCCCGGGGGCAAACTAGGCCTTGTGTGATCTGGTTCTGCCTCCTCCTGTCTGTTGCCAGGACAGCTCCTGCGACTTCTGTTCTCATGCCTCTGGGTGTGCTGTTTCCTGTGCACTGGTAGAGGAGAGATGAAGGCAGTTACAGGGACCTGTATGGGGGATGGAGCTCGCTGTCCATCTTGTTTTCTAATTGCTGGCTCAGCCCAAAGCTGAGACTGAACACTGTGTATTCTTAACATGGAGTTTGCCAACTACGCGGGATGGTGATGGTGTTTGCCTGAACTTTTCTTAAGGAATTCTGGTTTCCAGCATCCTCCTTCACAGCTTCCCTTTCCATGGGAGAAGTCAGGAGTGGGAAAGGCCTCCAAGAGGGTTCCATAAGGGTTGCTGTGTCTTTGTCCTCAGTGCTTAGGATTGCGGAATGTAGTAAGAGAGATCTAGGGAGAATTTGACCTGTGATCTGTGGAGTTTCAGGGTCTCCCTGACCATAGGGGCCAGTTTTGATTCTACCCTAGAGGGCTCTCCTCTTACCTACCTATCTTCTGCTTCTGAAAGAAAGAGTCAAAGGAGTGAGAGAACAGTTCATGTTCTCTTCCCACTGCAGAAGGAGGTCATCAATGTGTCTGTCCAGGGATTAGAATCAAATGTGGGCTGGCCCACACTGAACCGTGAGACTGGCCAGAGACAGTTGGGTCTACTCAAGATGTTGCTGAGCAACAGAGAAGGGTATTGACAGAGTACAGCTCAAAGCACTTTTAGGATTACACTTTGCTTAAAACAGAGACGGCTCAAGAATCAGAGTGCGACCAGCAGAAATGCCCAGCACATCACCCCGGTGATCAGGATGGGCGTCTGTTCTGATTCGTTGGTGTTGGATCAGATGTGGACTATTCTGACTGTCACCAGTGTGAACAGGGATAATGACAAGGGCAGGAGTCATTCACCGAGACAGCTGGAGTGGAAATAATCCCCCATGCAATCAAACAACCATAATCTAGGAATAGGCAGTAATTATGCACAGGCGTAGTTCCAGACCTGGGAAGTTTCTGGCAGGATTGCAAGCAAAGTCTGTGATGGACCCATCTAAGCTTGGAGGACAGGTGCAGAGGTCTGGTCTCAGGCCCCACAGATGGACACAGAAGGGCAGAGTCAGGTGCACACCCAGATGGCTGCTCCAGGCATGGAGAACAGCACAGCATAGACTAGAGCTCACACATGGGCCTGGTCTCAGACTTCCCAGAGGGAGTGATGAGGCATTTTGTATTCTAATTGGTAACAAGGACTGCTGCCTGCTCCCTACTTTCTGGCCTGCTCTGGCTTGCTCCCCGAAGTGAAGGCAGGGAGACTCACTTCTGCTTCACAGTGTATCCCATGTAGGAACAGGAGGCCAGAGAGAAGATGCTGGGAGGGTGTCTCTCAGCGGCATCTGTCATTGCCGTGACTGTCCCGCAGGACCCCAGCTGTGTGAGCAGGCTCCTGGTGAGTGGGTGACAGAAAATTCTCAGGCAGAAAACCACTGTGCTCAAGTGTGCTCTTTTCCAAGGAGTATACATGGGCCTGGCTTCGCCCTGTGTTGGGAACGGTGCCCTGAAATGATGTGAAGGGCGACCCAAGCCACATGCTTATCAACAGCCACGGTGGAGGAGGGCTTTCAAAGATGTTGATTGAGACTGGTTGAGAAGGGTGCAGTGGGAGCGAACTTGAAGTGGTTACCAAACAGGAAATATAAACATGATTGGTACAATGAATCATCATGTGCTGGCCTGTTACCGGTTTCTCATTCAATCTCTGGTCCAGTTAAGATTCTCCATTGCTACTGGGTCTGTTCTTACCTGGTGGGCTCTGGGTTTCATGTTCTGGCATGGAGGAGACCCCATATCCCTGCTTCTGCACATGCTCGGAGTTCCCACACGTCTGCATCCCTGGTTCTCCCTCTTCAGAATGGACTCTGCTGGTGCCACATTGTGATGCGTCCCACTTTGAAGGCTTTGTGCTTTGAGTGCAGCTTCTGAGTGAAGCCTAGCCCTGTAACACATTCTTCCTTTGGCATTTGTATTCATCCTGGCAGGTCCCAAGTACATCATGGGCAGCTTCAGAAGCATGACTCACTCCAGGCTTTCTGCCTCAGCCATTTCACTTTGAGTATCAAGTGCACTCAGGTCCACCGAGGTTATCTGTATGTGGATCTGTGGTCCCCCTCCCTCAGGACCTTGAACCCTATGGTCAGGGCCATGACTTGCTGTGGTATCCCAGGAAGTAGATGGGGGCTTCCACTTTCCTGCCCTATTCGTCCATTCCTTGATTGGCTAGGGAGTCTCAAAGGTCTCATGCTCCCCTCCACATTGGCTTTGTCGGTTCCGGCTCTATCCTGTGAACACAGATTTGCTCCAGGGACCAGAGAAGAGTTTCTCCAGGTTAAGTTCTAAGTCTCTGTGAACCAGTGAATGCTCTGGGGATGAGGGCTGCCAGTGAGTGTGTGCCTGGGCTCTCTGCGGCTATCTCAGGCATTCGGTGTTCTGCCAAGGGAGGAGAAAGCTTTTGGTGTTCAGCCAACACCCATTACTATTAGCTGCAAGCCATGCTTGATGACTTTACTGGGAGGTTTACTTTGGGTGACAAACTTGGAGCTGTAACCCTCCCACCCCCTGCCCCCAGTTCCTAGTCTACTTTCATCACTGGCATCCCCTGCTTCTCCTTGGAGCTGGCACAGTGTCAGGCAGGGTGGTCAAGGGAGGGGAAACCTCAGTAACACCTGGAGATCGTGCCCTTCATCAGAATTGCCTGACTGAGTTTCCATCTTTCTCTCCCTTCGGTTTTCAAGATGGATGCTCCCCTGAAAAGTGTCTCAGACTGTGCAATATTCCTCATTTGTTGTGTGTGTGTTATTCCAGCCCTCACCTGGAACATCTCCCAGAGGCTCCATGCAGAGAGAAAGGAATGGTCCTTAAACTCCAGTGGAATTTTTCTTATGGTGCTTGATGTAACCATTTTGGTGCAGACTCTGCAGCAGAGAGAAGGAGTCTGCTACCTGGATGGGAACCCTGGGTCCCAGAGTTCTGATCTTAGCTCAGCCATCGGCACACTAGGTGATCCTGTGTAAGATACTCCTGTGGTTTTTTTTTTTTTTGTGTGTGTCTTGGTTCTAGAAAACAGTTAAGGGACACTGATTCTTGGAGGAGTAGATCAGGTGCACCAGATGAATAGTCTCATTGAAATCTTCCCAAACCCTGTGGTGCAGATACTGTTCTTAGGCCATCTAGCAGGTGAAGACCCGAAGTGCAAAGGCATTAAGGGGCTCTTGAGTTCTTACAGCTGAGAAATGGGCTGTGTGTGCACCTAAGAAATATTAATTGGAGTCAACCCCGGAGCCTTCAGCTGCTCAGGCAACCCAGATATCCTGGTAAGATGGGCACTTGCTGCAAACCCTGATACTATCCCAGCAGCTTCCATTCTTTGTATCAGGTGCAAAAACACTGCCTAGAACCTTTCCATTTTGGGTCCTCTGATAGAAGACCCCAGGCAGCCTGTACTGTCCGGTAGTGTCCTGCCTGGAATTTGGAATCCATCTATATTTATATGTATCTTGCCTGAGAGAACATCATACAAGAATCCATATGTATATATTTTACTGCTTGGTAAGATGGGTCCCCTCCTTATCAGGCATCTTGCTTTTCTGCCTTTCCCTTCCAGTCCCTTCAAAGATGTCTATCCCAGAGAGCCCTGTCTGGAACTGGGAGGAAATTCTGTTCTCTGGAACCTTTCAAGCCATGGCATTGACATACTGAGATGGGTGATTGTGGGCGTTCCATCTGGAGGTAAAGAGGAAGCTACCTTGGAGCAGGGACGAGGTGTGAGATGTGGTTGAGGTTCATTGTGGAGGTCACGCCGCAGAGCTATGAGCCTCCTGTGTGGGATGTCCTGCATGCTCTGTTCCTGGGGGCTGCATGCTCCATCACTGACTGGACCCGGATCAAGGACAGTTTTGCTTGTGGATTTTGGGAGCCTGCAGTTTTCCTTCCTGGTCTAACTCTAACCCTAACCCTAACTCTTCTTCCCTCTCTTTCCCATTCCATTTGTTGGCTTAAAAATCAGAAGCACAGTTCAGGTGCATTAGGCTTGGAGCCGTGTTAGGCTGGGCGATCTGGCCCACTGTGTATTTGCCCTTTCATGTATTTGTGCCAGGGTGTTAGAGCATCTTGGACTCAGAGAGCACATGTACCCGGAATCAGGGCATTCGCTGAGGCTCAGAATGACTCCCGTGGGCCCCCAGCAAATCATGGCTGCCTCCACAGTCCTCGATTTGGAGTCCAGGGCTCTGAAGGGAGTGGGCAGGTGCTTTGTCCTGGGTCTCTGGAGGCTGGGGGGTGGGACCAAGGGCTGCCAGGTGCACGCTAATGATTGTTTTCACAGAAGAATATTGGACTCTGTGCTATACAATTTTCATCCTTTTTGCAAAATGGATGATAATTTGGGTCTGTCTTGACTGCTAGTTTTGCATTGCTAATATTGGTGGGAGGAGGGTTTTACTCAAGTTCTCTTAAAATATGAGGATTTCGGTCCAAAATATGTGAATTTTTAATTGCAGTCTTGGCAGCCCTGGGAGGGTTTTGTGTGCAGCATCTGTTCCTTCCTCTCTGCTCCGGGACCTTGCACTCTTTTCCTTTCAAGCTTTTTCCTGGACGAGGTCTCATCCTCTTCTACTTCCCTTGCTACCTGCTGCAGAGCTGTCCCATCAGTCAGGCTGCAGCCCTACCCTCCTGCTCATTGCTCTGGGCTGGGATCAGCTGCATTAGCAGCATTTCCATTACAAAGGATCTTTTCCGGGGTCTTCTACCCAAGTCCTCCACATGGCATGTGTTTGGCCTTGGAACGCACTCTCCTGGGCAAGGTCTCAGACCTCGCAGAGCCTTGTGGTTCTGTGTGAAGTCTCATTACTGTCCTGTCGGCCATCTTTCCGCTTGGGAAACCAGGCAGGCGAGGTTTTCAGATGCCACCTTCTTCTTGTGTTTGTAGTGCAGGGGCACCAACTGTTGCCAGAATGCCCTCAGCTTCTCTGATCTTGCCCACCCCACTGGCGATCAAATATACAATGTGCCTGGATTGTCAGCAAGCCTGAAAATGTCTGTTCTTTCCCAAGCTCCTTAGCTTTACACAGCAACGTGGGCTGACATTTAAAATTAATCTACGCGCTAAAGTTATTAACGTTTGAATGTTAGCACTGGACTATCTACCGTGACCTCACCTCCCACGCTGGCGTTTGTTTGCAAAGGATTCCCAGGCTGTGTCAGAGCCGAGTGCAACGGAGTCATACTTGCCTTTTATTATTTCTGATACTGGGCCTCGCCTTGGGAGATCTCCAAGCAAGCTGTGGTAACGCTGTGATTTCTCTAGGTTATCGCTGGAGGAGCCATGAGCCAGCTATTGCAGGCGCCAAATAAGCTTCTTCCTCCCAGAGAGACAATGAAGACCCAGTGAGAAGCCAACGGGCATTTGAATAGCTGCTAGGGAATCATTATTCAGAGACTGTGGCCAACACATGGATTATAATGCTTGTAGGGCCTGGGCTCATACCGACATGGTTGTGTGTGTCCAGGTGGCTGTGCCATTTAAGGTCATGGCTACTAGCCAATATCAAACCATGGTGGTCAGAGGGAAGGTTGCTGCATTGGCCGTGCCTGTGTCCATCACAGTGTGTGGATGTCAGCCCCGGCCTCGAGTGACTTACTGCTGACAGTGGCAGAAGATGCACTACAGGGGACATGTTCACCAACTCCTCTGACAGACACGACTGTCAGTCAGGGAAGGAATTCTAGCAGGAACAGCATGAGTAAAGGAAGGATGGCAACAGAATAGGGGTGGTGGTGGTTTGAGGAAGCAGTTGGGTGCAGTTCAGCTGGGGATGGGCATCCCTCATGGGACAGTTGTAGGATGAAAGTAGAAAGCTGTTCAGGACCCAGTTCATGGACCTTGACTGCGGTGAGCTGCAGGGGTGTCTTATATTTTATTTTATTATTATTATTTTTTGTACCTAGACAGAGAGACACACTCCCAATCTGTTCTCTGGTTTAGTCCCCATATGTCTGCAGTGACTTGGGCTGGGTTGAGTTTAGAGCCAGGAGCTGAATGTGGTCTAGGTGTCCCACATGAGTGGCAGGGGCTCAACACCACAAGCCAACACCGTTGCCTCCCAAGATGTGCGATAGCAGGAAGCTGGAGTCAGGAGCCAAGGCTGGTATATCAAATCCAGATACTGATTTGAGACATGGATGTCTTAACCACCAGGCTGACCACTTACCCCTGGGAGAGTCTTCTGAGTCATTTTCAGTAAGCAGATGCTGTTGTCACATGATACTTTCAGCTATTTGGTGTGGCATCAGATATTTGGTGTGGAGAAGCACTGGAATCAGGGATATCCAAGCAGCACTTCTTGGTCTTGAGCCTTGTCCTTGTTTAGTGTCTGGGCTCCTCAGCCTTCTGGTTTTCCTGCAGTCTCTACTGCTCATGCTCCTTGTTCTCCAACCCAGGCTGCCCGTTATATATCAGTGTCCTCTACTTGACATCAATATCTGTTACTCTCCCTGGTGACCTCATTCAACTCTCACAGTCACAGCTGTAATTCCTGTGTTGTGACCTGATGCGACTCGTCTGCCTGGAAACACCTCCGAGTACCAGTTCTCAATACCCAACTGGGAATCCAACCTGCCTGTCGCCTAGAGGGCCTGTCAAGCAGGAGGGTACAATCCACATCAGTGAGCCATCTTGGAGGAGTAGGTGCTGGGCTTTCTGGCAGTCTTACTCTGGCTTTAGAGTGTGCCCTGTCTTTGCTTCCTGTATTTGTCAGCCTTTGATCTATTCAACAAAGACTTGGGAACAACTGTGTATCAAGGAGGAAATGGATTTCAGCTTTTGGTTTGCAGGTTCACAATTTAATTGTGTAGTCCCTTTAGTCTGATGTCTGAGGAAGGTGGGGACTAACTAGCAGCATCCGTGTGTATGTGTAGAAATGACCACATGGTTGTCTAGGAAGCAGAGACGAGTGAGCGTGAGTGAGAACATGCAAGAGAAGTTTGTCTGAAGTCAGCTCATATAACCAACTCTGTTGCCAGAACTGCCTCCCAAGGGCATACCCCTGATGACCCAAAGACCTCCCACTGGGACTACCTCCCAGTTGCTGTAACTGAGTTAAACCTCCATTATCTTTGAAGTTAATGACTTTGGAGTTTTAACATCTACATGAGTTGGGAAGCCAAATCTTATTTAAACTATAATGCTCAAACCCATGGTTTCCCAACATTCATGTCTGTCTCACATGAAACATCTAGTAATCCCATCCCCTGAAGACCCAAAGTGTTAACTCAGTCTAACATTAATACAGCAGTACAAAGTCTCACTCAAGATTCAAGGCAAAGTGCTGCTGCAATCCCCTGTAAAATAAAACCAAGATATATATTTTCAAGATAGGATGGTAGGGCAGGCATTGGGTTACACATTTCCATTCCAAATGGAGAGGGGGTGGGAAGGTGGGAAAGGCGGGAAACAGGAAAGATTAATGAGACCAAAGCAAGACCAGAAACCAGCTTGCAGCTGTCCACGCACATGACTCACAAGTCGGCTCCTTGGATTTTCCTGGAGTCTCCATTGTCGCTCCACCAGCCTGGCTACACCAGACATTGCTTCCTGAGAGGCTCTGTGCAGGGCTCTCACCTGTGGCAATTCTTGGCCTCCCAGGCTTTCCTTTGACATCTCAGTGGGAGCTGCCATGATCCCATAACGCTTGTATTCTGCATGCCTACAAAACAAGTTTCCCACAGAAGATGCCGTAGTCTACTGCCAGCGTAAGCTGCACCTGGACCCAGTGGAGGCTGCTGTGGCCTCAGGGCATTTTTCTGGGAGTCAGAATTCAGAGCTCGCTGCAGACAAACAGAACTTGCTGAATTTCTTTCCTGAAAGAATTCTTGAAACCAATTCGTACTTTTAGGCATCTGATTGGCATATTAGATGAGTGGCTACCTTGAAAAGTCTCTTTAGCAAGCAGTTTTCCTATTGTGCTCTCTTGTCCCAAGTACACTACCTTCTGTCATGCCCCTGGACAGGGTTTGACTTTTCTGAATCTTTCTACTCTATTCTTGTTTGTTCCCAAATTTCACTGCGAGTCCTAACAGTAATCACTAACACCCGTGCCATAGCCTGAATGCTTCGTCACTTTGAAACCTCTTCTTCCAGATGTACTCATCCACTTTCTTCAAGCTCATCCGTCTGTGGAAACTCTGGACTACTACAGCTCTGGCTCACCTACGTATACAGCCTGGCCTGGGTTCCTCAGTTTCCATTTCCTGGCCTGTCTTCAGGCTGTGGATACAACATGGAAATTAGAACTCTTGGGATACTGTGTAGGCATACCCAGCTTGCTTGCATTCATGTCCTGAGGCCGAACTTAGAGTTGGTGGACATGGCTAGGATGGGAGATAGCCTGGGGGTGCAGGGAGAAGAGGGATAAATCTGCCCCTGGGATGTGTGAGCCTCTTGATTTCTGTCTTCTCTCCAAGTTTCCTTCCTTTTGTTCCATCAGCTTAGAGCAGAGTCAGATGGCAAATTTACCTGTGTTTCAGCTGGGCTTGGAGAAGCCAAGAGGAATGTTTGCCTATTCTGTTGATGCCAGCGGCTTACCAGGGCAGGGAGTTGTGCAGTCGGAGGGAGGGGTTCCAGGGGAAGGCAAAGATGGCAGATGGTCTATCCTTTACAGCAGCGCTCTTTCTAGAATCCTTTTGGGAGCAGAGTGCTGGGTATTACTTTTCCCAGGAAGGCAGTTTCTTTACAGTGTATGCCCCTCTGCTCCGTGTGCCTTCTTAAAGATCAGGAGTTAAGTCTACAACCAAAATGCCTCAGATCAGGTGGTCCTGTTATTTTGGCCTGAATGTGTTCATCACTAGTCTTCAAGGCTCTGTCAGAGCAGGTTCAATAAATACCTTTCATATTTTTCTCATCTTCCCTCTCTCTCTTATGGAGAGACAGAGAGAAAGACCTTCCATCTGCTGGAAACATCCATCTACGGAAACATCCAATGGTTGTAGAATGAGTGCAAACTACCAGGTTGAAAATGAGAATTCCAAGATAAGCAGAAGTCCATCTAGCGTTGCAGGTGATGGCTCTGTGTGTGTGTATGTGAGATGCTCAGGCACATGAGAGATGGAGGCTAGAAATGGGATACTTTAGGGGTGAGTGTAATGGCCAGATCAAGAGAAGCAAACCTGTGAGCTGTAGAACACTCTACATGTTCGCTTTCCCTTGGGCAATGCCCCTGTTCTGGCCTGTGTGCCTCTGTATGTTGTGGACCTGTGAATATGAGGAGGCTCATTTAAGGGAACACCATCAACTCTTTCTGCATCTGCAAATATAATTTATTTTAGGTAAGTGGAAGGTTCTAGGAGGGTGGTTATACTATATGTGAGCCACCCTTCCAAAGTAACTACCATGACTTTCCTGGCAGGGACCAACCACGTTGTTTGCAAAAGAACAAGTCATTTCCTTGAGCTTTCTTCACCACCCCCTCACTTCCATTCTGAGCCATGCACATGGTAAAGCCCTCTTAACAAAAAAATTCTGGGCCCAGCACAGTAGCCTCATGGCTAAAATCCTTGCCTTGGACTTGCCAGGATCCCATATAGCTGCTGATTCTTATCCTGGCTGCTTTGCTTCCTTTCCAGCTCCATGCTTGTGGCCTGGAAAAGCAGTAGAGGATGGCCAAAGCCTTGGGACCCTGCACCTGCATGGGATACCCAGAAGAAGCTCTTGGCTCCTGGCTTCGCATTGGCTCAGCTCTAGCCGTTGAGGCCACTTGGGGAGTGAACCAGCACATGGAAAATCTTTCTCTTTTTTTTTCCCTTCTCTCTGTAAATCTGCCTTGCCAATAAAAATAAACAAATCTTAAAAAAAATCTTGAATTCTAATAGGAGGGAACATTCCTTCTTGATCTCATTTTATGTTGCTCTGGAAAATGCTCAATAAAAGCAATGAAAGGTTTGATACTAAAGGTATTAAAATTTCTGCATCAGTCCTGTGTCTAAGGGGTAAAAGAACCCCATTTTGTGTGACTAGAATGTGACCCAAGTTTCTCCATAAGATATATAACACCCAAGGTGCACGCTTATTTATGTGCATACATGGGGTATTCAAGATGGGCAGTAAGCCTTGAAGTCTGCGTTCGGAATGGACAAGGGCATCAGGACTGTGGCTAACATGAAGCCTTGTTTTCCATTTTGGACCCCATCACCTGTCTGGTGACTGGCTTCATCTGGAAGTTTCTGTGAGCTGCTTATTTTACAGCGCCCATTTATCCCTCTGGTTATAGGCACTAGAGTGTACTGAGGGCCTTATGAATCTATGCATCCTTAGCCAGACACGACGGTGTGTTAATTAGTTATTTAATATGACTATGGTTATTTCCCAAGGAAAAAAATCCACAGACATGACAAGTAATTGCTATTAATCTTAATTATTATAATAACCCTCCTATAAACAATAACTGTCTGGCTACCCTGTCACGTGTTTATTTCATTGCTGACAAGAGAGATCTTTAAAATCTCATGATAAATTAATGCCTGTGCCATTAGCTTCAGTATGTTGACCATGGGGAAGAAAAGGATGATTGCTATAATCTATAAAGCTATTGAAAAATTTCTCTTGTGTGAACTCTAATATCCTAGACTTCTTGTCTTCCCATGTAACTCTTACTTTTTAATTGCCCATGCTCCAAGTCTAAAGTTTGACTCCTTTTCTGCGTAGGTGTTTTTTCCCCCTTCACTGGCCAGAGTGAACCCGTGTGTTTCTTTTCTAATTGTGTTCAGAAGAATCTTCAGAAGATTTAGTGATTAGTCACAATAATACAGATGCTTGTTTCGTTGGCAGATTTAGGATGATTTTTTCTGTAGACCACAGTGCATCTGCAGCAGCTAGGGAGTGTGTTTATCTGGTGTTTTTGGATTTATTGTGAATAAACAGAGAGGTTGAGACACTTTCTTTTTTTTTTAAAGATTTATTTATTTTTATTGGAAAGGCAGATATACAGAGAGGAGGAGAGACAGAGAGGAAGATCTTCTGTCTGATGGTTCGCCCCCCCCCCCCAAGTGGCCGCAATGGCTGGAGCTGAGTCAATCCGAAGCCAGGAGTCAGGAGCTTCTTCTGGGTCTCCCACGTGGGTGCAGGGTCCCAAGGCTATGAGTTGTTTTCGACTGCTTTTCCAGGCCACAAGCTGAGAGCTGAATGGGAAGTGGGGCCACCGGGATTAGAACCAGTGCCTATCTGGGATCCCAGTTTGTTCAAGGAAAGGACTTTAACTGATACACTCTCATGCCGGGCCCGGGTTAAGACACTTTCTTTAAGATAATTGGTAGATAAGCTACAAAAATAGGACAAGGATGTGTGTGTGTGTGTTTGATTCCAAAGGCTGACTTCCCCAGATATCATCATAACTTCTGGTAAGCAAAGCTTAGTGTGTTGTCTACTGTGTGTCTCAGCCCACATATGCCATAGACTGGGTGACTTAAACGACAAAACTTTCTTTCCCACAGTTGTGCATGCTAAAGTTCAAGACCAGGAGGCTGACGGATCCTGTCCCTGCTTGAGAGCCCTCTATTGGGTTTGTACAAGTCCCCCTCCTTATCCATGTCTCCATACAGAGGAAGCAGTTGTTTCCCATCTCCTCCTTTGCGGGCTCTCAAGCCGTCTCGCAGGGCTCCTCCCTCTGACCTCCCCACCTCCAGAGCTGTTATGGCGGGGACTGGGGCTTCCAACCTGTGGATGTTGAGACGACACAGACATTCAGATCTCAGCACTGTGGTCAGGGAGTCCTCACTCATTGGGGTCTAAGTCACATTTCCTAGAAGGACAGGCAAGGCTGGACTATTCATGGAGACTTTGGAATCTGGTTGGAGGTGGCCCTCAAGGTTGGGGGCTTGAGTTGCCCAAGTAAGTCCTAGGAGTTCCGGGTCAGTGCAAGACGTTTAACAGTGTCAGGAGAAGGGCTCAATATTGTTTCATACCTTCTGTTCAGTCTCATGGTTCTTTCAGAAACTTTTTGGTTCGAACAACTTTTACTCTCCAGAGTAAGAATATCTCAGAATGGTAAAGCCACATTCATGTAGATGATGAATTTTAGGTGTGGTTTGATTCTTAATATGAATGTATGTAGTTACTTGGTATTTAGTTATTGTTTAAAAATTCATCTTTCCATGCTGGTGATTTTGAACTTACACCATCACAGCTTGCTGTCTCTTTCATCTTACTTAGCTGTTTGAGGGTGGGGGTGAATACCTCTCTCTGACCTCAGGGACTCGCAAGACTCTGAAATAGACCCTAAGATTCCCAACCTTTGAATAAGCACTTCTCAACCTGGCACTCTAGAACACACTGGAAAGGGAGTTACGAGCCCTTCTGGCAGAATATTGAGCCCATGTAAAGTGAAGTTCTGGAAGCAGGAAGGATCAAGCATCAACAAAGACTCGAATGATGAGCTGAGTGCTTGCAGGAGTCACAGGCTGCTTACCTAAGCCAGGGAGATTGCATGTGCACCTCAAAACAGGGTGACTGTTTCCACTCTATGCCAAAGAGCAAGAAAATCAATCCATTCAGGCAGTGACACAGCGCTAAAGTGAGCAGTGTGACAATTTGTATGCATTGCGGTCCTGTCCATAGTGCCGGCGGAGATTGTAACACCTGAAAACATGTCATGCACCCCCATGTTGGAAAATGAGCACTGTTTCAGATAGACTGTTAACATATTATTTAGGGTCAATAGAAGATCTCTTTGTCTCTACTTCTCTGTAAAATCTGCCTCCCAAGTGAAAATAAATAAATCTCTGAAAAAACTTGAAGCAAATACTTTGATGCAATAGAAAATATTATTTAGGGTAACTGTAGCTCTTCATGTACATTTTCATACTTTAAGCCAGTGTGTTTATTTCTTATCTGTGGAAGAGTTTACTTTGAGTGCTCCTAGTTAACAGGTGACATTCCTTCAAATGGTGTTTCAGGGGTCTGAACATTGCCCATCTGTAGTGTCCACCACTGCTTAGGACCTTGGTCTTCTACTTCCAGGTGGCACAAATGCTAAATGAGAGTTAAAGTGACTCGCTTGTTGCAGACCCCAGCTTTGAAGTGTTGTGTGTTTCCTCCATGCACTCCCACTGCAAGAAGTGAACTAGGAAGTCCCTTCCCTCACTGCAGCCTCATGGGGGTGATCTGTGCTATGGAGGAGGCAGCACGGACCTGACAGACAGCTGGTTTTCACTGCCACAATGTGCCCTAGAATATCCACAGCCTGTGCACATCCTCTGCACTTAGGGCATCTCACTGCTTCTACCCAAGCTCCAGTTCCTGGGATTTGGACCACCAGGTCTGCAAAAGCTCATTGTGACCTGGTCACCAGGAACCTAAGCTGAACAGCCTGCCTGTCTTGTGCTGCCCCTGAGCCAGTGGCAGTGTTGAGGCTGAAGCGACACAAAGCCACAGCAGCCACCCAGGCCCAGCGGCAGGCAGTTCCTAGGCCAACCTTGCTTCTCTTCTATGGGAGAAACTCCTTTGATCACTTTCATTACCACATCCCTGGCTCCATTCTCAGCAATGGTTTTGTTTATTGGTATCCTTGGTGGGTCTGTCTGAAGGAGACACAAGCAGTGTTTCTTTCTTGTTTGTTTCTTCCGGGTACAAGTGAAAGGGCTTGCCAATTGTTTAACAATCTGATGCTTTAAAAAAAATTTTTTTTTTTAGAGACCAGGATTTTTTGTTTCTTTAGTAAGCATTTTTGTCAAACACACAATTGGCTTCTCCTTAGCTTTCTTATGTGCAATTGCATGTGTCCATAACTTCATATTATTAACCCAGCCTTATTTATTTGCTGATTTTTCTCCCCTTGGTTCCCAACTTAATGATAGTTCCCCGAGATAAAATAGGATTGGAGGGGAAGATAACATCCTTGATTTACTTCTGCTTACCCGAGGAATCATAATGTTTGGATGTTCCAGACATTTTAGTCTTATCTCTTAAGGTTTGGGGCCTAGCAGCTGGACCCCCATTTCTAGGTCTTCTCTATTTCCTTTCAGTTTTGCTTGCAAACATGCCACTATTGTTCCCAAGCCTGTAATCCTTTCCTCCTCATTAAATTTTGTCTCCTTCCAGCTACTTCCCAGAAGCCATACACAGTAGGCACTTGGTCCACATCTCCAGCAATGGCGGGAGACAATTCCGAGTGTTTTGTCATTGCACAGCTTGGGTCTCCGTCTTTCCAACCTGTGATGTTTATTGCTTTATCCTGGCTGTGCCATCACTGGGAAACAACCCACACTCTCCGCATTTGCTATTATGGCACATCGCTTATTCTACTGTCTTTGCCTGTCCCTGCTAGGCCAGCCTACCCTGTGTCACCACCCCTGACTTATCTGGACTGTGGTCATCTGTCCCTCCAGTGAGTCCAGTGTCTGAACTTGAACTCCTGGGCTTGTTGTGATTTCTCAGATATTCTTGGTGTTTTATGATGAATATAATTTTGTTATTAGTCACAGATTATGGGTAATTTTTCAATTGCTCTTTGGTGTTTACCAAGTGTACCATTAATACACACCCTGGATAAGGCACTGAGTGCTGCAAATGAGTGTAGACACAGACTGTGTATAAGCAGTTCCCATTGCCAAGATCTGACTGATTGAAATTCCATGGGCTCTGATTGATTTTAGCATCAGTTTGGAAGCACATTCATAAGAGGAAAAGTTGCAGCAAATGCTCTTAAAATGGATTTTGGCTTCATGTATTTGTTCATGCTTATTTACTTATTGCTAATTTTCATCTACTTGAAAAGCTGAGTGATACAAACACAGAGGGGGACACACACACACACACACACACACACACACACACACACACACACAGATTTTTCATCTGCTGGCTCAGCCCCCAAATGCCTATAATAAGCCAGGCTGGAGTTGGGAGCCCAGAACTCTATCAAGATCTTCCATATATGTGACAGCAGCCCAGCTCTTGAGCCATCCATGCTGCCTCTCTGGACACACCAGAGTGAAGCTGGATGGGAAGTGGAGCATCCAGGACTTGGATGAGCACTGACATGGAGTGCAGGCATCCCAAGCGCTGTACCACAACGTGTGCTCCACAGCACATATTCTTATAATGAAGTCAGGTGGCACACACTGCATCCATTGTATAAACACAGCAACATTAAAGTGCTTTTTTTGTTAGTAAATATCTGGACATTAAAATCCAGTTAGTGGATGAAACAGCATTAACCATGAAATAAAACATTTATATTCTGTGGTTATTGTGGATCTCTTCTTTGGTAACTTAGTCAAGAATATATTCACGTAAGAGTCTTTGTTCTACCTTTAAACCAGGAGGTGCTGAGTGAAGTCTAGTTTCATGGTAGAATTTCATATATTCTGATGTCCTACTTAATTTGGTAAGCTGATGTCCAGAGTCTGCTGAAAGGGATTATTTGGTAGTGACCACAGTTATCCAGATAAGATGGAGAGCATCTGTGTGGTTCAAGATAAGGGATGCTATGCTGTGGCAGTGGGCAACTCTCTGCTCTTCCCTCTAGAAGGTCTGTTTGTCATGCGGTCACAGTCTGATGTGGCTTGGAATGCTCTTCTAGCATCTCTGCCTGTCATCAGGACAAAGGCCCTCGATTTCTTCTGTCTTGCCATGATGCAATTTTCACTGTGTGGTTTTCCTGGATGCTGTGGAAAGGGGTGGGGAAGGGAGTGGGTGGTTGTGTAGGGAGCACATCTGCTATTTAATTTCTGTACTGAGTCCTCATCTCATGCCTCCAGCGGAGCTGCAAGGATGGCTGGGAAGTGTAGTCCTCTCCTGGGCCCAGGGAAATGAGATGGAATTAGTGAGCGTTGAGCTAGTTTCTGCTTAGAATTGTAATGGAATTCCTCTAAAGAAGACAGGAAAAGAAGGGAGGGAGGAGAGAACACGCCTTTTAGGAGCAGAAGCTGCTGGCTCCTGGGAGTGACTGGATGCTGGTGTGATGCAGTGGCAAAGGAGCCCGACTTGGTGCTGACTGGGATAAAGGTAGAGGTTGCTTTTGGCTGGAATGGAAAACAGACAGAAGGGTCTCCTGCAATTGAATTCAGTTTGTGCCCCTCCTCTGCCTTTGTTGTGTCTTGCTTTTGGGAGAAGTTGGTCTTTACACATTGACGCTGTTTCCAGCTTGCAAAGATACAGTCTGGAAGCTATGAGAGAAGGAGAGAGAGGTTTTATTGGCTTGCTGGATGTGGCTTTGCCTTGAAGTACTGGTAGTGGTAAGATTTCTTAGACTTCCTTAGAGTCCCCATACTCTGCTCCAACTCCATCTTCATTTGTATGTGTCAGTTAAAGCTGTCAGATCTACCTTGCTTGTTTTCCAAGTTGGATTCACATTGCTGTCTACCCATAGCACTCTGAGTGAAATGGAACCATTTGGCCATTTTTGATGAACTTGACTCTTTCTGATAACTAAAGGGTAACATCTGTGCTTATTTCCAGAGCAAATCCAGAGAGAGGTGGGGATTGAATTAGGATGCCCTGAGGGTAGACACCCTGCAAGTCACTAGAACCATCCACTAGTAGACACTCCCAGATCTAACTGTAACATATTCTGTCTCTATTTGCAAGACCAAAGGGACTTTTCATGTGGTTTAAGGAAGAAGTGACATGCTGGTTTGTGTGATATATGAGTTTCTGATGAGATAACATGGACATGCTCTGAAACGCCAGGGGCCATGCTGTAACTCTCCAATTGGAATCTTTCATTGGCCTCCTTGGATTCTCACAAGGGACCTATGAATGTGCCTCAAGTTTCTGTGTATCATTGTTTAGTTGGACTGTGTCTGGGTCTTTGAAATGTCTGGATAGTCCCCTTCCTAGAGAGTATGGTTTCTGTCTAGCGATTTCCTTAGGAGAATCATTAGTTATCAGCCTGTCATGTTGTTGCTGACTCCTTCCTCTTGGGGAGTGTAACTTTGGCTTTCATCAGTCTAAGGGTTGGGTTGGATTTACAAGTTGATCAAGGGATCATGACCTTTTTAGGGGGGAGGGAAAGGACTTTACTCAACCTCTTGAACCTCTACCCTCATTTGTTTTTGCTTGAATAAAGTAAACAATGCTCTTTGCAGTCACGTATCTACGTTACCCCTAAGGATACAGAGACTCAGCTAGTCCAAGTTCTAGATATAGCAGAGAATGAATGTCTCTCTCATGAGAGATCTCTGTGTGGTACATCACTACATCCACTGCTTCACTCTGCCTTAAAAAGGCTGCTGACATGATCAAGATCTTTGAACGGTTTGATATTGACCATGTAACCGCTCATTTCTATAACTGGTTGCTCAACTTTGAGGATCAGTGGATTGAACACATGTATTTTCTTTTCTCTCTCTTTAAACCCCATTGAAATTACTGAAAGGGAGTAAACATCGTAATTCTATGAGAGCAAAGTAGAAATGGAAGGAACACTGAATGTGTGATCACAACCAATATCCAGGAAAGAGCACTGGGCTGAATGGCAGCTTCCTTATATAAATGGAGAAATGTCAACAGGAGCGAGATTCGCTCACTCACTTATGCCAACCTTTATTCATTTGTTTCAATATTTAAAATAAAAAGATGTAATTATTTTTATTTGAAAGGGATGTTTTTACAGAGACAAAAGGAGTGACAGGGAGAGAGGGTTTCCATCCACTGGTTCTTTCCCCAAGTGTTCACAATGGACAGAGGTGAGCTGATCTGAAACTGGGGAACCAGGAGCTTCTTTGTGGCCTCTGCTGTGTATGCAGGGGCTCACGACCTTGGACCATTCTCTGTGGCTGTTATAGGCAATAACATGCCTATATGCATGCCTACCAGCCAGGAGCAGAGCCAACTGGGCAGCCCATGATCTTGGGGGCTTTGAAGTCACCCTGCTTAAATAGAAAAGTCCCATGGTTGGAGACAATTGTGTCTTCTGGGGTTGGTGACCTGTGTATTTAAATAGACACAGCTGAGCTGACTCTGAGCACTTTGTGGTCTTGTCCTCTTGTCCAGCTAGCTGAGGTCTCTGGTCCCTCACCATGGGTCAAATACAGAACAATAGGCCAGGTAGGAGAGAAAGCAGGGAAGGAGATGAGATGAGAAGGGGGAAATGGCCGAGAGGGAGGGAATGTAACAGAACCGAGGCCACCACTGAGAGATTACTGGGAAGGGGGGATAAGGGACTTTGGTCTCAACATTGTTTTCAAATACCGTTGAAGTGCTTTCTTCATTTTTATTTTCCATCTTGATGGAAATTTTGTTATTTTTACACTGTCACACAACAAATGGAACTGTGACTTAGAGATCACAATGTATATAGCTATTTTGATGTACTTTTGACAATTCTATCAGATTTCTGACAGGCACAATTTTTTTTTCTCCCCTGGGCAGTTGGGAGGGGGACTTCAGGCTCCTGGATGCTCTGCTTGTGCTCAGGGCTGTGGCCTATAGAACAAAGTGGCCCCAGATCTTGGGGAAGCTGCTGGGAATCCAGCATATGATCTCAGGGAACCTGAATGGTGAGAGCTGGGTTCCTATGCAGGGACAGACAGAGAGGTGGTTGAAGGCATAGGGGGCTCCTTGGCACCTGGGGTGGTCAATGGGAGTCCTTCGGCAGCAATTCAAGATGACTGTGCCAGATCACAAGAGCTGTGCGAGGAGGGGAGTTGAGTAGGAGCTGGCCGGACAGCTCTGCTTGGCCGTAAGATGAGGGAGAGTAGACAGCAGACAGCTGGGGCAGGGGTCCAGCCCTCTGAAAAACAGGAGAGGAGAGTGGTGTCAAGCTGGCATTTCTGCTGAAAGGTGACCCAAGTAGTCTGGGGTTCTGGTTGTTAAGTGGACTGACCATGAATGAGGCTTTGGGAGGAGGGATACAGTCTTCTGGCAGAAAGCCCATCTTCCGTGCCCCCAAATGCTATGTTTGCAAGGAGTGGCCTGCCCGAGTGTCAGATCTCTGAGCCTTTCCTGCTTGCCTTGCACCAACTCCACTGGCCTATTGTCTGAGTCTTCGCTGAGCCCACCTGCTTTTTTGCAACATGCTAATAATGCAAACAGCATGGCAATGACCTGTAAGGATAAAGGACTTTGTCCTGCTCTACACCTGCGTGGACTCGTCCGCAATATTGTGAGGTAGGGACTGCCTGTCTCCGGTGTCTGACTCTTCTGTACCACTTGAGCCCATGGTGAATGTGGACTTTGTTTCACTTTGTGTCCTGCAGTGTGAAACTGCTGGCTTGTCACACCTGCTGCTCTCTAGGGAGAAGATTGCCCAATTTGATTTCTCCTGGTTTTCTATTGCTTATTCTGTATCTGAGATCCCTTGAGCAGCCTCCTGATCTGACCTAAGAGTGGGTCTCTGAGGATTGTAGATAGCTTTTTAAATGCCAGGATGAAATGGGTTTTCTAAGACCTCTGGAGGGAGAATCCATCATCAGCTGCTGAAGAAAGTGTTCAACACAGAGGAACTCCTGTCTGGGGCTGGTCTATTTCACGAGGGTTCTTGGAGGAGAGTGTAATGGGGTGGGTGAGAAATGGCTTGTGTGAAATTATTTTGTTAAAGCAATTGGGATTCAAACTGGAGTCCACCTGGGATGCTGGCATCACAAGTAGTGACAATCTGATATGCCACAGTGCTGGTCCTAAGAATCATTCCTATGTTCATGATGCAAGTAGTGATCTGTCATCAGTTGACTCAGACATAGTGACTGTGCTGTGGCCTGTGAGAAGCACGTGTCCCAGTGGAAGTAGTTCCCAGTGGGATGAATTCACTGCAAGATTTGTAGTAGGTGCATTTAGCACACAGCATTGAACTTAGAAGCCTTATAGGGGTTTCATAAGAGGCCGTGCAGGACATATGCTAAGATACCTCCACTTCAGAGTCAGACCACTGAATGACATGTCCTGACCCTGACCTTGGAAAGGTGACTTCAGTCCTCTGTATTCTGTTTGCTTCAATGCAGTAATAATTTTCTGACCTATGACATTTTTATTTGGAATAGCTTGTTATCGAAACATATACCCATGGGCCCAGAGTGGTAGCCTAGTGGCTAAAGTCCTCGTCTAGCACGTGCTGGGATTACATATGGGTGCTGGTTTCTGTTCTGGCGGCCCCACTTCCCATTCAGCTCCCTGTTTGTGGCCTGGGAAAGCAGTCAGTCTAGGACAGCCAAAGCCTTTGGACCCTGCACCCGTGTGGGAGACCCAGAAGAGGCTCCTGGATCCTGGCTTTAGATCAGCTCAGCTCCAGCTTGTTGTGGCCACTTGGGGAGTAAATCATCAGAGGGAAGAACTGTCTGTCTCTCCTCCTGTCTGTGTATCTGCCTTTCCAGTAAAAATTAAAAAAAATTTTTTAAAAGAAATATACATGCAGAAAAATGTGCGAAGACAAATGTCTAAGTTTATAGAATGTTTATAGAATAAACAGACACACACACACAAGCAATGTTCCATTTAACTCATAAGCACCTTATGCCTCCCTTCATCACTTCCCACTTAAAGAAAAGCTATTAAGCTGATTTCTAACTCCATATTACAGGTAGTGTGTGTGTGTATGTGTGTGTGCGTGTGACTTTTACATGGATAGAATCATGAATAGTAAGTGTTCAATTTTCTTCAAAGTTTTGTTTGTGAGATTTCTTCCCATTGACTGGGGTAACATTCTGGGACAGCAGTGGGTCTGTCACATCTTGTTCTGCACCCATGCACATGTTTATATTGGGTGCGTACCTGGGAGTGCAGTGGCTCAGCTGTAGCAGGGCAGGTGTTCCCTGCCTGTTACCAGCAGTGAGGGGCATTTTTAGCTGCTCTGGTCCACACTGACACGGTAGAATTTCTTTTTCAGGACAGCTCTCCCAGTGGGTCTGTGTTTGGGGTATGATCTACATGGCTACCGCAGGGTTGTCTGTAGAATGAAGTCAGTATCGGAAAGGCTGTTGGTGCCTGCATAGAATGACACTGTGTCAAGGCTGGCCTGTTAGGGAGGTTGGGAGGTCAGGGATGCTCCTTGGGGCCACCTCAGGTTTGCAACCGGCCTTTCAGGAGGAGCTGTGGCATTGACAGTGTTTGCAGCTAAGGTTCCTGGGACTGAGTGACTGAGGAGGTCAGGGTCCCAGGGACTGAGGCCAACTCTTTGCTTCCCAGAGTCTCTTAGTGAGTGGTTCCACCAGGGGAGAGATAACCCACCTGGCTCAACCCAAAGCTGATCAGAGAGGTGCCAGAGTGGTGCTAAATTGTGATGTAGAGCTTTTCCTTTTCCCTTTTTATCTATCTATCTATCTATCTATCTATCTATCTATCTATCTATCTATCTATTGTTTTTAAGATCTATTTTATTTTTATGGAAGGGCACTGGGGTTTGGTGGGGATGTTCTTTCCCAGAAAGTGCAGGGAGGGCCTTCTGCTTCCTTGCAGCCCTTCCTCAGATTACATTCTAACCCCTTCCCATTTGTCATTCCTGCACATAACTGTGGCCATTGCCTTACCTCCATGTTGGCATCCCCATTTTCACAACTTCCTCCTTGGTTCACAAATGGCCTGTGACTGGACTCTTGGTGCTTAGCTGCCTGCAGAGGGGTCTTTCCATGACACCCCGAGTGCATTGGTGTCCTTTGGCTGCTGTGACTGAGCACCACAGGCAGGGTGGCCTCAATTTCAGACATTTACCATTACACAGTCCTGGATGTCTGATGTCAGGGATCAGTGTCTGTGACCTCTCCTCTTGGCTTGTCAATCAGTGGGTGTCTTCTCCCAGTGACTCTGTGTGATCTTTTCTTCCATGCTTCTCTGTGTCTCAATCTTCCCTTCTTATGAGACTGGGGTCATGATGGACTAGGGTCCACCCAAATGACCTCATGACACCTTAACCCACCCCTTTAAAGGCCCTGTCCCAAATGCAGTCACATTCTGAGGCATGGAAGGTTAGGACTGCAGCAGGGATTTGGGGTCAAGCATCATTCATCCAGAAACAGTGATCATGCACTTTCCGGCAGCTGTCACATTTCCAACATGCTTTGTATTTTGCTTCCTTGTGTTTGCTCATGTTCTTTTCCTGGCTTTAGGCACATCCTTTAATCTCAATCTCTTCAAGGCCTGCCAGCTAAGCTCCCGCCTCTCCTGTAGAGCCTTCTGTCTTCTGAGCCTATTCTGCCTGGACTCCCATCACACTGCCCAACTGTTCCACTCTGTTGAATGCTTAATCCCAGTTCTTCCTCTGTTCTCCATCATTCACTGGTGGAGTTGCATCTACTTAAGTTGACTGTGTGCATCTTGAGGACAAAAGTCATTTCATATAATTCACATTTACATCTATTTAGGATCAGATATGTGGCTGGTGATGAAGAATACTATGGAAGGATTAAAAACCAGCCTCTGTGTGCCTTGCAAGGAGCTTCTGATGCCAAACAAGATCCTTCTTTCGTTGGGGAGGGAGAGCTGTGATCTCTGAACAGCCTCCAGAGCCTCTGGCATGGGTATTTTCACTTTAGGAGGCAATGAATTCAGGGACCCGGGAAGGGTTTAAACATGAGTCTTAAATTATTTGCTCAGCTTTGATTTTTATTTTACAAGATGCTAGGGCAGTGCTGGGAGCTGTTTGCAGAAGGGGTGTGTGAGAGAGATGAAGAGAGACTAGGAGTGGATTTACCTAGATGTTGCCTCATAGAAACATATGTGTGCACTGGGCAGGGTCTTTTCTGATGTAGGGGAACGAAGAGCTCCAGGTTCTGCCCCTGGGCTCACTGGAGGGAGATTTGATTTCTGTTTCTGTATTTTTGTCCCTCGCTGGGGATGTACTGAGCTAAGCCACTGTTGAAAATGGCCCCTCTGTGGAGGAGAAGGCTGATCAGCTATTTATAGGCTGAAGTCAGATGCGACCCACCTTTTCAGCCTGTAATTTACAGTGCATGATGAGAAAATGAACTTCTATTGCTGCAGGAATGTGAAAGGACAGCAGACAGATTTTGCAGTGGCTTGGGGTTTGGCTTATGTGCTTATGAAATGTCTGTGAAAATGGCCAATTTGCTTTGCCAGAAGACTTTTGCTTTTTCGCAGTCACTGATGTGAATAGTGCCATGTCCTGTCTCTCATGAGGACTGATGGTGCGGTGCTGGTGTGGAGAAGGTAGTTTCTGGGCCAAGTGTGGGGAAAAGAAGTACAGGAAGCATGAACAGGAATACAGTGGTGCCTTCATTTTACAAAGCAGTAAATGCATGTCCAAGAAACGACCTCCTTTTGTGGGGGATGGTTTAGACTGACCTCTTGATCATAATCTTGGCTACTGTTTGCACTAGAGCTCCTGACTTGAGTCAAAAGTTCTTGTTTGAGGAAGCTCAGAGTTGAAAACTTTCCCTTGCTCAATGGATTCTATTTCTGGAGTTCTCTATAGGGCATGTAAAACTCAGTGTGTGCTCAATGTAGTAGCAGATTTTTATCAAACATAGGCTAGCCGCTAAGCTCCTGACCCAAATTTAGGTAGAGACTGTCTTCCTTCCAGGCCTCTGAGCATCCAGCCATCTCCAAGTCCCAGTGTTCACCAGGGTGCTCACCCAGGGTACTGTGAGCTGCACCTGCATCTGTGCTAGCTCCTGAATGAAACCTCCTCAACTTGCACACCTGACATCAATCTATGGTGTGGGATGAGGTTTCTGGAGGTGGGGGTTGTATGTAAGGGAGAAGAGGACAGGACCTTGGGGAAAACCGGTGTGTACAGCTAAATGCGCAAAGGACGTCATAAATGAGCAGAGGCAGCTGGAAGATTCAAGCAGTGAGGGTTGTGACAGTCAAAGCTATTGGAGGGTCTCCAGTAGTTTTAAAAGCAGGATTTGGTAGTTGGGAAGGCACAGGTAATTCTTGAGACCATAATTTCCTAGGAGTGTTGGAGTGGAGGCAGCTGGCCGAAAAATGCATGGGAGATGAGAAGGAGTAGACAGAAGATGTGGCTGGGGAGCTCTCTGTATAGGTTGACTAGAATAGGGCTATGATCATCTTATCTAAATCTTCTATGTTGTCACTAATTTTTGTTCTTTCTAATTTTTCAATTATTAAGAGGAGTACTAAAATGCCCTGCTGTTGTCAATCTCACATGGTATTTTTGCCTATCTCTGCTTTGCATAATTTGTGATTTGATTATTAGGTAAAGAACAATGTTAGGATTATGATATCTTCTTTGTATAGTAGTCTTTTCGCTTTTGGGTGGTGAACATCTTTGCCTCTAATAATGCTTTTCCCCTGGAGCTTTGTTTTGTCAGGTTACTTTTAGTTAATATTTATCTGGTCTATCATCTTTCCATCTTTTACTGTCCTTTTGTTTTGAATATTTTTCTTGAAAATAGCATATAACTAATGGAGTTTTTTGTATTTAATCTGACAATCTGAGTTTTAATGGCTGAAGTTAATCCATTCAATTTCTTGTGATTGCTGATACGTTTGGATTAATTCTAACAATTTTTCCTTTGCTTTCATCTTCTCTCCTACCTTCTACACATAGATAGCATTTTCATTATTCTTCCTTATTTCTTCTGATTCAGAAGTTGTATGTGTGTGTGTGTGAGATCCCATGTTTAATGGTCACTTTAAAAATAATTTCATACATACTTGTATACTATACTTAATGGTCAGTTAAATCAGTAGCTCTTCAGTTCTCACAAACAGTACCAAGAATTCAGCAAGGCTTAGCAATTCTTTTCCTCCCCTCAGCTGAAATGACCTTAGTTCCCATTTCTCCTTTCCCTGTGTTCTGTATGGGGAAGTTGTTGCACTTGATATTTTCTGAACATGCCTACCCTCTCCCCTCTACTGTTGCAGCTTCCTCTTGTCAAATCCCCTGTAAGCTGTCCTCTTTGTCATGGGCTCCCAGGAGGATGTAGGAGTGAGCCTAGTAGGGCTGAATCTTCCTCTCTCCTCAAATATCCATTGTAGTCTCTCTTTCATGGTCCAACACAAATGTCTTGTTTTCTCTAGTTCTTTATTTTTCTCCAGCCAGGAAAACCCTACACCATTCTTGGCAACAGCTTGCTTATAACCTGTTACTGAAAACATGCTTAGGATTGAAATAAGAAATTGAAATATTAAAACATTATTTTTAGGAATTTGTTAGGTCAGAGAATGTGTTCCTGATTCATTTCTGGAAAGCTCAGCGTTCCTCCAACCTTTGAGATGCCTCTAAAAGTTCCTGAAGGTAAGCGAGAAGACTGTTCCTATCAATATGAACTTGTTGTCAAGAATAATAGGGACGGTTTCTGGTAGATGGGTGGCTTGCAGGTCTCATGGTAGACCAGAAAACTTCTACAGAATGTCTGTGGGCCCTGGGGTGGGGCTTCTCTTCCTCTATCTGTGGAAGAGCCATGGAAGTTATTTTGAAAACTTTGATGTAGAGGAGCAGTGAGGAAGACCTACTTAGGAGAACAATCTTGAAGTGTTCATACAAGAGGCAGACTTGTGTGATGTTGGTTTCTTACCTTGGCCTAGGAGCTCTGGGTTCCTCCCTGCTTGAGATCTTTATGTGGATGAATTTGCCACTGCCTTCCTTCAGGGTGTCCACAAACATAAGGAAGAAAGGGGTAGATTGGAAGATCCCACAAGGCACTCTTTGGAACCTCTTCAAACAGGATCTTCCTGTTGTCATCTCCCTTTCTTCCCATGGTCATCACTTGAGTGTACTTGGTCCCTCATGTGATATTCACAGAGAATTGGCCCACAAATGGCCAAGGGTGTGCAGAAGCTGGACTGCCACAAGTCCTCTGTCAGTCCCTGGAATTTTCTAAAGGAGGGACATGAAGCCAGTAGAGGAAATCTGAGAATGTTCCAGGATCTGACAAAGATGAGACAGCACCTTTGTGGTGAAGGCAGCCTTGTGAGCCACTGGGGCCCTCATTGAGCCTGGACTCTACCTAGAATGCAGGCTGGTCAGCAACTGGCTGGAAGCTTTCTGAGCTCTGATAGGATATCCTGTAGGAAGGGGCTATGCGTCCACACTTTTGTGTCCCTAACAGAGAGCAAAGTAACTTCTGCATTTTCCCTTTGGTGTTGAGTGTTGCATCAGTCATTTGAGGCACTGAGCCTTATCTGCCTGCAGAGAGGCTTCCTTCTTCCATAACCACCTTAGTGGGTGGTGGTATCTGGAGAGAGGTTTGTACCCTGGTTGGCTGGTAATGGCAAGATGCTCCTAGGAGAGTGGATTTGCCCACTGTTTCCTGGAACCTGTGCAGGGGTCTCCCTGCCTGGCTCCCACTAACCCTCCTTCTCTGGGAGCCCATGATGGGAATGGCAGGGTGAAGACTCTGAGCTTCCTACCATGCAGATGAAAGACTTTGTTCTGAGAACAGCAAAGGCCGTTGCCTACAAGAGCAGTTTCCAGCAGCTTCTCTGTGTCTGGAGTTGGTGTGGGGGTAAAGGTGTTGGGTGGGGAACGTTCCTGTGATTGTCAGAGTGGAGCTAGACCCTCAGGAGTATGGCACCTGCCAGGCCTGCTGAGCAGCCTGCCTGTTCTAAGGCCACATTTTCCCCAGCAGTGACTTTCCTCTGGTTTCTTGAAGTGCAGAATGTGGCAGGATAGACAGGCTTGAGAGGAGCAATCTGGGACCTGGGTTCTTTGACTCTCAGCATGGGATGAATTCTGGAGGGAAGAGCTGGCTAGCCAGCCACTCAGTAGCAGGCCCGTCCTGTATGCCATGCAGACCCTATGTAGTGGCTGTGCCACTGTGGAGCCTTGCCTCATGTCTAGCAGGTAGCCAGAGGAACACTGAGCCACTCAGTGGTGGGGCCTGTCGTGTGTGCCATGCAGGCCATATGTGGTGGCCACCCCACTGTGGCGCCTTGCCTCATGTCTAGCAGGGTAGCCAGAGAAACACTAGGAATGGAGGCAGAATGTGATGGGTGCGGTGCAGTGTGGCTCAGTCTTTTAAACATATGCCTGCTTTGGAGATACATGTAAATCTTGAAACTTCCTTTAAAGTTTGTGTTTCAGAAGCAATACAGTGTGTTTTTTTTTGGGTTTCCAAATATGAAATTATAATATTGAATGTATTTTAAAAACTACATATGTCCTCCCTGAGATGTTTAAAAAATTTTTTTAATTGAGGGATAACATACATATATGGTGTAGTATATGTACTTTCACATATGCACACATTTACTGAAGATTCAGCCAGATGTAAAAGGAATATTTCTATCAGGCAGGAGGCTCCCTCATACTCCTTCCAAGTCAGTCCTCTCCTCCCATCCAGAAATCACCATTGTTCTGCCTTCAGTCAATGTAGACTAGTGTTGCCTGCATCTTATCTTCACCTACCCGGAATTGTATGTTTGTAGTTTGTATCTGTCTGCCTTTGCTTGTATTACACGTGTGTAGCAGCAATTTGTACTTTTTCGCTTCTGTGCAGTGTTGCACTGGGAGATCAAACTCCCCCCAAGGCAGAATTCATGCTTCCATTTCCTTCGCTTGAGTCCCCTTGTTTGGTAGAAAAACAGGTGTCCCTGGAGCCAGAGAACTTAGAAGGTGCTTTTCCTTCTGATCATGTGACCAGTAACTGGCCACTTAACCTGGAGCTCTGGTTTTTTCCTTCAGCATAGCTGTGTCACTGTGATTTCCACCTGGTGCCAGTGTGTACAAAGCCCCTGGAAAGACAGTGCATCAGTGAATGCCATCCAGGGTTGCAAAGGGAAATGAGGGTCTCCTGAGTTCTGACCAAGTGTCTGGGTGTTATCAGCCAAGCCTTGCAGGTAGATTTCAGTGTGGCAGGCATTACTCTGGGTAGGCATCATGGGAGCAGAGACCATAGTGGTGCGAGTGCAGCGTGTTGGAGAACATGAGGAAGAGGCAACTGTGGGGTCTTCATGGCACATGTGAAGAGAATGCTTGCAGCGAGCTCATGCCAGAGGGAGGCCCTGCCAGCCCAAGCTGCTGCAGCAACCCAGACACAGAGTCTATGTGCTAGAGAGTTCTGGAAAGCTGTTTGGGAGGAAGCAGGGCTGCATCTGGTCCTTGAGTGACAGAGAAGAGGAGCAGGTGTCTGTGTGGCATGGGAAAGAAATAGGGGCAAGGCGACACAAGTGGGAAACTCTATGGAAGGCCTGGGAGTGTTGACCAAATCCAGCCCTTGGTTTCCTCTGTTGTCACTTTGGCTGCTCTGGATAAGGTGTTACAAGCATTTAGCAGGAGCGAACACTGTGTTAAATGGAATTTAGCTATGGTTGCATGAAGCAGACCAGTGGTCTTTGTGCATGGAAGAAGAGAGTAAGAGTCAGGGAGGCTGAATAGTTAAGGCTACAGTCTTCCCCCAACACAAAGTTGTTTTTCCTTTATGGGGTGGGCAGCCAAAGTGCTGCCTTACACCTCTGGGATGTGGAGCTAGCCTATCTCTGGAAGTAGCCATTTAATCCTTCTCCATACTTTGGAAGTGGGCAACTTTGCATATGGGTGGACAGTTGATTCCAACTCAGCTACCCTAAGGGGCTATGCAGTCAGGAGACCCTAGCTGTGGCTGTGTTCCTGAAGTGTATAAAGTGTGTAAAACTGTCCACATTCCTGATAAATTGGAAACCTGTGCTTTTTTCTTCTCTCCAAACTACTCTGGTGTGGTTTGAGGAGAGATTTTGGGACCAGGTGTGCTGTGGGTTGCACTGTGCCTTCCTGGGCACCAGTAACTCAGAATCTGTTTTCATCTGGAGAGAAGATTGATAAAGAGGTGATGAAGGGAGAATGAGGCCTCGTTCAATAGAACTGATGCCCATATAAAAAGAGATGGGGACATAGAAACAGAGAAGAAGGCCACATTAAGACCCGGGGGAAAACTCCATCTTCATGCCAAGGGAAGAGGCAGACAGGATCTTAGACTTGATCTTAGACTTCTGACCTCTAGCGTTGTAAGAAAAGAAATTTCTGTTCTTTAAGCCACCCAGCCCATGCTACTTTATAAGGGCCACCCGAGCAGACCAGGATAGAGCTTCGCTTATGTCATCTGAAGGCTGGAAAGGAAGACTCAAGAGTTTAATAATACTAACAATGTCAAGCATCATTGTCAGTATATTGGGCAGCTGCAAGTGTTGAAAGGCCTTATTGGAGGTCAAGCAACTTGAGCTTAGAGGATGACGTGTTTCTAATCAGAAGGGCTGCATTTCTTATTGAAATCATCACCCAGAAAATTTCAGTTGTGAGTGCTGGCTAATGATACAGGTTCATGCAAACCAATGAAGCTTAATTTATCTGCCCTTTTTTCCCCTGAGCAGTGTTTATGACTGTATTCTTTGGCCCTTAGGGAGGCAGAGGGGCAGAAGGAATACCTGTAGCAGGCTTTAATTCCATGTAAACATACCTTGAAATGAGTTGATTCTAAGTTCCAGGTACAGCTCAGAGCTCCCGGAGGATGAAGCTCATATAGATATTTGTCCCAGGATAGTCTAAAATATCTCTGCTTAGAATGCATTAGGGTGATTTACAAAACCAATAGCTTTCATCAGATGCCCAGCTCTGTGAACAGAAGAATAGTGAGAATTGGGCAGTGAAATGGATATGGGGAAGGTGTGTTGGGAGTAGCCAGAGACTTTTGCCTTGTGGCAGGAGGCCCTTCTCTCAGCTTCCTGGGTGGGGTGTGATCCCTGGGCTTACACACGAGGCTTGAGGTCTTGGAAGTGGCCTCTGACCACTATTAGCATCTCTCTTGGATGAGGTTACTTTTCCCCAAGCACTTTCACTTGTAACCATCTTGATCCCTCCAAGTGATCTAAAGGCTAATAAGCAGGAGAGTGAACACTCGTTGCTCAGAGGAACTAACTCAAGCACAAATTGAGGAAGATGGGAATGAGGTGGGAAAGAAAGGCTGCTAAGGCGATGGGAGAAGGATGAGGGGACAGAAGGGTCATGCCACGGTCTGCCCTATCATTCCTCTGGATCTGTAGCTGTGGACACAGGCTTCTGAGCACAATTTCTTCCCTGACTTGGTTTTGCCCTTTTCTCTCTTCCCCTTTTTCCTTTCCAACAACCTATATCCTCTCCTGTAACTCTCTATCTTTTGATATTACCTTCCCTTTCTCTTTCTGTCTCTTTCTTTCCAATCTCTTGTGTGTAGGCCTTCTTCTCTTCCTTTGTCTTTTTAAGGATTTATTTATTTTTATTGGAAAGGATCTTCCAACTGCTGGTTCACTTCCCAAGTTGCTGCAATGGCTGGATCTGAGCTGATCTGAAGCCACTCAGGTACAGGGTCCCAAGGCTTTGGGCCATCCTCTGCTGCTTTCCCAAGCCACAAAAGCAGGGAGCTGGATGTGAAGTGCAGCAGCAGGAACACAAACTGGTGCCCATATGGAATCGTGGCACATGCAAGGTTAGGATTTTGCCATTGAACCATGGCCCCAGGTCCTTTTCTTTTCCTTTTTCATTTCTTCCTTTTCATTCTTTTGTCCTAGTTTTTTCAACAACATTAATTATTGATCCCTTTAAACTGGCATTTATTGTGTGTAGCATTCAAGGGACCATCATTTCACTGGGTGTCACTGAAAAAGGGAGATGTAGCCCTGAGATTCTGAAGTGGAAGTATCACTAAATAGATAGTTAAGAGCACGGAATTAAGGTCTTCAGAGGGTCCAATGAATAAAATCCCTCTTTCTTATCCAAGATCAACTGAGCCAACTGAAAAATTTAAGTATCAAGCAAATGGAATGTCAAATTATCACTCAAACTAAGGAGCAAACTGTGATTGGAGGATCTAGCTTATGTCTTCAAGCCTGTGGGCTGCCTTGGACTGAATCTCATGGTGTAGGCAGCTGGAGCAGTTTTCTTGCTTGCAAACCTGCATCTGGATAAAACCCATGGGGTAGCTCAGTAACCACGTGTAGGATGGGCTTTCTAAGGGGCTAGCTTCCATAATGATGAAGGAGGAATAGGAGGGGGACCAAGGCTATCCAGAGTCCTGTTACCCTTTCAAAGTCACTAAACAGGATAAATTCAGGATTGACGACAGAGGCTGGGAGTGTGATGCTGGGGAAGACAGGTGTCTCATGAAGGAAAACATCAGAAGTAGGAATGAAGTGTGTCCTCTAGTCCAGCCCAGCCTCACCTTGCATCATCATTCACAGCAGAAGGTGTGTATTTGTGTGTGTGTGTGTGTGTGTGTGTGTGTGTGTGACAGTGCACCGTGTAGGGAACTTAGGGGGAGGGAACAGAAGCACTTGTCTCACATGGCAGAAGTGACATTTAATCTGAGACTTCAAGGATATATGTTTACTCCAACATGAATAAAGCACTGAACATGATCCACAACAATATGCCACCTCACTTCTTTAACCTTCCTCTGTGTGCAATAAAAGTCCAGGGAAGTCTTTTGTTCAGTTATTCTGTCAACAAATATATATTTAATGCCTATTAAGTGCAAGTTACTTCACCAGACAGGAGAAGTACAAAGATTAATAGGATGTGGCTTCTGCCCTCAAGGAGTGTTCAGATTAGCATGCCAGGTGAGGCACATTCATAAACAGTCGAAATGCCAGGCAGAGACTGGTGCACGTGTTGCTTGATGTTGAAACACGCAATGTGCTCAAAGTGAACTGTGTTAGGGTTCTATGGAGTTCTTATGGGAGAGAAAAGCCTTTTTGTTAAGAGGAGAAAGTGGCATTTGAGCCCAGTCTTGAATGGTAAGTAGGATACAAGGAAACAGATACTGACTTGGTCTTCTAAGTAGAAGGAACAGTATCAGCAAAGGGTTTGAGGCATGAACACAGAGGCTGTTTGCAAGGAAGAGTGAGTAATCCAATTTATATAATATACCATACAAGAAGGAAGATGGTAGAAAAAAAACCAACTGAAAAAAAGGGCGGGGTCCAGCCTTTTAAGTCAATGGAATTGTTCATTTCTCCTTTGGATAGCAATGAGGAGTATGAACATTAGTTATCTGGGTTGATTATAGTATAATTGGGGGATGGTGGAAATGTTGGGCATCTTTGGGGTATACTCTAGGTTAGGAGTTCTCGTTGTTGGCAGTGGAAGCCAGAGGGGACCAGGTGAAGGGAGTTTAGGACTTTTCCCCAATCTACAGCTTTTGCCAGCAGAGCTCACAATGCTTGTGACCCTAGGAAGGAAAGAAGCAATGGGGGTGGGTAGTTTACTCATAATTGGAATTGATCAAAGCAGATTGAGAAGAAACTCATGGGGTTCCAGCAGAGCTGGGTTTCTGGGTTTGCCAGGTTCTAGGTGATGTGGAGAGTTAGGAAGAGCCAGAACAGGCTTGCTGGTGCTAAGCAAAAGGCACAGGGTCCTGGACGAGAATGGGGGTTTGCATGGCTTTGCAGCTGTGCCTTCCTTCACCATCTGAAAGTTCAGTTCTACCAATGATGGTGAGAATAAAGGAGACAAGACCCGAGAGATGTAGGCAAAGACTGGACAAACTCAGGGGTGGAGAGGTCAGATCAGAACAGTGTTCAGATCCCCTGTGTACAAGTCTCTACTGTGGAATGCCGTCACTTCGCTCCAGTGCTGCCTGCGTTCTCCCATTCTTGCTTGGACTTCTTGACTTTCTTGTTCTCAGAAAGAGAAAGGAGCTTATTAACTGAAGTGGCTGCCAAATGTATTTTAAGATGAACAAAGCCCAGATCATTTTATTCCTCACCACATACCATACATAATTGTATGGAGGGCAGAATTTATTTGGTTTGCATTATGATTTCTCCCCCCCCTCCAAGCTTAATTACAGTGTTAAAAAGGCAACTACAACTTGAAAGGAACAAGCTTTGCGGTCATGGGGACCAGCATGACCACTCTGAGTTTGAAACACAAGTTCTTTGTGAAGGGAATTAATTGTATATGAAACTTTGGGGCTTATGTGAAACACATTTTTATGAAAATAAACTTGAACAGTCATTAAAATGAATAGTTGTTTTAAATAAGCCTCATGCTGCATGGCGGTGCCAAGGAATTTCAGTTGCCTTCTTTATTGACTTTGTTTTGGGTTCAACTCTGCATTTACTAAGACAATATTAGGGCTCTGGAGGTAAGTCTTAGCTTATAATTGGGAGTGAAATGTATAATTCCAGTGATAGAGTGTTAGGGGAGGTAAGGAAATGAAAAAGCTTGTATAGCATTTTGGTCCAAGTAACTTCATGAATAAGTAATTCTAGGTTGGAAAAACCCAACGTGTTAGCAGGAAGTGTTGTTGCCTGATAGTTTGGCCTCAGACCAAGGAACCAATTATGGCACTTTGGCCTTCCAGCTGTGGGACACTCCCCGGGCCATCCATAAATCAAACATGTGAGCTGTGGTTCCCATCCCCCCCCCCACCTGCACCCATCTGCTAGCCTTGACATAAGGTGTGTTTGGTTGAGAGGTCTGTGGGGCTCACTCAGGGAGAGGCCAGAAAGAGTTGAAGTCTCAGCAGGGATAGGCTATTTTGCAACCTGAACTTGAAAAAGGGACTTTTCTGGGCTTTATCTGGAGGAGAATAGGTGTCTGTGGAATTTGAGGGATCCACGGAGTGTAGTGTACAGCAAGCTGGAGTAAGAGGTCTGGTTAGAAAACTTTTCTGGGCCTGGCACAGTGGCTCAGTGGCTAAATTCTCACTTTGCATGCTTAGGATCCCATATGGGCAGTGGATCATGTCCTGGCTGCTCCACTTCCCATCCAGCTCCCTGCTTGTGGCCTGGGAAAGCAGTAGAGGACAGCCCAAAGTCTTGGGACCCTGCATCTGCTCCTGGCTCCTGGCTTTGAATTGGCTTAGCTTGGAGAGTGAAATAGCCAGCAGATGGGAGATCTTTCTCTCTGTCTCTCCTTCTCTTTGTAAGTCTACCTTTCAAATAAAAATAAATATTAAAGAAAAGAAAAAACTCTGTTTTCCATGGGGTTGAAGCAACACAGCTGAGCAGTATGAAATTGGCTCCTCATTAGGGAAGATGTGGTCATGTTGTCCTTTCCCAACTGGAGAGACCTTGAGCTCATGGCCCCCAACCCTCAGAACACCACACTGTTTGCCATGCATGTGATCCCTTTCTCATTAAGTCACCTACAGGGTGTGTCTTCCTTCCTGTGGTGAGATCCCTGTAGTTATGTATTCAGAGAGCTTGTGTGAAGGAGAAGACAAGCTCTTGGGGCTACATGTCGGGCTACTGGAGGAGGGCCTATCCTTGGACTGTTGGATAATGAGGTTCATAGTGTGTTTCCTGTAGTGCTGGAACCATTCAGCAATGCAGGCCCTCATCCTGCAGAGCAATGCTCTTCTCTACCACTTCTCTGATGACCTGATTCAAGTCAGACCTGACCTGGCTTGAACTACAAGGTCTCTGGAATGGGAAGGCACCTGGTTGGTGACAGCTAGGTAGGAGGAAGCTTTCTGGGAGGAGCTCTGGCAAGTTCCTGACACCCTGCAGGCTGCTCTGAGGAGCTCTCCTTGGCTCTTGAAGTGTCCTGGATGTACACTCATTGCCGCAAGTCACTGTCTCTCTACCACGGTGAAGGTGCCATGACATGACACTCTGTTCCCATAGGCCCCTGGAACAGTCAAGCTGCTGAGGTGGCTTCCCTTGCCCAGGTATGAAGCTGTCCTCCACAGGTTCATGGTCAGCCCCCTCCTCTGTACTCTGTACAGAGACCTGAGGCAAGGCAGGGAACTCTGTTAGAGCATGGGCAGACTTGTCAAATGGTGGACTTCTTGTGGTGTAGACATTTTCAGGTCTAGAAGTTCTGAAGTGCTCCTTGGCCAGGGCCCTAGATGTGTGGCTACAAACCCTGGGTCTTGACATTCCCCCTCTCTTTCAATGGCATGGCCCAGTGAATCATTTCCAACCCATTAAGATTGTCAGAGTGACAGGAGGAGGAAATCCTCTCCGAGACGCTCTTAGGGGACAGTGCCTGAACACCACTTCCTTGAATTTGGATCGCTTTCTCTTTTCTAAAATTCCATCAACTGCAATCCCTCCTCGAGGCTGAGCATCTGGCTTTGACTTTGCCATTCCTTGGCGCAGAAGCTTAGAGTGATCCATGAATGACATACTTGTCAGTAACACCGGGCTGTTCTGTGTTTCAAGAGGTAACATGGAAAGTCTTCACAGTTGTTCTGGGTTTGTAAATGTGTAGAGATAACTGTCCTTCAAAGCTGCAGGGATGGACACCAGGAAAGGAACCTGCCTGGAGGCCTGGGTTCTTTTCCTAATTGTTCTGTTCCTGTGTGCAGCATTCTTAATTGAGATTGTGTTGTGTGTGTGTGTGTACAAGTGATGTCTTAAGCCAATTTTCTCTGTGAGAACACAATTGAATTAAAAAAAAATCTAAATGAAACACATCTTTTGTGGGAGAACATCTGTTGCACAGAGTGACGCCCGTTCTGTCAATATGGTTGCTTGCAGAGCCCCAAAGTCATTCCCACGTGATCCCTAAAACTGGAAGGGAGGGAGGCAGGCCAGTGGGAAATATGGAAGTTTTTTCCTTCACAGTTTGCCATTCTGTTCCAGAGAACACAGAGGACATTGATGTGTCTTCCAGAGCTCAGGTGGACAGTTAATAGACCGGGGAAGCTTTTGACTCAACCAGAGTGATGGACATAGAGAAAACTTAATTACAGTCAGGATCCAGTGGGTTCATCAGACTAATAGGAAGCCTCCCTGATTCTTGGTGTCTGAGAACCTGTTGATTTTAAGAGACCATCATTTTATGCACCTCTAGGTGGAGGGGGGGCGAGTACTGCCAATTAAATTGTGGCCACATTGTGTTATAACTTAGCACTTTAATTTTATACTTATTGAAAAAGCTGCTTAAGGCTTATTTAGACACTTGGGTGTATAAGCATGAAAATAGAAGTAAAGCCAGGTGGTTGCAAGATTCCTAAACTGCCTTCAGGTGGTGGCGGGCTCGGAGCTGCTGCTGTAGGTGGTCCTCTAAGCCATGTCTCCCTCTGGGACATGGAGCAGCCACAAGGAGCATTTCTTCCCACCACACCCCCCTCCTGATAGGGAATTTTCTTCATCTGAGACTGTGACACCCACTGACAGCTCTTGAATTGATGCTGTTTGGATTTTTTTGCAGAAGCTAAGAACTAGGACTCCTAGGTTTTTCTCAAATGGTCCTTAAGTGGTTTGTTGAAAGACTGAGGGTTAGCCCTGCAGTGTGCCCATGTATGGGCAATGATGAGGATGCCGTGGTCTTCACCTTGCTCTTGCTATCACTGCACGGGGTTGCCTGGTAAGCTGCTTTTTCACTCTCTAATCCCCCAGGGCTATTGTTTGTAGAATAGTCTTAGAAATATCTCATCAGTTAGATGTAATGGATTAAGATGCCCACTTTCCTAATGGTTAAGCCTTTCATGTTTAGTCCATTGAAATGAGAAGGAAAAGAGAGAATGGAAACCATGTTCTCACCTGTGCAGCTCATTCATGGCACCGATTAGTAAGATGTATTTCAAGGAACGAACTAGCATAAGTAGCTTGTATGTCAAAAAAGAAAAACAAAAACAAAAACAAACCAGCCTTACTTGGCTCCTGTGCTCTGCTCACATAGTACCTTCCACTTTGCTATTCCACAGCATGTTCCACATTATGTGATGCCCTTTGTATGTGACTGTCACCATATCCTTGGGAGTGCAACTCCATCTTATTCTTCTTACCCACCATGCGAAACGTAGATCTTTGCTTGACTTTCAGTGAACACTTGTCAAAAGGTTGAGGATGGAGGGAACTAGGCGGGCATTGCTCAGGGCCAAGGGGGGTGTCAGTGGGTTTTAGAGAGGGTGGCACTTTGCTGTTTGGCTGTGCTGGAGGGTTTGTGAAAGGAAGCATGGAAAGCTGCAAGATTAGAGGAGATTGGTGCCTAGCTGTGGAGAGCCCCAAGTAAAACTGAAATGGCCTCACAGAACCTAAGAGGAGCATCACAGGGCACCTGCATTATGTGGAATCTGACCTGGACACTGAGTCACAGGTGATGGTGTGACAAAACAAAGTGGTTGTTGTTAGAAAACCTGACACCTCAGGCCTGTCATGACAGCTACGTTGGCTTGTCTTTCCCCCTGCACTGTTACCCTATATGGGCACTGGTGCCAGTTCATGTCCTAGCTATATCACTTGCCATTCAGCTTTCTGCTTATGGCCAGGGAAAGCAGAGCAGGATGGCTCAAGATCTTGGGACCTCGTAGTCACATGGGAGACCTTAAAGAAGTTCCTGGCTCCTGGCTTTGAATTGTCTCAGTTCTTGGGGAGTGAATTAGTAGATGAAAGATTTTTCTCTTGGTCTCTTCCTCCCCAAGTAAATCTGCCTTCCTAAGAAAAAAAATCTTTAAAAACCCCGAAACCTCAACTGAGGAGGTTGTTTTTCATAATGGCAAACATCTATCAGTCCACTCTTTCAAATATAAATTTTTTAATTTTAATTTTATTTTTTTAATTAATTTTTAATCATCTTACTTAGTTGATTAGGGTACAAAGGGTCAAGGGCTACAGGGTGAAAGTGGGTAATACCATTGTTTCCACTCTAATATTATCATTTTTCCCTGTATCTGGGGTTAGGGAAGAAACAAAGGGAAAAGCCCCACCCAACCTCCCACCCATCCCAGATCCCCAACGGGAGGCGTGCTCCGAGGGTCCTGCTCAGTTTTTTTTTTTTTAATTTTAATACATTTTATTATTGTTGTTATTATTTTATGATACAATTTCATATTTCCTTATCCCCTCCCCAGTTCCCTCCCCCCCACCCCCAGTTCCTCTATATCATTACTAACATATAGTTCTTCATACTCAGTCTTATGTCCATCATTGCGGGCATAGACAATGGCAGAGAGTAACTGTTTACTATATCTTGACAATAGGATTCTGGACTCTCAAACAGTTTTGATAGTTCATCAGTTCTGGATTGCTGCCAATCTTGCTGTTCCAATCACAATGAAACCTATTCAGATTCCACTGGCAGACAGTCTCTTCATGGTTGGGGTTCTAAGATCAGCAGTTCAGTTGGAGGGATCTCCAAACAAACTTCGCCTGAGATGATCCCAGACCTGGTTCTTGCGTGAGTTTGCTAGTACAGACTCCAACACTGTCCATCACACCAATCAGCTTATACACATGCTGGTCGTTGCGATTACTGGGTCTGTTCTGTTTCCAGCCCTGTCTTCCTCGTGAACCAATGGGTGTTGTAGTCCAGCTCAATCCTGCCCACCTCATACTCAGTCCTCAGGCAAACCAGTTGGAGCTGCAGCCTAGTTGGGGCGACTCCCCATAACCCCCACCAGTTCTGCCCCCTACCCTGGTTCCTATGCCTGCCAGTATGCATTGCAGGCTTGTCCAGTCTGTCCCACCAAATATTCATTGATTCTTAGCTCCCACTGAGGTTAATGACTGGTGACTGTGTACCAGGAAGAGAAGACTCACGGGATGAATAAAGTGTATTTTATATCTTGAACGACATGGCAGTTCATGAGTAGGGGAGTCAGATATGTACATAGTAAATCTAGATATATAATAAGGGTATGTAAGATATTAAGAATACCAGGTATTCAGAGTATTATGTTCAGGGCACCATCATACGGAAATGTGAGAGTGAACCTTTCTACTTGGGTGGGTAAAAGAAAGTTCCACAGGACCAAGATGTATACCTCTGGAGCCAGCATTGTGGCATAATAGATTAAGCTACTGTCTGAGAACTAGCATTACATATGGGCACTGTTTGAGTCCCTACTCCTTCACTTCTGACTTAGCTCCCTGCTAGTGTGCCTGGGGAAGCAGCAAAGTGTGGCCCAAGTGTTTGGGCCCCTGCCACTCATGGGTGTCTAGATGGACTTGTAGGGTTCTGACTCTGGCTTGGCCCAGCCTTGACTGCTGCAGACATTTGGGGTGTGAGCCAGGCGATGGACGATTATACCCCGTCTTAACTCTGTCACTCTTTCAGAGAAGCAAATGCATCTGTAAATATACCTGTGATTACGAAAGAGATGGTTATCCTCTATAAAAGTGTTTCCCACAAAAGGATGGTGTTCCTTGGTAAAGGGGGCATGGGAAATGGTGTATATGCCATTCCAATCTTGGGAGTCACACCATGTGTTAGCAGATTCAAGGCATATTGAAGACTAGCAGGTAAACAACTCCAACTTCTTTGGATGGGTTTAACGCACTATTTTCTAAACTTGAGTGACTATTGAAGCTTTGTTTGTCCAAATACCTATTAATATCTTAGCATCTGCTAATATCTCAGTACCCATAAAGAGCTTGTATCTATTGCTATCCTCACATTACAGCTTAGAAAATGTAGCCATTGGCCTGATCAGGGTGGGGGCTAATGGGAGAACAGGGGTGTGAGTTTTTACTGTTCTTAGAGTTCTACCGAGAGTTGGTATTTGTTGTGTGTAGACGGTGCATCTGCTCTCTATGCATGATTTGCACCTTTTAGTATCCAAAATTCTTTTAGCAAACACACACACACACACACACGCACACACACACACAAAATATGGCTTTTGCCTCAAAAGCCATATAAGTTTATGTGGGAATAAGTATTGCATTGAGATCCACTGTTATTAATTACACTGTAAAATGCAAATGATGTTTATGAAATAACTTAGATGAGAAAAATGCTTACGCATTGGGCACTGTGCTTAGTGAATCTATGTACTGAATAGAATAAGCACTTCTAACGCATTTTGGCTCACTGCAATGCTGCCTTAGACTTTAGTTTTATATGTAATTTTAGTACCAATGCAGAAATCACTTGTCAAATTACCTGGAGATGCTTTCATCTCAGTAGCTGAGTACTGTAAAGCTCGGAGCAAAAGGACCCCTATTGTTATAATGAAAAAGTTCAGCTTTAACTGAGCAATAACAATAAATGTTCACCAATAAACTTCCTCTGAAAAGTCTATTGTGTGGAAATTTTGGAACGCCTTTGGATTTTTGATCATCAGTATTCTGGATGGGATATTCCTGTCATGTTTGTAGAGTGAAATCTCACATACCAAACCCAGATTTCTGGCTTAGCCTGAAATCTATTTCTACCCACAGGCCCAAGGGCACATCTCAATTTATAGTCATTGCTTGACTGGCCAGGAGCCCTCAGGGATGGTCATGGTGGTAGTCCCTTCCTTTCACCCCAAAGGGAGATCACAGCACAGTGTGGCAGTGTGGCCATCTATGACCAGAAAGCATCCCATGTGGATCGTGTGGGGTGTAGCTTCTGGGCTGACACTGTTCATTCCCTTACGTGTGTTTGGGGAAAGAGGAATTTTTGAGAAGTGTTTGTTGCACGGATGAATGAAGAGAGTGAATGAATGCGCACGTGCCAGTTCTTTTTGAGCGCATCGGAGGGGCTGACTGGTGGAGTTCTGAGGCAGGGCACCACTCTTCCCTTAATTTCCACCAAAAAACCTCATCAAGTGATAGTGGCAGTCCCTGGGGCAGGTGAACCCAAAAACTTTTTCTTCACTCTCCTCCTAAAGAGTGTTCCCCTCTGCAGCCCTGTGTCTGGGAAAAGTGCCAGGAAGGAGGAGTCTGGGAGCCAATCTTGGATGGCATCTGAGAGTAATGAGAAAAACACATCTCGCCATGCCCACAGTGCCTTCTGCCTCCGCTTTGCCTGTGTGAGCTTGTGGGAGAGGCTGCAAAGCACAGTCTTTAAATTCTGGGCTGAAATGTCAGCTTGGCTGTGCCCAGACGGCAGGGCTTTTTTTTCTTTATGGTTGACTTTTTGACATGATAAAACCCAGCCCCTTGCCTTCCACTCTGGAGGTGGTTCACAGAACTGATGAGATTTCAAGCCCTCACTCACCCACACTGTATTGGATTTTTATCACAATACCAAGATTTTAGCAGCTTGCATTTCTACCCTTCCTCTTCAGCCTTTCCCTACCCCCATCTCCAGACGGACTTATCCGAGCCAGTTGCATTAGATAGCCAAGTAAGTCTTCATTCCGGACCCTGAGGTCAGCAGAGCCACATCCATTTCTCTCCACCTTTTAAAAAGCCAATCCGAGCCTCCACCTCTCTGGCCCACGACAGGCTGGGTCACGCCATAGGTGGCCAGAAGATGAGCTCACTCCCTTGTCTTCCTGCCCAGCTCACAACTCATCTTGCTGAACTGTCGTTCGCTGAGTTAAAGCCAAGTTTCCGAAACATCATTCTTCAACTATTTATTTTCATCTTTGGAGATTTTAAATATTGCTGCTTTAAATGCATTCCAACTTGGCTTGGAAATGTGGCCCTGTTGACTTCTGACCTCTTTAGAGGCCCCCTGAATTTAATTGCGTGATATTCCTTGACCAGAAATCACTTGTGCCTTGTCTTTGCACTTGGAAGGACGAATGTCACTCCTACATAAAACAAGTCTCTAACAGGCTTTACTCGTCTCCTGTCCCAGACTTTCATGTGGGGACTCTGTGACTTTGAGAATGGAACTGCCATGTTCAGTCTGGTGGCTTTCTGGAAGGAAGGGCTGATCAGATGTTCTGATCAGACAAGTATTCACTGAAAACCTGTGCTATGAAGGATACATAAAGTAAAGCCTGCAAGTGAAATGAATGCTTAACTTACTCACTTATTTGCTTGGGTGTTCTTTGTCCCAGCATTGTAATGGGATGTATAGTGAAGGCTGCAGTGTAGACAAAAGTGCAGAGAAGATATACATGCCCACTGCCAGATCACATCCCAGCAGGACAAAGAAATCCCAAGCCAAGTCTTCTGATTCTTGGGAAGGAGAAGGAGAATGAAATAAACACAGTTATAACTATGTTTCCTGAGTGTAGATCCTGGTTAAAGCCTTTGAAGGAGAATGGAGGGGAGAATCCTTCTCTGCCCCTCACCTCAAAGAACTCAGTCCATCAGAAGGAGGCTTGTGCATTTCACTGTGGATACTTGTCCAGGGAGAGGTGTGTTGCTGAGCTTACAATGTGTGACTGGTGACACTGTCCACTTAGCTAGCACACAGTCATCCTTTCTTCCCACTGCACAGTGAGCGGGTAGCCCTTGGGAGTTACAATGTTTCTAGAAAGTCTCCATGTCCAGCCACACCTGGCAAGGATAACCAGGACAGACCTTAGTCTTGGTGACCACTGTTCAGCCTTGTACCTCTCTCCAAAATATATTCTAGCCAGCTCCACTGTGTTGGTTCCTAAGTGACTTTGATTTTCAATAGAGTTACAAGGGTGTTGGGCCTTTTAATGTAATGAAATAGCTTTTAAATAAGGGCAGGGACACTGGGGGAAAGGGCATGGCAGATTTTCACCTCATCTCCCCTGCCATTAGCCACTGGTCCTTGTTTGTCTATCACATGAACACTGCTGGGAGGATGGGAGGGGATAGGAAAAGACTTTTTGGAATCCACATCCAGGGATCTGAGTGCTGACTTCCCTCGAGTGTTCAGTGGGAATAGGTTTGTGTCCCAACGCTGGGAAGTGTGCTGTCAAGTTTCCAGCTCTCTTGAATTTCTCTCAGCAGGTAGCAACTGCCAGTGGAGGAATGTTTGTGCATGACCCTATAAATGTCCTCCGAAAGTATTCATGTCTTTTTTCTTTGTTACACCTTCCTCTTGCCTGTGTGTGCAAGATTCGCGCGTGCGTGCGCGCGCGCGCGCGCGCGCACACACACACACACACACACACACACATCCTCAGGAGGTACACAGCATGAAGAAGGGAATGGCATTTTAGAAGCCCAGGCTTGGAAGGCCCAACAGTGATATGGCAAAGTCCTGGGCTGGAGGTTTGGAGACCTCCATTTTGGTTCTGTGTTTATCCCAGTATGGCACTGTGTAAGTGACCTGCTCTTTCGTGCTTTATGTTTCTTAATCATACTATTAGGTTTTTTCACAGCGCAATTTTAAGAGCTTTCCATGATTCCTAGAATCTTCCTTTTCAATTTTGGCCTCTCCTGATAGGCTAGAGTTTGACATGGTGAGAACTTAATTTCCACCAGGCCCAGTGTGGGACCTAGCATGCAGGTTCAGGATGGCAAGCTGGGAATACAATGATCTCCGTGAAATATCCACGAGGGTCAGGTGAGCCTTGAATTATGATCCGTAGGTCTTATCCTCCAGGGAAGAATTGGACTCACTAGGAATCCTGAGAGATGCAAATAAATCTTCCTCTCTTATACAAAGACTTCTGTTTAATGCAGATATATGGGCTGACATTGTGGTGTAGTAGATAAAGCTGCTGCCTGGAATACCACATCCTGTATAAGCACTGATTCATGGCCCAGCTGTTCCACTTTTTTAAAAAAAGATTTATAAATTTTTATTGGAAAGTCAGATTTACAGAGAGAAGGAGAGACAAAAGTCTTTGTCAATTGTCTCACTCCCTAAGTGGCCGCAGCATCTGGTGTCAAGCTGATCTGAAGCCCGGAGTCAGGAGTCTCTTCTGGTTTTCCCACATGGGTGCAGAATCCCAAGGCTTTGGGCCATCCTCTACCATTTTCTCAGGCCACAAGCAGGGAGCTAAATGGGAAATGGAGCAACCAGGACATGAACCAGTGCCCAAATGGGATCCCAGCATGTGCAAGGCAAGGATTTAGCCACTGAACCATCACACTCGGCCTCAACTGTTCCACTTCTTGTCCAGATCCCTGCTGATGTCCTGAGAAAGACAGCAATAGATGGTTCAGTTGTTAAGATCCTGCCACCTACTTGGGAGACCTGGAAGAATCTCCCGGCTTCTTCCCTGGCTATTCTAGCCATCTTGAAAGTGAATCAGAGGATGGAAGATTCTTTCTCATTTCCCATCTGGCTGAACCTCTGATTTTCAAATAAGTAAATCTTAAAAACTTAATAAAATAGCAGATATGTGGCCTTTCTCTGTAGGTGAGAACCCCAAATCATGTGTGGGGCTTGGGCTGCCATCTGACAACAATCAGAGAGCATCAATGCAAAAAAAATTTATTCAAAATGTTAATGGTGAGGACTCATAGTCTAGCTCACATCCCTCCATCCTTTGCAACTGTCTCTGTTGGAGGTCATGCCTTATTCAGCTATTGAAGTCAGTGCCTTCCTTCTAATTTTCAAGCTGGTTTGAGATGGACGTAGTAGCCTATGGCTGAAAGTGGGCTATACAGCACAGAGAGAGCTGGGATCCTAGAAAGCTCAAAGACCATGGATCTGGGGGCCAGGATGCTGGGTTTGAATTTCCAATTTCATTGGTCATTGGTTGTATGGAGTTTCAATTTCTTCATTAAAAAAGTAATATTCCTGCCACACAGGATTGTTAGAAGGATGAAGTAGAGGGTGATAACACTTAAAATAGTTTATTTGACATGCAGTTAATGCCACCACAATTTTCCACAAGGATGAATACGGTGGTGGAAACATATTGGTTACCATCCAGAGGAGCTGCCGGCTCCTTGTAGTGACAGGGTCAGGTAATGGCCATGCCCATCATCACAGCAACTGGTACTGTGAATGAAGAGTTCTCAGCACCTTTGTAAGGACTGACTTCTTGAACCTAATACAAATTTTTGCTGCTGTTTTAAACCACTAAATAGCTTTAAAATTATATACATGAATAATGTCACTTGCATCAAGAGTGGAAGCTATCAAACTCACTTGTAAACCATGGCACAATAAAGTTGTCACACTACTGTTGAGTGTCTTTTACTTGTTAAGATATTGTTTGTTTGGCTTATAACAGCCTAGTTCTCTCTCTCTCTCTCTCATGTTGACTGCATATGTATGTCATAATGATATGACAGACACATGCCATGGTCCTAGCCTGGTAGATTATCTAAAAAGACAATGCAAAAGCTGCAGTGTTTGTCACTCTAACATGGTGCACTTGCCATAATTATTGGTATGTTTGGGGATCACTCTTTTAGGGGATACCTGTATGTGACTATTACAAGGATCCACTGTAATATTTTTCAGTTATCATGGCCTAGAATGTTTCTTATGGTGATCTGGTTTACCTGTTAGTCCATAGTGTACCTGTCTGTTACAGTGGCATCACGTACCTAGCATTTATCTGCAGCAACATGGTGAGTCGTTCGGGGGTATGGATATGATGTAGCTGTCTGTCCCAGGAGCAGAGGGCTCCTGCTTTTTGATTTGATATGGTTAGTTTTCCAGTGGTTCCACAGGTATGTGCTGTGTGTTTATGCTCCAGTTTTTACTGACAGTGTCTTGTTAATTCTCTTATCTAGCCAAGTTAGTGCTCCAAGCCTTTGGGATGTTCTTGCACTGAACTTCCTGCACCTAACCTGCTGAACCTGCTTTTCCTATCTCAGCAAATGGCCCACCTTGTTGGTATTCTCTTTAATTGTTTCCCTAACCCCAAATTTGTCGCCAAATACTGTGGAATCACTTCCTAATTATTCCATAACTTGACCTCTCCTCTTTATTTCTGCCTCTGTTACAGCCATGGATCAGGCCTTCCTGCCTAAAAAGTGCCTGTGACAAGTTCATTCTCAGCCCTATAATTAGACTGGTCCCTAACACAGACTGATTGTGCCAGTCCCATTTTCCAAGACCTCAAAACCAGCAGTCACATTTTACATGGTCTAGATACACTAAGATCTCCTATTCTCATGTCAGGCACTCTGAGATTTAGCCCCAGCCAGTGTTTTTCCACCTGTCTTGCAGCATTTCTCTTTGAACTCTCTATTCCTCAGCCTCTTCCTTTGCCTTCCTCTTATTTATGACCCTCTTGCTATCAGACAGTCCTGTTTTTGTATAGTAGTGTGGAACGTGGAGTCAGGCTGCCTGCGTGTACCTACATGGGTGACATAACCTAGGAGGGATGCAACCTTAGTTGATTATCTGACCTCTGTTATTTTATTTTCTTCTCCTGTGATATACCCACCTTCTAGAACTGTAGTGAAGAGGACTCAGATAACTGCATTAGATGCACCATGTACTCAGTACATTAGCGGTTAAGAGTACTATTAATCATTTTTATGCTTCCGTATACATCCAGATTAAATGAAGTCTTCCATGATTGTCCTTCTTGAAGTATTTTTAAACATAATCTTCAGTAGGGTTTCTTCAGTGCACCTGTCACTTTTGCCAGGTTGATTTGCTATTGTCATATTTATGATAACACACTGTAACAGTGATAAAAAGCTTATAAGGTGCCTTCCTAAGAACCAGGAACAGTCAATACCACAAATAAGAGCTTTGTAAATATTAATGAATGGATTCATTATTAGTTCCTTCTTACTTTTGAAAGTGTAAAGATCGGACTGTTAGATCAACTGAAATCATTCAGTTTAGATGCTCATGGGACATGCCCAGAGATGCTGGTGGGTCCCCTGGACAAGGACTAATGGAACAGTGGACAGCACAGGCTCTGGCCCAGCAGGATAAGTGCTGGGGTAAAAAGCCAAGATGGCAGCACTGGTTGTCCCCATCGACTCAGGCCTGCCCATGTGTGAGGATGCCCTGGGCCATAGAAGAACTTGACTGACTCAGCTGCTTCTAGCAAGAAGGGATTTATTATCTCACGTAGGAAATCTGAAAGTAGAGTCTCTCCCTCAGCCACTTGAATAACTTTCCCCATGCCTGAAATTCTCAGCTTCCTGTCATCTTCCTACTTGCCATGTCAGGATCTGGTTATTATCTTCAGGCTGTTCTTGTCTGCGAGTCCCTGAACAGCTATTAAACTAAAGCAAGAGAAAATGTGCCTCTTCTTATCAGAAAGGAATACAACCCAGAAATCCCAAAAGATCTCATCTTACACATCATTGGTCACAGTTTGACCACAGAATTGCGCCTAAACCAAATGCAACCTCCAAGTTGTCTTTTACAAAACCAATTCTTTTCAAGTCAGGGGGAGGAGTTTTGGAAACTGGAACAAATCAAGGCTCTACTGGCAGGGTAGAATGGGGCATTGGCCTCCAGGTAGGCAACCACAGATAACCGTTTTTATCACCCCCATAAAAAGGAGACAGAATCTGCTGCAGTTAATATGAAGGACTTGCACTTACTCAGATTTTATGTTTAAAAACTCAATAGGACCAAAAATACATCATATTTATAAATCAAACCAAATATGGTTCAAGTACAGGGCAGCCTTTGGGTGGAGATCTCTGCATTTATCATAGAGGATGTCTAGCTCAATACTTCCTCAAATCCTGAAAACTGTTCAGTCATTTGAACCTTCTGGATAATTGTGTATGATGTAAGATAAGCAAGGTAAACAACATTTCCGTAAACAAAACCTTTTTCTACTGGCTTTAAAGGCATAGAATGTTCTCTGTGCAGGTGTTTCTGATTCCTAATGACTTACAGATAAGTCCTTCAGTGGCTCACATTGTTAGTTAAGAAAACCTAAGCATCTCAGCGAAGCCACCAAGCCTTCTGTAACCAGGCTTGCTCCAGCTCTCCAGCCTGGCACTCCTGGCCTCCCCTGTGAGAGCTTCTCGCTGTACAACCACATAAATATACAGGGATACAGCATGTTTCCCTTCTTTATTTTCATTTCTGTTGGGTATTTTGGCCTTTCACTTTCTGCCCATCCTTCAAGGCCTAACTCAAATGTCACCTTCTTTTTCAGAAGTGCGACCTTCTCTGAACTTCAGGCAGGTCATGTGCCTCTGCTAGTGTCATCATCATGCTGACTTATCTGTTCCACTGAAGGGGGGCTTCCCAGGCCAGGAGGTTGCTCTAATGCCTTCTGCCTCCACTCTGGTATGGATCTACCTGGCCCTGGGTGGGAGGTGGGGTTGGTTGCTCACATAAGCTCATGATTTTCTTAATGAATTAAAAGTAACTTGTGGACAATAAGATGCTGGATTCTATGTTTGGTATATGCTTGCAAAGAGGGAATCTCAACTGAACTTGAACTGTGGTTATGCAACAAGGTGGAGGAATCCACCATGGTGGGAGGGTTTGGGGAGGGGTGGGGAGAATCCAAGTACCTATGAAACTGTGTCACATAATACAATGTAATTAATGAATTAAAAATAAAAAAAATAAAAAACAACAACAACAACAACAACAAAAAAACACAAAAAACTAACTTGGTAGATGTGTTACTCATTACCCTCCTTCAAGACATGTTCCGATTTGAATCATAATCTGATCGCTTGTGAATAGATGAGCTATTTGCAAATGGGCACATTTCTGCACATTTACCTTGACATATATGCACTAACGGCAGCAAGAACCATTAGTGGATTCATTATTTTTGAATTCAAGTTGCACTTGTGCTGCTAAGGTTAATCATTGATTTGTTTTATTCTGTGATTAAAGCCATTAGCTACTATTAGCAAATGAGGATGTTTATGCATGTTTGAGTATCAGCTGGGTTGCTTTTCATAGCAGGGGCCCAGGCTAAATTAGAACTCTCCAGGACTGATGTCTAGAAGGGGGTATATAGACTTGCGGAAGGTAGCCATTGGTGCTTCCTTGTAGATAGAAGGCTAATCAGATTCTGATTGCCTTGGCAAATTATTCATCCTGATTGCTGACACTGGCCTTTATTCAACCCTTAGTTGGATTTGACCTTATCTGATTGTAAATGACCAGAGCCTTCTGAGTAGGAGCCCTGAGAACAAGCAAGGTCCCCTGGCTTCCATGTCTGGACTCTGCTTTTAGCCTTTTTAGGGAAGAAGGAATAGGCTTATGTGCTCTTTGAGAGTTGGGAATGGGGTTTGCAAGGCAGAGTTTGGCTTCACTTGCAGATGAGATGACCATACTATACTTTGAAGCTGGTCACGTCCCTGACTTGGAGGAGGGTTGGTCTGGAGTGTACCTGGCACCAATGAAGCCGAAGTTTCTGGGAACAGCAAGATCACAGAACACTCTTTCTCTCATAATCTCTGCTCTACCTAGGGAAATTGAAGTCACTTTTAGGAAGATTTATGTACTGATTTAAAAGTTAGGAGTTTCAGAGAGAGAGAAAGAAAGAGAGAGCAAGAAAGAAATCTTGCATCCTTGGGTTCACTTCACAGATGAGCACAATGGCCAGGGCTGGGCAAGCCCAAATCCCAGAGTGGGGAGCTTCAGGTTATCCATGAGGGTAGTAGAGGCCCTAACATCTGGGCTACTTTCCGTTACTATTTCCAAGCCATTGGAAGTGGAACAGCTGGGATTAGAACTGGTGGCCACCTGGGATGCCAGCACTGTAGGAAGTGACTTTATTTGCTACACCACAGTGCTAGACTAGAGGTGAACTTCTTTTTTTCCTTTTTAACAGCCTTCCAATCGCAAGTGCTAATCACCTCCTATCCAATGTGGGGTGGTTGGGAGAGGGGAAGAGGGAGACTTCTCTGGTCTGGAGTTTTCTTTTTGGTGCCTTTTCCTTCTAATAGGGCCTGTGAGTCTTCTCTGGGACCTATTCTATATTCACTCTTTTCTACCCAAATTCCCACTGCTCTGAACTTGTACAAATTCAATGGCAATGATGGGTAGGAAGGGTAGCTTGGTCGCTCTGGCAACACCTCACCCGTGCCTGCTCCACCTTGTTTTTCTGCTTTCTAGCAGGTGCTATGACTCCACCCCTTTCTCAGCCATCTTCCTTTGGTGTCCCTAGGAACCCATGCCAGGCTTGTCTTGTCCTGAATGTCCTCCAGCATTTTTCAGACAGAAGGAGAGAAAATAACCTGGGGACAATGACAGCCAGAAACCTGAGTTTCTGGGGTGTAGAGCGGGGAGAGGGCATCCCCTTTGGTGCCCAACAGGGCGTGGGGCCTCTGGTAAACATTTGTTGAGTGCGTAGCTGGCTGACTGATGGTTCTTGGCGAACCTAAGGTTCCTGTCGTCTGACTTTGACATACGTTCTTTTCAGAAGGCTCATCTCTTTACCCTTTGCACAAGCCTTCCTGATTGTTATCTACAGTTCATCTTTCCCAGGGAGACGGTTCAATTAAGACACCTCAAAATGAACCCATGATTCGAAGGTACAGCTGACTGCACTCTGATTAACTTCCTATTCATCAGTCACAGAGATATATGATGGGAATTACCAGAGCAGGTGGGAGGGAGGGCCGGCAAGCTAGCAGGAAAGGGAAGCAGCAGCTGGATCAGGGTTTTAGGGTACAAGGAAGGTGGAAAATATGCCAGCAGGGGAGTGGGCATCGCCAAGAGGAGGAGAAGCCCAAGAAGAGAGGATGAGATCAGAGTCCTCTAGAAACTATAGTTTTGAAACCTTAGCACTGGAACTTTCTTATGATGGGAAAAGGAAGATGAGTATTAGATGATGAAGAAGACAGATGGCCCAGTAGGAGTTTTTTAGGCCTTGCCCTGTGACTGCCCCTCTGCTGTGTGACCTATACCTGCTTGGATGTGTGACTGATGGCACCTCTGACCCTGACAGCCAGGCTGCAGTTGGGGTTGTGGAAACAATCTTATGCTAATGCATGTACTATTGTTTTAATAATCAGGAATGGGGAACTGTTTTTCTGCTAAGAGACATTTTGCTACTTATAACATCATTCATGGGCCACACAAAACTCTCAACTTAAAAATCAACCTGCTTGTAGTTTTATTAAATGTCTAGTCTCACCCATGACTGCTTTGGCAGGGCTGGACCGACTGGTTTCACAAGCCTTTATGAACTGTGAATGGGAGGTGTCCCACCGCTGTGTAATTGCTGTACTCTCCTGGTTTGTGGTGTTTTTCTGGTCATCGCTGAGATTCCTTGGCTTGTGGATGACTTCTCCCACTCTCTGCCTTCCCCTTTGTGTCTGTCTTTGTGTCTGAATTTCACTTTTATTGAAGACACAGTTGTATTTCATTAGAGCCTACCCTGATAAGCTCATCTTGATCATGGGCAAAGAACCTATCTCCAAATAAGGTTACATGTGTGGATCCACAGGTTAGAACTTGAGCATCTTTTAGGAGACACAGTCCAACCCATAGCAATTACTAACTATACTGAAAATTCCCAATCCAAGCCTGGAAGGTGCCAGGGACCTGTGTCCCGGTGTCCACCCCACATCTTCTAGGTTGACCAGAACGTGGGGGAAACTGATCTCTTCTCATCACCTCCCATCCATTCCTCCCCTTGGGTTTCTGCGCAGAAAATGATACCATTGTCTACAGTCTGTGCCCAGGACTAGGGCACCGCGGGGACCTCCTCCTGCCTCTCATCTCCCACTTGTCCATCTGACCCTACAACTCACCCTCTTCACATCTCTCCAATTCCACTGCCCTTTTCCTCCTTCAGGTCCCCAGGATGCTTATCTGGATTGCTGTACCAGTGTCCTAGCTGGCTGCCTTGTCTCTGGTCCTACCCAGTTCTCACACAAATTGAACGTAAGTGAAAAAGTTATTTTTCCATAGTGAAATTTGTTTATAATCTCATTTCCCAGCTTGAAACTTGTTAAGGTTTCCCCTTTTGCCATTAAGAGAGATTAAGAAAAAGTCTTTATTGTGTTTTACGTGGCCCCTTATAATCTAGCCCATTTATCTCTGCAGTCTCATTCCTTCCCACTCTCTCTGCATGGACTAATGTTTCTCTTGCTCTGCCTCAAGAATTTTGCACCTAGTGTTCTTCTGGAAGGTTCCCCCCTTCCACCCACTTCCCACGAATGATTAGCATTGATACTTTGGTGAGATCTCACTTAAATTCTCAAAATTCCCCTTTAATTGCCAGGAGTGTTCCCAGAGTTTCCTGCTTTGCTACAAGGATTAGGGTTGGAATCAAAGTCAATTCATCAGCTCTAATACATGGCTAGCTTTGGGGCAGGCTTAATGGGCATGGGGGCAGAGCAGCTGGCTTTGGGGCTGGCTTTATGGGCATGGAACAGTGCAGCTGGCATCGGGGCAGGTTTCATGGGCATGGGGCAGTGCAACTGGCATCAGGACTGGCTTCATGGGCATGGGGCAGTGCAGCTTCAAAATATGCTATGCTCAGAAGAGCCTTATACTTGGGGTTTGATGCTCCCTGGTTGCTGACTTGAAAGTTGTAATAGCATCTTAGAACTTGAACTTTGTAGTGAAATCCACTGTGCCCATGATTCACATCCTGGGGATCCCACCTACTCTTATGGGTTCTTTGGGGCACACTGTTCTCAAACCATTGAGTAACTTTTGGTGTCTTATATGCCTAGTGGTGGTGGTGGGGTAGCTGGGGAAGGGCAGGCCACATGTGAGAGTCTGCACTTGTCCCATGAGTATTCCTAAGGCAGGGCCATTCCAAAAATACGCTGGTTTCCTCCAGGGCTTATTTTTGGCTGCAGGCCTGCTATTAGCTTTACTAACCTTTTCTGGATTTGTGCTAGTTCGGGGAACTCCCTCTTCTCTTATTTATTATGCCCAGTTATCCACCAGATCCTACAATTTTGGCAATTATCCTAAAGGATTCATTGATTGAGGAAGGAAGAAAAAAAGCTTTTGGAACAAGTGTCTCTGTGTTTTCATGTTCCAACGAGTGCTGTAAAAGTTGTTTTGAAGACAGAGAAGAAGTGAGAAAGAGATAATTCTTCCATCTGCTGGTTCACTTCCTAAGTGATTAGAACAGCTAGGGCTGGGCCAGGTTAACGCCAGGAGCCAAGAACTCCATTTGGGTTTTCCACCTGGGTGGCAGGGATTCAAGTGCTCAAGGCATCATTTGCTGCTTCTAAGGCACATTAGCAGGGAGCTGTGTCATAAGTGGAGTAATTGGAACTTGAACTGATATGTGATATGGATGTTGTGAGTGGCAACAATGTCTGCTTGAAGCCCTGCAAATTATGGTGCTGGTCCTGCCTGGTCTATAACATGTGTTCAAGATGGCTGAATTTTTATCTTCTTAAACATCTCTCTAATATAGTCAAGTCCTTTCCCTTCCACTTCCATGATCCTAATGTGGGACTAAGCCCCTCCTTTAGACTATTTTAACAGCCCCTTGTCCTTGTCCTGTATCCCAGGCACACTTCTGGTAAGTGGGAATGATTGAATCCATGCTCTGGTCTGGCTTCTGCCAGGAGGTGGCCAGAACCCTGCCCTAATCCACCCTTCACTTTGGGAGAGCCCAGCCATGCGCAGCAGGTACACAGCTAGGGAAACACAGAGGCCCTTGAGGTGGGAAGCTATTTCTGAGGCATTTGAATGACCCAGGGGCAAAGGAAACCCCCCAAATGAAGACCTGCTGGATGTTGATTGATGTCTGCATGCCTCCACTGCAGGAGGAAGGGGTGTGTCTGACAGATGGAGCTTACACATGAAAAGGGAGATAGTGATTGGATTTGGCTTCCCCCGCCTCCCCGGGAAAGCCCTCATTTTACCCAACCATGGCCTGGTCTCCGGGAGGCTTGCAGGAGGCCTCTCCGCCAGCTGCCTGGGCTGTGGCTATGTCAGCTTCACTACTTCTCAGTGTAGACTGATTGATCCACTGGGCTGAATATGCTTTAGCTTCTGTCTTCATCCATTTGTACGGCGCTAACAAAAATACCATCAGCTGGGTTGTTTCTATGTAATCCACAGGAATTTCTTCCCTTCTGCTTGTAGGCTACGTGGCCCAAGAAGAAGGTATCAGCAGGTTTAGTGTCTGGCAAAGATTCACTTTTTTGCTTCATGGATGGTGTCTTTTTGGTATATCCTCACCTGGCAGAAGGGGCAGGCTGTGTCTCTGGGGTGTCTTTTCTAAGAACACTAGTCCCATTCAAGAAGACTTCTGATGGCCCAAACACTTCTGAAAGTCTGAACACCACCGTGATGGGCTTTAGTATACAGCACATGAATTTTGGGGGAACATCACCCAATCTAGGATTGGATGTGAGCAGGCACAGCACTTCTACTCATCAAGGCATTGGTTACATCCTTCAGTGCTTCAGTGGCTCACACTACTGGGAAACAACTAATGAAGTTATCCCACTGATACCCACAGAAGCACTTACTACTACTACAGCTACATTCTGCTGACAACATTCTGACAAGTAGACTTAGTGGCGTATCTGTATCTACCTATGTCATCTTTATATATGTATAAAGGCAGAGTAACACTCATACACATAAAGAAACAGATAGACAGTAAGATCTTCCAGCTGCTGCTTCATTTCCTAAATGGCTGCAGTGATAGTATCATGCCAGATCAAAGCCAGGCTCAGGTTACCTGCAGGGGTGACACATGTCCAGGCATTTAGGCCATCTTCTGCTGGTTTCTAAGGTGCAGTGATGTGAAGCTCAATTGGAAGTGGAGCTGCTGAAACACAAACACTCTGACACTGGATCCTGGCATAGCAAGCAGAACTTCCCCTAGTGTTCTTTATGTATACAGTGGACTGTTTTATTGAGGCAAGTACAGTTTTCTATGGTTCATTCAGTTCAGAGCAAAGCAAGTTGTGTCTGTCAACTATGTGTGACAGGTGTCATTGCTGTGGAGGGCAGGCATGGTCAAAGTGGGGAAAGAGTTTGACAGTAGTGGCTTATGATGAGAACAGTGAGATGTAGCAGCTGAAAAAGCCACAGGGTAGCAAAGTGCCAGCTGCTTTCCCCCATCCACTTCCTCTTCTTGCAAGAGATGGAATTCCAAGGCTGCAGGAATTTTGGAAGTGCTTTCCTAGGTCTTCATGGGAATCACACAAGGTTACCCTTCAGCAGGCTGCCTCCAGCTAATGACTGAGTATGCAGGTGCACTAAGCCCATCTCTGCAAGATACAGGCCAGCCCTGGTAGATGGTGTGAGCTCGGATCCTTCCAATGGCTTTTCCCCCGTCATGTCTTGAGGCTGTACTGCAGTTTCAGAATCTTCCTCGCTGAATCTTCCTCCTTTCCTTTCAGAAATGAGGGATCTATGTTATAAATGGGAGTTTTCTTAGTTCTTCCTTTTCTTCCTCTGACAATTTTCTTGCACATCTAACCCTGATTTAATGTCTGCCTCTCAACAATCTGAATGAATGTATTCTCTTCCTGTAAAATAACTTGTGTTTCAGGCTAATGGTGGGTTGTCAGTGCTAGGGTTGAAGCTGCCGATTAAGGAACCAGAGGAGAGAGAGTTGAAGAAGGGAGTCTCAAAAGAGACATGGAGTTTTGATGTCTACAAAATATGTGGAAACTGGCTATGTATCAAACTCAACTGATGTAAGCCTGATGCCAGTGACTAAGATGTCCATGACCTGGGGTGTGCATTCCTTTAGTAACGCCACAGGAAGGAGTAACTCTGAGCCCAGACAAGCAGGGACAAGATCATTGATCAACAAAAACCCATCTTCTAAGCACAATGGAAGTTTTAAGTAACTTCAGGCAACTTTAGGCTTAATTTACATTTTTGAGAGAGGAAGTGAGAGAGCACTCCCATGCATGCACTAATATGCTTCCCACATTTGTACAATGTCCATGTTGGGCTGGGGCCAAAGTTGGGAGCTAGGAACACAATCTGCATCTTCTGCATGGAGAATGCCGAGCTATCACTGCTGTGTCTCAAAATATGTGTTGACAGGAAGCTGGAGTCAAGAGCCGGAACAGAGAATTGGACCCAGGCACTCTGATGTTGGTCATAGTCATTTTAACCACTATGGTTAGCATCCCATGCTGGAAAATGCCTCTTAAAATAATAGAGACTGAATTGATCTTCCACCCTGGTTAGTTGTGGCCCTGGTTCGGATTAAACTATGATGCAGAAAAATTGGGCAATATTACATTTTTAGCTTTACAGGTTATGGATATCAGGTCAAGAACATATATATGTTTGTCAAAATCAGCAGGTTCTGCAATGAAATGACTCATGTATCTGAGGCTGGACTTTGTGAGCAAATGCAGACCTTGGCACTGGCTGTGCTTCTTGAAGGAGCAAGTCACAGCTGAGCAAGGGATTGACTCTGAGGTTGAGAGTACAACTCAAAAATCCCCTAGGACTGCTGGTGGACTCAGACAGATTCCTGGACTCAGTGCCTGTGTATTGAGGGAGGATACTGAAGAATTGGGGCAGGTCCTGCCCATATGGGACTGCGGGATCTTCAGATCTCTGGGGAAAGAAGGGGTTGGTTAACGATAGGTGTTCATCTGAGTCATTCTCCCTTGGGATTTTCTGCTGATGTACCTCTAATGAATGTGGAAAAAAATGTATTTCCAGGAGGTCTCAGGGCAGAACCTGAAGCATCCTATAGCAACACATATTTTATGACCTTAAGTTTTTCTCCATTATCTATTTGTTGTATTCTTTTTTTTAATGACAAAATGACTTTGCATAATTTAACTATTGGCGAATGCCCACATTTTAACTTGTAAAGTAACATCAGTGGTTAGTTTTTAAAACAAATGTTTAAATTAGGGCCCAGCACAATGACTCCATGGCTAAATCCTGTCTTGTATGCACTGGGATCCCATATGGGCACTGGTTCATGTGCCGACTGCTCTGCTTCCCATCCAGCTCCCTGCTTGTGGCCTGGGAAAGCAGTGAAGGATGGTCCAAAGCCTGTGGTAGTATTAGTCAGGCAGTCCTTGCTAATTTTTTTAAGGTGATAGGCATAAAAAATTGGCCAAGTCTGAATCATTAAATGTGAGGTGAGAGCTTCTGTAGGCAGCAGGGCTGTACCATGGTTGGTAGTAGACCATATCTGCTCTTCTTAAGTAAAAGGAGAGGAAAAATGGACAAGCACAGTTTTCAGTCACTGTATAATAAGAGGTAGTGTGGAAAGAAGACAGGCTCTGAAGGGGAACCCTGTGATTGTCCTTGCCAGCTGCCTGGGGTTTCCCGGCTGTTGGACAGGGACAGGGTGTCCCACCATTCTGGGAGTCTCACTGAGAAGAGGATGAAGGTGAGATTTGGGGGGAGGCCCAGACATCCAGGTTTCTTGGGGCAGAATATTACAAAGGAGGAAACATCACAGGGGAGAGAAAGCTGTGCAGAGAGAGAAACAAACCCAGACACTTTGAGACGGACTGCTTTAGGGGGTCAGCATAATGATGGGTGATCAGCCTGTAAAATAGCCATTGGAAAAGGGCAGTCAGAAGAAGTATTGATTACACAGGGCCAAGAAAACATTGAATGCGCCAGAGCGAAAACATCATGGTGGATAGGGCGTCAGGCAAAGTGTTCAGCTTATAAAGTGCTCAGTTATTTCCTTAGTGGTGGGCCCACATCAGTGCTCTGTTAAATACTGCCCTGGTCGTACCTAAAAATACCTTCAAAGAAAGCATTGAAAGGATCCAGTAGTTCATAAGTGGTTTAACTGGATACCAGTGCAACACAGTAAGTATCTAAAGGAAAGCACGAAGAACCAAAGGAGATAGGATTCCGAATGTCTGAAACCCAATACAAAACCAAGCAGCTTTGCAGAGAGTCAAAACTGGGTGTGCCTGGTGAGGGACTCAGTTCAGCAGTCACACCAACCAAACTCAGCAATGATGGGTGGAGAGGGTGGATGATACAACTAGGCAAGGAAAGCTAAGAAAAAACAAGAGATTTCCCTCATTGGCTTATGCGTCACATCCAGTCCAGAGCCTATTTTCTAAGTACCAAGAATAGTTCTTTTTTTTTTTTTTTTTTACCATTTATTTTGTATATCTTGAAAGAAAAAATATGAGAAATCCTTATGGCTCATAAAGCCTAAAATATTTACTATTTGGTCTTTTAAAGAATAAATTTTGTAAAGCCTAAGGTCACAGAGGCGAAAAAAATATAAAAGAACACTCACATGGAACTTGCAGACATGCAAGGCACAGCCCCCAGGAGGGAAAAGACACTGGATGGGTACAGCATGCGTGATACCGCGGGGAAGATGACTGAACTTGGAGACACAGTAATGCAAATCATCCTTTAGAAAGACAGAAGATTAAGGAAAGAAGCAGAGCACCTGTGAAGTGAGGGACACCTTTTATCAGCTTGTTTTACATGCAATTAGGAGGAGCAAAAGGAAGAAATAAAAGGAGGGAATCAGAAAAATTATATGAAGACATAATGGGCAAAATTTCCTCAATTTCATAAGATTAAGCCCACAGTTGCAAGAAACCTAGCAAACCTCAAGTGCAAGAAACAGGAGGAAAACTACATTAAAACAAAACCAAAACAAAAAAGTGCTTCAAAATAGTGGTAAAGAATATTTAAATTGTTCTGAAGGCAAAAGGCAAGTAATGTGCAAGGAAAAGTTAAAATGATGATATAACTCACACTACAGTGAGTGTCCAAAGACAGCAGAGCAATATCTTTGAAGTATTGAAAGGAAGAATATTGCCAAATTATAATTATATGTCCAATGATAATTTATTTCCAGAATTAATTCTGAATACTTTCATGGGCCTCCAAAAGCTTTTAGAAGTTATTGCTAGAGACATGTACTACAGGCTGTGTTAATGAATGTCCTTGAAGTTGAAGGTAAGCTGCTGTGAGTCAAAAGTCTCTACTGCAGAAGGGATCCAGCTTGGTCATGGCTGCATCCATCTTGGTTCTAACTACCACTTTGCCATCAAGGTGACTGACAGTCTTCCCCAAACCCCAAGGGATAAGCAAAATTTTTAGGATGGTTTGCCAAGCATTTCATGCCAGGCACAAAAGCCTGAGCTGTCTCTTACCTGGAATCTAGGATGTTAATATTTCTTGTGAAAGACCAGGAATGTTCCCATTAAAACTGGGACATCTTTATGCATTTTAGGATGTAAACAGTTTTCTCCTACCTTGAGCCATGAAGATCTTCTCTTGCTGTCACCCAGGACATGCTTCTGTCTATAAGTTCCTAGGAAACAGAGCTCTGTCTTATCCTGGATCTGTCGCCCTGCTTTCTTAAGGTGCTCTACCTTACATTCTTGGCAGCTAATTCTCATACATTGGGTTTCCTTCAAAACAAATAAAAAATGTAGGAAAACTAGTAAGAGAGAGCTAAACCAAATGATAAGAGGTATAATTGAGAGACAAATAGCACTAAAAAAATTTTTATATATATAAGGCCACAGGTATACTAAAAAGGATGAAAAAAGGTATTCTAATTAATTAAATAAATAACACTAATCAAAAGGAAGCTTGATTATTTTGCAGGATGCAATATTATTTGCACAGAGGAGTAAAGGGAATAAGGGGCCCTGTTTCTAATGAAAATGAAGGTATTGCATTAACAGGAATAGCAATAAAAATACATATATAACCCTAGATAGAGCTTCAAAATACTTGAAGCAAAGCCTTAAAGAAGCAAAAATAGAGGTGAACAAATATAGTCTGAGATTTCATGCTGCTGTCTCAATAATTGACAGAAAAAAGTACTCATAAAATCAGAAATGATATAGAGACATCAAATAATACAATAAATCAACTCCTAAACAGACATTGACAGACACCCTACTCAACAAGAGTAGAGATTAGTTTCAGGTGCACATGGAACATTTAAGGAAAACTATGTTCTAGGCCATAAAACAAACCTCAACAAATTTATGTTCTGGACCATAAAACAAAATCAGTGTATTAAAAGGAATTCAAATCATGCCAACCTTGTTCTGTGACCAGAATGGATTTAAATCACAGTAAGACATTTGGAGAATCCCCAAATATTTAGAGACTAAATAACATGATAAAATACCCCTCCAATCAGAGGAAATAAAATTAGGTATAAAGTATTATTCAAAGTATTAAAAGTGAACATATACATAGTGAAGGTTGTGAAATGCATCTAAAATAGTACTTAGAGGGAAATTTATAGTACTAAGTGCTACATTAAAAAAGAATAGAGATCTCAAGTCAAGGATCTGAATTGGGGGCTTGTCAAACTAGAGGAGACAGGCCAAGTACATCCTGCTGCCTATTTTTGCCAATAAAGTTTTATTGGAACATAGCTGTGTACATGCATCACTTACTTTTATACTGCAACTCTTTCATGCTAAGAGTTGGTTAATCGAATGATAAAGTAAAAATAATTACTTTCAATCATGGCCTGAAACATTTTGACCCTTGAGTTAAACTTTTACCTTAGCATATAGAAAGAAAAAGAGCAAATGGAACAAACCTAACGTAGGCAGAAGAAAGAAAATAATGGTTATGAAAACAATGAAGTAGGAATGGAAAATAAATGATAAAAATAATCAATGAAAGTAAAAATGAGTTTATTTGAGAATATCAATAATATTGATAAACCTCAAGGCATATATAGAGAATAGGCATAAATTATTAAGATAGGAGGAGCATCACAGTATTCTATAAAAATTAAGGTATAATACAAAGATACTGTGAAAGCATCATTCTCACGTTTATGTGAAATTAATAGATTCTCAAGACACATACTGTCAAAGTTTATTCTAGAAGAAATAGATGACCTAAAATCCCTGTATTTATTAAAGAATACAATATGTAGGGAAGAAAGGTTATTACAAACTAACTGTGGGAAAAAATGGCCTCAATGCTGAATCCTAATTATATATAAGGAAAAAAGATACAAATGTTACATAAATTCCTCCAGGGAATTATAGAAACAGGAATACTTGCGAACTCATTTTAAGAGGACAGCATCACTCTGATACAAGAAAAGCAACTGGCTGACCAATATCCTTATAAAAATGGATGAAAACAAACCTCAGCTTTAGCTAACTGGATTCAACAATATATAAAAATAATAATATATGGTAACTAAATGGAACTGAACACCCCTTCCCCCCCAAAAATGTAAGGCAGGTGTAGTATCTGAAAATCAGTCAATGTAATTTGCCATATCAACATGTCAGCTGATGTATCCAAAGCTTCTGCCTTTCTCAATCTGATAAAACATAGGTAGGAAAACCCTATGGGAAAAACAACTGTGAACGAATTAATACCTTCCACTTAGGATTGGAGACAAAGGGAAAATAACTGCTCTTACAAGTTCCGTACGGCATTGAGCTTAAGAAGCTAGCAGGCATAATGACGCAAGGCGAGAAAGTGTAGGCGTCCAAGTGGCAGAGCAAGCAGTAAGATGTGATTTATCTGTAGATGCCATAATCATCTATGTGAAAACCCCTGTGAATTTATCAAAAATCCGCAAGGCAACATGCGAAAGTTACAGGATACAGTAGCTAAATAAGAACAATTTGCTTATAGGCCACATAATGCTACATGTAGCAGCATATATTCAGAAAATTAAAATAATCGCAGTAACAAGAGTATCAAATTTGGTGAATTTTAAAAATGAGGTAAATTTGACAAAAGTGAAGCAAGCTGTGCACCAAAACATGTTGTATTGCTGAGATTCATTCAAGAAGGTCCGTATAAAAAAAAGACATAAACTGTTTCCACAGATCAAAGACACAGTAGTTTTAAGATGTCAGTTCTCCCCAATTTGAAGTGTAAATTCAACATTATTCCACTTACTTCCCATTACCTTCTGTTGAACAGATTGGTAAGTTGGTTTGAAAATTGGTAAGGGGCCCAGCGTGGTAGCCTGACAGCCGAAGTCCTTGCCTTGAATGCGCCAGCATCCCATATAGGTGCTGGTTCTAACCTCAGCAGTCCACTTCTCATTCAACTCCCTGCTTGTGGCCTGGGAAAGCACTAGAGGATGGCCCAAAGCCTTGGGTCCATGCACCTGTGTGGGAGACCTGGAAGAAGCTCTGGCCTCCTAGCTACGGATTGGCTCAGCTCTGACCATTGCGGTCACTTGGGGAGTGAACCATTGGGCAGAAGATCTTCCTCTCTGTCTCTCCTCCTCTCTGTATATCTGCCTTTCCACTAAAAATAAATAAAGCTTTTAAAAAAAGAAAATTGATATGGAAATGCATAGGATTAAGAATAATCGAAAACGTTTGAAAAACTGGAAACAAAGTTAGCTTTCAAGATGGTGTAATCAAGGAAATGTAACATTGACATAAATGTGCATATTTAAGTAAATGAAACAGAATGAAGACATGGATGCATGCATCCTTTTTTGAACTGTTTATGTAAGAAAATTTCAACTATTTCAGTTTTTTAAGAAGATTTATTTCTTTGAAAGGCAGAATGACAAAGAGGAAGAGTTAAGAGAGAAGAATGTTTCTGTCTGTTGGTTCATTTACCAAATGGCCACAACAGCTTGGTGTATGCCGTGCTGAATGTGGGAATTCCGTCTGGGTTTCCCACGTGCATGTCAGAGGCCCAAATGCGTGAGCCATCTAATTTGCTCCCTCCCAGGAGCATTAGCAGGAAACTGGGTTGGAAACTAGTGGCTGAGACTTCAGTACCTCTGAAATATGGGATATTGGCTCTGTAAGCAGGGTCCTAACCTTTTGAGTGCCAGCAGACACGTACCAGGTGTGTTTATGGGGGTACTTGTGGTGCTTCAACATGCTTGTACATTATGAAATGTCTTATCATATCCATCCATTTCTTCAAACATTTATATTGTCTTTATGGTGAAAACATCCAAAAATCTTGCTTGTGTTCTTTTTCCAGAGAAACAGTGTGTTATCTAGAGTCCCCCTACTTGCTGCAGAACCCCAGACCTTTGTTTTAAATTTCATTTTTGATAATGATTATATGGTTGGGAAGGATGCATGCCCATGTGGACCACTGATTATGGTGGGAAGGGTTGAGGAATAGGGCAAGATGAGTAAGAGCATTGTTTCCAATTTTGTTTTTCTTCTTCCTGAATCTGGGGGAAGTAGGGATAATGGGGGAGAGAAAGGAGAAGCCACAGCAGGCATTCTAACTGCATCAGTACCCTGGGATGGGGAACAACCACCTGACATCACCCCAGGGTCCCTGATGTGGAGCAGGCTCCGAGGGTATTGCTCAAGCGGTTTCAATTGCTCTGAAATGCTATAGATTTCGTTTTTTCAAGGATGGGGAAATCAGGGTCCGTTGGCTGACATAGTCCATCTTAGAGTCTCCATTTGCCTAGGTACCTGCTGCCAAACTTAGTAGAGAGAATTGTACAATTTATTCTGACTTCCATTCTCTGCTACGGTACCAGATGTGCTCTACAGGCCTCAATGAACTGCCATACCCCCCATGTGCATCTGGGCATGCTGTCCACTGCACCATCTTCAGCAACTGAAGACCATGCACTCCAAGGTCAGACTCCAGATCCTGTGATTATCCCTGTGGTTGGAGTTCTGAGTCCAGCAATTCAGTTGAGGGGATCACCAAATTACACACGCATCAACCTACACACACACTGATAGTTGCAATTGTGGGTCAGTTCTGTCTCCAACCCCATCTCTTATGCAAACCAATGGATGCTGCGTCCCAGCACAACCCTGCCTGTAGCACACTTGGCCCTCACACACCAATGGAAACTGTAGCGTTTATAACCCACACCAGGCCCATTGGAGACCCTCAATGACCCACACCAGGCCTGTCCTCAGCCATGGTTCCTGTGTGTGCCAGTGTGTGCAGCAGATTGGTCTGGTCTGTCTTGCATCCCATTTGAATTTTATATACACTAATGGCATTGCAGCCTAATTCAGCCCAATCAATCGCCCTATTCAGCCCACACTTATGCTGGTGGGTATTACCGCCTGTCCAGCCAGGTCCACCTGTAGCCCTGATTTTCATGCTCACTGATGGAAGCTCTAGCTCATCAGAGGGGTGCCCACAATTTCCCTATTAGTCCCGCTCCCAGACCTGGATCTTGCACTGTCTAGGTAGTTCTGTGGTCTAGCTCGACAAGATTTGCCTCCCATTCCCAGCACTTGCTAGCTGATGCTGCAGCAAAGTCCAATCAGCCCACACTTACTCTGGCTCATGCATGCTCCAGTGCAAATAGTCACCTAGCCCAGTCTGGCTCTCTCCCTCACCCAGCTCCCACGCAGGCCCACAGGAGTTGTAGCCTTGTCCATCATGGTCTGTCTCCTGTCCCAGTTCTCATGATCACCAGCAAGGGCAGTGCCCCAAATTTCTTACTCCTGTTTAGCTATAACCTTATAACCTTAGCTATAACCTATTAACATTTGCTTGTCCCTTGCTCCCCTGTCCCCACCCTAATCTCTGGAGACCACCATTACACTTTAAACTTCTATGAGGGCACTTTTTTGCTTTTTGACTCCATATATGAGTGAGAGCCTTTGATATTTTTCTCTGCTTGGTTTATTTCATGTAATAAAGACCTCCAGTTCCGTCTGTTTTGTGAATGCCAAGATTTCATTCTTTTACAGGTGAGCATTATGTCTTTGTGTGTAGGCTAGCCAGTATCAAAAGGACAAGATAGAGCAAAGTATTGGCAAGGAGAAGAAGATAAGGAACAATCCCTAAACCACTATTGGTATAGGGATGTATAAACTAGTGCAGTCATTGTGTGGAACAGCCTAAAGATTCCTTGAAAACAATAAAATTAGAAATATCATAGGATTGAGACATCCCCCTCCTGAGTATATATCCAAGGAAAATGAAATCAGTAAGGACAACTGCTGTATTTGCTAGCCATGGAAGAAGCCTTCCATGCTCTTTGAATGGGTATGAAATAGCCATTAAACCAGGTCGTATTTTGGACTGTAAAATGAGACTCAGTAAATTTCAGAAGGCTGACATTATATAAGTTAGAAAATTCTCAAATTTTTAAAAATAAAACTATACTAATAAATATCCACGTGGGCCAAAGATGAAATCACATGAGAAAAAAAAATTTCAAACAAATGGCTTTGAAAGTATAAACCAAATAATTAGGAAGTTATAGATATGCTAGTTATTAAAGGGAAATTCAAACCTTCAAATGTAAAGTGATTTACATTTTTATATAAAGAATCTAGAAACTGAAGATAAAACTTACATCATTCTAAAACGAGAGTGTAAAGATAGGATACAAGTAGATATCAACAAAATAGGAAACAATATAAAGGATAAATATAGAAATTAATAAAAAATATAGACAACCCGAAGAGTTATTCTGATAAGGACAATATGAGAAAATGCAATTACAGACCAATATTCCTATATCCACGACTGCAAAAATTCATCAAGTTGCTAATGAATCACATCCAGCAATAAAAGAGATCAACTGGGCCTGGCGGCATGGCCTAGCGGCTGAAGTCCTCGCCTTGAGAGCCCCGGGATCTCATATGGGCGCCGGTTCTAATCCTGGCAGCTCCACTTCCCATCCAGCTCCCTGCTTGTGGCCTGGGAAAGCAGTCGAGGACGGCCCAAAGCTTTGGGACCCTGCACCCGCGTGGGAGACCCGGAGGAGGTTCCTGGTCCTGGCATCGGATTGGCACGTACCGGCCCGTTGCGGCTCACTTGGGGAGTGAAACATTGGATGGAAGATCTTCCTCTCTGTCTCTCCTCCTCTCTGTATATCCGGCTTTCCAATAATAATAAAAAATCTTAAAAAAAAAAAAAAAAAAGATCAACTCGTTTCCTGGCATTTTGGCTAAGATCAAGTGAAGGGATCATTTGTGATTTAGTCTAAGGTTTCAAGGTTTGTTCCTCATTAGAAAATCAGCTGATATCAGTTGTTATGTCACCAGAGCAAAAATGCCCCAGATGATCATCTCGATAGATGCAAAAGGTACATTTACATTAGAAAGCTAGGGGAAGACAGCAGTTTCCAATTGAATCCATTTTGTTGCAGCAGCTGAAGTTTCATTCCTTTTGTGTATACATATTTCACTCAGTTTGTGGACATCTGAGTTAATTCCATACACTGCCTTTAACCAGTGCAATAAGGTCAGAAAAAAGAGAAGATTGAAATGGAAGTATAACTCATTATTTCTAGATACTATGATAAAAATGTGGAAATTTCTAAGAAATCCACAGGGGAAAATAACTATTGAAGAAAGTAAATGAGCTTATTACTTCCTGGGATACAAGTTTAATGTACAAATATTGGTTGGATGTCTGTATTTTGTCAAGAAACAAAATGAAATGGAATACAAATACTATTTAAGCGAAATAAAATGAAAATAGAAAATACACAATGCATAATTGCTAGAGTTGAACTATTGTAAAACATTTAAGAGAGAAATTACGAAGACCTAAAAATGGAGAGATATGCCATGCTAATGCATTACGATATGCAATATTAAGATATTTTTTCTTGTTCTGTACAATCAAAATAATGCCAATCAAAATCACATCAGCCATTTTTAAAAAAGAAATCATGTTTATTTGAATCTATGCATTTAAAACTTTTTTCAAAGTAGAACAAAGTTGTAAAACTTCCCTACTTGATTTTAAAACTTGAAAAGCTATAGTCACCTAAGTCTTACTGCATTGTTCTATGATAGACACATAGATAACTGCTACAGATTTTAAAATACCAAGGTAAATCCACTATCTGCAGTCAATTGATTTTCAGCAGAGATGACAGTATGATTTACTGGGAAGGGAAAAGTCTTTCTAATAAACAGTTTGTAAACATGGAATATCCATATATTAAGAATAATCCCATAAACCTTAAATCTTAACTCACATCATACCAAAACTCTTCATGATGTAAACACACCTAATTATACAGGGTGAAACGCAGAAGATAATGACTTGAACTGATAGCAATCGAAATTTCTTTTTAGGACACTGAAAAGAAAACAAGTGTTGGATGTGGATTCGTTAGGTTTAAACACATCTTTTCTTCCAAATGCATTCTTCAGAAAGTTCAAAGGCAAGTTTGATGAAAATATTTCCAAAAAGTTTTGAAAGGAATAAACATGAATGGCCACATTAAAAATTCAACATTATTGATCATCAGAAAGACACATTAAACCCACAAAGAATTGCCACCTTACATTCACCAGAATGATTAGAATCTAAAGTCTGACAGTGTCTGAGAGGATGCTGAGTCTCTATAACTCTGACAAAATGATACATCACTTTGGAATTTCCCAGGCTATTTCTTATGGAGACTCTTGTGTGATAACTGCATCACATCCCAGCCGATTCTCTGCCACCTATTTCTCCAAGAGGAATGACGGTGCGCAAAAACATGCGCAGTACATTTATTTGTAGTGGGAGATACTGTAGACTGTAAGAATACTCTACATCCGTGGAGTATTACTGACCAATGAAAATGACTGGGTACATTGCAACAGCATGAATGACTTTTAAAAACTCATTGAGTGAAAGAAAAAACACCTGATTGCATTTATGTAAAATTCTAGAATGGTCTGTGGAAATGAGACCAATATTCGCTGTTGGGAACTGGGCAGATGACTGAAGAAGGCATGAGGAGATGATGAAATTCAGTGTCTGATTGAAGTAGTGATTATGTGGCTTTATACATCTGTCAGAACCAAAGTGTACAAAGCCTGCATATTTTGTTAAAGCACTATGGAGAAAAACAAAAAATGTTTTCTCCCTATCCTCTTTCACAGCTCTCATCTTCAAAGATAACTACGATTAGCCATTTTATACTATTTGTTTCCTTTATAGCATTTCTCCAAATTTGTGTACATAATATTATATGACATATATCCTCTGTGCAGTGCATTACATATACTATAATTCACATGGCAGGAAATAACTTCTGTTAGTGTTCTCCAAAGCAATGGAGGCAATAGCATTCATAGATTTGTAGATGCGTGTGTATGAACATACAGTCATGTGTATAAGAAGACATTAAAAAGTTCGTGGACAACAGAATTAAGTTTATTTTGGTGCAAACATTTTTGAAAACCAGGTATAGTTTTTCACAGTGTGTGTTTCCATGACTTTTGTAGACCTTTCATATATATCTATATGATTAAAAATCTGTTTATTTGCAGATCACACCTTGATTCAAGACACTATGAGAGAAAGAAGTTAAATTGCCTCTCCCTGTCGGCTTGACAATCTGCCTTTCTTCTTAGGCCTGTGAGCCAGAAGAACTGCTAGGATAAATCCAGTTCCCCAGGGTGGGGGAAGGGGAGAATTCCAGCTCAGCTGCATCTTCAGTCTTGTTCTACTCAGGTGCTGAGTGCTTGAAGGATGCTGACATCTTAGGAGGGAGAACAGCCTTCTTCACTTGAGCCCACTAGTTCTCATGCTCACACAAAACAGTGTTTGATCTGGTTTACACTGTGTCTGGTCCAGCAGACAAAAGGAGTTAACCATCACAGTGTCCATTAAAACAGCAGGGTTCCAGGCTCTGTAGAGGTCCCTTTGCCACAACTCAATCCATTCTTGAAGCTGCTAGATTTTGTTACCATTTTTTTTTTTTTCCAAAGGGACTACAGGTAATACTTTTCCTGACTCCTGCCAGTCTGTGAATGTACGTCTGGCACCTTTGTAATGGGAACAACACCTTGTTGGGCCTACAGTTCTTGGATCACACTGTTGCCCCCTGAGAAACTCACAGATACTCGTCTATTTCTGGATTTCAATATTGCTGTAAAGAAAGACGAGACTAGCTGTATTTATCTGCCATTTAAGTAAATGTGGCGGTGATTTCTTTTTCTCCAGATGCCTGAGGAATTGTCTGAATCTCCCTGTTCTACATTCAGTAATTTTCTTACACCACAGGTTTCCTGGATTGTTCTTTCAACAGACCGGTTCAGTACTCCCTTCATTTAAGAGAAATTTTTTCTGTTACATTTAAAAAATATATTTATTTATTTTTATTGGAAAGGTAGATCTACAGAGAGGAGGAGAGACAGAGAAGATCTTCCATCCACTGGTTCACTCCCCAAGTGGCTTCAATGGCTGGAGTTGAGCCAATCTGAAGCCAGGAGCCGGGAGCTTCTTCCTGGTCTCCCACAGGGGTGCAGGGTCCCATGGCTTTGGGCCGTCCTTGACTGCTTTCCCAGGCCACAAGCAGGGAGTTGGATGGGAAGGGGAGCAGCTGCGCTTGAATTTGTTTCATCTTGAATTCTGCTCCTGGTGTCTCTTTTGGATGGGATATCAGTTACTTCTTGTTCTGTTATTAAGATGCTATTGACTAGTTTCTGATGACTGTAATGTTTTTGTTCCAAGTGCAGGTGGCCAACTATATCTCCTTCTCACATATTGTGAGCTCCGGAGTGTCTGAGAGTAAGCCTTGCAAACAGCACAGGTGCATAAGAGCAGGTCAGGATCCCAAATATTTTTTTGTAGAGTATTCAATCCCTGCCCCAGTGAAGCAGCCAGGCTTTGTGGCCAGCATCCAAAAGCAGTATCACCGTAGGGTATCTCCACTTTCTTTTGTCCCCTACCCATTCATGTCAGCTCCCTGGCCCAGACATCCTGTATCCTTTTATCCAAACCTCATCTCAGAAAAGGACCCAGTTCTGGTCACCACAATTCCCCCTCTCAAACTGGGTCTCTTATTTGCTAAGCTCAGACGCTTTCCACGAGTGTGTATCTCAGACACAGCTGCGTACATTTGAGGTTGGTTCCCTGGTCCGAACAACTGCACCCACAAGCCCAAGGGTCCCACTTACTTGCCAGCCCACGCTCCTCCCAGCCTCTTGGTCTCACCTCTCCAGCCTCTACCTCTGTGTCTCTAATTCCTGTAAAGGACTGGTTCCTGTTGCCAGGAAGGGCCTCCAGGAGTGCTGCTCTGCTTCCTGCCTGTCCATCTCTGAAAGACACCTGCTCCTCATCCCTCCGGTGGTTCCAGCTCTGCAGATGACTATTCCTTCCGTTTCCAGCTTATTGGAAACATCTAATATTTGTATGGAGCTTGATAAAGTGTTAAATTGGGGGAGGAGAAATCCTTAGACAAACTGAGAGCTTTTCTGTTAAGGTGTAATTGCTTTTATCACCTTTATGGAAAAAAGTGATCATTAGCCTTGCTACTTGAAACACACTTTTCCCTCTTCAATTTATTTTTAAGGATCTTTGGTATTCTAAAATACGTCTCCTAGCAGTCATATCCAGCATTGGTGTTATGCACCAAGAGGTCAAGGGCTGGGTGTGCCTGGACAGTCCTGTTTTCCTCTCCTCTGAAACTCCACCTGCAGTACTGAGCGGACTCCCACTTCAGCCACTGCATTGTGACGCAGGCGGTGGCTTTTTTGCTTTCTCATTTCCATCAGTCTCACCAGGGAATGAACTGTTCACCTGTCTGTGTCTTCATGCACTCAGCTGATGATGTGTGGTTACATTCTTAATTTCACATTGTTCCCAGCAACTAGAACTTTTTTAGGGTACAGAGCTTCTCTGTTTGCTGAATGCTCAATGGCTCTCTTATCAAGGAAAAAAAATGTAAAGGCTCCTAAAAATGGTCAGGCTGCTGTTGACCGGTTACTTGAAGCCAATTTTTGCTCCACCCCCTACTGCCACCCCCTTCAGAAACAGTACTTCGTTTCTGATTGGTGGTTTTGAAACATCAGATTCTTAGCCGGTGTGGTCAGCCAGCCAGTCTGACCTCCACACTGAATATTTCCTGATTTATTTGGTTGGGTTGTTTCAAACACAGACCAGAAGAGAATGGAATGATGATTTTAAGTCAAGTTCCAGTGATCCCAATTTGAGAAGGGCTTCCAGACCACTGGGTGGCAGAGCCTGGATATTAAGTGTCACTCAAGCTAACTTGCAAAGAGGATAGATTACTCTTGCTAGGTAAACCGTAACTTTTCATTCCAAAACTGTGCCGCTTTGAAATTCTCAAGCCTCGTGTCATTGCAATGCCTCACGTTGAATAATAATTGCATTTCTCACAGGACACCACCAAGTTTCTGTCTGACCTTTAAGAGGAACAGCTTTTAATTTTCATCAAAGTATTTCCTTTTGAACTTTAAGGAAGGGTTGCTTAAGATCCTGACAAAGAGACGTCCCGACAAAAGCCAAAGGTTGTTCACTATTTATTAGAGTGGACCTCATCGTGGTTATTAATGAAGTGGAGACTAATAGGAACACATTGATCGCGTCAAAACTTGTCAAGTGAAGTGTGGCTGGCTGAACATTTCATTATCAGTGCTGTTCTAGGGGAACCGTACAAAAAGTTAACAGCAGTTCAAGTTCATAAAGTTCCCCTTCAGGTTACGTTGTCATTCATAGGAGAATCTGCTCTGGTTACTATGAGGCTGTAGCCAATAAAATATGACTTGTGAACTTACTCTCAAACTCCTTTAGAAATGAGGGAGAATCTCATTCCATTTTCCAGAACTGAAATAGGATTTAAGCTAAACATCATTAAGATTTGCCGCTCTGGCCAGTACTGCTCTGATGTAGTTGCAAATTCATTGACATAGAGAGATCACTATATTATATTGGTATAAGATATGATTCTATTTTTGTATTAAAAAACCTGTATGTTTGCATGGGAGAAGTTTGAAAAGACATACTTGCATAATCACAATAAGAAATAAGTAAGAAAAAAGATAAATACATCAGCAAAATGAGAATAGCATATAAATATATAATTCATAAAAGAGGTGAAAACGCAGAATCAGGAACTATTTTAATTTTCATTTTTAATTACAGAAATGTAAAGTGGCAACAAGATACCTGCCTACAGAAATGTCCAGTGTTAGCAAGAAAGAACACAATAGGTCTGCCTGTGCCACACATGGTGGTAGTGTGCTTTGCTACATAGGTCTTTTTAAAGATTTTTAAATTTGTTTTTCTGGGAAAGGCAGATTTACAGAGAGAAGGAGAGATAGAGATCTGCCATCCACTGATTCACTCCCCAAGTGGCCACAATGGCCAGAGCTGAGCTGATCTAAGCCAGGAGCCAGGAGCTTCTCCTGGGTCTCCCACACAGGTGCAGGGTCCCAAGGCTTTGGGTCGTCCTCGACTACCCTCCCAGGCCATTAGCAGACAGCTGGATGGGAAGTGAAGCAGCCAGGACATGAACAGGCACCAGTATGGGATCCTGGTGAATGCAAGGCAAGGATTTAGCCACTGGGCCATTGTGCTGGACCCTTGGTACATAGTTTTAGGAATGTATATTTCTTTTTCACAAACTTGTTGAGCTATAGTGAACACAGAACACTGTGTACAATGTACTCAGTGTGAACACTAAGTGCACGCTTTGATAAGTTTGCATAGTTATGTGTTCGTGAAGCCGTGACAAGGACCTAAATCAGACCCATCACCCTGGGACGCTTTCTGCTGCTCTGTGTAGTTTTTCCTTCTTTCCCCTCCATGTTCCTAGGCAAGTACTATTTGCTTTTACTCCTTATGGATTGGATGCATTTTCTAGAGCCTAATGAAACCAGTATCATCAGTGCCCTCTTGTTTTGGGGTCTGGTTTGTGTCATTTAGACTAATTATCTTGAAATTCATCTTTGTTGTTGTATGCATCTATCATTCATTCCTTTTTAAAATTTGTCATTAAGATTGATTTCCTATGTAAGTGAGCCTTTTAAGAAATACTGTTAATTTCTTCTTTTTTTAAAAATTTATTATTTTTAATTCATTAGTTACATTGTATTATGTGACACAGTTTCATAGGTACTTGGATTCTCCCCACCCCTCCCCAAGTTAATTTCTTAAAACATATAAAAGATGTATGTGTTTATATGTATATGTGTACATTTTGATTTAGAGAGGGGAAGGAGAGATAAGGGGAGAAGGAGGGAGGAAGAGAGAGAGAAAGGGGAGGAAAGGAAAGGGAAAGAAAGAGAAGAAAAAAATAAAAGAAGAAGAGAAGTAGATCTTTTGTTTCCTGGTTCACTCCCCAAATTGCTTCAACAGCAAGATGGGTCAAGCTGAAGTTAGAAACCAGGAACCCCATCTTGGTCTCCCATGTGGGTGACAGAAACTCACCTGCTTTAACCACCTGCTGCTTCTCAGATACATTAGTAAGGAGCTGGATCAGAAGAAGAACAACTGGTTCTTGAACTGGCACATCAATGATGTTTTGTTTTTGCATGTTGCTATCAAAATAATTCTATTTCATATATTCAAAACTATTCATCTCTTCCCTGGATTGCTTTAGAACCTCTGCAAAACCAAACCAAACCAAACCAAACCAACCCAACCCAATCATCAACTGTAGAAAAGTGCTGTTATCTCTGTCCTCTCCATTGGTTTATCCACATTTCTATTTTATGCTCATCCTGTGCTACTTTGGTCTCTGTAGCTTTATAGTTAGTATTGAAACCAAACTTCGTTCCTCTCTAAAAAGTCATTTTGGTTATTAAATATTATATTTCCATATAAATGTTCAAATTAGCTCATCAATGTCTAGAAAGCAAATTGATCAGGTTTTTTTTAGTGGACTTGCGTTGAATTGTACAGCAATGAGTTGAATCGATTTCTTTACAGTATTGTTTTCTGTTTCATGAATATGATTTATAGCTCCATTTGCTTCTGCCTTCTAAATGTTGTCAGTAACATTTTATAGTTTTCAGTACAAGAATTTTGCATATCTTTTGTTAATTTATCTCTAGATGACCTTTAAAGTTTAGGTTTCTTTTTACTCTTAGGTAGAAACAAAATTCACTTGTTATTTATTGATCTTGTATCCTTCCACCTTGTTAAACTCATTCATTTGTTCCAGTAGTTAATCTGCTTAATTCTTGCAGTTTCTTATATAGATTCCCTCTGTCAATACAGAAAATTTCGCTTCTTTTTTTTCTTTTCCACATTATTTCACTGTCCAGAATCTCCAGGACTTGCTGTAACTTCTTGGTTTTAGTAGTTGCTGTAGCGTTTTAGTATCGTGGATAATCCTCTTTTGTAAAGGGCCAAATGGTGAATATTTTAGATTTTTTTAGGTTGGATGATCTCTGTGACAATCATCCATGGCTGCCGTAATAGAGTAGAAATAGCAGCAGCTGAATAAAAGCATGCCTAGCTATCGATCTAGATATAAATTAATGAGTGTGTTTATGTTTTAATGAAATTTTATTTATGAAAACAGGTGGTGAATTGCTTTTGGCTCATCTGCTATAGGTGCAAGCTCTTGTTTATTGTATAAATATTTAATTTTCACAGTCTACTTGGGAGATACATTTCATTTCTTAAGTATGAAGACCTTAAATAAATTTATTTTTGTCTCTGCTTCCTGATCTTTATGCTGCTATTGTTTTAGCTTTTACTTCTAAGTCCAAGAATTGTGATTGTTAATCAGTTATCTTTTAATAAGATGCAAAAAGTAGTTTTATAAAGTTTACTGATATATTTACCATTTATTAGGTTCTTCATTCCCTTGCATAGATGTTGAATTGCATTACTGGTGACAAATTCTTTCCATTTTGCTTGTCTTATAAAGTCTTTTGTTTTCATTTTCAAATGATATTTTCACTGGTTCTTAAATTCCAGGTTTTCTTTATTCCTCCATTGCTGGGTCCATGTAGTAGGTGTGAATAGCACGAAGGTGTGAAGAGAACAGCTCCCCTGCTTGGCAGGGCCCTGGGGAGCTTCCAGCTGTTTGGCAGGGCCCTACAGACTTCTCTCTGACCACCTTGGCACAGTATCACCCCCTTTTTGCATGGACACTCAACCACCCCACTAAGAATTTTGTAATCTATTGAGGCATTGTTTGCCCCTGTGAAATGGTTTTTGCAACCAACATGAGCTTAAGAGTTAATGTTATTGATAATGTCATGGTGAGTGGGCCTTTAACTGCACACAGGAGTACAGTTAAACCCATGCCGTTTCTGGACACCTTATTGTGTGCCTACCCATTGCCCTGAAATCTGGCCCAGACATTTAGCATGCTTTCTGGGAAATGGCTTGATAAGAATTTTACAAACTAACGGAAGTGATGGGAGTATGGGCTGAAACTGCTATTTCAAAAAAATATAGCTACTATGACCATAAAGGCTATCCTGATACTGTGACCATAAAGGCTATCCTGCTATGGCAAAATATATAGTTACTGTGACCTTAAAGGTTAGCCCGTCCTTGGAACTCTTTAGAACATAGAAAATGCAGTTGTTTTTCATAATTTTTTAACTAGAGGAAATGTAGGGCAATTTACTAACATCATAAAGATATACGTTTGATTATTGTTTGATTGTTTATGAGGTTGTAGAGCCTGCAGTTGTAGGGGGATTTAATGTTTGAAACTTTTTGTCTTAGATCTTCATGTTTTTTCTCTTTTGATGTATTTCTCTCATTAAGTGATGGATAAGTTGTAGAATAAGAATTGTAGTAGGAGTGTATTACTGATTAATATGTGTTGTTTACAGAGGAGGAATTCCTGGCTGCAATGTCAGAATAGATAATGCCCTGTCTTGGGTGAAACAATTTGCAGAATTATCTTTGGAAGCACCCACTTGTCCATTGTAGAGTTGAAACCAAAATAGAGTAAACATGGTTCATAGCTAACTGCCGTTTGTTTTTGCCTTTATTATCTCCTGCTTTACATGCTTGGCTAACAAACTGTGAGCTTGCAGGCCTAATGGCCAACTAATGCCAATGACCCCAATCCCCATAAAGCAAGGCCCCAAACTTATTACCCCATAGACAATTCAAGATAGGGGCCTGGTTGTCACAGGCAGCACCAAGGATAGAGCTCTGAGACTTGAGAAGAACGGGTGAGGGCTGGCAAGCCGAGATAGGCAAGGAATGTGTAATCCTCCCTCATTTATCTTTCAAGCTGTTGTAAATTGTGCCCCCTTTGAGACTATGTCAAACTGTCCCTAAAGAGAACCTTGTACTGCTTCTGTATAAATAAAGCAGACAGCTTTCTCTCATTGTTCATGATGATCCTGGAATTATAGTTGCTTGTTTCTTCTCTCTACGCCTATTTCACGCACCCTTCTCGAGCTCTGAACTCAGCTGGAGCTGGACTCCGGCACTCCATTACTTGAAGATGCTTTCCCATTTGTCTTCTGGTTTGCATGTTTTCCAGTGACGAATCTTCCATCAATCTTATTTCTGTTTTTTTCACATGTACTGCACATGCTCCGGATCATCATCACTAGTTTAGAATAAGTTGATGCTGCCATGCGTTGGTCTAGTTTTCTTCATTGTCCATCTATTGGTTATTATTGGTCTTTTAGAAATATCTATTTATTTATTTTTATTGGAAAGTCAGATTTACAGAATGAAGGAGAGACAGAGAGAAAGATCTTCCATCTCCTGGTTCACTCCCTTAGTAGCCACAATGGTCAGTGATGAGCTGATCTGAAGCCAGGAACTTCTTCCAGGTCTCCAACGTAGGTGCAGGGTCCCAAGGCTTTGAGCCGTCCTCTACTGCTTTCCCAGGCCACAATCAGGGGGCTGGATGGGAAGTGGAGAAGCAGGGATATAAATCTGTGTCCATATGGGACCTTGGCGCATGCAAAGTGAGGACTTTAGCCAGTAGGCTACTGCTCCAGGCCCTTTATCGGTCTTTTTAGTTCTGTAGATTGATTTTTTTTTTTGTCAATTTGAAAAATCAGAGGTATTATGACTTAGCCTGCTTTACCCCAGTGATCTGAGTGTTTCTGTTTTCCAAGTAGATGTACATTAGTTTGAAATTTTAATTAAAACTCTTATTCTCTGTACACTGGATTTTTCCTCTCATCATTTTGATTAGTCTCTATTGCTTATTTTCAAGTTCAATAGTATTTTATTTTTCAATTTCTAATCTTGTTTTAATCCAATACTGTATATTTTTCATTTCACAAATCATGTTTTTCATTTTTAGGAATTGAAATTTGTTCTTTTTTATATCTCCTATTGTTCTACTTAAATTCGATCTTCCTGTGCCTTCTTGTATATATGGAATATGGCTAAAACAATTCTTTTAATGTTCTCTCCTGCTAATTTTATCATTTTTGTCATTTTTAGGTATGTCTTCTTCTTGATTCTTGATTCTTCTTGATTTATGGCTCCTATTCCCTGTACCAGGAATTGTATTTCAGAATTGTGACAATTTTTAATTTTTTTCCAAACCTTTGAAAAAAAATCCTTAATCTTATTGGATGCTTTATCCTTATAAACAAATGTAAATTTTGAGATGCAATTAAATTCTTTGAAATGATGTGATTATCTTGGCTTTTAAAAATCTCTCCAGGGGCCTGGTGCCATATGCTAGTGGCTAAATCCTCGCCTTACATGCACTGAGATCCCATATGGACAGTCACTTGTGTTCTGGCTGCTCCACTTCTCATACTGCTCCCTGCTGTGGCCTGGAGAAGCAGTTGAGGACAGTCTAAAATCTTGGGACCCTGCACTCGTGTGGGAGACCTGGAAGAAACTCCTGGCTCCTAGCCTCATATCAGCTCAGCTCCGGCCATTGTGGCCACCTGGGGAATGAACCAGAGGATAGAAGATCTTCCTCTCTTTCCTTCGCTCTGTAAATGTGACTTTCCAATAAACATAAATACATATTTTTAAAAAAATCTTTTCAGGATAGGAAAAAGTTACTGTGTGAATGTGTTCCCTGAAGACCTTGTGTCAGGTACTTAATTCACATAGAGCCTTGTTGAGAGATGGGATTGTTAAGAAAGATGGTTATGTTATGAATTCACTGACCCCATGAGGAGATCAACGTTGACACGGAATTGGGTTTGATATGGCCAGTTTGACCCTCTCTTGCTCTCTTACCATGTAGTTCCTTCTTCCAGACTATTAGACAACAACAGGCCTTCAGCAGACACAGTCCTTACTAGATATTGGGTTTCCCAAGGCCATTTTATAGCAGCACGAAATAGCATAAGGCACCAGGACCAGCTTTAGTCTAGTGCTAAGGTAACCCATTAACAAGGCACTATCATTGTGAATCCTTTACCCAGGGTAGCACCAGCTATAAAGTCTCCCTCCGGCTGTTGGAAACACAGGCCAACTCTGACCTTGTTTGAGGTCCTGGAGTGCTTGCTGCAGTCTTCAGCTGATGGCTGCTCAGCCACATAAGTGAGGGAACTACACAAGGCCAGCAGAAGAACCACTCAGCAGGAAACACTCTCCCAGTTCCAGAGCTTTTTCTCAGGGTAGCTCTCTCCTCTCAAGTATTCTTCCCCATATATCTCAGATTCCTTCATTGCCTTGGACAGAGCTTTGCTTACTAACTTTGTATTTGCAACTCAGGCAGCATGCTGGGCTCTGCCTGTCATCTTTTCTTCCTGTGTTCCCACTTGGAATTTCTGTTCACCTGATTAGCTGGGGCCATCACAGGACTGATCTAATTTATTTTGCCTTTTTCAGGAAATGCTCTCTTGTGCTTCCTCATGTCCAATGTTATGACTGTATTTTATATTACATGCTATTATTTCATACACTGCCACAGGGCTTTGTTCATGGTGAGATTGTAAATCTAGTGTTGTTACTCTATGTTGATTAGAATCTGAGTTCCAAATTTTGTACAAATGTTTTGATCTATAGCTTGGGAAATATATTTCAAATCTTTCAAGGTGGACACAATCTGTTAACCCAGTGATTTCATAAGTATTTAATTAGAATTAATTTAATAATATGATCATGGATACACTTGAAAATTAAGTAAAGAGATAATAATGATAATAATTAACAGATGTTTTATGTATATGGTGTGTTTAAAATTTTAGGAAGTCTCTTGTGTTTTGCATGAGACATTTAAATAAAGTACTTAAAATAATTAATTGTTTTGAGTTAGGTATTATTTTCATCTCAATTTAAAAGATAGGAAACTTAATTTATGAGCCTTACCCTGATGATGGAGACATATTTAGCTTTCAACATTCTTGCCGCAGAACAAACATTCCTGGCCACAAAGTTTAAAATATTTTTTAATGTCTTTTAGAGATATTCTAAAATTCCAAACAATAAGTGGATTTACACAAGCATCAAAAGTTATGCCATACAGGAATATATAATAAAGTGACTCTGGTTATCTTGATAAGAGCAGAGGTAATAATAATTTTATTTTTTTCCTGCTTTATAGTTTTCAGATTTCTTGACTTTGCTTATGAAGTAAGAGTTGCAAAAGCAGGCAGGACTGTAGCCCTAGGTGATCTGTGTACTTTAGCCCTGAGTACATTTTTGAGACTGGGCTGTGGGCCTACATTTCTGATGATTATAGATTTCCTTATCTTTTTCCATCTTTCATTATTTTACTCCATCCGTTGTGGTCTAACTCATGTTCAGACTCTGCTGGGAAAATTGGTTAGAGCCACCATTTTTCTAAGCTCCTGCAGCATGGAGTAGTCTGAGAACATCATTCTAAATCAGACAGTGATGGCTCTGGGCAAAGCACCTTCTTCCGTGTCTGATAGTGAACTCCTTAAGGGCGATAGCGGGCTCTCCATGATCACACTGCCCCTTACCTGCTTGGGGGCTACATTGAATACACATGATAAATACAAGCCCTCAATGAGTAATGGATCACATAGCACAGAACAGCTTTCTTGGCTGTTGCCTTTTCCTCTCTCCAAAAACCCGTGCAGTGGGGGATGTTGGCAAGGGGGGCTGCTTTTGTTATCCCTATCCTATAAGGAAGTGTACTGAAGTATAGACTGGGTGAGCAGTTTCCTTAATTGCCACAATCAGCAAATGGAAGAGCAGGGATTAGAATAACGGTATCTGCTACTCCCACTTATGAGCATGAGAACTGGGGCTGGGGGCAGACCAGGCTGGGCTATAACACCTGTTAGCTTGTGTGTGAACTGGATTATGGAAAGAGCCAGGCTGGGCTAACTGACGTATCCACTGGTGCATGAGCCAGAGTGAGTGCAGGCTGGTTGGGCTTTGCTGCACCATCAACTGGCAAGTGCTGGGAATAGGGGCAAGTCCTGTCAAGCTAGATTGCCAAAAGACCTAAAGAGTGCAAAATCCGGGATTGGGAGTGGGCCCAGTAGGAAAACTGTGGGCACTTCTCTGATGAGTTCAGCTCACACGGATGAGCATGAGAACCAGGGCTGGGGGCAGACCTCTCTAGACAGGTGGTAGCACCCAACAACATGAGTGTGGGCTGGATAGTGGGGTCAGTTGGGTTGAGCTAGGCTTTAATGCCCTTTGATGTGTATGAGAGTTGAATGGGGTGTAGGACACACTGCCCAGTCTGATGCACATACTGGCAAGCACAGGAACTAGGACTGGGGGCAGACCTAAAGGGAATTACTGGGGGGGGGGGTTACTCTGACTAGGCTACAGTTCCTGCTGGTGTGCATGAGGGTCGAGTGTGTGGTGCACAGGATTTTGCTGGGCCCCAGCATCCATTGGTTTACATAAGAAATGGGACTGGAGATGGAACTGACCCAGTCATTGCAACTACCAGTGTGTGCTTAGGCTGATATGGGTGATGATCTGAGCTGGACCTTGTACTGTCAAGCACATACAAGATCAGGTCTGGGAATCAGTTCACATGAGGTTTCTTTGGGGATCCCACCTACTGAACCACTGGACTCAGAACTCCAACAATGGGGAGAATTGTAGGATCTGTGGTCTGACTGTGGAGTGTATGTGTCAGAACTGAGCCTTCTCAGTGGCTAAGACAGAGCAAGGACGTACCCAGATGCACATGGAGGATATGGTAGTCCACTGGGGCCTGCAGAGGACAACTGGCACCATAGCAGAGGAAGGAGGGCAGAACAAATTGGTCAAATGCCCCAGCCAAGTGTTGACAGCAAATATATGGGTGAATGGAGACTCTAAGGTGGACTATGTCAACCAATGGAACTTGGAAGAATCTCCTCATCCTTGAATTGGTGAGATGTACAACATTTCAAAAGTACTGAAATTCTTGAGCAGCCTCTTGGAGAATGTTCAACATGGGGACTCTGGGATGACATCGGATGACTGTTCTCCATTCCCAGTATTGAGGCGGTTGGGAGGCTGGGTATAGTTTCTCCCCTTATATCCTCCCTTCCTCCAGATACACAAAGAGGAAAGAGATAATTTGGTGTCAATGGTCTCACCCACTTTCCCATGATCCTTGACCCTTCCCGTCATGGTCAACTATGTAAATATCATAAAAAATTAAAAAAAAATAGATAAAGGTTCCCAAGTGCTGGCTAAGGTTCTTTCTATTCTGGCAAAGGTTGAGAGGAAAGTCATGAAGCCTAATCCCAGGAACTAAGCTTTTCTAGTCCTCCTCATCCAATTCAATCTCTGGTCCCATCTTCCTTTAACTCTTTTCTCTCCAGCTTAGAGGTGTGCACATGGCTTGTAGGATTGATTTTTCTCCCTGAGTTGGAAGGCACAAAATGTGAACCTGTCTTGAACAATAAGCATGGACTCTATTATTGGCTCATTTTTCCTGGGTCCAACTGGAAATGGATTTGCAACTTCCCCAGCAGGGAGGGTGCAGCTTTCCTGGGCAGGATAAAGCACTCCTTTCTGTCTTCAGTGAATAAAGAGCTTTTTCTCTGGGAAGTTCCCTCCTGATCTCCCCACTGTTAACCCCACATACTGCCCAATGTGACATACATTGACCTGGAGTTTATAGACTTTAAAGCTTAAAGTGGATGCTTTTCCGAGTTCTGGGAGAAATTTGCCACTGGTTCAGAATGTCACTGCGTGCCCCTGACACTCACCCTGGCATATTGGACAGGCTGATTGCAGACCAAACAAGACACTGGGGCCTCAGCCAAGGAGATGGGTTTAGCCAGAAGCAGTGGTTTTGATTCTGGGCTGAGTGTCCCTGGCAATTAGACCATTTCACCATTTCTGAACTCAGCATGGAAGAGCACCAGATTCATTCACCCCCTTCTCCAGCAGCATCAGCCGCCTTGGCATGTAAAGCTATCAAGGGTGGTGTGCAGGAGCACATGCCTTCTTGGTTGGGCTCATTTTGATTTCTCCCATTTTGCAACCTCTACTGGAGTCAGCAGTACTGTGTCTGGGTGGGTAGTCGCTAGTTCTTCTGGCTCCCCGTTGTAAGGTGTTGCTGCATTGCGCTTTGTGTTTCTCAGACTCAAGCTTTGAACATTTTCCACAACTTCAATTCCCATTTCCCTCACGCGGCCTTCTTGATAACTCTTCCCCTTCAGTCTTTTCCCAGGGAACTAATTTGAGGATGTTATTATATTTGATTGTTACTTTATCATTAGACTGCTTTCTTCTCTCATTTCTTCATAGCTAGGTAGCGCATGTCTAAATAGACTGTAATTACTCAAGGTCAGGGTGTTCCCTGTGACCCAGCATGGTGCAAACACTAATTACTTGATGGCTTGAATTTCTAAGGTGTTTTGGAATCCCTGTGCTTTAATTATAGGATTTCCTGATACTGTAATCATTCAGATGAGAGATAATGAGAACTCTGGTCATGGAGTACAGAATGAGGCATTCAGGGGTTAGTATAAATAGTGCTTAGAGTTCATGGCTGTTGGGGAATTTGGGAAGGAAAAGTCTAGAAGTATCTATGTTTTGGTTAGGGTAAGTAGGAACCTAGTGAGACTATTCACAAGCTTGAAACATAAGAAAAGGATTGTACATGTGTCTGTGGTTTAAGTGTGTGTGTTCACGTGTATGTGTGTTATGTGATTATGAGCCCCATAGCAACAAATTGGTCAATGACAGATCACATATACACTCGTGGTCACCTCCTAATACATTGCTAAGTGAAGGCATAGCTGTTCCAGTTGATGTAAGTGCATGCTGATGTGCACTCTGTCCTAACGCACTCTGATGTTGTCCCAATGATGAGGTCACCTAGTCATGTATTTCTCAGAACAGATCCCTCTGTTAAACAATGTGTGGCTCTGCATGTTGTGTGTGTGTGTGTGTGTGTGTGTGTGCGCGCACGGAGGCAGGGCTGGGAAAATGCTGCATTACAGGTTTGCATCGGTTGTCTTGCAAACATCCAAACCTTCCCTTGGGCCACCATGGAATGGTTCAAGTTCCCAACTAGGAAATGGAAGACAGAGGGTTTCTCTTTAGGGATTCTGGTTTCTTCTGTGAATTGGCCAGGAGAAGGCAGAGCAAGTGCAATGAGCCCAAGCCAGCGTCCTTAGCAATTCTGAGAATCAAGTCAGAAAAATCGATGCAGTGTGGGTTTCTTGGCATCTCTGACTCCCCATGCAGATCACCTTTGGCAGGCTGGTCATGGACTGTTGGCCTCTGATATAGAAAAGAATGGCTTTTTCCTTGAGAGAATCAGCCATATTAGCTTTAATCTTATTAAAGGTAAAATATACTTGGGAAAGTAAATGTCATTTGATTTTAAGAACATGCACTATAAAACTGTGCCTAGGAACATTTTATTCTGATATGTTCTATTTTGGATGAGCTATAGTACTTTTAATGAAGAGCTAGTAGAGTTACCATTTCTTCTTTGAGGCTAATGACTGAAATTCAAACAACTCAGCCATCATTTCTCTTACCTCGATCTAATTTCATATTGAAGAAGACAATATTATCTGGAAGGAAGGAAAAATATCTAATTCAAGTTTAAATTTAATAGGGGATGGGGATTTGGTAATGAGAGGGACATTGCTCTAGATTGAGTCCAGAGCCACTCAAGCCTTCTTTTGGGCTAGGGCCAGGTTGTCTGTGAACATGGGAGGAAAGAATTCAGTTTGATGACACCCCAGCCAGGGTAGTTGTTTTTGCCACAGCACACGAGGCATTGCTTGTGTAACTTCAACAACCTCTGTGGGTCAACCTTTGGCTTCCTCAGCTCACTCTTAGATTCCTCTGGCATGCTGCACCCTCTCGAAATTTCTCAGGCCCTCTTTGGCTATCCCAATGATCTCTTAAATACAAAGCCAAAACACAAAGGTGTTTATTTCACTGGTATCTAAAAGCACAAAGCTATGAGCAAACAAGAAGATCAGCCCCAAGCTTCCATATCCTGGAAAGCTGCTGCACAGTGTTGCAGAGGCAGAAGGTGAAGCCCAGTGGGATGCTACCACACCCTTAGGAGAGACCTTTTTGTCAGTGCTTCAGCTTGGTGGGATTCTTGTTGTTCAGTACTGCGTGCTCTGAAAATCAAAGACCAGGCTAGGGATAAAGACAGTAACTACACCCAGGTAACCACATTGCTGTGTAGGCAATGGTGGACACATGCAAGGACAGTGGTCAGGCTCTACTTTGTGACTACAGGCAGTCCTTCCTCAAGAGCACTGTTTCTGAAAGGATCAGTTATCACCACAAACTGCATGGTGGCGAAGGCACGAGATCTGATGAATGATTCTCTGCTCCCAGAGGAGGATGCCTGCCTGGGTGCCTCCCCACTGTGCCACTTGCCTTCAGGGCCCAATCCACATTCTGGTTCTTTGAGCTGTTATTATGATTTAAAACTTTAAAAAACCCCAACATTTTATCTATTTGAGTCACCGGGAAATACAGAGAAAAGGCAAAAGGACAGAACTCCCATCTACTTGTTCATTCCCCAAATGCTTGCAATGGCTGAGGCTGAGCTAGTACCAAGTTAGGAGCTGTGAACTTCACCCAAGTTTTCTCCCTCGGTGGCAGGGACCCAAGTGCTTCAGCAATCACTTGCTGCCTTCTAGGACCTGCATGAGCAGAAGGCTTAGGTCAGGAGTTGGTCTTCTGACACGGGATGCAGGGATGTTAACTGGCATCTTCACTGTGAGGCCAAATGCCTCCCCTTGAGTTATCATTTCTAAAGTGCTGGCTTTCTGAAGCCAACCCCAAAGGTGTTGGTAGCTCTAGGCTCCATATGATCGCGAAGACCATGCCTTCCTTCTGTGGTGGTAATAGTTCCTTTCCAGGGAAGTGACCCCTTAGTTTCTTGTTCACAAGTTCCCTTCATTTACAAGTTTAGAGGTGATCTGACTCCCTACCCCTTACATTACTTCCATGTAAAAATGCCGACCATTATGACATGAAAGCTGAAAAAACTTGGAAACAAAATAGGAACACACAATGCCATTGAAGAGAGGGTGCAAGATTTTACATAGAATCTTCTGATAGTTGTGAAATATGTGCAGATGAGGGTAAGCCTCACGGGATTATTTCAGGAGGTTGTGGGTGCCATCATTTCCCTAAACATTAAATATTTATTTTCACCATAAAGGGTATAAAAGATGTCTTGACTTTTAGATCCATTTGTCCTAATCAGGCCTGAGGAAGCAGTTGGTGTAGCTGGGTCAGAGAGGTTGGACCCATCCCCCCTGCCGGAAGAGACCTGTCCGGTGCCCCAGTCTGAAATCTCCAATCTGCCTAGCACAGCCCTGCTGCATTCTCAGACTGCTGGTGGGGGAGTGGGGAGGGAGATTTGTTGGGTCCTTAGCTTGAAGATTCCAGCACTGGGCGCTCTTGTGATGTGAGGTTAGCAGCTGGAGGTGGGGTCAGTTTTTCTGACCCTTGAGCCTCTGGAAGACAGTTGGTGGTGGGGAAGTGAGGGGAAACTCTCAGCTGTCCATCTCCACAGAGGACACGCACGTGTCACCGAGGCCCCACCATATTTTAAAACTTCCTTTTTCCCCCCTACTGGATCCTGCTGCTATTCAGCTTTTTCTCCTTTACCATTCCACTGTGTCTAAGCAAATGAATCTTTTGTTTACTTGATCAAGTCAAATAATGTCAATGAAAGTGTTTTGAGAAATGCAGAAGGCTGTACAATGTGGAGGTCACTTGTGTTTATTTTGTCAGCATCTGCTTCGAAGCACCCTAACAAAGGTATTAGTGTATATAACAGTTAATGCCATTGGATTCTGACAGAACACTGTGTGTTAGGGGACAGGATGGAAAGTTGAGTAAAGCAGGAAAAAGATTCAGAGCTGACAGATTGCTTTGCTGCATTGGATGTGTGAGTGTTTACTGGCTGAGTGGATAACTGGCATTGAGCAGGAGTCCTGGGTATCTACTTTGGTGTGGGATCCTTTGTGTAAGTCTCTCTTCAACTTTTACATCTCATTTCTGAAATGAAGAGGCGTTGACTGGCAAAAGTACTTCTAGGCAAAATATTTGTGACTCACCAAACACTAATTGAGATACTTCATTCTCCTGTTCCTATTTTAAAAACATTATTTGAGATACACAAATACACACACACACACACACACACACACACTCACACACAGCAGGACAGATACCTCAAGTGCTGCCAAATGCCTGGGAGACAGAAACTCCACCCAGGTTTCCCATGTGGGTGGCAGGAACCTAAAGGATGCTGGAATTGGAAGCAGACATGGGACTCAAACCCAGGTCCCGGGAGACAGGATATAGGCATCCCAAGAGACACTTGAGCCTCTGTCCTGAATGCATCTCCTAGGTTTTCATCACAGTTTCATTCAAGGATTTTTAATGGGGAGTGAGTCACAGCAAATCACATGTTGCCTTGGCGTGCTAGGAACAGCGTGGAGTTGGAAACCAGGGCAAGTGTTGGGTGGTGAAGAGCCTAATATGTGTGGTTTTCCTTCTGTCTGGTTTGTAAACAGAAGCTACAGAAGCAGGCTCTGGGCAGAGGTACCCACGGCACACAGAGAATTCTTGCTCCGTGCCTGGTGGGCAGATGGGATGATATTATAACGTAAAAGATGAGTGAGCTCAAAGACAAGAACAGGCCGCAGTAAACACAGCCAGGGCCCTGACTCTGCCGAGGGGAAAACTCGGCCTCTCAGGATGCTTAGATGGCCTTCACACAGCAAAATGCACACAGAAATCTAATTCAAGTACTTTTCCTGGGTCTAAGCGAATAATGTCCCCTCACATAAAGGGATCCCCTGGAGGAGCAAAACCAGGATGAGGCACTTTATTTTTATGGGATATGGGTCCTCTGCTGAAGAAAGCTGAGGAAGCTATGGGGTTGGTTAAACTTAAATTGTGGTTAGGAATTACCCGCAGATTGGGACATTAACTCATGACTCAAATTCTCCCGTTCCCTGCTGTGGTAACTGCAGTGGCCTGGGAAGGCTGTGACTGCAGTCGGCTGTGTTCTGTTGTTTGCCATCATGAGGCTGTGTCTGTAACTTCCATGTGATGTCATGCTGTGTTGCATAATGACATTGCATTGTTATGATGACATGTTTGTGTCTTAAATGTGATGTAATGTATAATAAAAATAGTGAGAAATTACATGGTACCCTGTTCCATCTGTCCACAAAGTGTTAGCAAGTTACAAGTTAATTTGCATATACGTGTGCCCATGTATATATGGTAAATATAAAATACAATTAGAATGGGGGTGCTGACATTTGTTACAATGGTTAAGATTCCACCTGGGAGGTATACGTCTCATACTGGAATGCTTGGATTTGAGTTCCAGCTGCCTTTATGTTTCCAGCTTCCTGTTAATGTATATTTGGGAGGCAGCAAGCAATGGCTCAACTACTTGGGTCCTGGACCCCCATGAGGGAGGTCTAGATGGAGTCCCAGGCCCCCAGTTCCAGTCTGACCTAGCCTCAGCTGTTGTGAACCAGCAAATGGATGATCTCTGTCTTGCCCCTTCAAATCAATAAAATCAATCAAATTTCAAAGGAAATAAAAACTGGGAAAAGGATGTCAAAGAGGTGCAAGACTGGAGGTTTCATTTATGATTTATGGCATACTGAGAACTTTCACTTGGCCCATCCTGCAAGCTATCCTTGACCTTTGCAGTGTTGGATTATGTACTGGAGCTGGACACCCCTGGTCCAGGCTACACCTGCAGGTGGCACAGAGGAAGGACCAGCCATGTCTGCACCAAGATGGTCTGGTTAAGACTCCTGTGTGGGGGAGCAGGCCCAGTGTAAGGTGCAGGCAGAGCACCCAGGGGCCAGACCTTAGCATTGCATTAGGAGCACTGCGCTAAGAAAAAAAGAAAAGATTTCATTCAAAAACTATTGAGAACTGGCTGTGACAGTATCTGGGGGAAGATTTTAAACACATGCAAATCATGCCCTTTGCCCTTAGGAATTTAGCATTTGTGAATTCTGGAAGTTACTGATATCTTAACATTATAATATCCCAGAGTTTAGTAGGCAGATCAGATTTTGTAGAGTGAAACATTCAACAGAGGGATCACCGAAGAAGGAAAGGGAGAAAATGTGAGGTGCAGGTGGACAGGGAGCCCAACCTATCTCTGGACAAAGGTTGAGAACACCATTCATTTTGAGAATTTTCTAGAACTAAAATACTGAGGCTCCAATATAGCCCAAGGAACAGCCATGCTGCAGGACTCCAAATGCATTTCCAGGAAAGCATTTTATTTTTTAATATTTGAAAGTCAGCCCTCTTTTGTGCTTTTCTCTTTGCCCTTAAGGATGCAGATGGACCATGCTGACGGGGGACATTTGGTTTTGAGTGTGGTGGAAAGGATCCTCATCAAAGGAGCTGCTTTTAAGCTTCCAAGTCCTTTGACTGGCTGTTGGAAATGTCCAGATCCAGAGATTTTTTTATCTTGCAAGAAGAAACTTTATTATGTTATTATCTCATTCTAAATGGCCATGGAAATATAAGAGTGCAGAATTCAGGGAAAGAGAGAAATAGAAAGTCCCAGCAATGATCAGAGACCCATCATGACCAGCCCTGTGTGTGATCTGGCTCAGTCCTTATAATTATGCGTGTGGTCTGTGTGAGGTACATATTATCCTCGCTTTATAGATTAGTCATTAATTAGGACAGCCGCCAAAATGGAATGCATGGTCGAACAGGTTGAGAGCTGAACTGTCAAACATGAGGCCCTGGCTAATTGGCGGGTGGTTGATGGATATTATATGGCTGGTGGGTCTCACTAAGCCACACATTGACTTTGGCTCTGCAGAAACATCTTTGTTACGACCAAACTGATCTGAAATAAACATCACAATATTATGTTTTAAATCTTATGTGTAAAAATTCCAACACAGAGTACACATATAATTTTCCCCTTCTTTTTTTAGGTCTCTTTGATTTTTAAAACCACTGTAACAATCACAGTCAATTTTAAAGTGTTGATGATAACAATGCCGTCCTGAATTTTTATACAGACTTTTTCTTCTAAGGACCTTGAAGTGCTAAAAATGTTGTCATCCATAGAGGCAAACCTCGGGAATATCTAATTTAGCAAATGTCAGTGATAAATTCTTCTGTTGCCATTCTACACGTCTTTGAATATATTAGGATGCCCTGGAAATAAGAATGTTTATTCTGCAGCAATTGACTACGGGTAATATGGTTAGTTGGTATAATTCCACTTGTATTTACTGTTTGTCTTTTAAACAGCTGCTGAGATTAAAAAATGATCCTGCCTATTGCTTTCTGATACTAAAGTGGGAGGTGTAACCCACTGTCTGCTGTTCTTCCCAGGTGGGCTAGGGAAACACCTGGTGGTCTTTCCCAACCCCAGCCTGGTACAGCTGAGCAACATTTCACCAGCAAAACTGGAAGAATCCGAATTTAAAAACTGTAGTTACAATGGCCCAGTAAGGCAGGGTAGTCTCCGTGCAGTCAGAAAGCGATGGAACTGGGTGGTTGTGGGAATGAGTGAGGATACTGGGGCAGGTTCGGCCAGGAACTCCTGCAGGGTGTCCTCTGCTCTGGCCCGTGATGCAGCCATTCTACTTCACTGAGTGATTCTGAACATTTCCATCTTCACTCTGTATTTCCATCTTGAATGACTTAATTAGCTAAAACTAAACTCTGTCCACAATAGCAACATTATGTTTAAGAGTCATTAAAATTCTAGGCAATGTCATTAAACGGAATGATGTGGACAGCAGGACAGACGCATGCTGAGCTGCTCAGGATGTGCTGAGGGCCTGGTCCACCACAGCCTGGCCCCCTGCCTTCTGCGCACCAATAGGTCCTGCTTGCTTGCCTGTCCTTGCACTGAGCCGCTGCGTATGTTTTTCTTTGTTTCCTTTGCTTGATGTCAGTCCCGGGGCGGGGGAAGGGGAATGCAGGAACCCCAGTTACACTTTGGGTATGACTTTATGTCTTTGCCCAAACAGGGGATGAAGGCAGAGACCTGTGCACATGGCATTTTCAGGGTGGTGCTGACTTGCAGAGTTGCCTGAGCGCATGCTGGGGTTGGGGGTGCAGCAGCAGGAATTTGGCCAAGCCCTACCTCAGGGGTAGGGTCAGCGTGTTCAGTGAGCTTTCAGACCACTGAGGCAGAAGCAGAGGGTGCTCAGCAGCCTTCTGGGCTGAGTAATGCCTCTTCCTCCCACCCTGACCCTCCATGTGCGATTCCTAGGGGAGGCCCTGCTGTCTCTCTGGGGAGGCCCTGGATCTGCAGCATCTTCTTGAGGCAGGGCTTGGAGCTGTCAGAAGCATCGTGGCTAAAGGACAGGGAAGGATGGAGATTGTGTCTTAGTTTAATGAAGTGTTCAAGTGGGGACATCTGGATGTTCAGGATTACACTGGAACCGAAGTGATAGGCCCAGGCAGTGAGGAGCAAAGCAGGTAGATGATCTCCTGACTCAAGGTAACTCCACAGCGACCTCTAGGACCAGCCCTGCCTCTGCAGGCATACAGTGCCACATGGAGGAGGGAAGATAACGGGGAGGGCAGGGCTTGTCAGGAGACTCCTGGGTGGCCGGGGCATTGAGGCAGGCAGGTGCTGTCATCCACAAGCTGCCAGCTCTCCTCCTGAACACCCGGGCATCCTTTGCATTGGTTGTGTTGTGCTGTGTTGTCCTGCTTCTGGTCCTTCAAAGACACTGGCTCTAGGACAAGGCTATGAACCCCTCCCAGCTCCAGGACTTATGGCTCATGAACGTCCAAACTGATCCGTGTACCACAGGCTCCTCTCCACTGCTCACTGCTTAGCCCAGCACGTTGTTCCCTGGCTGAAACAGGAGACAGTCTTTCTGCCCCACAGCACCGGCTCCCCGGGCTTTCACCCCATTCTCCCTCTCCCCTCCCGAATTCCAGCTACGCACAGGGCACTCACGTCATCAGAGTCATTTTCCAAATGAACAAATTGTGTTTTCTTCTTCATTGAGCCTGATATTTGAGCCAATCTGTGCAGCAATTTCCTCTTCTTTGTTTTGCTGACCCCGAGCGCTCTCAGCCCCATCATAATTACGGGCCTCTCCTGCCACTGGGAGCGTGGCGCCCGCTCAGCCACAGTCACGGTCTTGCTGAAGGTGGAGAGAACAAGGCCTCGGTTGCCAGGCTTGGTCTCCCTTGCTGATGTTGTTTATCCGCAACGTCTTTATTTGCAGTGTGGAGTTAGAACTTTGCGGTGGCACTTCGCTGAGCAGCACTCCGAGTTCACCTGTGTTTTCTGCTCCCTGCACACAGCACAGCAGCACCCCATGTGCATGCGCATATCAGCATCTCACCTGTCACCTTCCATGCATTCATTCACTGCCCCCGATTGACTTTGGAGGTGGAGGGACCAGAATGAATTCTTATTTCAACAACACATCCCTTCGAGGCAGAAGGGAAAGGAGGTGACCAGATAAGAAGCGTTGGGGCTAGGCTGAGATTCTCCCAGCTGACTTTGTTAAGAGCTTCCCCACCCACCCCTTACTTCTAGTCTAGGCAGCCCTGAGGCCGTCTCCCGATTCCATAAGGCCACACATTTCCTAAGCACCGACACCACTAGTGGTTTTTATGGACTGAACTGGTTTCCTCCCTGGATTCACAGGCTGAAGTCCTAACCCGCAGGAGCTTCAAATATGACTGCATTTAGAGACAAGATCCTTAGAGACAGTTATTACATGACAACCTGCGAATGGGCCCTGATCCTATGCAGCCTGCATCCTTCCAAAAAGTAGAGTTGGACAGAAAGAGACACACACAGAAACCCACGTGAAGACACAACCAAGAGGTGGCCAGATACAAGAAGTGAGGCCTCAGAAGGACGTCCAACCTGCTGATACCTCGACCGTGGCCTTTGCTGCCAGGCTCCCAGCAACTCAGGCAGTCAGAAACTCCTGGGGTCGCAGCAATGCATGGAGATTTTTCAAGCTGTCTGGGGCCTAGAGAAAGGCAGGGAGCTTGGCCGGGCAGGCACCTCCAGGCTGACTCTTATTTTCCTGTTGTCTGGCACACCAAAGCTAAGGGAAGCTCGGGTCCCAGGCCAGCTGTCAGAGGACAGGCTCTTGGTCACTAACTCAGAGCACAGAGTGGCCTTTCCCAGGGAGTCTCAGACTTAATCTGTGACACCACTAGGGGGACAAAGAGAGCTGGGGCATTCTGACTCCATGTACACTGGTTCTTGGTCCTCTACCTTCCACTCCCCACACTAATATTTGTTTATTTATTTGAAAGGCAGAGTAACAGAGACAGAGCAAGGGGATGGGAGAGAAGAGAGGGAGCAGAGAGAGAGACGGAAATCTTCCATTTGTTGGTTTACTCCCTAAACGACCACAGTGTCTGGAGCTGGACCAAGTCAAAGCCAGGAGCCTGGAATTCCATCAGGGATTCTCACATGCTTGCTCAGGTCCCAAGTACGTGGGCCATCCTCTGCTGCTTTCCCAGGAACGTGGATCAGAAGCAGAGCACCAGAACTGCAGTCAGAGCTCACATGGTATGCCAGCATTGCAGGTGGTGAGTTAAACCATTGCAAAGCAGTACCAGGCCAGGCTTATGCTTTTGACTTCAATCAGCAAGTGTTTATTATGCAGTCTCAGGCATCACATAGGCTGATTCTGTTGCTGTGGAAAACATGGGAGGAGAAGCAGGGTCAGTCCTTAGTCTGGAAAGGCCTGCTCCCCAGGGACATTGTCAGTCCCAGGAAGCAAGTCTTATCCCAGCTAGGAGGGAAACAAGGTCTTGGGTAAAGTGTGAGTGGCTCGGACCACAACTGCTGCTCTCAGAGGTCAGAGCTGAGGAAGATCAATATAGGCTAGAGAAGTTCATTTAAGTAGCAATTAGTTATAATTAATCAATTATGTAATTGAGTAGCACTTAATTATTTACTGCCTCATTCAGTTTTCCAGCTACTCACAAATGTCAGCTTTGTTTCTGCAGCCAGAGACGAAGCTCCCTGAGAACAGGGTGGAGCTCAGTCCAGCCATTAGGGCATCAGGTTAGGCTCCCAGATGGCAGGACAGTGATCAGAGGCATCAGAAACCACAGAGCCATCTCCCTGAGGTCAGAAATGGCCCGATTCAGCCAAGACATGGCTGTTTAACACATACTGCAGAGGGAACATGCAGCCTAGAGTGCATGGATTGTCCCGTGGCCTGGGGAAGGAGGGGCAGGGGTGCAGGCCCCTCAGGAATGACTCTGAGCCACATATCGTGTGTGGGGGAGAGCGACCCTGTGGGGGGAGGTGGGCCGGGCTGAGCTCCGTGAAGGTTCTGGATGGACTTTCTGAGTTGAACCTCAGCAGGTACACTAGCTGCTCTGAGACTTCCGGCTTTTGGATATTTTGTGAACTCAGACCCAGGCCTTTGCTTGGGTTCATTAAACCCCTGGAGCTGTTCTGGCTCCAGCGGTGCTCTTTGGGGGAAAAGAGGTTGCTCCAGAGGAAATCAAGGTGGATGCAATGAAAGACTTCCTGAAAACAAGTGTGCGGTGTTTCAGGAAGTTAGGCTTATGGGAGAGGAGGAGGGGGGATAGGGAGGCAGTGCAAAGCTCTACATTTATAGCAACCGAATTCTGAAGTTCTATAGAGGACAGACTCCTACGGCTAATGCTCCATGGGCTTCTGGGCAAGGCAGGGGAATCCAAACAGGCTGACCTGTTCTATTCCAGGTGTTCCTCGCTGGCTCATTTGCAGAGGGTGATGGAACCTCTGTCTCCCTGTGAGGTCAGTGGTGTTATTACCTGTGCCCACAAATGGGGCAGAACACCTCAAGACTCACCAACTGATTGCTTTCATTATCTGTAATTGGATTCTTCTGCACTTGGAAACGGAAGTGGAACCAGGGTTTAATTGGAAGAGCATCTCAGACCCAGGGTGACACAGGATGGTAAACATTAAAAGTGCTACAGCTGCGTTGGTGGAAAATGTTGAAGTCACTTGCAGTGTTTGTAAGAATAGCTTACAGATTGGAGGGTGTTTGCAAGTTCTGGGCATGTCAGATTTGGGGATTATTTTTGTGTCTGTTCAGACGAAAATGTGAAATCAGATGTTTGCAAGTGCAATTCTAGAAGACACCAAACACATTGCAACTCTCTTGTGTGCAGAAAAGACACCAACACAAGCCAGGAGACCCTTGGTGTAGGCAGATTCTCAGAGATGGCCCGTGGCCATGCACGAGGGCTTCGCGCTGGGGTCTCGCCTTCCCAGCCTTCCTCTCGGCTTGGCTGTGTGACAGCTGCTGTGTCTCTTTACTGCAAGGCTCTTTTTTTGTGTTCCCACGTGTGACATTCTCTGGCTGTACCTTTAAGACTTGGCTCTGCGTTGCTGCTCAGAAGTCTCAGCCAGCAGCTCTGGAAGAGTCTGCGGCTGTAATAGCTCAGGCCTTCCATAGACCTTTGTGGGGCGGTGAGCTCCCAAGCAATCCAAGTGAGACGGAACAGCTGAGGGAGAAGGGAAGACTCAGATGCAGGAATACAAGTAGCAGTTAGACAGCATCGTTTGCAGGGAAGCTGGGGCGCTTGGTAAGGAGTGAAGTTGGGATCTTGGACTCTGATGTATGTTTGTTGAACCTGGAAGTATGTAGGTCAATAACTCTAGAACTTGTCTGCGTCTCACATGACTTTGTTAGCATTGCCTGCAGACCTTAGGTGGGCACAGGTTGGCTCTTAGCCTATCCTGAGAGAACCCAAAGAATCCCAGAGACTAGATTGTCTGAACACATGGTTCCTTTCTCACATGGCTGTCCTGGGCCCCATGCCTGGCACTGGGAAGGCACCAGGCAGTTTGCCACCTTTCTCCTTCTCCTGCTGTCATCCTGCCTGCACCCTTTTTAGAACCTCAGATGTTTTCTAAACCCCAGCTCCAGTGCCCTCTGCCCTCTGGGATAGCCCTGGCTGAATCCTAAAAATCAGGCTGAAATGCCGGTGCTGGACTCACCAAGCCCCATATGGAGTTTACAGAGGCTGCCAAATTGTTTCATGGATTGTCTACTTCCTGCTTCTGGGGACAGAAGGTTCCTAGACAGCCTGCATTTGATTTTCAGATAAATGTCTCAGGCACATTTGGAAGTCTTCCTTCACCTCTTGGCACTCTGGTGGGCTCCTCTGCTGACCTGTGGCTGGCTGGCTGCTTGGAAGGGGGCTTGACCCTTACCTCCCCAGGCTGGGATGAGGGCTACTTCCAGAAGCCAGTGCTCCTTGGAGGCAAAGTGCATACACAGGTCGCTGTTGAGGAGCTGCTTTCCTCTAAAGGTTGCCCTTTGATTTAAAAAACCTTCTTTTCTAATTCAGAAGAAGTAAGAAGTCAGTCAGAAAATTTTCAAAAGGAGTTAGATGCTTCATCAGCTCTCAGGCTGGTGGCTCAGGTAAGTGGAGGCCAGGGGTCCAGCTCACTGGTCGCAGGGGATCCTGAGCTTTGGCAGCCCAGGCTGGTCTCCCGAGTGCATGGAGGGCTGGAATGTGGCATGTGCCAGTGGTGAGAAGGGGGTTGTGTAACTGCTGAGTGTGTGAAGTGCAGTTGGTCCCAATTGAGATGTGGGATAAACCTGCAAAACATACACACCAGGCGTCAAAAACCTGATGCCAACAAAACAATGCCATGCAAGTATTTTTATGAATGATTTTATGAGGTTTATGTGCTGCAATGATAATATTTTAAATATATTAGGTGAAACAAAATGTATTATTGTATTATTATCTTCTGTTTCATTTTAAGGATGTATACAGGAGGGTTTAAAATTATGTGGGATCTGCATTCCTTCTCTTTGGATAGTGCTGGTCCAAGTCCCCTGATGTGTGGAGAGGCTGGGGAGAGAGGGAAGGCAGGACTTGAGTAAGCATTCACTCTTTGAAACTGGTGAGGCCAGAGACCTGTACAGGCATGTTGTACACCTGGACAGATGTGTGCAGATGTGCTACACACTGGAACAGATCTGTGCAGACATATTGAGAACCCTCTTAAAAGAATCTCTTTCAGTATTTTGTCCTGCAGTCAACTCAGGCCTGAGACTTGCATCCCATTTCAGGAAGGATTGCTCCTTCCTCAGACCCGCTTCTGGGTGAGACCCCTGTGAGCTCATCAGTGGACGTGGGGCTTCATTATCTTGACCGTCGTTGCTTGTTGGGCTCCCATCCACTAAGATGCCTGGATTGTTCTTCAGTGCATGCTGGGTGTAATGCCATGGAATGACTGAGGACAATTTTATCACAAAATGTTACTGAGTAGTATTTTCATGCCATTGAATCTACATATGATGATGTATGTTTCTAAATAACTTGATATATTATGTATTTTAGGGTCTGATTTAATCCTCTAGTTTGGGGAGGAAATAGAATTAGTGACTCAAGGAAATCTCTCAGGGTTCCATCTTTTCATCTTCTAAAATAATTTATTTTATTTATTTGAAAGGCAGAGAGGAAAAGAGAAAGATCTTCCATCTGCAGGTTTACTCCTGAAATATCTGAAATGGCCAGAGTTGGACCAAGTGAAAGTCAGGAATTCTGTGTCTCCCATGTGGGGGACCAAGCATTAGCCACCATCTGCTGACTCTTGGGATGCACATGAGTTGGGGCTAGATGGCAGGTAGAGGCAAGACTCCATCCCAGGCACTCTGACATTGACAGGCAATGGCTTCATGTACTGTGCCACAGTGCCCAGCCTCATCCCCCATCTTTTCTACTGCACGGTGACTGTCTGTTCTAAGCACATCTTGTGCTTTGTGCTGCTCCTTGCTCTGTCTAAAATGGCCGTGCCAGAAGAGTCATTTTGAGACTCTTGGTTTTCACTTGGTTTCATGGTCAAGCTCATGTTGTATTTTCATCAGTTGCATTTGACCGGGTCTTTGGTTCCACTAAATACGATTTCTTAGGGTGATGTATAGGGTCTGTCTTTTTCAGTGGCATTGGCCAGCTTGGGTGGCCTTGGCTCCTGTTGAAGCAGAACTACTGGGGTTTCCTCGTCTCTAGTAAGTGGTCAGTACAACGTCTGTTACAACTGAGGACTTTTGTTTCAGATCTTGAAGAAATTAATTGAGAATGTGCATTGCCAGAAAACTGCATGGATTTTAAAACATTTTATGCCAAAACAGACTTATCTTTGAATTCCATTTTTATGTGAGCTTTTTGAAGTGTTTTGCAATATCTCTTGATTTACTATAATGGAATGGAGAATTCTACATTCAGCCTTGGATTTTGTTGGAGGGATTAAGTTCTTATTAATCAATAAAAATAAATTCATCAGAGAATGTAAATATAAAGCATGTATAGCATATAGTTATATAGGTAAATATAAAATAATTCTTGGGGGTGGAAGCTTGGCATTGCAAGCAAGTCTCTGCTCAGAGTGCCTCAGAGTAAAATCTCATGTAGGAGTGCCTGGGATTCCAGGCCTGGTTCCACTTGCCATTCCAGCTTCCCGCAAATGCACACCCTGGTAGGCAGCTAGTGATAGTTCAGCTGATAACTGGGTGTATGCAAGCCCCACAGAGCCCCTGGTTGAATTCCTGGCTCCTGGCTTTGGCCTAACCCTGGCACCGCGGCCATTCAGGAAGTAAACCACCACATGAGATCTCTCTCTCTCTCTCTCTCTCTCTCTCTCTCTCTCTCTCTCTCATTTCTTTCCCTAGCTCTCTGCCTTTCAAGATAAATAAATACAATTTCAAAAAATTTTGTACTTGACAGAAATTATTAACACAAAAATCCTGCTGACCTTACAAGGACTTGAGATTGTAACACAAGCCGTGGTTTAAGGGAATCCTGATTAGCTTCCTATTTTTTTTTTTTAAGGCAGAGTTACAAAGGAGGGAAAGAGAGACAGACAGACAGATGTTGCATCTGCTGTTTCACACCTAAATGACCACACCTGCCAGGGCTGAGCTGAAGCCATGAGCCAAGAGAGTCTTTTGGGTCTCCCATGTGGAGGTAGGAGCTCAAGGATTTGGGTGCTCATGTGGGATGCGGCACTGCGAGTAGTGGCTTAGCCTACTGTCCATGGCGCCAGCCATCTGATAAGCCTTCTATTTAGAGGACCTTGCCATGAATCTTCTTCTTAGAGTCCAAATATAAACACATTGTTGTCCAATAGGCTTGTCCCTGAGAAGGACAAGTTCATGACTAGAGTGAGCTGTAAACACCAACAGTGGTTAGGTGTCTTCTTCTTTCCTATGTAGGCCACCTGTAGGGGGACAAAATGCCAAAAGGATAAAGGATCCTTTGATGGAAAATTCAAAGTAATAATTTAAAAAACCCACCAAACTATAAAACAGATGTAAGAAAGTTCAATAGAATCCTTATTCATCCATGATGATTAGTTGGATTTGTTGGCTGATATTTGAAATGTCTCAAGTATCAATTATTTTCAAAAACATACCTCGAGGCTGCTATTTTGTCAGTGCCCTGATTTTATGCCGTTTGGCAAGTTCATGGGTGCTCACAATGCCCACAGTGACTGTGAGGTATGAACAGTACAAGCCTGAGAGCATCCAGACAAGGCCTCCAGTACTTCCCAGGGGTCCCCGAAATGGATCCTTGGCTTCCACATTTCAGCATTCCTAGGCTGTGCTCCGGTACTCTTGCAGAAGTGGGGTTTGAAGGAGCATGTTTCCTGTCTGGTCTTTCTCTGTGTCTTAGGGACCCATGTCAAAACACCTACTATGGACGTGGTGCTTGCCCATAGGCAAACCATCTCCCTCTACACTGACCAGTGCCCTTACTTTATAGTAATGTGAAAAAGTATGAGGGGGGGAACTTCAAAAAGTTTGTAGAAAAATGGAATTAAGAGTTTATTTTTGTGCATGGCTTTTTGATAATAGGCACGTTGCATGAATTTTCTGAAAATCCTTCTAAGAGCCTAAGGGAAGTCTGGAACACAAGGCTGTTGCTTAGTCCACAAAGGCACGGAGAAGCTCTGTCCTGTGTGCCCTTTGCTCAGTGCTTGGTGTATGGTGGACACCCAGCTCCTTGTTGGTGACTGAATGAATGAGTCATTGAATGATCTCATTTATGATGGTTTCAAGTCTGACAGCATCCTCTGTCAACAAGCAACATGTTTAATATTAAGTATTAGACTACATTTCAAGAAGTGATAGTAGATGCCAAATATTTATTAGATTTCTTTTAAAAAGATTTTATTTATTTATTGGAAAGACAGAGTTAAAAAGAGTAGAAGAGAAAGGAAGAGAAAGAGGAATCCTTCATTTGCTGGTTCACTCCACAAATAGTTGCAAAAGTCAGGGCTGGGTCTGACTGAAGCCAGGAGACAGAAGTTTCTTCCTGGACTTCCATGTAGGCACAGGGGCCCAAGGACCATCCTCCACTGCTTTCTCAGGTGCATTAGTAGGGTTCCGAACTGGGAGTGGATCTGAGATTCCCACTGAGCCCATATGGGATGCTGATGGTACACACACTCCCATATCTATTAAATTTTTAAAATGGCATCCTTTATTCTTGAGTAAAATTACAAATAATTAAAATTTCTGAAAAAAAAAACCATAAAAGCCTTCAAAACTAAGAGTGGTATTTTATAGAGTATAAAGCTAGAATGTAACAAAGATTATAATGCTATATAATCATGTATGTAATTATTACATAAATAATATATGATCATCTTAATGAACCATGAAATTCCAGCCACTCCTTCCCTGGACACATCTCTATTTATAGACATGATACAGTTGGCAGGGGGAGATGATCGATTTAGGAGAAGTTTGAGGATTAAGCACAGTGTGTAACTTGCAAGGGCCCACATGGCTTACTAATGTAGCAGAATCTGCATCTAAACTGCATGGGAAGCACTAGCTTGGGGCTGCCAGGGAACTTCAGGGAATTTCTTGGACCCTGTAGTTGGTTCTTCCCAGTCTCACCCCATCCCCCTTGCTCTGTTTCCTACTTGGGCCTTCCTGCTGACTGCTCCTCTCCTTGTCCAGGCCCCGCACACACACGAGGAGCTATTTCTGCATCTCTGCGTCCTCACCTCCTCAGCCTCATGGCCTGAAGACTCCCTGCTTCACCCTCAGCTTCCCCCACAGCAGTGCCAGTCTCTGCAAGGTGCATGAGCAGTCACCTGGGGACCATCTACCCCCAACCCGTGCTACTCTGGCTCTCAGCTAGCCTGAACCTCTTGGGTCGAGGTGACTTGGAATGGTCCCTGTGCATCACTCACTCCCTTCTGTGCCCAGTAGCAGAATAAGGCCTGGTGGACTAAACAAGAAAGGGGAGGTCTTCTTGGAATCAGAGCATACCTACTTCACTGAAGTCAGCACTTCTCCCAGCAGCTGTTCCCCTCCGGACTGGATGAACACTGATGTCTCCACTCACCTGCTCTCCTGTTTGTCCCGTCCCTCCTCCCACACCCTGCTTACCCCAACCTGCATATCTGCTTCAGGAAGTCTAGGCCTTGATAATTTCTGTTATTAACAAGTTGCCAAATCAGGTTGGTTTAAAGAACGTCAGAACAAGCCGCCGTTTTCAATACTCTGACTGGTTCCCAGTCTTAAAAATCATTATGACCCATGATAGCTGTGTGATGCTTTGCTGCTTGCAATATGCTTATCAAATGCTGTTCGCAGCTTTCTTGTCTAATTACCGAGGGATTGAGAGACTTGTGCAAGTGGGGGAGAGAGTGGGAGCCCGGTGCCTTTTGTTGTCCTCCAGGACCTACCAGCTCCAGCCCACTGTGTCTCTCTCTGTGGATGGGGCTTGTTCCAAGGCTTTGACTTTTCAGCGGCCTCTTCATGTGATGATTCCGGGAATGGAACAGAATGTTCAACAGCTTCCCAGAGAGCTGATTGCTCGGTGGGTCCTGTGGAATCCATCCTCACAGGCTCTTTGCTCTGATCGATAAAGCACACTCCTGTCACACTGGAAAGAAGGCCAGGCAGCAATTTGCAAGATGAGGCATCCTCCAGCTCCCGGGCACCCCCTCTCTGTGGCTGCCCACCCCCTCTCCCTGGCTGCCCGGGAACTGTAAGCAGATGTGCGGCTGCTGCTCCCGCGCCCTCCTGGGGAGGATCCAGTCAGGGAGACCCCTCCTTTCACTCCCAGCACCCCAACAGCAGAGGGTTTCTCCTCTAAAGTTTTGTAACAGGCACCTGGGATCAAGAAGGACAAGATGCCTGTGTCCCCAAGGGCTTCAGGTAAAAGTGACAAACTCAGCTGAGGTGTTTGAACCGCCTGGCTGTGAGCTTGTATTTGAACACTATGTTCAGTCCTCAAATACAGCCTTTTCCTTTCTTTCTCTCTTTCTTTCCTTCATTTTATGTATTTTTAAATATTTATTTACATTTAGTTGAAAGACAGATTTTACAGACAGCAGAGATATAGAGAAGGGCTTACATCTACTGGTTCATTCTCCAAATGGTCACAATGGCTAGAAGAAAGCCAATCTGAAGCCAGGAGCCAGGAGCTTCTTCCAGGTCTCCCACTTGGGTACAAGTTCCCAAGGCTATCCTTTGTTGATTTCCCAAGACACAAACAGGGAGCTAGACTAGAAGTGGAGCAGCCAGGACACAAACTGGTGTACATGCAGGGTTCTGGTACCACACGGCAAATGAGCATGCTGCATCACTGTGTTGGTACAACCTCCTGCTTTCTGACTGCTGGCTGTTGAGTTCCCTATCTGCTGTCCAGGTAAGCTAATCAGCGTATGACACGTGTCTTGGTAAGGTAAGGATCCCTCCACTGGAGTTCACCCCCCACCATGTCCTCCCCCAGCTTCTCATGGAACATTCTGACATGACCAACAGTGTGTGGGTCACAGGAGCTGCCTGAGTCTGCTGATCCTGGGGCCACATTCAAGAAGAGGAGAATAGCTGAGAGCTGTGTTGGAATTCATGGTTCTATTTTGTCTTCTTTGAAAAAGACTAGGAGTGAATGTCATAGACATCTGTATTTTCAATAATGATTCCCAAACCACAGGAAGGAAAAAAAATCTAAGTAGCAGCTTCTGGGTGAAGAGAACTGAAGTTGAAAATAATTCAGAAAGCACTACCAAATCTGAGGCCTCCAGCATGGACTCCCCTGTGCATCCGCCTTTCGGGAACTCAGGGGTGGCTGTAAGGGTGCCTGCTACACCTCCCATCTTGCCTTCTGTGCGCAGCGAATGCAGGGCTGCCTAGCTTTGCTGATGTCTTTTTCTAGGGCTTGCTTATCCTTGGGGCTCTGCAGGGAGCTGATGATTCTTTGGCAGGATGCAAATGCCTGCAGCACAGCATTCCACAGGCTGGACAATTGATGACCTCATGGTGGCTGCTGTGCTGCAGAGGTCAGGACCAGGCTTCCACACAGCTTGGTAACTGGCCCGGATCCTGAGAGCTTCGTCCCGAGCCAATGCAGGCGTCAGGAGGGCAGTTATAGATCAACACAGGGCACTGAATACACAGGCCTCAGAAAAAAAAAATATCCAAATCAAAAATGGATTTGTGTTTAGCGTGCCTTGTATATCCTGGTCTGGTTATGAATAATTTAGCCTTCTCTAGGCTGAACAGACTATATTTAGCAAGCCTATTTTGCTTATAATACATCCTATCCTTTTATGAAGAAGCATAAAGCAAAAGAGAGATGCTCAGAATTAGGGGTGACTTCACTTTGTGGGCACCACAGTGGTGTGCTTCCCATGTCCTTGGGCTTGACAGGACCAAAGGGACTCAGGGTGCTCATACCTGGCCCAGGCCTTGGCCTGTGTCTCCTCAGTTGCATCTAGGGCAGGGCTAGTCAGCCTGTGCTGTTAATGTCTCCTGGCTGGGCCATCTGCCTACAGGAAGCAGTGGTGACAACACGGGAGAGGTGAAAGAGGGTCTACTTTCCTCTTGCTCCATTTCAGGAGGAAAAGGGTAGAGAGTGGGTAATTCGAGGGGCCTGTGTGAATGTGTCCTCAGCTGAGGGGAACCAGAGAATAAACTGGAATCCCAGGGCGGGAACAGCAGGGAAACCTTGCATCTCCTGTGTCTGAGAAAAGCAAGGGTAGGGGATCTAGTGCAATGGTTTGATTGGTAGCGATCCCTCTTCAAACACCAGGACCCCATAACGGTGCTGGGTCATGTCCCATCTACTCCACTTCCCATCCAGCTCCCTGCTTGTGGCCTGAAAAAGCAGTAGAGGATGGGCCAAATCCTAGGACCCTGCATCCGCATGAGCGATCTGGAAATAGCTCCTGGCTTCAGACTGGCTCAGCTCTGGCCGTTGCAGCCACTTACACAGCGAACTAGTAGATGCAAGATCTTTCTCTCTCTTTCTCTCTGTGGATTTGCCTTTTGAATGAAAATAAATACATTTTCTAACAACAACAAAAAGCAAGGGCAGGGAGCAGTTCCCACAGTCCAGGCCAAGAGGAGCTGTCAAGATTGTCTGTGTGAAAGGGCACAAGGCTTTGGCCAAGCCCATACATGATAACCCCACAGGGAAGAAGCTGGTGGGCTGTGTACCCTCTCTTTGTCTCATCTCCTGCAGTGATTCCCTTTTGGAAGCAAGGGAGTGCTGATCTAATTCGTACAGGTCAACCTCTCAGGGACAGAGTAGCCGACACTCCAAAGCGCCCTGTACCTCCTGTACAAATAGGCCCAGGATCAGAGCATTGCTGTGGCTCACACTGCATTGTTTCTTGGAAGGCACCTGTCATTTTGCAAACATCCAGCCCTGGCTAAGTGGAATGCTTGCCCGCTACTCAAATCCCTGCAGTGGGCCATCACATTTTCTGGCAATCACCTGCCACAGGGAGAGCCCACAGACAGGTATGTCTTATGGGTGAGGCGGAAATCATAGTCATGGGTGTTGACTGATGACCCCAGCTTCATATCTCTGTAACTGGTCTGAACAACTGCATGGCGTGGGAAAGAGGAAGGCTTCAGACAGGCAACATGGAGTCACTGGCCTCCACTGGGGATTTGCCAGAAGCAGATGCTCAGTCCCATTGTTGGCTGCCATGAGCCTCCCAGGAATTCATCACCAAGTCAGTTTTTCAGAACATAGAACATGTTTTCCTGTAAATAGCCAGGCTATGAAAACTAATTAGGATTCTTGACTACTCCTCAAAAAGCCTATTTAAAATGCTGGGTGCTAAATACAAGAGTGTTGGTTAAATTGTTTCCTGTTACTTCCAGTGTGTTTGAACTACATCACGTGTAAAAATAAGACAGGTTAAAATATGCATTAATACTTTAATATCAAATTTTCTGACCTCCCCGTGACTTGGGGAGGAAGTGTCAGAGGAGTAGAGGGAAGAGAAAAGAGAGTGAATCTCCTCCATTTTGTTTGTGGGGATAAACTCTGAAACAGGGCACTATGTCCTTGGTTTCCTTCCATGTTCTTTCCTGCAGCCTCACCCAGCTCCCACCCTGCATACTGCCCTCCCTCCCCCATCCAGGTGACAACTCCCTAATCGCTTAACTTTTCCCCCCAAGGACATCGCATGAATGTGGTGCTTTTGGACTCTGTTCCGTCCACACTAAGTCAGTCATGGGAAGTAGTTAAAAAGTGTTTCTGTTACCTATAAGTGCTTAAAAAATGATCTTAAAAATGCAATGGCTTCAAAAGGCCACCATTTTTTCTCCAGATGGTTGGGTCAGGAATTCAAGTAGGGGAAGTGGAAATAGCTGACCACTGATGTGTCCTCCGTGGTGTTGGGTTTTGATTTAGGAAGGCTCGCATGACTGGGGGCTGACTGGAACTGTTCAACTTGGTCACAAACTTGGGGCTTTGGTTAGGGCTGCCAGTTGGGTTCTTTGTCCTCCATGTGACTTCTCCATGCTGCTAGCCTTGGCTTCCTCACAGCACAGTGGCCTCAGTGTAGGTCAGCTTCCTACACAGTATCTGACTGCCCCATGAAGAAGGGGAAGGTGCTGAGACTTCCACAGATAGAACAATAAGTAACTGCAGAGACTTTGCCAACTGTCATATTGATCAAGGCAGTCATAAGGGCAGCTGGGATTCAAGTGAAGAGTGAAAGGGTTGTCACCTTGTGATGAAAGCGCGCGTTGGTCACGGTGGGGGAAAGAATCGATGTGGGCCATCTTTGGAAACTCTCTTTCCTGCAATGGAATCAGATAGACTTAACCTGCACTGGGGCGAATGGTCAATATCTCCATGTGGCATTAAACAAAATCTGAAAATCTTTTACTGCTTCTTCCATAGAGAGGTGATCGCTTCTCCTTGAAGCCATGTGGTCACATGACTGCTTCGTAGAAGGCAGAAGAGGTGACCCTGGGGACTGCTGGGGCAAGAGGACTGCATGGGTTCTGCTGGTTCTACTGGTTCTTTAGCAATGTGCATTCTGGAGAGAACCAGGGGCCATGACCACTCAGAGGTCACCAGGCTGGGCTTCCCTCTGTACCCTGCCGCAGCTCCCAGCCAATATTCAGTGTCGTTTGCCCCAGGGGGAGTGAACTATCTTTGCCATCCAGTCCCACAGCACCTTCATGTGATGCAAGTTCAGCTGGCAACCATCTCCCACCGCAGGTGAGACCTCAGGTCAGACTATCTGGACAAACCCTTCCTGTGTCCCTTACCCATAAGGTGGTGAGTGAAAAAAAAAAAAGGGTATTAGGAGCTGTTAACTTCTGAGAAGAGTTTGTTACAGAAACACTTCCCCCAGGAGGCGTTTCTTTCAGAAGAATTGGACTTCTGCAGTGAAGTCAAACTTCAGGTAGTGAGGGACAGATGGTTGGGATGGGTGGGCGGTACAAAGAAGTCACAGTAGCTGGTACGGAGTGTTTGGTTTCCTCAGTGGCTCCTGCTTTTTCTCTTTCTATCCTCTAACTGTGAATCCACAGCTAAGATGCAAGCCACTTCTTTTCTGAACTCTACAGAGTTCAAAAGCTCCGATGGCATCACATTCAAGGAATGTTCTATGGGCAGGTGTTATGGCACAGAGGGTTAAACTGCTGCTGCTTGGAGCATCTGCATTGCTCATCAGTGCGCTGGCTAGAGGCCCGCATCTTTTGCTTCTGACCCAGCTATGTGTTGGTGCATTCTGGGAGGCAGCAGCTGATGGCGCAGGTCATCCATGGGGGAGAATTGGATGCAGTTTCTGGCTCCTGACTTCATCCTAGTCCAGATGTTGCTATTATGGGCATGCGGAGTGTCCCTCTCTCTCTCTGCACTCTCTTCCTTCCTCCATCTTTCTCTCTCTCTCTTCCCTCCGTCCCTACCCCCCTCTCTTTTTCCCTCCCTCTGCAATTCTACCTTTCAAATATTAATACATTTAAAAAAATGCTGCAGCCCATTGCCCAACAATAATTTACTGAATGCCAATCTGAGAGCATGCTCATGCAACATGTATTAGTGAGCAAATAGTCTGTGAACTCCTGTATTAGGTGCTTAGAAGTTATTAGGGCTACAGAGTGTCTGTATTTCTTGATTATTCTGTGTACAGTTGCTGCTCTCCCAAGGCCTCCTCTTCAAGCTGAGGATAGGGACAAATAGTCATCACTCATGGTTTGGGGAAAGGATTTTCAATCCCAAACTGTAGCTTCCTCTGATCTCCTATTTTAAGACATACAAGAAGCACAAGGCCTAAAAGTACCCAGGAAATGCAGATGTCAGAGTTTAATCCAGCACTTAGGTGCTTGAGGTTGTGGTATCAGAACACTGGAGTCCACATTCTCCGTGGTCCACACGGGGATTCTGGGGCAAGTTATTTCATCTGTGTGGGCCCCCACTCTCTCATTTGTGAAATAGGGTTGACAATGGCTACTAGCTTCCTGGGATTATCGTGTCTTCACACTGAGCATCAGGTGCGTGCTAGCACCATAGTCAGTGGAGGCTAGCCCAGCTCTGGTAATAATGACGGTACTTTCACACTATCACTGTCATCCTCCTTGCCCTTGAAAGTGAAGATGCAGATGTGCACAGGCAGGTTCTGGAGCCAGGCTGGGTAGGCCTGGGACGCAGCTGGCGGGCCACAGGCATTTTGTCCTCAAGACACAGGGGAAGTTTTAGGGCGGAAAAATGGCAGGCTTGAGCTCCTTCTCTGCCTTCTCTTGTGCTCTCTCTGCCCTTGCTTTCTCATTTCCTCTTCTCTCCCCTCTTTAAAACGATGACAGTATGTTCAAGTTGTGCAAATCAAAGGAATAGATTAGAAACAGGAGAATAAATGTGCTTAGCAGACCCAGGAAATCTCCTGGGGATTGGAATTGATTACCCAGAGTGTAACACACAAAATGATCATTTTTCTGCATGTGGTGAACAATGGGAATGAAGTGGAGGGTTTGAAGTACATGCCTGCCCCAGTCCCCCCTAATCTGATGGGTTTTCTCAGTGATGGAATGGAGTCGGGGGTGAGCAGACAGGAACCGGGCCACCTCCTGTTGACCTCCTTCTGCAAGATTTGATAGGAGAGGAAAAACAAAACCTTTTTTTTTTTTTTCGGCATATGAAACTATCTGGCTTAATAGGCTGAGGAGACTCTGCCAGGACCTTGGGAAATTGTGTAGATGAAGGGTTTCAGCTCTCACCTGCGAGGTTGCTGACCTGTGACCTACACCCTGATGTCTCTCTGCAGGTGAGGCACAATGTCTTCTGGCGGATTCTTTGTGGTCCCGACATAGCGCTATGGTCAATGGGGTGATTCCTGGCCCTGGACTGTGGCAGGATCCAACAGGACCAGAAATAATTCTAGCTCTTGGAGAACTCTTGACATGATGGGTGCAGGCTAGAAGATGCTTTGCCAGTTAGGAGCCTCAGCTTGCATTCTCTCTGTAAATCTGCCTTTCTAGTCAAAATGAATGAATTTTAAAAAAACAAATTTAGAGTTGTATTTTTTAGTGGCTATCAGGAAATGTTCTGCTTTTTGTCACTCAGGTGTAAAGCATATAATACACAAAACTCAGCATGGTAGGAAATTGTGTAAATATAGATGAGTACTCAGGCGACTTGAATCACACACATGCATGTGCTCACACATTCCCACGCAAACACACACAACCTGCTTCTTTGCAGGCATCTCTGAATTAGGTTGGATGAATAATGGGCTGTCTATGCTTCCACAGCTGAGGCAGGGAAGTTTGGACTTACTGGAATTTGGTTATCAGCATTATCAGCTCCCCCTGGGCCATCCAGGCATGAAACTGGGATGCTCACGTTTGGAGCTATTAGAGTTTCAAGCTCCTCTGTGGTCTTGGTGATGGCGTGGCTTTCAGATTGCATGTCTCTCCCCCGACTCTGACAGAATCACAGGACGTTTTCTAAGTGGTTGACCACCAAGTCACCACTTCTCGTTAGTGGCAGCAATTGCTTTATCTGTGCGAATAACTGTCCTTCTTGGTTTCTCAATCTGTCACCTGTGCAGTGATTTATTACCTTCCAAAGCTGCAGTAATTGTATAATGATGCAAAAATAATGACAAGCAATTCTGATAAACTGTATTACCTGTAGCATCTTGTATTCAAACTGCATTCCAGCATAGGCTATGAAATTACAGAGCATGCCCACGTGGCTGACAGCCAGCAGGGAGCATGGCTTCTCAGGCTTGGAAAGAAAGGAGAAAAAGAAATGGGATTCAAACTTCCTACATGGAGGCCAAGTTGATTCTGTTTGGAGTTCACGTTCGTTTTTAGTTCCAGGAATGCTGCACTTAATTTACTATTTATTAGGGATTGACTTATTTATTTGAAAGGCAGAGAGACAAAAGACTGGGATCTTCCATCTATGTGTTCACTTCTAAAAGGACTGCTACAATGGACTAGGTCAGAATTAGGAGCCAGGAACTCCATCCAGCTTGCTGAAGTGGGTGGTAGGCTCCCAAATACGTGGTCCAGCATCAGATGCCCGCCACAGCATTAGTGTGTTAGCAGGAAGCTGGTCAGAAGCTGAGGAGCTGGTGGGATTCTAAGCAATACTCTGATATGAGATGTTGGTGTTGCAAACGGCAGCTTAACCTCCTACACCACAGTACCAGGCCCTACTCAACTGTTTGAATTGTGGTATTAGATTAACTCTTAAAGTCATTCATAATAATAATATATATACTGTGTAGTTGGATCCCCCACTTCCATCTTTATCCCCCATTTTCATAGCCTCTCCTTTTTATCAGATGACTGATTCTGCTCCCAGGGTTCACATACAGGCTCAGCTAGAGCTTGGCTTGAGCTGAGAGGGAAGGCACTGCTTGGTGTGTCCTAGTAACAGATGGGGTAAAGGCTCGAGGAGGCTGGGTTATGACATCACTTTCAGATATGCTCTTCACTTTGGAGAAATCTGTGACATTAAAAAGCCCTCCGTGTGACTTTGAGAGCTGAGAGATAGCATTGCAATCAAGTCTGTCTGATTAGAATTCCAGTAGCAAGAGTTTGTCCGATTTGAGGCTGTATTGGAAGAGATCATCTCCTGTTACTTTCCTGAACCAAAGAGTAATGAGACCCCGTGGACAGCTGGCTGTGGACACGAAGATGATGGATTGGAGCACCGTTTTCTCTGCCCTGGGCTTCCTGTTGGTGATCACAGGCTATCCCCATTTTCTTTAATGATGCGTTTTCTTGGGGTTGTTCCAGTGGGGTTGAATTGGATCTGTGTCTTAAGTGTAGGACCTGGAAAGGATTAAAGCAGAGTGCTGACAAGTGATGTCCATGTTCCTCATCTGCACAGGTTCCTAGTTGGACTACATTTCCCAGCCTCCCTTTCAGTCAGATGAAACCATGTGACTTGTGGTAACCAATGAACTGTAGGTATTTCTAGAATTAACCCAGAAATCTCCATAGTACTACTTTCCTTTTCTGTCCCTTCCTTCCTCTTGTAGGTGGAGGATGCCAAAGCAGCAAGACCAAAGAACCACAGGGGAAGCAGCTTTTGTGGTTTGAATTACTATGTGAAGGAGGGACTGTGCCGTGGGTGACAATCTTTAGATTTCAGAGTGGATCCATTAGCACATTGTCCTGGATCCTGTTCTGACTTCTCCCCTCTGCACGTTGTGGAAGGGCTTAGTCCTTGGCTGAATCCTGGACTTCCGGGAAGAGGCCAGGGCCCTTCTGGCTGGTGATGATTGTGCTTTCCTCTCCTGATTCTTCGAAATTAGAAAATGCGTTAGGGTGAGAATCAAGCAGCTGAAGTTCCGACACCAGGGAGGCCCCTTCAGGGGCTTCAAGGCCACAATGAGTTTTCTTAATCTCAGTGCTGCTCACACCTTGGGCCTCATGGTTCTTTATCTCATCTGGCTTTTCCACTTTGCACTATAAGGTGTCTGGCAGCATCTCTGTACCCAAATCCCAACTGTGAGAACTGAAAATGTCTCAAGGGAGTGTTCGTTGTTACTGGGGCAGCAAAATCACTGAGAGCCTAGAGCTGCTGGCCTAGAGGCAGTCTTGAGACTCTTCCTCTTCTAAAACCCAGGTCTTGCACACCCAGGACCCTCAGGTGGACACAAGGTATTCCTGAGGCAGGAGCACAATTTTGTGGCCACCCTGTGTTCTCAGAAACCTCATTGTGGCTTTGCCTTGTATGGCTTAGATGCCCCAGGCTTTTGGTCTTTGCTGAGCTCAGTCCTAGAGCCAGACACTGGAGCACCCAACCCTTTTCAGCAAGTACGAGTCGCGCTTGGCTGGTGCTGTTGGTTTTCTTTCCTTGCAAGGTAAAGGAACCGGCAGGTTTGTTTCAGTGATGAAGCTGGAGGTGGCAGTGGGTGCTGGGAGCGGATGAGATTTGTGCACTGCAGCCTGGTTTCCAGTCACTCCCATCTTTCCCACTCGGCTATGCCTGGAGCTCCAGGGGCATTCATAGTCATCCTAACAGCATTATTGAGCTGGGAGCTGCACGTGGCCAAGTGTTTGCTACCTCAACATTTTGGCTACATGTGAGCCGGCTGGGGATTTTCTGAGGTCAGCAGTGGTCGTGTGATCAATACAGCATTTCAGAGAAAACTCCATTTTCGCCTGCAGCAAATTCCCAGCGTTGCTTTGCCTTTGTAAACAGCATCTTAAGCAATGCTGATTGTAAATCATCTTCCCGGCACCTCCAGCACCCTTCTTGCCAATGTTTTCCCCAGCCCAGCCATTCTGAGTGGGAGGCAAGGAGATACAAGCCCAGGGGGGTGAGGTGAACTTGCCTGAGGGCACAGAAAGCAAGGGGTGGGGCAGGCTAGGATTCCAGTCTCCCTGCCTGGGGCTCTGCCCAGTGTGATCTACAGTGCCTCAGTTAGCCCCAGGCCTAGAAGCTTCCTTGACCTGTGTCTGCCCCTATCTGATGAGCACCAAGGTGTGAGTAGGCTGCAGGCTCACCTGGCCCACTGAATAGGTTGGCGGGTGGTCACATTTTCCTCCAGATCTAATTACCTGAGAATAAAAGAGCATTCCACTGTAAGTCCAATGAACTGGCTACTAAGCAGCCTTTAGGCAGATGGAAGTAGAGGATGGGTCTCGCCCAGAAAGGAGGAAAGCCAAGTGTAGACACCCTTTGGAGATCAGATCTCATTACCTGCATAGATCCGAAGTCTCAGCCCCCCTCCTGCCCCCACGCTTCCTAGGCTGCAGTGAGCATAGTAGAGGTGGTGCTCATCTGTACTGAGCAGTGAGGAGGAGTGAGTGCTCCTGGGAAAGCCAGTGCGACTAGGAGCTGAGAGCATGTCCTGGCCTAGAACCAGCTACAGGGGGTCCCTTTAACTAGTCCTAATGGACACCCCTTGGACAGCCTGCATATTCCTGCCCTGACCAAGGCTTTTACCAAGGCCAGTGTCCAGTCCATGGCTCTTATGCACAGAACTAGAGCTTGGACTTGGCTTTGTAACCTCAAATGTCCCCATCCCTTATCCCAAGTCACCGTGTCACTTGAGAGGTGGAGAGGCATGGCTCAGTGGCACACGCAAGAACTGAACAGGTGGGGAAGCACTAGTGCTGATCCCTGGGGAGAGCAAGGACAGGTGTGGAAGGCATGGAAAGCTGGCAGTGAGGAGCACTTTGTTTTGTCTCAGGGTACAGGGCTTGCATTTGAGTCTCTAAGCATTGGGCTCGTGTTGCAGCTAGTACTAAACTTGTGGAACTCGTGTTGTTCTTGGGTGTGGCCTGACTGATAACCCTCTTGATAGTGTCCAGCTACCCACAATAGGAATATGTACATCAGGAGGAGTGGCAGGGTCTCAGGAGCCGGCTGTTCAGTCTTCATCAGTACGTCCCTGGGGGGGGGGGGTGGTCGTGGTGTTTTCTTAGCTTGGTTCTAGGAAGCCCCAGACTTTGCTAAGCCTTCTATACTTCCTGTGAGTGACTTTCAGGCAGGTCATGTGGCTCCCTTCTCTCTGCCCTGGCAGGCTTGTGGCAGGTGCTGTGGTCTGCCCTGCAGGGCAGGAGCCCTGACCTTCAGGTGGCAGCTGCTGTTACTCTTGGTACTGCGTGTCAGGCATGGGCAGAGCTGCTCTGACCCCTAGCTTATCTTGTTCCTTCATCCCATGCATGTGTCCCCCACCCAGACCCCCCAAAGATGATCATTGCCACCTGCTGAGGCCTCTTCCTTGCTCTCAGAGTGGGCCCTCTGCTCGGCCAGCACATGCTTCAGGGCAACCCACTGGGTTGTGTCAGGAACCAGCTTCTGTTGTAGTTTTGGGATCTTCTTTTACCTTGAAGTCCTTGCTGATCCAAGGGATGACTGCTCATTTAACATCATCTTCTTTGGTCTTTGATGAGGAAGCCAACATAACACTAGCTCCCATTTCTCAGTGAGCCATGCAGGCAATATACCCTTTCTGAGCATTGTCTCATATGCTCTTAGTGACCTTGGAGAAATAGTGTCGAGCTGTGTGTAGCTGACAAGTGGTAAGGGATGGATCCAAACACAGGTCTGTTGGATTTGCAACTCTGTTTCACCATGCCTCCACCATGGCCACGTCAGGACAATGGCCCTGTGGTCTAGAGAGGAGAGAGGGTGACTTGTGCTGCACCTGCAGAGCCAGGCATCCTTCTGTGACTGATGGCATTTTGGTGCTGTTATATAAATGTCAAAGGTGGTTTTACTGTGTTTATGATGGGTACCAAATGAGAAATGTGTCTTCTGAATATACTCTGCCTTTTTATATGAGTATTTTTTTGGTGGCATTCTAACAAAGTGTGCCCAGATGGGTGACTTGGAACAACAGGACACTTACTGTCTGGTCATTGTGGAGCCCAGAAATGAAGCATCAGTGTGTTAGAGCACTGTTGGTTGATAGTTCTGCATCTTCATGGCTTGTGAGTGATCCATTTCCATCTCTCTGTTTATCGGAACGTGCTCTCCTCCCTGTGCCCGTGTTTGTGCCTAAATTCTCCCTTTTTTTAATAGGATACTGATCATCTTGGATGGAAGCCCTTGAATGGCCTCATCTTAAGGATAATGTTTGCTGTGACCCTCTTTCCAAATGAGATCACATCAGGAGGGGTTATGGACCACCCTCTGACATATGGATTTGATAGAGGGTGACAATTCAACCTGTGATGGACTTATTCACATCGGCTCTCAAATAGAGAAAAAAACATAGCATAGAAATATCCTTGCTTTCTACACATCTTGCACTGCTACTTTGGATGCAAATGAGGCAGACGTGTGCTCTCCACGCTGAGCTTGTTACCTCCTTTAACTGCCTTGTAAAGCCACTCCCCAACTTTTTTGGCTGCTCAGGGCACCCCTGGGTCCTGGTCTTTTCCTTTCCCAATGATCTCCGTGGTTCCCTCTTAGACCCTGGGGCTTTGTTTTCCAGTGGGCTTCCTGTGCATTCCCCAGCTCTGCCTTTTCTGGGATGCAGGAAGAACGTGCATCACTGGGGATATGGGCTGGTTAATTCTGTCCCAACCAGGGAAACATGGCTGCTGCTGGTTCTGCTGCCTGGGCTGTTAGAAGCTTTGATGGCAGTGGTATGTTCCACTGAGGGAGCTAACTTGTCCCAACCAGTAAGAGATGTGTCTGCCAAGAGAAGGGTTGACTGAGTCATGGTCCTGTCTGTTCCTTGTGTGGAGAGGTCATGAGAGAGGTAGGGACCTGGGAAGGAATAAGGGCAGGTGCTTAGCTCCCAGGAGCTGCTCCTTTTAAGCACATCACTGCTGTGCCCTCTCTCAGGGAATGCCTTTTATGCTTTGTGGGATTCTCTGGTTTACTCTTACTGATAAATGCTGTTCCTTCCACCCTGGGATGGAGAGGACCCTAGGGTGACTCCTGGAGCTTAAGCTAAGAGCCCACACATTCCCTGAACCCCCAGACTGGGTGTTCCCACTCAGTCTCATCGTTGAGACACCTTTTGCTTCATTCACCTGAGGACAAGATTGGCTGAAAAGAAGGTGGGTGAGGGGGAGAGAAGGATGTCCTGAGGAATGAAACAAAAAGCCAGAGATGAAACTTGAACCATGCCCCATGTGCTGGATGGCAGATCTGGCAGGTTTGGGTGAAGGACATGCTGTAGGGTAATGCTTGGCACCTGTACCAGGGATGACTCTGCTGAGAAGACAGGGTTTATGCTGAGGGCACTGAATGCAAAGATGACATGCAAGATATCCCTGAAGTCTCGCAGAAAATGATTTAGATGGAAAACTGGAATCAAAAGATGGCTTCTGAGGTTGTTGCGGCAGTGTACATGTTCACTCACTCACCCATCATCAGCTCCTGTCTCCTGTTTGGGTCTGTGGGGAGCAGGTGAGTTGGAGAAGGGGCTTCTCTTACCCCTGATGGGCTCCTTCTACACCTGATGGAAACTGCCCTTGCCTTCCCTCTCAGGGAGGAAGCAGCCCTGGGCTGCCCTTGCTCCAGGCTGAGTCCCCTGTGCTTGTCTCATTCTGAAAAAGAACCTGGGAGATCAGGAGGCTGTCAGCTGTGTCTCCTGCTTCACAAGGGGAGCTTTGTTTGAAGAAGTTTCAGAGTGCAAAAGTCAGGCTGCATACAATGGAGACACAAAATGAAATTGCTCTTTACAAGAAATACAGGTTCAATAAAATGGAAATACACTTGTTTTAGTGCTGCAAATGTCCTGAGGATTTTGAAAGGCTACTGAGTAGGTTAAGTGAAAGTGGAATTAGGAAAGGAGAGAAGGAAGGCTGGTCAGAGGGGCGTGCAGGGGTTCAAGGATGCTTCCCCACCTGTGAGATTGGAAAGCACAAGTGCTAAAGAACTCATGGAAATGTGCTGCATGCCAATTGAAATCCCACGCTGGGTTGAGGCTTCATTGGAGTCAGAGCCGCTGGCTCTTCCTTCTGCAGCTCCAGTCGCCTACACCGTCTTTGCAACTCTGTCTCTGTGTTCAGCTCCCCTGCCTAGGAGATTTGGACAGCCCACTTGCCCTTGTGGCCAGAAACAAGGGGAGAGAGGAGGGAGATGCAGGACCTTCCACCCACTGTGCCTGCAAAAATGTGAGTCCCTGCCTGAAATAAGACTCTTCCTTGTGGGTATGTAAGTGTCTTTCTACCATCCGGGTGAGTCGTTTATTCCGAGAGGCATCGGTCAAGGGGTGTTTAAAAAGTGTCTACTACACTTCCACTTTACTAGAGGATAAGCTTACAGCCAGGATCGGAGCTGCAAACTGGCAGTGTTCAGGTCTAGAGCATTTTGTTTGAGTAACATGGTGTGCTTATTTATTCATTTTGGTCTAAAAGCCTGTAGATGGAGCAAGCCCTTGCCTGCTTACACCCAGCCATTGCTCTGCTTGCAATTCACGCGAGGAGCAGAGACTCACGGATATGAAAGGGCTCTGCCCCTTCAAGGTGTGAGTCAAGGCTGTGGGCATGGAGTGTCTGGGATGGCAGGTGCCTGAGAAAGCCACGGGGAGTAGCTGGGAGGCTTTGAGGCTTTGTGTTTGCTCTCTGAAGTCAAAATGGTTAAAGAGCCATTGAACCCGTGCCTGACACAGCTTCTATTTGTGAGAGCTTTTTGGACTTTGGTCCTCAGTCAAGTTAGAGTTTAGAGAAAAATTGGTGATTGGAATGACTAAAGAGGATGCTTTCAGAATGCATTTCCAGTGTTGGGTCTAAATCGAGACAAGGCAGGGGTGGAGCTCATTTCCTCGGCCTGAGCTAACTTTGTTCTTACTCAGATTCATTGTCAGCTCAGACCTAAGTTGAGGAGACACAGGAGCTGTGGTGTTCTGAGCAGTCCACCGGCTCTTCTATTGGCTGCTCCAGAGTCCTCATGTCTGTGTATTCATACACCCAGCACATTCAGCATATGTCTTAGGCACCTGCTATGTGCCTGGAAATGTCCTAGATGCTGGGAATGCTGCAGTGAATGAAAGAAACACAAATTGTTTCCGTGATAATCTTACAGTCTAATGTGTGAACATGTGGGGATAGGGGAGATGGACCCCCAAATTAGCAAATTCTGTGGTATGGTAGCAGAGGATCACATTCTGTGGGGATGGGATGTGGTGTGCTATGGAGTGGGGGTGAGTCCATGTTTATTAGGGTGATCATGGAAGAGCCTGCTTCAGAGGTGTTGGATGCAGGGGAAAGGTAAGGGGTGGTAGTATAGATATTTAGAAGGGGTATTCTGGGTGACAGGTTGTTTCAGCTCAAAGGTCCTGAGGTAGGAATAGGTCTTCTGTGTCTGAAGCAGGGCAGCAGGATAGAGAAAATGATGGGGAAAATGAATAGAAACGGGGAGCAACTGGGGGAAGCCTTGGGCTTCCACTGTGGAGAGAGCTGGGGCCATTTCGAAGCTTGAGCAGTAGCATGTCGTGGCCCCGCTTAGCTTTCAGACGGGCTGTGCTTATGGAAAGTGAGGGCAAGGACAGAGGCAAGGATTGTGTTTGAGGCCTGTCCCAATGAGATAGGTGATATATGAGGAGGGATGGGCCACCGTGGTGAGGTGGTCATGAGTGGAGGTCCCAACCCCTCTTCAAGCTGAAGGCAGGTTTGAAGGTTTCTGGTCCTGTTGATGTCCTGCCTGGATGAGATCAGCTGTGATTCAGCTGGGTGTGGCTGCAGATGGAGCCCCTGTGGTCCCCTGGAGCTCTGCGTGTGTCCTCATGTGGGTGGGGCTGCAGATGGTGCGAGCTGGCCTCAAGCAGGCTTCTCTCAGCCCTGCTCTGGTTTTAGCTGAGTTTAAAGCTCCATTCTTTCACCCAAACCCAGATCACATGAAACTAGATTCCATTTCCACAAACAAGGAGTGCCAAGCCTGAGAAGGCTGATGAGGACCCACACCTAAGTGTGCACATGCAACAGGAAGTTGAGTGGATTTTTCTTGTTGGTTCAGATTTGGTGAGCATGGTGTCCTGTACATGCTGGAGAACCTGGGCTGACACTGGCCATATGGCCACAGCTCTGTCCCCAGTGTCCTGCGTGGCAGGGATGGAAGAGGAGAAAAGCTGCACTGGCACCTGGTTCATGGGAGAGGCGGGTGCCTCACTTTCACCCCAGTGCCCCAGGTAAGGAGGGGCCAGGATAGCAAAGTTACCCCCACCTCGTGCTCTCCCTCCTGACCAAGTGCCTGCTGAGCTCCACAGTTCTCTGACATGGACCTGTGTTTGGAAGGTCTGGACAGAGCATACTGAAGCAGAGAGGGCAGACTGAGCCCTGAGTGAGCAGAGTAGGCCTTACACATACTCTGGGGGTTTGCAGGTGGCTTTCTATAGATCTCATGGACAAGGGGGAAGGTGGTTTGGGGATGTGCTGTTTATTATGATATCTGCTGCTCACTGGGCAGTGGACCCTAGTAGGTCCGAACTGGAGCATGTCATGATGCAATAAGAGGTAAGAGCTGAGATTGGCTTCTTGTCTCAGCAAAGCATGAAGGGGAGATGGGGCCCTGTCCACAGGCTTGCTGGAGAGAGCTGAGACCGCTCGCAGAGGTCAGTAGCTTGCATTCTTTTTCCCTCTTCTTCCCACCCTAGCATCCAAGCAGCTGAGCCTTGAGGCCTGGGACCCCTCCCACCTCCCCCCGATTTAAGTTCTCAGGATCCCCATCAGCCTGGCTAGGGAAATGGGTGGGGAGCAGAAGAGATTTCAGTGGAGCTTGAGATTGAAGTTTCAAACTTATCTGACTTTTAATAAGCAAATGTGATCAGAAAGTTATGAGCTCTGATGGGGGTGTTGTTCAAGGAAGAGGATGGAAGAGAGATGAAGTTTGATTAAAGGCAATGAGTCGAGAAATCTCATGTTTGCATCTACCATGTGGAGATGTATTTCACAGCATTATTGAAATAGAATGAAAAGTAAGAAAACAGCATACCCCAGCCAGCCCTGCCTTGGCCTGCAGGTGAGCACGTGACACCTGCCGGGCTCCACCCGGGCTCCCTTAACTGAGTGGGTTGCATCAAGCCCTTGCAGGGTGTGTGTCTGTGGTGCAGAACTGGTGCCACCCAAGTCACAGAAGCAAGTGGACCACCTCTTTAGAAACCCCAGAGAGCACTGACTGCTGAGTTAGATGGGTAAATGAAGCATATGAAACAAGGGGAAACCCTAAGGAAGGCCTCCAGTAGTAGTTAGCCCTGGGAAAACCCAAGAGAAATCAGATACGTACCACCTCCCAGGACCTATTGCACTCAGGAGAATTGCCCTGGAACATCCTCATGACTGGAAAGTTTATGGAAGAATGAGCCTGGGGACAGCCAGCAGAGGTGGCCTGGTCCTCCAGGCCCTCTTGTCTCTGTGACATACCCAAGCTGCCGAGACCTGGCTTTGAAGGGATCTTAGTGTGCAACCCTTCCTACAATAGCACTGAGGAAATTTTTTTCCAATAAGAGAATCTTATTTTTTAATTCCCCGAGTTCCCATCCTTCCTGACAGAATAGCTAGATTCTTGGCCTCTTTTGTGTTTTGGCCCCAGTACACATATTTTCAGACGTCAGTAATCATACTGCAGATACAACATTGGTCTCTCCTTTTCTCACTGTAAACCCGGACTTCTAGTTGCTCCTTTTCATAAATACAGGCTTCTCTATTGGAAGTGCCAGGGCGCAGGGAGCTGTTCTCATACAGTTGTTAGTGCTTTTGAGATTATGAATGCCACTGCAGTGAAAACCTTCTTACACAGGGTGTCTCCTCCTTGGGGATAATGTTGGGAAGATGACTGCTCTGCAGTGGGACTGCAGAGTTGGGTGGGTGTTGTTGCCCTTGGCAGCGCTTTGCTGCAATGTTCCTGGCTTTTACTGTGTGCCATGGGACAGGGATTTCTCCAGAGGTGAGCGTGAAAGCCCCGTGGGAGCATCTCGCACAGGTGGAGGCTCACCTGCTGCACAGGGCGGGGCAGGGAGCTTCGCAGGGGTTCAGCAAGGTAGGGGTGCGTGGAGCTGAGTTTCCAGTCTCATGTAGGGCAATTATTCTTCTCTTCCTACCCCATGACTGATTATGGCTACATTCTTAAGAACCTCCATGTTCTTTGTTTCTATGATACCCAATTGCCCCACCTCTCAGTAATCCATGAGGCTGGCAATGCAATTTTCATATTTACAGAGGAAACCATAGTACAGGGGTTTAAGTATGAAGTAAATTTCCCAAGGATGTGTTGTTAAGAAATGACTATATTAGATAGCCACCATGCTGTAGTAGATTAAGCCTCCACCTGCTGAGCCATAATTCCAAATTAGGCACCAGTTTGTGTCCTGCCTGCTCCACTTCAAATCCAACTCCTTGTTTATGGCCCAGGCAAAAAGCTGAGGATGGCTCAAGTCCCTGGGCTCCTGCACCCATGCGGGTGACCTGGAGGAAGCTGTGTTGTGTCTCCTTAATGCTAGGATAAGACTGGTGTTCATATGGTGAAATCCCTGCCCCAACGATGGTTGTTTTTGGACGTAATGAAGTTCAATGAGATCCTAAGTGGGGCCCTAATCCGGTGGGATTGGCATCCTTATGAGAGGGAGGCACCAGGCATGGGTATGTGGCCATGTGAGGACTCAGTGAGAGGCCTCAGCAACACTGGCCCTTCCTGCCTGTAGATCTTGTACTTGCAGCCTTCAGAACCAGGAGAAAATAAACTGCTTTGTTCAGAATGCCGGGCCTGGGGCATTTTGTTGTGGCAGCTGCACTAGCAGGCTGATTTTAAGTGACTTCAAAAAGTTCTTGGAGAATGTAATTAGTGAGTACATTTGTTTAATCTTGGAATTCATGCAGAACTTCTTTTTTCAGTGATGCTGGTCTTCCATGAATTCTTTGCAGACCTACTGATGTGATTCATACCATACATTGTCCATCTAGCAGATTGCTCGTGCATTGTTGGATATTTGTTCTATCCAGGTTTTGTAATTTGTTTTCCTATTGTGGATGGTGCTATGATGAAAATGTTTGCAAAGACATCTTCACTACATTGTGGCTAATTTGCTGAGTTAATTCCTGGATTTGGAATTAGAGAAAGAAGGGATCTAGCCAGAGGAAAAAGCATTTTGTGAAGTCTTGATACACATTGTGCAAAACTCTGAGATAATTCAATTATCACTTTTCCTGACCTGGACAGAGGATTTCAGATATCTGACCAGCACATGTAAAACAAAACCATGATTTTTTTTTCCCTGGATTTGAACAAGTGAATGCAGTACAACAGAGGATGTTTTTGCCTTTGCATTCATTTGGATTTTAAGCTGGAAAGTGATGATTGGCTTTCAGAAGCTGAAGATGATACAAGGAATAAGAGAGTGTTCCAGTGTCCTGGAAATTTTGATGGTGTTGCCATGGAGTGCTGCCAGGTGTGGGTCTGGGCTGCAGCCTCCAGGCTGTCACACAGGAGCTCTACCATGACTGCCACCTGGGGACCCTGGGCAGGGGATAGAGGCTGCCTTTTCTCTCACCCTCGCTGTGGTGGCTTGAGTCATGATGTACTCCCTCCTTTGGGAGCAAACAGCCACACTTCTTCCAAGAGTCAGGCTACTCCCAGCTGGGTGCTCATGCTGCTCCCGGCATGACTAAGTCAGATGAAAAGGATGAAGACACTTCATGTGGGAAGGCCTTCCTCCTGCAGGTGGGAAACTGGGACACCTTTGCTTTCCTCCTGGGGGCCCTAGGTTTTATTAAGTTTGACCTCCTCAAACAAGACGGCACAATTTTAAAGATTTATTTATTTTACTTGAAAGTCAGAGTTAGAGAGAGACAGACAGACTAAGAGGGAGAGACAGAGAGAACTTCCACCTCCTAGTTTACCTCCCAAATGGCCACAACAGTCAGAGCTGACCAATCTGAAGCTAGGAACTTCTTCTGGGTCTCCCATGTGGGTACATGGCCCTGAGGCCTTGGTCTATCCTTGTTAGAGGCACCCAACATGTTAAAAGGCCTAATTACTAGAAGTAGTTTAAATAAGCCAGTTGCAGCTAAATGTAAAAAAAGAAGTTTCATAATAACTTAGGATAAGTTGGACCCTTCACCCAGGCTCAGGATGTAAGGGCCAGTGGCTCTGACAAGGGTAAAAATAAAATAGCCCCATGGTCTGTATTTCACAGATATGTTACCTATTGCTTTGCATCTGTAACCCCTTTGCTTAGAATAGTTTTGTCTTGTCATGATGAATAGGGACTTGAGACATTTCGCGGGCCTCTAGTCTTGCCTGTAATTGATTGGAGTGTTTCATATTTGCTTTAAAATGATTGGAGTGTTTTTTGCGGGCGTGGGCTTTGTTGTAATGGCCAAATTGGCCTATAAAAATCTGGCTTGTCCCTGGCTCGGGGTCTTGCTTCATCCACCGGTCCTGCATGTCCGTGTGGGGAGCTTGACCCTGGCTAGCCAGCTCAAAAAGCTCTGCTTGCTGATTGCATCCACGTCTGGTTCTTTGCTATCCAACAGTGGGGTGATTTCAGACCCTAACATCCTCTGCTGCTTTGCCAAACTGTTATTAGGGAACTGTATTGGGAGTGGAAGAGCCAAGGCTTGAACTGGCAGCCATTTGGGACACAAAAGCCACAGGCAGAGAATTAGCTGACAACACAGTGTTTTGGAAAAAATAACATGTGCCTAGTTTCAGGGTTCATCTTAGATTTAAGGCAATGAGCTAAAAGGTAGGACTTTGTGTTTTATTAGGACTGTGCTTTGCTTTAACTTTGGTGCAATAGCTTTAATATAGATCTGTATGTCACATGTCCTGCTGTTACATTGTTTCCCTATAACTATATTTGACACCCCATTTGACAATGTCAACATTCACAGTGGTTCCTCAATGCATTTGACAGTATCAGCCCTTAAAATATTTTCACAGTACTTACATGTAGGCACATTTGACAAGATCAGCAGTTGAAATGTTCCACAAAACTATGTATTCACAGTTTCGAATACCAGCAGCTACTGTTTTCACAATATCTGTGTATGGTGACTGCTCATTTCCTTGGCACACCCTTTGTTATTTTGAGTGCTCACGGAGCACCTGGTTCTGCGATGGAGTTTTCTGCCATTGAGTACAAAGATCGTCAGATTTAACTGACACTTTCATGAAACTCTTGGTTTGCCAAAAATAAGTGACGAATAATGAGCATTTATTGAACACTTGGCTGTGTGTCAGAAATACAGGAAGTGATTTCCTTGTAGGAGCTCATTAATGCTTCTAGTTAATCTAAGAGGTAACCACAACAATCCCATTTTATGGATGACAGACTAAGGCATAGAGTGGGTAAGCAGTTTTCTCTGAGTACAGAGGCATAAATGGAATTTGTATCCAAGTAGTTTGCCCTTTGTGCTCTCAAGCTCTCTCCCTCTGTAGTATTTGTTACATGTACTTAGCATACTGTGAGGAGGAGGCACTTTGGGCCCAAGATGAGGGAATTCTCCATTGCCTAGGGGATCTGAAGGAAGGATTCAGGAGAGGGGAACCTGAGAAGGGATTCCAAAGATTTAAAGGGAGTTAAGCGGAGAAGCTGGGGAAATCAAAAGATGTCTGCAAATCCAGGAAGCTGAGGAGGTGGCCATGGTTAGGGTACAGGGTCACATAGGGGGCAGAGAATGCGTGGGATGGAAGGAAGGACTCTCAGTGTGTCAGGGAGAGAACATTATCCTTTTGTGCGTGTGTGTGTTTGTGTCCTCTTGAGTCAGGGAGGTCTCATTCCTGTCTAGCAAACTTATAAACGGATGGTTAACAGGAGGAAAGACACACACACATTTAATTAATATTTATGTGAACAGGAGTTCTCAGAATAGCATGTAGCCTCAGGGAATTATATACCATCCTAACAAAGGAAAGAGGTGTTTCAAGGTTTGAGAAATTGTTGGGGCATGACCTCAAAGATACTGGTGAGAAATTGTGGGGACATGCCTTTGAAGATGCAGGAGAACTGGTGGAAGACCAGGGCTATGTTAGTAAGTTTTTTGTTTGTTTGTTTGTTTAATGAAAGCCCATCTTTGTGGCTGGATCAGGCTTCCCTGCACAAAAGGGAATCCACATCCTGCTCTCAGGCAGATACAGGGAGCCCAGGGAGCTCTTCCTGCCTCCATTGCATGTTCTCTATGGCCTTCAGCTTGATGCATTCCTTTCATGAAAGTGACATCCTCTGGGGTGGCTATTCTGGCCCCCTTCAGAAGCTGCAGTAAGAAATTAGGGCTGTATTTCATGACAACCTGAGGTTTTAAGCTTCATGTGACAGGGAGATTGAAAATTCCGACTGCATTTGGAGTAGGTTCAGAAGGGGAGATGCTGGAAGCACAGAGGTCTATCTGGTGTGGATTCTGTACATCCCCTCCGCATCCACCTCTCCCCCCAGCCAGTTTAGGGGCAGAGGAGGGAACAGACAGTGAAAATGTATGAATGAATCAACCCTGCACTGGAGTTGCTTCCCTGCTTTGCATCCTCCGGAAGAAAAGCTGGGATTTCACTTCTCATCCTCTGTGCTGCTGCTGTGCGCTGTTCCATCTGTGCAGAGCTTATCGCTGCTGCTTCCAAGAGGCAGAACCCCAGAGAGCCTCTTGAGCTCTACAAAGCCCACCCGGGGAGCGTGAGCTCTGCTTCCCCCAGCCTCTCCAGGGATCACAGCAGAGGCACCGCGCTGGAAGCATGCACTGCCTAGTACACCACCCAGTCCTCAGCTGTTGGGTCTTGCTTGGTATGGCCTCTTGTGCCTTCAGCTTCAGAAAGTGCCTGCTCTAGGGACATCCAAGGGGGCCTTCACCCCTCCCACTCACTGTGGAGCCGGGGAAGCAGTCACAGACACACAGGGCAGGGGGAAGACAGCAGCCCCAGGAGGTCACCCCTTCACTGCCACCTCTCCTGCCCCCAGATTCCTGGGTGATTGGAAGCCCTGGCCAGCTTTTCTGGGCCAGCTGCTGCCCTCCTCCAGAGGCATTCTCTCCAGAGCTGGGATCATAGCTTAATGATGTTCCACCAATCAGAGGAAGGTAATTGATTGTTAAGTGAAAATATAAATTGTAATTGAATCCGTCACATTTCAGTTTTTCATTATCGTGTGACAAGTCTCTTAGTGTGTGGGCAAGGACTGCAGGGATGGGGGAGGGTTGGTGAGAGATGTGAGGACAGTTGTCTGCTGCTCCCACGAGTGGTATAGCAGGCAGATTGCCAGCTGCTTCCGTGGACTCTTGCATAGGAGTGTGCATGGGTGCGCCCATGCATACACACACACACAGAGTTCATGCCATATTAGGTAGCTGATATGAAATGTGTACAGGACCTTGGCTGCAATGTGGGTCCAGTGTGAACTTTGGATTTGTATTTCAGGCTTCCTTCGGGGGTTCAGTTTCATTAATAAGCTCATGTGGTCACAGGCAATGTGCCAGGCAAACTCACTGCATTGATTTTACTTGATATTAAGGACAAAGAATGGTGGTTAGGAAGTGGGCTCAGGAGCCAGCCTACGTGGGTTAGTTCAGTTTTTCTGCCGATTGCTAACCTCGTTGCCTTGGCTGGGTTACTTAGCTTTCCGGGCTTCTGTTTTCTCATCTATGAACTAGGGACAGTGACGTTCACTGCTTAACCTTGGCATGAGGATTAGAGAGGGTTAACGTGGGGAAAGCCTTAAAAAAACATGCATGGTAATATTCATTCATTAAAACTAGTGATTTTCGAAAACTGTGTAGGGTTAATGTAAGCCCAGGTACCTGGAAGACAGAGCCGTAGGCTATTTTGTGTGATAGCTTACGGTGAGATGGGAGGGTTAACTTCAAGACCTTGAGAATAAGCCCAAGAGATTTCTCCCAGAAGCACTAAAGGGAATGACTTGCAATGGTCTATTGCTGGGGGACAGGAGGAGGAACTCTTGGTTAACTCTTTCCCGTTTTCTGTCTCTTAATGGTCAGCACTTCCTGCAAGGGACATGGATTCCCTTGAATTTCTGGATTGTATCATGCAGACCCTTCAGGCAGCTGTTGGGGAGACGCACAAGTCTGGCACAGTGTCCCTTGTTTCACTCGGGTTAACTCAAACCCTCCTGTGAGAATGTTGTTCCCTTGTGTGTATTTTCTTAAATCTCATTAAAACAAAAACAAACCAATGCCATAACAAAGAATGGAAGCCCTAGGAAAGTAATACATACACGTTGAACTTAATTTTATCTCCATCACACGCCAATACTCAATAAAGGTGCTGAAGAATGTCTTGCCGTGTTTCTGTATGTGTTTATTTTATTGATATTCAATTTACATCAAGTAAAATGCATAGATCCTAAGGGTTTAATTTAATGAATGTTGACAACTGCATACACTATGTAAACACCACTGAAACACAGCATGCAAACCATTTCCGTCAATGAAGAAACTCCTCTTGTTCTCTCTTCATGTCTTCTCTGCTCAAGGCAATGTCCTTGTGATTTCTATCATAGGTCAATTTTATCTGTTTTTGAACTTCATTGAGATGAAATTATATACTAGATATTCTTTCATTTCCCAATTATTTGGTTTATTAGCATCATACTTTTGAGATCCATCTTTGTTATTTTTTTCCATATTCAATTCATTTTATTTTTGATCATGTTTACATAGTTGAGAGGATGTATGCCCATGTGAATTACTGATTAAGATGGGAAGGGTCAAGAAATGAGGGAAAACAGATGAGACAATTGCTTTCAATCTTCCTTTCAGTTCTTCTTATTTCTGGGGGAAGAGGAGAAAGGAGGAGAGAACCACTCCAAGTAGCCTAACCACATCAGTACCTGAGATTGTGGGATGGTCATTGGATGTCACCCTACAGTCTCTGATGTGGAGCATGTTCCAAGGGTACCACTTAAGTGGTTTTGATAGTTCTGGGGTGTGTTGATTTCGTTGCTCCAGGGTTGAGGAAATCTCTCCAAAGTCTGTTGGTTGACATAGGCCACCTCAGAGTTTTGACTTGCCTGGATACCTGTTGTTGAAGTTTGGCCAGGAGTGTTGCCAATTTTGTTCTGCCCTTCATGTATTAGATGTTGCATGGTTAATTTTGTAAAAAAAATGGCAAGTGGTTCTCCAAAGTGGTGCAGTGGTCCAATCCCACAGATAGCATGCGAGAGTCCTAGTTACCCTACATCCTTGGAAATATTTGCTTGACAGTTTTGATTTTGGCCATCCTAGAAAACAGAAAATGGTATCTTATTGTGGTTTTAATGTTCATTTTCCTGATGATTAATGACAACATACAGAGCACCTTTTCATATGTTTTTCAATCATTCTTTGACTTATTTCATGTTTTTACCAGTCAAAAATTAGATTGTATCTTTTATGGTTGGCTTAATAAGTTCTAGATGTGATTTCTTTGCCAGGATCATTTTAATTGATATTATGCCTCTCTATACTGTTAATTATGGATTTAAATTATCAGATTTTAAATTTGTTTAATTTTATTTTTAAAAAAGTTTTATTCATTTTTATCCCAGCCTCTGGACCTTGGAAGGATTTTCTCATCCTTGGATCAACAAAATCAACAGAATCTCAGAACTATGAAACACACTTTAGCAATATCCTTAAAACATGCTCCATGTTGAGGAGCCTGGGATGCCATCGGGTGGCTGTCCCCCATCCCAGGGTAATGTTGTAGTTAGATCACTGGGAGTGGTTCTCTTCCCATATCTCCCCATTTTCCTCAGGTACATGAAAAAAAGAGAATGTCAACATTTGTCTAACCCACTTTCGTTCATTCATCACCCTCCCCACCCTAACCAGTGGGCCACATGGGCATGCATCCTTAATTATGTAAACATCATCAAAATCAAGTTTATCATAAGAAATTATAAACATTAAAGAAAGATTTAATTATTTTTATTGGAAAGTCAGATTTAGAAAGGAGGACAGCAGAGAAAGATTTTCCATTCACTGGTTCACTCCCCAAGTGATTGCAATGACCTGAGCCGACCTGAAACCGGGAGCCAGGATATTGTTCCAGGTCTCCCATGCTGGTGCAGGGTTCCAGGGCTTTGGGCCATCCTCTGCTGCTTTCCCAGGCCACAAGTTGAGAGCTGCATCAGAAGTGGAGCAGCCAGGACATGAACCAGCACTCTGATGGGATGCTGGTGTGTGCAAGGTGAGAATTTAGCTATCAGGCCATCACACTGGGCCTACATTATCAGAATTTTAAAACTGTTGTGAGATCCAATGTTGTTTGTTTGCTTGTTTTTTTTTTTTTACACTTTATGTTGCTTGTGTATTTTCTTAAAACAAACAAACAAGCTTTTTCTGAGCCAGCTCCTCAAAAAATATGGTCTAATGAATGTTTTCTTCTTAGAGCTTGACTAGTCTGGCTTTTTGTTTTGGTTCCATGGTTAATTTTTGAGCATAAAAAGAAGCAGGAAGTGTGAGATTCCTTTCCCTTTTGGAAGTATGGTAATCCAGTTTTTCCAACACATTCAAAAAAATCTTTTCTTTTATACATTGATTATAATGTTGAGATTTAGTTGAAGAATGAAGTTACTATATGAGGGGGCTTCAAAAATTTATAAGAAAATGTGATTAAAAGATAATGTGAATTTTCCATGAACAAGGCTTTAGTCCTAACTTTTCTATTCGGCTTCCTATTTTCATGGTAATTCTAAATTCTGAATCAGGCAATCAATCTTTCAATTTAGTGGTTCTTTCTAGCATGTCTTTTGCATTTGCACCGAATAATCACTTATTCAGCGGATGTTTCCAATCTATGAACATGGTATATCCTTTCACTTGTTTTAATCTTACAACATCTCTTCAGGCAATGTATTACTGTCCTTTTCAGTGAAATGCTTTTGCACACTATGTTTCAGTTTTTCCCTTAAGTCTATGTTGTTCTTACATTATTTTAAATGATATTTTGTTGCAAACATATGGAAGTACAATTGATTCTTGTATACTGACCTTGTATTATGCCAGTTTTTTAGCTCCACAGATTTTGGTAATGCCTGAGATTTTTCTCTGTACAGAAGCGTATTGTCTGAAAATAATAGCAGTTTTATTTCCTTTACATTTTTGGGAAGTGATATCTATCTATCTATAGCTTACCATATCACATTGTTTGGAACTTGCAAACAATGTCAAAGAATGGTGAGAGGACACAATTTTGCTTTGTTTTGATCTTGGAGAATCAAATAAAAAAACAGTGTTTTACCTTTAAGTATGATGTTTGCAGAATATTTCAGATCTTTATTACTAGGCTGAAAAGCTTCTCTTTAATTCCTTGTTTGTCGGAGTTATCTCAGTTCATTTAAATATTGCTATTTTTCCTATGCTTTTTAAAATTATCGTGATTTTATACCTTACTCTAAAATGTTATTTGAATTTCGCATGTAAAAACTAAATATGAGATAAATTTTGTGTTGATGGGGCCTGCTGCCGTGGGCTAGCGGCTAAAGTCCTCTCCTTGAATGCCCCGGGATCCCATATGGGCACTGGTTCTAATCCTGGCAGATCCACTTCCCATCCAGCTCCCTGCTTGTGGCCTGGGAAAGCAGTCGAGGATGGCCCCAAAGCTTTGGGACCCTGCACCCATGTGGGAGACCCGGAAGAGGTTCCTGGTTCCCAGCTTCGGATTGGCTCAGCACTGGCCGTTGCGGCTCACCTGGAGAGTGAATCATCGGACGGAAGATCTTCCTCTCTGTCTCTCCTCCTCTCTGTATATCTAACTTTGTAATAAAAAAAAACCTTTTAAAAAAAATCTTGTGTTGATGAATTATCTATTATTTAAATTGATGAATGAAATTTGCTTACCTATTTTAAGGATATTTATGCCTGTTGGTGAATGATGTTAATCTGTAGCTTTTTTTTCCTGAAATACCTTTGTTAAGTTTTTGATGTTAGGGTCATGCTGACTTTACATATTTATTTGAGGGGGATGTGTGTGTATACACAAAGAAATGGGCGGGGCAGCTGTAACCTAGCGGTTAAAGTCCTCGCCTTGCATGCTCCGGGATTCCATATAGGCACTGGTTCATGTCCGAACATCCCTGCTTCCCAGCCAGCTCCCTGCTTGTGGCCTGGGAGAGCAGTCAAGGACAACCCAAACCCTTGGGACACTGCACCTGTGTGGGAGACCCAGAAGAGGCTCCAGGCTTCTGGCTTCAGATCAGCTCAGCTCTGGCTGTTCTCACCAACTGGAGAGTGAGTCAGAGGATGGAAGATCTTTCTTTCTTGCTTTCCTCCTCTGTGTAAATCTGACTTTCCAATAAAAAGAAGTAAAATAAATAAAGCTTATAAAAAGCAGGGGGAGAGAGAGACAGACAGACTGAAAGCATGAGCTTATGTATAAGCACTGTGTCTGCTTATTCAGTCTTCAACTGTTTGTTGGGGCAAGAGCTAGAGTCAGGAGCTGAGAACTTAATTCAGGTCTCCTGTCTAGGTTGTAAGAACCCAACTATTTCAACTGTTTTTGTTGTCTGCTAGAGTCTGCAATAGCAAGAACATGGAATTGAGAGTCAAAAATCGAGAGTAACACCTACCCTGAGGGACTCTGATATGGAATGCAGGCATGGCTGCTGCCATCTTCACCATGAGACAAAATGCCTGTACGTCATATTGACTTTGTAAAATAGTTTGTGGTTAGTCACCACTTTCTTTGTTTTCTGGAATATTTGTGTTAAGTCTGGCATGACTTCTTTCTTACATGTCTAATAACATTGACTTGTGAAAATAACTTTGATGACAAGTTAAATTTGTTTTATACAGATGGAATGATCTATATTTATAATTTTCCATATAATTTAGATTGAATTTTGAACAAATCTTTCCCTTGTATCTAAGTCATCAAATTTTTTGGTATAAAGTTTTACTATATTTATTATTTATAGGATCTATGGAGATGGTCTCCATTTCTTTTTTAAGATTTATTTTACATCAAAGTCAGAGAGACAGAAATTCAGAATCATAGAGAGAGACCAAGGGAGAGAGAGAAAGAGAGACCTTCCATTCACTGGTTCATTCCCTAAATGGCTGCAACAGCCAGAGATGAACCAGTCTGAAGCTAGGAGCCAGGAGCTTCTTCTGAGTGTCCAACATGGATGCAAGGGCCAAGGGCAAGACCATTAGCAGAGAGCTGGAATGAAAGAGGAACAACTGGGACTTGAACCAGTGCCCATATGGATGCCTGTGTAGCAGGAGGATGATTAGCTTGCTGTATCACTATGCTACCCTTGATTTCATTGCTGATATTGGCAAATTTTTAAAATTTGTTTTATCCCTTTATTCCTTATAATTCAACCTGAGGATGTTATCCACATTATTGATTTTTAAACAAAGCAACTTTACTGATATTATTTATTGGTTGTTAGTTTCCTTGGCACTTATTTCTGTTCTTTATTATTTCCTTTATTTACTTCGAGTTTAAGTCACTCTTATTTTTCTAGCTTCTTTATATGGATGGCTTGGATAATTCTATTAATGCCTTCTAGCTTTTCATTTATAGGATTCCAAAGCCATATGTTCCTTCTGAACTCTAGGTGTATCCTACAAGTTTTGAAATCACTGTCACGTAAATGACATATTACTAAATCTAAGAGTCAAAGGAGAAATCAGATGGTAAATAAGGAAGTGTTTCTAATAGAGTTATTCATCTGTTTCCTATTTGGTTATTTCATTCTTTCTTTCCCAGTCTGGGCTTAATTCATTTGCAGTGTGTGCAAGAACACAGGAATTAAGGACGGCTGAGGTAGAATTCAATAAAATCCATCTCCAGAAAACAGCAAGCCCTTTCGCTGATGCTGGTTGTGCGGAAGGATGAGTTAATCTGATATGTAGTTGGCTTGGGCCTGGCTTTTATTGCAGCTTTGGATAGCTGCACTTCATGCCTAGCTTTAAGTGTTCTCAGGGTATAAGCAAGACTTTTCCTTCACAGGACTTGAGCTCTGTGAGGAGATGAGACTCTGGAGATCTCATTAAGAGTTCCAGCTTTTGGAGCGGTGGGAGCCTGGCCATTTTATATCCCTCCTTTTAGGCTTCACTTAAGAATCCTCTGTTTTCTTTAGTTCTGCCCTTGGCTTGCTGTTCCTTGTAAGATCACTTTGCATGATCCTGCCAACTTTTAGCCTTTCAAAGGCTGCTGTGGTGTGTCAGCTGCAGACTCTTCAAGCCTGGCGGGGAAGAGGGGAGGTGGGTTTCATCTGATTCTCCTGCCTGGTCCCAGCCTTCAGGGGGCTTCTCAGGGTGCCCCATATGCAAGTCTGTGGTGTCCTGGGGAGGTTTTCTTGTCTTTTCCCTGCCTGCAGTGGGTCTTGCGTACTGTATGTAGAGAAGATCTTTTCAGGCCTCTGCTTGTCCCCAACGTTTAATGTCTAGCTCTCATACACTCTGTTTACTTCTATGGGAAAGATTTGACGCAAGTGTGCCAAGTTGTGCTCAAGAGGCCCCATGGATATCCTTCTCACTGGCTCATACATGGCCACAGGAGATTCATAAAATGTTTGACTTGTTTCTCCCTTTGTGCTGAATTCCTCATTTGTTGTTACACTGAGGGTGAGAGAAGTTGTGGTTCTCCTCTCTCCAATAAAGAACTCATTGCTTTCAAGAATTTAATTCATTGGAGGTTTATTGATCCCATCAGTTCCTTGATGAGCTTAAACTGTATTTGTGCAGTTTATCTAGCTTTTTATATTTAAAATATACATTTAAAATTTCTATTTTAAAGGCATATTTACAAGGAGAGGAGAGACAGAGAAAGGTTTTCCATCTGCTGGTTCATTCCCCAAATGGCTATAACAACGAGAGATGAGCCAATCTGAAGTCAGGAACCTGTTCTGGGTCTGTCACACAGAGGCATGATTCCATGATTTGGGCTTTCCTTCTCTGTTTTCCAGGCCATAAGCATGGAGCTGGTTGGGAAGTGGAACTGCTAAGACATGAACCAGCACCAATACTGGATGCCAGCACTTGCAGGCTGAGGGTTAGCTGATAGATCCACTGCACCAGCTCCTATCTGGTTTCTTCTAATGCTTGCTTAGAACACTACATCCCATACAATCATCTATGTTTTATAGCTCTGTGCTCTCAGCAACTTTCATATCTAGTTACTGAATGATTATTTGACTTCCCCCAAGGGTTGTTTTGTTCTTCTGATGTGCAAAGATCCATCCATATGGATGCAGCAATAACACTCATAACCAAAGCCTTTTTCTTTTGGGGGTCATTGCCAAAATATTTACAAGGCAATATTGGGAGGCATTCCCATCAGGGTAGTCCGATTTGGGGCTATAGGGCTTTAGTAGAACAGGTATTCTCTCTCTCACATTCAGCAGTGATCAGACTCAGCTTTGCGTAAAAGACACCAAAGCATTTCCTTTGGCCTGTTCTTCTGGGACTATGCACCCTCTCTGAGGAAGGAAGAATCCAGCTTCATAAAGTAGAAAGACTCTTCTAGGTCCTCTTCTATTTTCACTCTTCTGCAACTAGTGAGAAGCGAATGGAATGAGCCTCAGTATTCACAGCCCATCTGGCATAAGAACACCTGCTTTGTTTGAGGTTTACTTTCTTCTGGAGATTTAATTTGCCTTGGCTTAGGGTTTTATTCCTCTTCATGGAACCTTGACATGATACTATATCCTTTGGGAGGCATGCTGCAAAACCCTGAGACCCTGATACAGGTCCCTTGGGGACAAAGGGATACGGTAAATTAAGAGGAGGTGTTGAATATGCACCTTGTCAAAAATCACAGCCATCCATAATGTTGCAGTTACTGCATACTCTAGAATTCTCTTAGAAAGAATACTGCTGACAGACCGGCTAGAAATTAAAGCCACTTCTCCTAGCATAATAAAGACAATTGTAATTAATAAAGATCAGTGGGTTGCTCTTCATTATCAAAGATGTGACCATTCATCTAGGATCTGCTGCATGTGGGGGTGGGGCTGGCAGTGTGGGATGAGGGCAGTAGGTTGGACATAGCCAGGCAGCAGAAGCCACCCCTTGGTACTCTCATTCCATAGCTCACAGGGTCAAAGCCCCCGTCGGTGACTTGTGGTGAGGAAGCAGGTGTAGCTGACTCCAGATCTATTTCTTTGGCAGGATAAAAGTATTTTCTTTAGGAAGATGTCTAACTAGAACTATTCAAGTGAACAGAGGCATCTTAATTACAGCTTTAGTATAAAATCATAAACATAATTGAGAATTTTTAGGAAAGCATGACTGAGACGCTGGTGAGGTAGAACATGGCCCCCTACTCTTAATTTTTCACTAGATAGTGTAGATGTTAGCTTTATTGAAAGCAATTTGGTACATTTAAAAAAATCTATTCCCTTTATTATTATTACTATTATATATTTTTAGATAACCTTGAGGAAACCCTCAACATGTGTTTATTTTCATGGTCTTGAGAATTCTATTTGATGTTGTCACTTGGATGTTTCGTACATAGCTAAGACTCGACAAGCTCTTAAGGAACTATTGATGCTTTCCAAAACTTCCTTAGGCCTCACCCCTCCCCACAATTCTTCTGTTTGAAAGCCACAACTCTGAGCTCAGTCTTTGAATTCTTTGTTCTGTTTCACATCCGTAGCATCTGCTTATCCTGTGTGCTTAGCTACACCACATACCTCCACCCATCTGTAGGTCCATGGAGTAAGATGTGCACACAGGTAGCCAGAGGTGCTGATCTTGCTTGTCCAATGTTTTACTTGTTTCTTTTCTTTTTATTTATTTATTTTTAAATTTTTTATTTTGAATTTTGTGCTGTGATTTCATAGAGTGTGGGATTTACTCCCCACCAAATTCCTACCCTCTGACTAATTTCCCCGTATTGTTAGAATAGTATAGTCCTTCAAAAGGAGTTATAATTCCGTCAGTCTGTTATTTAAGTGTGCCCTGACATTGCTGGTACAGTCTTGGACAGTCCAGCATCCCATTGTCTAGATATGTTTAACAGTTTCATTGGGGGTCCATCTTTAATGTGGAAGTAGGGAGGCATATTGCATTTTATCTTCACATCTGAATATGGTAGTCTCTATTACTCTATCACTATACATTCCCTTAAATGAGAAGCCACGAAATGAGGTCAACAACAGGTATGAAATTAAAACAAAAACAAAGTAAGAAAAAAAATTACAGCACTATGGAGTTAAAAAAAAAAAGTACTACTGAATAACCAATGCATGGGTGACGGAAAGAAAACACTAAAGCCTCTTGGGTAAAATGATGTCACTATGCAATCCATGAACCAGCAATGAATTCAGCAAGAAGAGAAAATGAAGCATTTGGAAGAAATGAAAATGTAATAAAAAAAACACCAAAACACATAGGATGCAGTAAAAAAGTATGGAAAGGGTTATTGAACTTAAAATTTGCATGATGGTTTCCTAAAATTTTGAATTACTTGACAGTGTAAAGCAAAAACAGATTTGCTGAAAGTCAAGGCTTTCTGGCAACCTAGGACTTTGCATTCCTGCCTAGGACTGTTGCTGTCCTTGGGCCAAGGCCTTCCTCTCCAGTTGGCCAAGGAAGATTCTTTCTCAGCCCACTGCCTCATTCGCATTACCTGCTTGGTGTCTGTGGGGACCTCTGGGCGTGAGAGCCTGGCCATTCTGGATTTCTGCAGGCCATCCTCCTGTGCAGACAGGTGACAAGCTCAGAATGGGCACATGGAGATTTGAAGGTCAGAGCCTAGTCCCTGAGTGGACCTGGCTGGGTCCTAACACAACCCAGTGTTTTGCTGGTTTTTTGGTCATGTCTTTTCAGGAAAGCACGGTGAGAAGAAGGTGACCCACTAGTGTTAAAATATAGTTCCTCTCTGGGAGAAATAACTTGAAATTTAAATCCGGCTAATTTGTTCCTTACAGCCTGCCCAAACATGTGTGCTATGTACTTTGTGACTCACAACTAGAACCTTCTCTCCCCTGGACCAACACAGCAACTCATGTCAGGTGTTTGGTTCTTTGCAATCAGTTCCTGACCCCCTTCACAATTTTGTGCTTGGACCCTTCCAAGAGAGGCAAAAACGCCTCCCTGGGTCAGGCTTGGGTTGTCACTCATCCCATGACTCTGTTCTCTCGTCTGTGTGGCCAATTTCCTGGAGATTTTTGTATTTCTCAAGGGTGGCACGAGGTCAGACTCTGTGAGAAATTACTCCCTAAGATGAAGTTGTGGATCGGAATTTCTCTTAATGTTTACACAGCTACCCCGCATAGCCGTAGAGTCCAGGAGATTTCCCTGGGGCTGAAAAGGCCTATTCATTTTGCTATGCCAGTGGGTTATTTTTAAGTCACAGAAGGAATACAAATAGACGAAACAAAACCGGCACATGAATAGCATAACGTTGGGGCGCAGACAGCCACCTTGGCATTCCGCACGGTGGTCACATCCCAGCCGCCTTCTCATCTATCCAATTGTTGTTTTAGAACATTCTAGTGATCAATATGTGTAACTCCTGTCTGGGGAGGCCCCTGTAATGAACAAAAGGCATTGGCTGCTGAGGATGCCACTTTCTATGATTACCGGCAATTTGCTTGTTCTGTCCAAAAAAGGGCCAAAAGCGGGTTTCATGAAATGTCTGTCTACAGAATCATTAACCATGGATTAAATGCCCCGTTTTTCTTTGGGCAAATTCTGTTAAAAACAAATAACAGAGGGACTAATGGTGCTGACCATGAACTGACCGCAGGCTGATGCAGCCAGAGTTGGTTCTGTGATGTGCTCAGCATGCAGTTCATTAGGAAACATGGTGGACCGTCAGCCTTGGCCCATCCCATGTTCCTGGTCTGTGTGGCTGCTGTGTGTTTCCCTGCCGGAGCTCATCCTTTATGTTGATTTCTATTAGTGAACTTATAAATACAGCCCGAGGAATGCTACCTGTCCCTCAGCTCTTGAACCGTCATTACGATCCAGAATGGCACATCCTTTTGTGGGAGTCACCTTGATTCAGTTGGGGGAAAAAAAATTACTGATGTGCTTTGTAAAGGTAGAGAGAGAGTTGGAGCTTTTTTTTTCTTTCTTTTTTTTTTTTTTGATATAACTGAATAGGATTTTTAAGAAAGCAGAATTATAATGTGAGTGAAAAGAAAAGCGAGAGGTTGGGTCAGAAACTGGGTTATCAGTACAATGCAGAAAGGGAAACTAAATGCTAATAGACTGCACACATGCCCTTCCCGCTAGATTAGAGACCAGGAGGGTGCGTGCTGAATGTGGCCCATTGTGTGGCCAAGCAGAACACCGGGTCTGGGCTATTATCCCCTCCACAGCCCCTTGTGCCTCCGCAGGTTCCTCTTGCTTCTCTTATCGGGCCTGTGCATTCAGTCTCTGTAGCTTGATCTCTTCCTCACTCTTCTGCTTGTACAAAATGGATTGATCTGCTGAAAGAGAGGGGCTAGGAGAGGGGTCCGTCTCTGGAGGAAAGGAGGAGGTGTGTAGACACACACACACACACACACACACACACACACACACACACACACAAAGCCTGAAAGGCCAGGTCCAAGGATAGGGTGGGAAGGAGAGTGAGCCTGTTGGTGTGGTGCTGGGGACAGCCCAGGCAGCAGCCGTGCCTTCCCCAGGCTCTGTGCTCAGCCATCTGGAAAATGGCTGTGTCCTTTGTGCTGGACAGCCAGAGCACTCAGGTGTTGAACAAGCAGCGCTAACTTCTTTCTCTGGGGATGCTGAACCTCCAGGGCCAGCATTGCTGCCTGAGTTTGCAGGTCCCTTCCCAGGAGACCCACCGCTCTGCCTTTGAGCTGCCCAACTGGAGCGGCACATTCAGCCAAGGACAGAGAGGCCCTAAGAGAACAAGTCCTCCCCACACAGCCTGACTGGAAAGAGGGAAGAAGTGAGCCTCTGGGCTGACTCCAGGATCCGGGATGGCCTGACCACAGAGGCCCTCACCTGGAACTACATGGGGATCCAAGACTGAGCTCACATGCAGGTTCCTGCACTTGGCAGCTGCGGGTCCCTGGACACTGACCTTGCTTTTTTCAGGGTGGCTGTTCTCATCTATGACATAGTAACAAATTCACAGTGTTACTGTGAGGATTTAGGGTATTACTTTATGGAAGTGACTTGGAATGAGAAAAGCTTGAAACAGTGCCTTACTAAAGTTAGCCACTATCATGGTCATCCTCATCACAGATCTGTATGATTTTGTCATTGCCCATGTGACCCACTATGCATGATCATTATTATAATTAATCTATGTTGGAGGTATCAGAGAGAGCATGTTCTTTGGGGACAGACAGCCTGAGACCTCACTCTGTCTGGAGCACACATCACACAGTGTACTTGAGTGCTTTGGGGTCTATTATTATTATTATTATTATTTCTTCCAACCTTGGTTTCTCCTGTCTAGGAAGGGACAATGGCTAACAACTGTTTTTTTGCGGGGGAGGCTAGTGAGGTAATGATTATGAATTACTCAGTACAGGGACTATATGCTGAAGACTCCTGATGAATAGCAGCTTTTCCTTTCCTTTCCTGCCAGTGTGTCCAGCTGTGCATGCACAGATGCCATCTGGGAGTCAGTTTCTCTGTGTGGTAGGTTATGTGTGTGGGTTCTGCACCTGTGTCTTTGGTAGGCATCGCTGGGCCAGAGGGCTGAGGTTTCCTTATGCAGTTCCTGCTTATGACTCCCACGAACCTTCAAGTACAGCCTTTCTCTAATCTGGAACTGAGCTGCCAGGTGCCCACTGAAGCTCCCAATCTAGGAGTGAGCCATGGCCAGTGAGTTAGGAGATCTGAGCTCATCCAGGCTCCTTCCAAGGGAAAATGAGGAACAAGCAAAGCCCCTCCTCTCTGTGTGTCTTGGGAATCTGCAACCTTGGCCACATGTTGGTTCTGTGGTTTTTTAGGTTCTTGTAGATCTCTGAACTCTCTCTTTTCTGCACTTTCCTCCTCCCCAGGAACTCCACAGAACCCCATTCTTCTACTCTGGGATAGGAGGAGATGTTCATGGGGAAGGATGTGTGAGTGAGATGTGCTTGGAAAAATCTTGCATATGGCTGCAGTGTGCTGTTCTCTGAGTATCTTTTCATTCTGACATTGGAATGGAAACTATGAATGTAGAAGTGAAGCCAGAATAAGAGCCTGCAACTTCAGGCCAGAACGTAGGGGATGTTTGAAGGAGGATGGGTGGTGATGAGAAGTGGCAAGAAGCAGTGCAAGCAGAGGTAAGAACAAGGATTTCAGGGCTCTGGGTCTTGCCTCTTTGTCCTAACACTATTTTCCCTCCTTGAGAATGGGGATGAAAAAAGGTGCCCCGAGCTGGGGAAACCCAAGAGAAGAGTTTGAGATTTCCCCAGGTTGCAGGGAAGTGGTCTCTTCTTAGTTAATAATCCAGGGGAGTTTGGCCATGGTGAGCTTACCCGTGACTGGCAATACTCTGAGACCCAAGAAGCAGATCCCTAGGGTGTGCTGTTCATGTTCAAAGATAACCTTTACTTCTATTACTATTCAAAGAATTTTCCAGATGATGGTCACAAATGGTCCCAAGAAAGCAAAACACGTGTTTTTCTAATTGCACAAAATCACCTTGTTGGCAAGCGAGGGGCCTGTGAGATGCTGTCTTCTCTTTCTGTACCCCTGAAGCCAGGCCTGCTTCCTTCATGGCTCTCCAACCTTGCACTCTCCACCCACCCTCCTGCTACCCTGCCCCATCACAGTCCCCAATTCCAGGTCCACTGCAAAGTACTATTTCTCTTCCTTCAACCACATCCTTCTCTACCCTTCTTGCTTTGCTTCTGAGATTTCCACTACATGGATCAAACAGGTAAAACCCGCAGCCACAGGAGAAGGCAGGGGCACAGCTCCAAGTAAATTTAACATGCGTGCAGTCTCAGCTCTCCCCTAATTGTAGTGAGAAACAATGGGGACTGAGTCACTTCCTTAATGGTTTCACATCCGATCTCTGTTCTTCCTGTGTCTTAAGCCAGCATGCCTCCTTCCTCACTCCTTCTCTTTTTCAAATATGAAGGACCATTATCTCCTTTCCCTCCAGAAAGAGTGCTCCATCTGCTCCTGTCTATATCTGCAGCTCCTGCCCCTTCTCCCAAGCAGCAAGGGGGCCCTCTTGTCTATCCATCTTAATGCTAGGAATACGGGTCAAGAGGACTTGAGTGAGATGGTTGATGGTGCAGGAACCCAGGCTCTGTCTCCTCAGGACTTTGCTCATGCACGTGGGCTGAGATGTACATAATTCTTGGAAACAATACCCTGCTGACCTAGCAAAGTGGTATTTCTAGATCAGGTGCCCTGAATGCTAAAGATAGGAGGCTGTGGGGCCTGAAACATTGGGCCTTTAGCCTTCAGGAGGAAGCTCATGTTCTGGAAGGAGTCTTCAGCCAGCAATAACAGGGCTGGACTTTGAGTCTTATCTTTGCTGTTGACCACCTAAGTCACCTTTTGTAGTGAAATACATTTTGCGTCTCAGTTGTCTCAAAAAATGGCATCATAATATTTATTTTGCCTAAATAGTTGAGGTTTTTTTGCAGGAGAAGCTGAGTTAGGGTAAATCATGAGAAAGAGTTTAGGGATTGTAAAAACAGTGGGGTGAAAAATGCCATTTCCATGGCAGGAGGTTTTTTTCTTTGCTCAATATTAAGTAAAAATCAAACTTATTATTTGGAGGAAAGAGAGAGAGAAAGGGAATGGTGGAACAGAGATTCCCACTGTGTCCAGGGCTGAGCCTGGGCCAGAGCCAGGATTCTAGAGACACAATCCGGGTCTCCCACATGAATGGCAGGGACTCAGTTTCTTGAGTGGTCAGTGGGGCCTCCCAGAGTCTGCCTGGGTAGGATGCTGGAGTCAGGACATGCTGTGATGTAGGTGATGCAGGCCAGGTGCCTGCTCCTAGCAGGGATTCTTACTTACTCCCCTACTGTTCCTCCTTTTAGGCAGCAATATAATGAGGTCATTTTAGATTGATTTGTTTTCCAGCAAGGATAAGTAAAAATTACTTATGTTTGATCATTTACTTTTGTATCCTTCATCTTCAAATGTGATACTCAATGTCCCACTTGTCACAAATTGCCCACTGGAAAATCCCACTTGCCCAGCTTGGAACCAGCTGGGTCAGTCCTTGACCCATGAAATGCTAAGTTTGGTATAAGATGTCAGTGCCTGCTTTTGGCATTGTGCTATTGGCACCTCAACCACTGTCCCCAGGTAGCTCTGGCATCCTGTGGGTCCCTTCCCTATTCCGGTTACTTCTCGTGGGTTAGGACTCCAGTGGAGACATGGAGCAGGATGATTGTGGCCCCTGGTTTCCTTTAGACATGCATCCATGGCAGGTGGTTTTGTCCAGCTCCAGAGCTCATCCCTAATGAAGCTGGACTGCCCTACTGGTGAAATGGGGCCTCAGCAGGGAGGCTACCTCTGGACAGGACCTCTTCCCTCCCCAAAAGAGCCAGGAGGCAGAACCCATAGACAATGGCTCCATATACTTGAATGCTTTCCTTTTTCATTTTCCCACAGGGTCACTAGCCAAAACAAAACTGACTCTGAGAAAAGAGACGCCTCAGCATTTTGAAATCATGGTAACATTGAAGCAACAAAGCCAATGGAGTTTTCCCTACACTTTCAACATGTTGTTTCAGAATAATATAGTACAAACGTCCCTGCAGCAAATTCTATTTTGAGACTAATTTCTGGAAGCTCCTGGTAGGTAAAACACTTTTGACTTGCTGTGATGTTCTGTTTAGTGTTAAAGAAGAAAAGACTTAAGGGGAGATGATGACTTTGATTTTTCAAACATTGAGCAGGTGCCTTGGGGAGGAATTCCTGGGTGTGCTGGTGGCTACAGGAGGTAGAGAATGGGGAAACAGGAGAGGAGTCAGATAGGGATCTGGGCTGGGAAATTGAATCCCCCACTCAGGGGATCCCAGGCAGGTGTACAGTGGAACAACATGGGGATGTTTTAAAAAGAGAAAATCCCACACCTCTCTAGATAATAGACTTAGCATGTCTGGTGTAGGATCTGGGAATCTGTGTTTGGGGAAATGCATCCTATTCCCAGATAATCAGAAACAACACAGGACAGTCGTGGGAATCTGTGGTTTTCACAACTGCTCACTGACCCAGAGGCAAGCACTGCCCAGCCCTCACACAGGCAGAGTCCACAAATGTCTAGCTGTTTCAAGATACTCTAAGAAATCAGGAGTTTCCTTCTGGACAGGACTCACTGGCCCTCATTAGAGGATACCTTCAGAAACTTGTGCAGGTGCTGCCTTCATGGTGGACCTTGCCTAAGGTTGGAGTGGACTGGTGTCCTCGGGGACCTTCTCTGACTTTGTATCAGCAGCTGAGGCATTGCCATTATGCCCCACGTCTGATGTGAAACCACATTCAGGCTCACATCTGAGTTGAGTGGAATGACGTGACGGCATAGGAGTCTTTGATTCTCGCTAGTCCCGTTCACTCTAATCTCTATCCATCTGGCAGCAAGCTCTGGACTTTCCTGCACTGGTGATTCTTTTAAACACTGTTTACTTATTCAGTTGAAAGACTGAGTGGCAGAGAGAGGGATAGAAGAAGGGAAGAAAAGGAAGAGAGAGGAAGAGAGATCTTTGATTTATTGGTTCACTCCCCAGATGGCTGCCAACAATTGGGACTGGTCCAGGCTGAAGTCAAGAGCTCCAAACTCCATCTGGGTCTCCTATGTGGATGGAGAGGGGCTCAACATCTTGGACCATCATCTATTGCTGATTTGCTAGGGTCATGGATGGGAAGCATAACAGCTGGGACTTGAACTTGTGTGCTAACATGGTATACTGGTATCACAAGCAGTAGTTTGGCCTACTGCACCACAGTGGTGATGCTCTTGTAAAGCTAATTTTGTTCTACAACTTGTTTTTCCTGGCTTAAGCCTCTTGCATCTATGCCATGTAACTAAGTGTCATGAAGTTTCCTTTAGCAATCATGTCAAGTGTGGAGCAAGGGGTAGAAGGGGACAGAGGAAAATTGACAGTCTCCTCTGCAAGCTGGGCCTGAGAACAGTATTAGCTTCATGTGATGGGAGACAGATCCTAGTGTGTGATCTTGCATTCAGGCCAGGAACTTGGGTACCTTGGCCTCTGGCAGCCCCCTACTCCCAGTGCCCTCAAGGTTGCTATACCTGTTGATTGCTGGCAATGGGTCATGTGCCTGTGGGAGAGCAGCAATAAGGAGTTACCCATATTATGTCTGAATGAACTTAATCTAATCATTGGGATTGTATGATTTGAAAACAAAATAGAAGTATTTCAAAACTTGGGACTAAGTCAAAATTTTGTAGCTTTTCTTTTTCATCTTCTACCAGAGTTCTTGGAAGTAAACTTTTTTTTTTCTTTGTCCAAGGTCTTTGCAATGTTGTGGGTAATTATTGGGTAATCAAAACAACTGTTCTTGGTTTGGTTATGTTTAATGTTGTGTGAGTCGTACATGTTATAGAATTGTAAAATGTGCTTATTGGATGTAAACACTGATCTTGCAAGAATTATAGAAATCTTGAAGACAACAGGGTTTTACAAAATGTTTCTGACATTTAGCTTTGTAGGAAAAAAAAATGTATCTCTTCATCTCTCTTGCAAGTTTCCATCGGAATTTTAGATCTTATGCCTAATGGTTTCCTGATTGAAACATTGCTCCCAAATTTTAGATTAACTTAAAGTCAGCTACAGTTTTCGTTGTGATTGTGTGGAATTTGTTGATCAATTTGGAGAAACTTGACATATTGACACTACTGAATCCTTTCTATCCACGCATGTTTCATAGTTTTTAGTGTATTGGCATTGATTCTAATTTGTAGGATTTATTTCTGCTCCATAATTTTGGTTTCTATTTTAAACTACATTGTTCCTTCAATTTTTAACTTCCAGCTACAGATAGCTAGGAATTAAAATCTAAATGCTTTTTAAAATTTTTATCTATTTATTTTTATTTGAAAAGGAAAGAGACACAGAGAACCCTTGTCCTGTCATTGCTTTATTTCTCACATGCCTGCACCAGCCAGAGATGGGCCAGGCTGAAGCTGCGAGCTGAGAACTCTGTCCAGGTGTCTCGTGTGGGTAGCAGAGATCCAAGCACCTGAGCTACCACCTGCAGCCTCCCATGACTGACAGTGGCAGGAAGCTGGAATCTGAAGCCGAGTCTGCACTTGAACCCAAGTGGTATCTTAATTGCTGTGTGCAGCACCCACCCTTAAAATACTGAGCCCATATCTTAAAAACACATTAGGTCTAGTAGGTTTATTTTTTGTGGTAGAAATTGCAGGATCCCTTCCTGCACAAGTAATTATGTTCATTCTGTGAACATTTTTATTTCAAGGAATTTTAGTTTTTAAGTTCTATGCTTTTATTCGGTTCCTTTCTGTCATTTCTGTGTCTTTGATGAGATTCTCTGTTTCTGTTGCCTCTGTGGACTTCTTTCTTTGTGTCCTTGTGCCCAGTTGTAGCAGCCAGCTTTAACCCCCCTTTCTTTCCCAGTGTCAACATCTGGGTTATTACAGGGTCAACCCCCGTTGTGCTGTTTTTAAATATGTTATTTTCTGTTATATCCAAGATACTCTCGATATGTTGTAGGCACTGTATGATTTGCTTATATGTCTCTGGAAGTTTAAGTGGCTGGGCTCAAGTTCTGAATTCTGCCTCCAATGTTGCAAAATTTGCTTATTTTACTCTCAGGCAGGTTTTTCCATGTCTCTCCCATGTGTGTGCAGTTCAGGGGCAGCTTCAGAATTGGCCAGAACTTGAGGGTGGAGCATCAGGCTCTCCATCTTTAGCATGTTTCTTTATGTATTACCCTTCATCCCCGTTTCCCAGCTCTCATGACCCTGACCTTGTCCTCAGTGTCTTTGACCTTTAGCACTGCATACTTCCTCTTCAGCTTTAGCAACCTCACTGCTGCCAATGAATCTCCTTGCAGACACATCCAGTAGAAACATGGTACATTAGCACAGCACAGCCTTCCTCTTCCTGTGTTCTTAGCTTATTCCTGTTTGTGATTGTTCCCCCAGGCCCTCCTGTAAATTTTTTTTAAAGATCTTTTTGATTAGAAGGCAGAGTTGCAGAGAGAAAAGGAGAGACAGAGAGATCTTCCATGTACTGGTTTACTTTCCAGTGGCCTCAATGGCTAGAGCTGGGCTGGTCTGAAGCCAGAAGCCACGATCTTCTTCTGGATCTCCCACATGGGTGCCTTCCCAGCTGATCAGCAGGAAGCTAGATTGGAAGTGGAATCTACCTCTGTGCTCTCCTACCCGGCGTCTAGTGGCCACATATGGCTGTTGAACACTTGTAACCTGCGCCTCTAAAATGAGATTGCTACAAGCGCAGAATAAATCCTAGAATTTTAAAGGTAAGTGAAAAGAAAATGGAAAATATCTCATTTATGTTAAAAAGTACTAATTGGGGTGGAGGGTCCCGGCACAATTGCTTCATTGGCTAATCCTGTCTTGTAAGCACTGGTATCCCATATGGCCGCCAGTTCATGTCCCAGCTGCTCCACTTTCCTTCCAGCTCCCTGTCTGTGGCCTGAGAAAGCAGCAGAGGATAGTCCAAAGCCTTGGGACCCTGTGCCTACATGGGAGACTCAGAAGAAGCTCCTGGCTCCTTCTTTTGGATTGGCTCAGGTTTGGCCATTGCAGCCACTTGGGTAGTGAACCGGATGGAGTATCTTTATCTCTGTCTTTACTTTTCTCTATTAATTTGCCTTTCCAATAAAATTAGATAAATGTTTAAGAAGTACTAATTGAGGCAGTTTTGGTGAAATAGATACATTATTACAATTAATTTCACTTGCCTTTTTTTTTAACACCTTCTAATGTGTTCTGGAACATTTAAAAATTACACATGCACTCATATTTTTTTTTGTCCAGTGGACCATACTAACCTACCCAGGGTTCAGGAGGCTTTTTCTTTTGCAGCTCAGATTGTCAATATCATAGGTATCACAGGCTGTAGAGTTCGTGTAACTACTCAAGTCTCCCACTGCAGCACATAAATAGTGTTAATCATACACAGAGGAATGGGGCTGTAGTACAGTAAAAATTTATAGATACTGCCATTTGGGGTGCCTTTTATTTGCTTCTAAACATCATTCTTTTGATTTTTTTCCTTTTCTTGATTGTGTAACAATACAAAAAAAAAGATCTTAAGACACAGAAATCTAGGATTAAGTCTTGACCTGTAGACCATTCGTCTGTTGAACTAGACCTCAGAAACATGTTTATTTAGGATACATGTTAAATAAAGTCTACGGTAGACTAGATCATTGTGATTTTTCCTGGTCTCTTGCATTAAGATTACTCAACCACACCTTTCCCCAGGTGACTTGTACTCAGGAGACTTGATGGGTAGTGTGTCTAATTTCGGTGGTGTTGAACTTGACAGTGGGAGACTTTCCTTGGCTGGTAGGACGTGGGTAGAAGCAGCAGTGTGCCAGATACACACTGGAGCTTCCCAGGAGTCATGTGTTATCACTCACCTGCTGTGGTGGAAGTTATCATCAAGAAGCAAGTTTCCTCTGGATATTTTCTGCCTTTGTCACTTGGGACCCAGAATTTGAGAGACCAGAGGCCAAGCTTCCCTGAGGTGTGCCAAGCTCAGCCTGATGTGCGGCTGGAAACAGAGCTGGCCTGCCATGCCCAGAACAGACCAGCAAAGTCTTGCCTGAGCCACTGACATGCAGGAGATCACCACTTGTTGTCATGGGTCACCAGGAGTGTGTGACTGCTCATTGTACAACGTTTGCTGACCACGACCGCTTCTTTGCACTTTTATTGTGTCCCACTTTGTCCTGTCCATCCTGTTCCGGTCAGCAAGGCTAAGCACATAGATAGCCATCCCGAGTGGTGCCTTGGCTGCTGCATTTCAGGATTTCTCCATTTAAGGTATTGTTTGTTTTGTGCTGACAATAGGAAAAAAAACTGTCAGTTAATCTAGATGCAATTTAATTTAGAAATAGCTCAAATCTAATCTTACTCACTTCTCCATTCCCAAGTTATGCTTTCTGCTTTCTTTGGTTGTATGTGTTTCAAATCATTTCCTACTGTTTATTTTTAATTTCTGCTTTATTTTAATTATTTAATAGGTGGCATCTGTGCAGAGCCTGTCATTCATTGAGCATTTGTTTTCTGCTTATGGAATCACAAAAATATTTAATCAGCTGCTTCAGTAGTGCTGCCACTTTTCAGACTGCAGACTGTGGGATCTGGCCTTGTCTAAGATCGCAGGAGGAACCTGGTAACCAGAGGCAGCTGGGGTCCTCCAAGAAGCCCAGGACATGGCAAGTCAAGAAGTTTGCCTTCTTCCAGTTAGTCTGCATAACACAGATGATCTGGGTGGCTGGTTTTAGAGACCAGTGCTGAGAACTTTCAAGGTTTTCCCAAGCCGGATTACCTTTTGGGGCTGGGTCCACTGGACAGCTGACCCAAATGTGGATCTGTAGGGCTATATCTACTCACATCCCAGGGACCTTCCTCTTGAAGCCTCTTGTGAGTTCTGACTCACAAGATGTCACAGAGAACAAGAGATTGAGAGAAGGACAAGAATCTCCCGGAGCATAGTGAACGATATAATAATGATTACCAACATTTTCCCCATTCTGAAAGCGTTTTGCAATTTGTGCAACTTAGGATGAACCAATCCTAGGACTTCTCTGCAAAGCTTTTAAATCTTGGGGTCTCAGTCTTGACATCTCTAATGACTAAGTTGGCTCAATTAGATAGGCCTTTGCCCTCCCGGGTGTGGCATTAGATAGGACTTTGCCATCCCAGGTGTGGGATGAATTCCGTAGTGATAATCTATGCTGAGATCATGTCACAAGTTGAGATCCATGATCTAATTTTTATTTTCTTATAATTTTATAAAGTGGCTGACATTCCTGCCTCTGCTCTGTACACTGTCCATTGGGTTTCCAAAATGATGTCTGCTGAAGAGATCAATTTTCTCTGGAATGGACACTGAGGAAAGGGCCCTGAGACAAGTACTGCATGGCAACTCTACCTGCCATTCCCAGCTTAGTGAGCATCCCTGTGTTGTAAGGTGAGCTAGTCCTCCAGCAGCATCTGAACAGGATCTGACCATGGGAATGGAAGAGTCGGGTTTGGGGAAGCATAGGAAAGTGGGGGAGCAGGAGTGTGAGTATATTTGGCTGGGTTACAAAGGGAAGGAAAATACAGAAGGGAGAATAGAGGGAGGTGTTTGGGGCTCTAGATTGTTCCTTGGAGCCCAGCAGTGAGGTTTCCAGACAGACCAGAACAGTCTTCCCTGGAACAGATTGCAAACGAGCTGGGAAGATGATACACACAGGAAACAGCAGGAACAAGCAAGAGGGACTCTGCCTGGGCTCCCAGCCTCCACTCCTGGCCCCGCACAATCTGTTCTGTTCTCCACGGAGCAGCCAGCGTGAACACTGCAAAACCTACATCAGACTATGATTTTCCTCAAAATCCTCCAATGGCTTCCACACAGAGAGTGAAGCTGATCACTCCCCATCCACAGGCCCTCCTCCCTTGAGCTGTCTCTTCCCTGATGTGGTTCCCTCCCTGCCTCTTCCTCGGCTCACTGTTTTCCTTCCACACTTCAGGTCTTCATTTGTTTGTTTGGTGCACCTGGTGACCTCACCAGCTTGACACCTGGTGCTTCTTGCCTGGAAGCTCATTGCAGACACGAGTGGACCTCGTTTCTCCACTTTGTTCAGGTTTCTGTCCAAAGCTCACATCCTCTCACTCTCAGTGAAGGTTTGTACCTTGATGTGTGTCCAGCTGCATCATCTTGTGTGTGCACTTAGTGCTTCCAGTCTGTCCCACCTGAATGATGGCCCTTGGAGGACAGCTAGCCTGCTTGCTTTGCTAACTGTTGCATACTCAGTATTGAGAGCAGTCCTTAGTGCATCACACAGCCTCTCCATAGAGGGCTGCATGAACGAACCCATGATGTCAGAGTCTGGTTGTCAGGCTGCAGCCTATGTGTGCTTTGGAGTGTTTGGCTTACTGAAAGTTCATTCAGCTGGATGACCACTTGCACTAGGTAGATAGCTAGACAGACATACATAGATACTTTGTTTACTAGTACTATCCAGAGGTATGCAACACAGAAGAATGAATGGAAAAATTTGTCCTAAAAATAAATTACAATTTGTTACACAAGCAGATAGACCACAAGCTGATCTAAGGGACTGCTTTTGGCTTTTGAAGACATTACAAAAACAAGCTGGGAGAAGACATAAATGTTTTGGAATTGGGTTTGTGAATGGGACTTTTGTTTTGGTCAGAAGAACTCGTTCATAGAATACAGTCAGAGTTAGATAGAGCCTAGTGTTCCTCAACAACTTGCAGCCATTTCTAGTCCCTCATTTTTACCTGAAAGAAGCATAGTTTTAACTTCATGGCACCTGTGATTTTCTTTAGAATTATATTTCTTCTGCTGTTATGTTCCATGTTCCTAGAAAACATTCAAATAGAAAATATGACATTGGTATCTCTTCTATGTGATGGATGCTTTTAGGTTAGATTCTTTCTTCCTAAAAGGTGATAGTCTGTAGCAGATGTAGTCTGGAAGGATTCCTAGAGGAGGCCAGACTCTATCTGGACCTTGACAGATGTCACCTTGAAAAGATGAGTGGAAGGCAGGAAAGCCAATTATAATGTTACCAGCAAAAGGCTGTAAACCCAAAAGTGGCAAACACCTGCCTCCTGCCTTTCCTTGATATGACAAAGAGTTCTCTCTGTTCTACCTTGCTCTGTGTGGGAACATGGGAAGTAGGACCAGACCCTTGTGCATTCAGATTCATACTGAGTTTTCCAAGGCATCCCTGTCTACAGAAGTGCAGTCTCTGAGGGTTCAGTATGACACTCTTGGGGATGTTTGCCCATTGAGCAATGATGCCTGTCACAGTTCAAGTCCCTTGGGCTGCCAGAGCCTTGTCTCTGCTGACCTCCTCCTTACCCTTAATGCCCTAAGGAGAAGGAAGGGGACAGTGGCACAAACCCAGCAAACCTCACCCACAGCCACTGCTTTAGACTCACAACAGCAGTGGGCTAGTAGCATGGGGGCTTGGAAATGTAACTGGGAAAAATTGGGAGCAAAAGATGGAATTGAATGTCAAAAGTAAAATTTGTTGAAATGTGGTAATCGTAAAATTTGAAACTTGTGCTTTCTCTACTCATCATACCACTTAACTGTGTTTTGAGCTGGACATGTCTACTTTATTGCACATTATCTAAGGGCAGATGGTGATCCAGTAGTCTTGGGTAAAAGCAAGTGATATTGATGGAAGATATTACAACCTGGTGTGGGGAGAACGCATTTTCCAGTACCTGCAGAGAGCTGTAGCTCTTGAGTGGCTAAGGTCAATTTAGTCCAAGCCTCAGGAAAGTTTGGGCCTCTTTTTCTAGATTTATTCATTTTCATTGGAAATGTAGAGTTACAAAGAGACACGGAGAGATAGAGAGACGAGGCATCTTCCATTGGCTGGTTTACTCATCAAATGGCCACAATGGCCAGAGCTGAGCTGATTTGAAGCCAGTAGTCTGCAGCTTCCTCTGGGTCTTCCAGGTAGGTACAGGAGCCCAAGGACTTGGGTTAATCTCTGGTGTTTTCCAGGTTATGAATAAAGAGCTGGATCAGAAGTAAAACAGCTGGGACCTGAACTGGTACCCATATGGGATGTAGGTGCTGTAGGTGGAGGCTTAGCTTGCTGTGCCACTGAACTAGCCCTAAAAGTTTGGGTCTTAAAGGATATGTGTGTGCCTGAGGCTCAACCAGTTCATTTCAAAACCTATAGAAAGCAGAGGATGAATATTGGCCCTTGAATTCTTATTGAGGGAACTTTGTTGAAATACAAAATCCTGACATCTAAAAAAAGACACTTTATACTGTCTTTGCTTTTTAAAGGTATGCTGTGTAGTCAGCAGACTTGATAGGCTGTTTTATAGGTAAAGAATATGAACACATTTGTCTTGGTTTTTGCACTTTCCTGGTGCTGTATTGTCATGGGATAGAAACTACTAATCATTTATTGGGCTGCTCAGATGAAGGCGTTGATGGAGGCAACAGTCTGCAACTGAAGAAGTGACTGATGGATTCTCCTGTGGCCTGACGGAGCTTCCCAGAGTGGGTTCCAGAGCTGATTCAATGGCTGCCTCATCCCCTGGGCATGCAGGTGGACTAACTAAGCTCCTTGTTTGGCTATAGAAGGGTGAGAAGCCACCTAGGGCAGTGCCAGCATTGTGGAGTTAATGGCAAATCTCTATTTTCCTGCTCCAATGAAGTCATCCAACTCAGAGGATCTTTGATGAAGCCCCCCCAATGGAAAGGATTCCTCTTGGTTTCCTGGTTCTGAATAAGTTATGAAATTTCCAAATGCATCCTTGGCAACATCTAAGTTGGACATCCTGTGTATTGTCTATCAATCAAATGGGCTTGTTCATCCAAAAGCCCAGAACCACGCAATTCCATCCACCCAGTCCTGGCAGCACTGAGGGGTCAAGGCTCTGCAGAGAGCGGGCTGATCCTCCCTATGGATGTACTGGCTCCCATGATTGATGAAGCCATAATTCAGCTGAGCATGCTTAGTTGTTTTTGCACCAATTCACTAACCAAAGAGGTGTTGGGAGGGGAGACTAAAGTGTCTGAACCGTATAGTTCCCTCCACATGGACAGAGACATAGAGAGTGGCTGTCCCTCCCTAAAACCGATCGAGTGTGGAGTCTGCCCTTCCTGGGAGGCCAGGTTCTCTGTCTCGTGGGGTGCCTTCTGTGCTCTGTGCCATCCTGCCAATTGTTAATGCAGACAGGGCAGCTCCAACTTGAGCCTACCATGTTAAGCATTGGTGCCCATGCACCCGACGCAAATAGAGGGCTGCAGGACATGAAGGTGGCTCTTAGGCCCTCTCTCTGCTGTGTTTCCCAAGGCCTCTGCCATGCCGTGCACTGAGATTACCTCCCATTTATAGGAAGGTATCAGTCTTCTGAGGGACCTCCTGGAATTTTCTCTCCCACACTGTAATTCACACTGCATGCTACCACTGGACTAATGTTCTGAAAACACTACTCTTACTGAGTCACTCAAACTCTCTAGGTCTCCATTTCCTCATTGCAAATGGATATGTTTATATTTTTCCTGCTCGTCTACCTCACTTTGTTGAGCAGAATAAAAAAACTGGCAATACATCTTGAGGACCTTCTGACTTCCTAGTGCTGTCAGGCCAAGTTTTCTTTGAGCCTCCCCCACTTTCTGCCTAAAATGCTGGCTCTGTTTTCTCTTCCTCTCAGACCCTCCTGAAGGTCCTTCCTTACTGTGTCTATCCTCTCATCTGAGTTCTTATGGGCTCTGTGGTTGGAATCAATGACTTTTCATCATGCCTGCATATGAGAAATACCCAGAGAAATGTGAAATGATAGTGCTGTCCTTTCAGTCAGAATTTAAAGCTTTTGGGGGTAGAATAAAGATGACAGTTTTCTAAGAACTCCCCAATGACATTAATCTATCCCAGGTAGAGAAAACTTAACTTATACTTTATATTAGTCATTGAACTGTTTGGGTCGCAAGAGTGCAACTTCCCCCCCCCCGAATTGCTCTGAATTTTTTAGTGGACATAGGCTCTTGCCCCATCTCCTCTCCCTCCTTTCTGTGGTTCTTAAAGTATCTGCAGGACACATTTGTTTCTACTATATCTGCAGGATAACCTGCTTCAGGACACTGCCTTTGAGTCTGACTTCAGAAAGGTTTGGCCATGTCTGTGTGGTGCACCCTGGCAGGAGTCCCATCTGTGGGCGCCAGTGGCATTCACATGTATCCTAGGTACATGGTAGGCTGGTGAGGGTCAACAGGAAGTCTGTGTGTTTCAGGGACCCATCAGCCTCTTTCTTGTGATTGTGTTGTGAAAGCAACAGAAGGAAATGTTTAAAACCGAAAACCTGAACCAATCTCAGAAGGCCAGGATGAGGCACTTTCATGTAAAAATAAATAAAATAGAGTAAAATACAATAAAGTAAGCTCTACACTCCTCCTACCAAAGTCAAAAACCAAAATAAAATTGAAACAAAACCTTTCTGGTGGGTATGTGGCCCAAGCTTAGGTCTAGGACGAGTGCCTTATAACAAAGCTCTGCAGTTCACCCTGCAGGAAACACTGCTCACCAACCTCCCACACACTGCAGGTCCTTGTTCTGGGTAGCTAAGTGGAGTTGCTCTGTGGGATTTATGGTTTCCATTGTGGAAGGGAGCCAGCAGCACATAGAGCTCAAGAATGGATTCTTATTTTCAACAGAGACATTTCAATTCCATTTAATTCCCAGACACCAGTCACACATGTACACCGGGAGACACTGTGCCCCTCTGAGATTATACACCCACTCAAATCCGCCTTTCCTGTGTGGGGGGTTGTTTTTATTATGATCACTCTTTCAGCTTGACCCACTCTGGGCAGCTTCATGTTGGTTTCCATTTTAATGGATGCTCCAGTTTCATCTCTGTTATTCCTTTATGCAAATGGGAAGCGTTCTAGGCTGGGTCTGTTGCTTCCTCAGTGTCCTCCTCAGTTTTTGCTACACTCTGCTCCTGTGCTGTCTCTGGGCTTATGCAAGGGACTTTTACTCAGGACACCTCGGTCCTGTACAAAACAGAGGGCATGTTTTGTACAACACGTTGCTCTTTGTATGAAAAATAAGACGCCCATAGGACTGGATTGGTCTGCTGCTGGACATCTGGTGTCTTTTCACAGATAGAGAATTCTCAGCCTTTCTATTGGACTTCATATTCACTCTTCCCTGTCACCCTTTAAATCTCACTTCTAATCAGCAGTTTGGCATAAACTCAATAGGAGGCTTGGCTTGTGAGAACACTATTAGCGGTGACTAAGGCAGCTTCAACGTCAATGCCACCTGTTACAAATGTCCTTCCTTCTTTCTGTCTGGACTTCTCAATATCCACTGAAGGCTTGATTCTGAGGACTGGGGAATCAATGTCCAATCATGAATATGGCACCAAGGTTTGTAGTGTGACCTTGCTTAGGATCCATCCATGTTCACCAGTGGAATGCAAACATACCACATAGAATTGGTAAATGTGCAAGGTAGGCTAAACAACAACTCTTCTTGGCTTAGTGATCCTATCCCAGTTGGAGTCTCCCAGTCTTTTTGTGACCTTGGTGTTAGCACTGATAGTCCTCACTTGTCCTGGAGTTGCATGATTGCGTAGGTGATGTGTATGGTTTGCAATCATTTTAGGCCACCTGATACATCCCAGAAGCATGCTGGATAGTAGGTGATGATTTTTGCATTTGTTAGTTGATTTTTAAAATTGGGCTTCACTTATTAGTTATTATTTTTCTTAATTTGAAAGGCAGAGTTACAGAGAGAAGTAGAGACAGAGAGAGAGGATCTTCTTTCCACTGGTTCACTCCCCAAATGACCACATTGGCCAGAGCTGAGCCAATCCAATGCAGGGGCCAGGAGACTCCTCCAAGTCTCCTACATGTGAATTCAGGGCCTCTCCTGGTTTCTGAGGACACAGGCAGGGAGCATGATTGGAAGTGGAACAACTGGGACTGGAAGTGGCACCTATATGAGATGCAATGCTGCTGGTGAAGGATTAGCCTATTGAGCCATTGTGCCAGCTCCAATTGGGCTTTAACAATCACTCCTCCCTCTCTTGGAGTCATTTGGCACATCTATGGGACTGAAACCCTTGCTTCCTGGCACTGGAGGTTATCAAAGACACCTAATTCCCTCCTTTTAGGCGCAAGAGACTTGAGGGGCTGTGGGCCCAGCAGCAAGCATGTGAATCTGACGGAGATGTCTCAGCGAGAGTGCTGGGAAGACATATGCTTGCTGTTATTTTTCCAGAGTCAGGAACAGAGCCAAGAGTACTTTATTTCATTCATTCCTTTGTTCAACATGATTTAGGTTGCTGATGTGTATTTCTTTCCTTGTTTGGAGATCTACAGGAGAAAGCCAAGAAGGGGTTTGTAAGACACTTCTTGCTCCTGGTATGGGTAGACAACACACACACAGATGCACTCCTGACACAGGTGGGGAGAAGCAACTCCAGATGCCTGATGCTTGTTCAGCTGGGTGAGGGGTGCTATCAGCCAGAGGAGCTGATCCTTTGGTTGTAGGCAGGATTAAGGCTTTAACCCCCTATTGTTTTACTGGCTGAGCCTAGCTGGCCTCACTATGGCAGAGGTCAGCACAAAGAAAGAAAGGGACCGTTTGTGTTTATGTTGAGTGCTGGGGATTTAGAATGGAAAAGCCACGGGTCCATCTGTTTTGCATCATGTTGTCTTTGATGACTGTCCTTTGAATGTGTCCTACAGTGTCTGTAGTTCTGACCCAGAAAAGAAGATGTATTTGATGCAAATAAACATTTTTATTTACTTAATGCGATAAGACTCAGCAAAAGGTCTCACTTGCAGCCACTGTTGTGCCAGAAGGGCTCTTAGCAGGGTGGGGCGATGGCAGGGGTAGGAGAACTGAGATTTGCATCAAGGCTAGATTCATGCAAACACTTCTGTTAGGTGTCTGGGTGGAAGTCTTGACTTAACCAGGCTGAGGTTAAATCCCAGCTGGTGTTTAGCAAGAGACTTCAGGAGGCAGTGGCCTGAGCCACTTATGGCCTTTCATGCTTTCCCATAGATAGGGCAGGAGGTTCCTGGAAAATCAGAAAGGAGGAGGACATTTTCTTGGGATACGTGGAAGTCATTTTATTGGTGTGAAAGGCAGCGAGGGCATGGGGAGAAAGAGACAGCCATCTTGAAGCTGCCCACAACAGTAAAGGTTGCGCCAGGCTGAGACTGTCAGGAACTCTCTGTAGGTATCCAAGGATGTGTGTATCGGGGATCCAAGTATCAGAGCCATCTCCTGCTCTCCCCCAGAATGGCCCTCAACAGCAAGATGGGATAAAGAGTAGAATCAAAGTTTGAACCTAAACACTGAAAGAGGATGTGTGAGAACCAGGCAGGGGCTGTGCTGAATGCTGTCCTGGACTGCGTGTTTGATAGATCTAAGTGTTCTGGAGAAGTGGGAGATTCTCCGTCTCCCCCCTGGGAAGTGGTCTCCAGGGGAGATCTAATTTGTGATCTTTTATTCCTGCATCTAATCCATCTGGTTCCAGCTTTGAGAAATCACTTCTATTTAATGTACTTAATTGCTGAGATTACTGTGGGTTTGCAGCAGCTTTTTTTTTTTAAAGAAAATCTGTACAGGATGTGAAAGATTGACAGTAAAATGTTTATCAATTGAAAATCATCTTCACAGATGCACAGACCCAGTGTCATCTTATAAATACTGAATTAGGAGGCCCGGAAAGAGTTGAGAGGCTGTTGATGTTTTCATTTGTTCTGGATGGAAAATAATTGAAATATTCACCGTCAGTATGAACTTTTGAACACAGACAATATGTTCAGCACTCAGAATTTTACATCATGGCTGACCTGAGCAGGAAGATGAAACCTGACAAAGTAAGGGGGCCTTTTGTCTGGCCGGCAAACTGAACTGCCTTGGATACAGTCTCTAGAAAGTTGGAACTGCCAAGCAAAGAAACAGCCACTGCAGCTGCCATCAGGAGTCCTCTGACCTATTCCCCAGCTGTAGCACTTGACTATTTCAACCTGTGCACCTAGGGGCAGGTTTCCTTTATTAATTACAGTTCTTATCACATGAACTTGCTGACCTCTTTGTAGAAACATTGGTAAGAAGTGACTTGTCCATTCATTCTCAGGGATCTATCGGTTGCTTTCGGTGAGGGTATCATTGTCGAGTGCTCAGAGCTGAAAGATTTGGTCTTTAGGATTGATGCTTTCTGCTGGGATGGAGACAGGATACCATCCAGTAGGGTTCCGCAGAGCTGCAAACGATGGCCAGATAGTTCTGTATTTGGAGCCTCCTCGATAACCCAGAGAAGCTCAACCTCTCAAAGAGTGATTGGAAAAGTATTTGCTGACACAGTTACAGGAGTAGGAAAGGCAGGGTGGGATATTGTGCATGAATAGTCACTCATCCTGTGTGAGTCTCAATTGTCTCAATGACCATTAAGTCTAGATCCCAACTGCTCTGTGTAGAATATAAAATGCTTGATGTGCACTTTTAGTAAGTATTTACTTTCCCCAGAGAAAGTATCCACTGTGTAAACTTTGTTCTGGAATGCATCAAGAATCATATGCATCATTCTGGTAGAAAATTACCGCCTGCCATGGTATCCAGGTTGCCCTACCACCCAACCATAACAGTCTGCACTTGGAGCTGTCTAGTTCCCTGTGAACCTACGTAGACAGGAAGTATCTGGCCACTTTGTAATGTCATCTAGGCTAGTCATTCTTGTATTTACAGACTGAAAAACAGGTTCTGTCATATTTCCTTTCCTATGTATTTCTCCACTGTCATTGTTTAGGGCACTGCTTTTATGTAAGGAGACAGTGATGCTGTGATACTGGGTTAAGGCTACACTTTATTTTACTGAGAACTTGACCAGGAGTTGTTTGCCATTTTGAAAAACCAGCTCCCTGATAGAAACATTGCTCATGATCATCTGAATCATAAGGGAAAGAACACTTGAATCAGCCTGCTTTTTCAGATGTCTGTTTAGGATGGTACTTCCAAGTGTACATGTCAACATCTGATGATTTGATTGTCTTCTATTGCCTGGTTCATTGATGTACTGAGGTATGTGTTCTTAAAATTGTTTGCTTATATATTTTCATCTACTTGAAAGCCAGATTGAGAGTGAGATCAAGAAAGAAAGAGAGAGAGAGAGAGAGAGAGAGAGATCAAGTCTTTCACACCTCACATGCCTGTAATAGCAGGGCAGGGCCAGGTGGAAGCCAAGAGCTCAGAACTCATTCTGGGTCCCCCACACGAGTGGCAGGGGCCTAGCACTTGAGCCATCATCTGTTGTCTTGAATATGTTAGCAACAAGTTTGATCTGAGGCAGAGTGGCTGAGAGTAGCTAGGACTTGAGCTAAGCACTCTGAGGTGGAATGTGGGCTTTTAAAGTGGTAGTTTAGCCTGTATAATACCTGTCCCAAGATAGGTATTTTATTGAAAATTATTTTCTTTAATCTCCACTTTAACTTTTTGTGAGAGCATGATATTAATACTTTTAAAGTTATGTGGGTAGAAAGTGTTATTCATGATTTTCATGTGAGGACAGCGAAGGGGCATCACTAACAGCTTTTTCTAAAGAGAGAGCGATGTTTCTCAGAGGCTCCGATGTGAGCGTGGGGGAGCTCCAGGCGATGGAAGCCTGGTGGAAAGGCAGCCCGGGACCACCCACCTCAGACCCTTCAGGGGCTGTGAGGCCATCTGGCGCAAGGCCAGTTTGCCTGGTACCCAGGGGGAGGTTTGTCAACGGGTCAGTAGATCTAAGATGCAACTTCCTCATAAGTATTTTCTGCTCAGGTGTTCTGTAGCTCTTTTATTGTTTTCCTCCAGAACATACTACCATATATTTGCTTTACCATTTATCCTTTTCTCGAATGTACATAGACACACACACATATATATGTTTGTATATATGTATATATATATATGCGCATGCACACAAAGATATGCATACATATGTATTTATATGTATCTACAAATTTACATATACATGATATTCAGGGGCATTCATTTTACAAATACGTTTGATATTCAGTGTACAGTGGTACCCCACTGTCCTTCAGTAGGAAGTGTGTATTTCTAAGAACAAGGGCACTCTTTTGTACTGCTCACAATCAGGAAATCGCAGACATTGACCATCACAGGCATACTATGACAGGATGACAGGCCCTAGTCACAGACCTTGCTTGTCTCAACAATGCTGCTTATAACTGCAGGCACCAATTCAGGGCGGCTCATGACACTTAGTTGTAAATTTTCAGTTTCCTTCACTCCTGCTGCAGCTGCTCACTTCTTGTCTTTTATTCCTTTGATGATATTGTGGGTACTGGACTGTTTGAGGGTTTTCTGATGTTTTCTCCTGAAGGTTGGAGTTGCGTCTTTTCAGGAAGAGTGTCAGGAATGCTGCTATGTTCTTTTTCAGTTGGTCATCTCAGAAGGCATGTGTTGCTGACAGTCCTATTACTAGTAGAGATAGAAATAGATGTTAACTTTGGTCACTTAGTTCAGACAATGACTTGCATGTTTCTTCACTGTGAAGTCAGCAGGTGTTTGGAAGAGAAGCTATTTTGAGATTATGTATCTGAAAAATTCATATCAAAACTTCACCTTATAGCATTAGCATTGATTAGTGATTTGGGCCTGAATCAAGTATTACTGTATTGGCTATTTGAATGGCAATTTTCTTATTTCATCTTTCTTTCAGCAGTTGGAAATTTGCTTTTTACTGCAAATGAGAACTCTTGTGTATGTGCATGCTATGTGTGTGCCTGTATGGGCTGATGGGTTCCTAGTTTATTCCATGGGCTATAATCGCTTCCTATCATCCTATTTGGATGTCCAAATTGCCCCTGACTTGGATGCTGAGACCACTGTCAAGCTGGATCTTGTGTTGTTTGTACACATTCCAATTATTCCAGTACAAGGTCATCCCAGCTTGTGTTGGTCTCGGCCCCAGGACTGGAATCAGTCTGTTCTCCAGGAATCTCTTACTTGTTTCTGAAATCATGAGCTGGTACCGCGTGAATCCACTGCTGCTTGCTGTCTTTTGTCCTCACCTTCGTAGGCATAGGTAGGATATGTCGATGGGTCTCTATAAATCTCAACTTATGTACGCACATTTATGTGTTATATACAACATCCCAAAATATAATCCAGCATTATATCCTCCCCTCCAATATATTCCATTCTCATTAGCAAGGAGCTGGCTCCTATAATCTCAGTTTATTTAATCTCTAATCGTATGAACTAAGGTCCTGATCATAGGAGGCCTCTTTTTTATTTGAAGTAATTTTTAAATTAATATAAAGAGGACATGTTCCATACATTCCACAGACACAGCTCCAGGAAGAACATCACACTTCCCTGCCTCCTATTTCTCCTTTCTTTCCTTCTTTCACTTCCGTCTCATTGGTAGTATTCGCAGTCATAATTTTAGTCAATTCTATGTTCATAAGCTTAATGTACCACTAATAATAATATTCAACAATCAAAAAGCAAAAATATCAGAAGACCACATTTCCACTGTAGTATAAATATGGCCTAACATAACACTTTGATCCCAAGTTGACCATTTCTTGTCTACTCTTTTCCATGTGTTCTGTATTAGCTGCACATATCAGCAGAAACACATGTTCTTTGCCTCTTTGACTGGTTTATTTTACTAAGTGTAATGGTTTCCCATTGCATTCATTTGTTGCAAAAGATAGCAATTCAACAAGGTGAAGGAATCCACCATGGTGGGAGGGTTTGGGGAGGGGTGGGGAGAATCCCAGTACCTATGAAACTGTGTCACATAATACAATGTAATTAATGAATTTAAAATAAAATAAAAAAAAAAAAAGATAGCAATTCATTCCTTTTTTCTGGCGGAGTAGTATTTCAGGGCACATATTTACCACATTTTCTTTATCTGGTCATCTGTTTTTCTGCAGTTCTGGAAAGTTCTCTTCCTAATATTGTTTCTGTGCCATTTTCTTCTTGTGGAACTCTTGCTAAACCCTTCTATATTTGTTAGTGAGCGTTTCATGTTTCTACATTTTTCCTCTCTACACGGCCTCTAGGTGAGCAGTTTAGTGCTGTCTTGAACTTTACTACTTTGTTAACACCTCCATGTTCAGGCTAGAGTTTACCCCTTTATTGACGTAAACAAATAATTTACAAATTTAACAAATGTTCCACTTCTAGGATTTCTCATTGGCTCATTTTCTTGTTTCACTTTTGTTTGTTCAGCAGAGATTTTTGTTCATTTAAAGGATATTATTCTTTCATTAATCCACTTAAAATTTATTTGATTACACACTTCTGTATGGGAGTCTGGATTAAAACTGTGCTTCACTTGCTTATTTGTTTGCTTTCATGCTTAGTATTCTACTTCTTCAAACTATTTGGAATTTTGATCTTTAGCTTCATTTTCAGGGGGGGATTTTGTCAATTGCCATTCTGTCTCTTTTCTCTTGTAAATGCTTCTCCTGAGTATTTATATTCCCGTAATCCTATTACCGAATCCTATATCGGTCCTACGATGGTAGCTTTGGTTTCCTTCCCAGTTGCATGATGAGAAATTACTGACCTTGTTCCTGAGCTGCGGAGGGTGCTTTGATTGAACCCTGTTGTTTAGACTGGGCTTGCATTTCTGTGTTTCCTGAGGCCTGGAACCCGTTACAGGCCATGGTCCCTTGGAGCACAGGGAGAGCTCTCCTTCCTCCTGCCTTGGCTAATAATTAGTGTGGTGGTAGTGGTGGAAATGTAAAGCTTAGTTTTAAGCAGTAAACATGCTTTGAGTTCCACTATCCCAAAGGAATTAAACTGAAGGTTACCACTCCAGGGTAGGAGCCGGAAGCCCCATGGTCTATGATTTCAGAGCTGTTTGTTTGGGAGTTGTTATTGTGATTCTGATGTATGGAGACATTAACTTATTTTGGAGTCTGGCTGCATTTTTGTTGTGTTGTGTTTTGAATATATTATCGCTACATGTTTGCAACCAGGATTCTCATGTGAAGGTATAAACTTACAGAGCAATTTCTATTGAGCATTCCCAGGTAACATTATAATAGCGAATAATAGTTGTGAACTTCTAGAAGCTTGTGGCACGCTTTCTCAGGTTAGATCTTCTGGAGGATTTGTATCCCAGGTATACACTCTGATGTGCCTTGTTCCTCTCTTGGTCCAGGGAATTTTTATATACTTCAGTGTGTTTCATGTGCACAAAATGGCTCTAATATGTTCTTTATCTTTCTCCAGATCTTGAAGGGTGCAATCAATCCATGTATTTTTTGGTTTGGAGAGTAAACTCAGAGATTTATAAATCTAACATGTCTCTACACAATAGCATGTACCTTTGTGGTTCTTGGGAAGGGAACTGGGTGTTTCATAACCTGTACCATGGTTGCCCAAGTCTATCTCTCTTGACCCTACAGGAAACTGCTCTTTGCTGACACCTGAGTAGAATGAGAATGTTTTCTTACTTTCAAGGCAGGATTTACCTCTTTGTAGCTGCTATCAAATGAGCTGAGGCTCTTATTTGAGACCTGCTCAGATACGGGAAGCCATTCAGTCTTGTACTCACGGATTGCTACTCATGGATTTCCTGCCGGAGTCTAGCTCCAGCCGAGTTCGCAACTCGCGAAGGATGCGTGGATGAGGCACAAAGAGGAAAGAAAGAGACGGACCACCAGGATTCCTTGATCATTGTGTACCCCGCGAGAAAGCCATCCGCTTTATTTATACAGAAGCAGTACAAAGTTTTCTTTTAGGGGCATTTTGACATAGCTTCAGGGGGGCACAATTTACAACTTCTTGAGAAATGATTGAGGAAGGATTCCACATTCCTTGCTTATCTCAGTTTGCCAGTCTCCACCTGCTCTCCTCAGGTCTGGGCTTTAACCTTGGTGCCATCTGTGTCAGCCAGACCCCTACCTTGAATTATGTATGAGTTAAAAGATCTGGGGCCTTGGTTTATGGGGATTGGGGTTATTGACATTAGTTGGCCATTAGGTCTGTAAGCTCACACAGTTTGTTAACCAAACAAGTAAAGCAAGGGTTATAATGGTGGAAAGAATTGCAATTAGCAATGAGCTAAGTTTACTCTATTTAAGTTTCAACTCTACAATGGATAAGTGAGTGTTTCCAAAGACAATTCTACAAATTGTTTCACTATTAGACAAGGCATTATCCATTCCAACGTTGCAGCCAAGAATTTCTCAGTTGACAACACATCTTATGCAGTAATACACTCCTACAACAATTCTTATTCTACAACTTATCTATCACTAAATGGGAGAAATACATCAAGAGAAAAAATATGAAGATCTAAGACAAAAAGTTTTAAGCATTACATTCCTCTATAACTGCAGGTTCTACAACTTCATAAGTGATCAAACAATAATCAAAAGTATATCTTTATGATGTTAGTGAAATCACCCTATATTTCCTGTAGCTAAAAAATTATGAAAACAGCCAAAGCAACTACATTTTCTATGTTCTAAAGAATTGCAAGGACAGGCTAACCTTTAAGATCACAGTAACTATATTTTTTGCCTTAGCAGGATAGCCTTTAGGGTCACAGTAGCTATGTTCTTTGTTATAGCAGGATGGCCTTTAGGGTCACAGTAACTATAACAGGATAGCTTTTAGGATCCCTCTTATCAAGCCATTTCCCAGAAAGCATGCTAAATATCTGGGCTAGATTTTATGGCAATGGGTAAACAGCACGGACTTGATTATACTCCTGTGTGCAGTTAAAGCCCCACTCACCAAGACATCCTCAGTAACATTAACTCTTAAGCTCATGTTGGTTGTAAAAGCCATCTCACAGGGGCAGACAATGCCTCAATAGATTACAAAACTCTTAGTGGGGTGGTTGAGTGCCCATGCGAAAGGGGGTGAAAACTGCGTCAAGGTGGTCAGAGATGAATCCACTGAGTCCTGCCAAGCAGCTGGAAGCTCCCCAGGGCCCTGCCAAGCAGGGAGCTGTTCTCTTCACACCTTCGTGTTATTCACACCTACTGCATGGACCCCAGCAATTTCCTTTGTGTTAAACCCTACTATTTTCTCCAGCACTCTCCCTTTAAGAACTCTCTCCGCCACAACCCTTCCTCATCATCTGTTGTTTCTTCTTTGTAGGTCTTTTATGTTCTGGTCATTTGGTTGGTGTAGAAACTTAACACAAATAAACAGGAAATTACTTAATTTTCAAAGGATAAGAAAGGCAGAGTATGTTTGGAATCCTCCTCCAAACTTTCCTTGACTATGACAAGGATTCTGCTGGCTCAATGACCAGCTCTGTGGTCTCACTGCACAGGGTGAGTCTGTTGGCTTACAGACAGGATTCTACAGTCTATGTTTTCCCACATGTGTGTCTAGAATCCTAAGTTTCTAGTGTGGGCTGGTAAGCAAGTCAGTGCAATTCTGCAATCTATCTTCATCCCCTCTGCAGCCCGGGAAAGGGTTACTGGAAAACCACTTATGGAGACAGAGACATGGCGTATTGATTGCTGAACAGGTGGTGGGTGTGCAGTTTGATTTTTCAGAGGTAATTCTGTTTTCTGCCTTTTTGCTTATTTCTGGAAGGTGTTTTATATGCTGTAATTTCGTTGTAGGATAATTTTGGTTTCAGTGCTTACCGGGAGTTTTCATTTTTACCCCCTCCCAAATCTAAGATTTATTTTTATTTGAAAGATTTACAGAGAGAAGGAGAGACAAAGAAAGAGCTATAATCCATTCACTAGTTTACTTCTTAAGTGGTTGTAATGGCTGAAATTGAGCCTGTCCAAAGTCAGGATCCAGAAATTTTCTCTGGGTCTTCAATGTATTTGCAGGGCCCGAGGAGTTGAACCATCCTCTGTTGCTTTCCCAGGTTAAAAAGCAGGGAGCTGGATCGAAAATGCAGCAGCCAGGACTAGAACCAGCACCCATATGGCATGTCAGCATTGCAGGCAGAGGATTAGCTTACTATGCCACTTTGCTGGCCCCTGACTTTTACTTTGTGGTGTGTGTGTTTATGTGTATTTAATGCACACTAATATAATGTATTAAAGTCATGCGATGATTAGACAAAGCAAAACTGTAATGCAATTTGATAAAACGAGGATACAAAGAAATTAAGCCCTAGTTTATGGGGCCTGAGTGAGCTTGTATATGTGACTTTAGGTTGAATGGTTCAAGGAGAATGCTCCCAAAAAGTGCTTCCTGGAAGGTCATGAGCATGTGAAATACTCCATGAAAAAAGAGCTCCAAGATCATGTGATCTGGGACTGACAGTTAATGTACCTCCTCGGTGGAGAGATGCTTTAACCTGATCAAATGGAAAGCTGTGAGACTGGTAGCAGTAAGGAATGCTTTTATAACTTTCTTACTTAACATTTACCATGCTTATTTGGTTATGGAACTCCTCAAAAAGAAGATTGCAATATCCATTAACATCTTGGAGAATTAACACGCCATCTGACACACTGTGGGAAATGCTTGGCTAAGCTGTGTGGCTTACGTAGGAATGCTTCCGCTCCATGCATTCCCTCACCATCATGCTGAATGCCTGTTGGGTGCCTCTGCAGTCCAGGAGACATTTGCTTGCCTCTTGTTGGATAATCAATTTGAGATTTCCTCCTCCTGGGAACATCACCAATTCTATAGCAGTGTGGTGTCTAACAAAGATGGCATCTAGCGTTTTGTGTCAGGAAATGAGAAAGAGCACAGAGGAAAGGTGTCAAAATTAATCACCATGCTTTCTGGTGGAGATTTGAAGTGAAACTTTCCTGAAAACGACTGATAGGAGTAACTAGGGAAAGAGTGTGCTTGCTGGAGCCAGTCAATTCAGCAAGGCAAGGAGGAAGCCATTGAAGGATGAGGTGGATGGAGTCCAGCATGCTATGTGTCTTGGCTCGCGCATGAGGGAGGAGAGTGTATCAAGAAAAAAGGGAGGCCAGCTCGTGAAGGACTCCTTGTCCTCATAGAGTTTGAAGTAGTTATGAAGGACATTAGGCACCTCCTGATAGGTATCGGGAGGACATGGTGGGATGTTAACAGTCTTTATGGACCAAATCCCTTTGTCTACCTTTAGCACAAATGACATGATTCATGCCCTGAGTGGAGACTATATATAAGGGATGGAAGGGGAGGCCAGTGTGAAGAAGGACTGGGTGCTAACTGGGCCCTGAGAGAAGAATCCAGCTCACTTTGATTGCTAGGATGATAGTGACCTGGGTCCAGGTGCTTCTGAAGGGGACTTCCTCTGCAGGCCTCATAAAAATTGACTTCCCCTCCATCCTAGAAACAACACCAGGATTGTCAATAAAGTTCTTAGCTGGAGGCTACCCAATCACCATCCAGTCATTAGGAGATAAAAACTATCGATCATTATTCGTCTGCCACTTTGGAAACAGCAGGCCTTCTGCTAATATCTTTATTTACTTCTAAGGCTGTCAGCCTATTGACGTGTGTGTGTGTGTGTGTGTGTGTGTGTGTACTTTTAACCAAATGATAGAGAATTTGTTTATAAAGCATCTGTAGAAGAGCTTGGAGAGTCTTCTCTGTCCAGGGTAGGGGCAGACCTTACAGATCTGGGCTTTCTGTTTATCTTACAATCTCTTGAGAGCAAAACCCAAGCACAAAGGAAATGAGAATGGTGGGAGCATGGTTTGGTGAATGGCCTGGAACTGGCTACAAGAGCTCTCTGTTCTTGGTTTGGTCACCTGGGTGAGGAGTTGACACCAGCCATTGTCATGTCCCAAGGTTGTGGTAACCACAGGATGGTGCCTGATGTCACTGCAAAGGATGTATCCCTTAGAGCAAGTGCAGCTCCAAGCAGACAGAAGCAGCCCCTGGTCTCTGGTTTTCTACAGTGAGCATCGTCTGTACTGTAAGCAGCTGCAGGGAGTTCTCATGTGTGTAAGCGCAAAGGACCTTGGTGGAAGCATGTTCTGGTTGGAAATATAGGAGGACCTAAAGCACTGACGTTCCTATTCTTAGCTTCATGGAAAAGATCATTTAGTGGGTGATTGTTAAAAAAAAAAGCCAACAGGTGTAAATGCAAATCTCTTGGACTTAGAACTATGGAGGTATAGGAGGGATTTCTAAATGAGGGCTTCTGGTTTCAGGGAGCTCAGCTTCTTCAGCCTGTGTGAAAGTTAGGGCAGAGTGTGATCATGAAGGTTTCTGATCTTTAAAGCATTAATAGCATATAATATATTTTTAAAATTTGTTTTTAGTTCACACACACAGAGACTAATTGACTGGCAGATTAGATAGACTGATGGATCTTGCATCCATTACTCTTGCATTAATCTAAAAATGTGTGAAGAAATCAGGGCTGGATTTGTTAGGAGCCAGTTAGGAGCCTGGAGCTTGGTACTGTCCTTCCATATGGATGGCTGGGACCCAAGTTCTTGATTCATCCCCTGCTGCCTCCAAGGGTGTGCCTTTTAGGAAACTGTAATTGGAAGTGGAGCAGGGACTGAAACGCAGGCACTTGCACATGGATCACAGGCACTCCAAGTCGTATCTTAACTGCTGGGCCACACACCTTCCCCAGCAAACAGAGATTGCAGAAGCAGAGGCAAAGCAGAAATTCGAGATGACTGGAGAGTTAAGAGACAAGTCTGGCTGAGGCAGAAGTGATCATTTGGGAATAACGGTTAATATAGCCTTTCCACAAAGATCTCAACACTTTTTGCCAAAATAAACTTATTTTTTAATTCCACATTCCATGAACATTTTGAAGTGCCCCATGTGTATGTCTGTCCAATGTGATTTTGTCACATGTGTTATCTCCTGTATTTTCCATCACAGTCAAGATGTAGAATAATTCCATCAACACAAAAATGCTTTGAGTGGTTCCTGTCCCATCATCTTGTCTTTCACCCCTGGTAACCACCAGTATCTTCTGTTTTTCTTCTGTTCTTTCACTATTATGTTAGCTGTGAGGTTTCTTTTTTGTGGATGATATTTATTGAAGTTGAAATGACATCTCAGTTCCTAACTTGCTGAAATTTTTGCTGTTAATGAGCATTATATTTTATTAAATGCCTTCCTTGCATTATTTTACATTGTCATATGAAATGATAGGTTTCATTGCTTCATTTTAGATGTTGAGACAATTTAGCAAACCTAAAACAAACCCTACTTGGCCATGGCGTTCTCTCTCTCTCTCTCTATATATATATATATATATATACACAAAACTATATATATATTTTGTGAAGGATTCTTTGGTCTGTGGCTTTCAATTCTTGCAGCTTTGTACTGTCCTTGTCTAGTTTGGTTAATCTCTGATTTTTAATTGGAATGTTTAGATCATTTGCATTTAATGTTCTTTTTATATGGTTGCGTGTAAATCTGTCATCTTGACTTCCCATTTTCTCTTTGTTTCATCTGTTTTTATTTTTCTTTTCCTCTTTTATTTCACTTTGTTTTGGATTGAGCATTTGAAAATTATTCTGCTTTTTTTTTGTGTAAGCCAATATAACTATGTTCTTTGTGTAGTTTTGTTTTGTTTTTAAAGCTTATGGGACACACATTTAAGTGATCACAGTTTACCTTCAGGTGGTAATTACATCACTTCCTGTAGAAATCTGAATCATTTCCGGCCTCTCTGGCTTTCAACTCCATCTGTGAAACTGAAGGAATCTACTGGGTTTTCCTTGGTCCCTCTGCCTTGAGTTGTGCCCTAAAAATCCTCTCAAAGGAGGAAAGCTGAACAGCACAGGGATCGCCTCTCTTGCTCCTCCTTTAAGTGTCATCCTCCTAGCTGCCTGATAGGCTGTGTCTTGAAAGCCATTGCTCTAATTACATTGTTCTGTTTGTTTTATTTTGTTTTGGGTGGGTAGATAAAGATCCCCCTTACTCCATCTTAGGCAGAAGAAGAAAATCTTACACTGGGATTTTGATGCAGATTCTTTGGACTTCATGTCCAAGGCCAAGTGCTGCTCCCTGTTGTGACCCTAAAAAGGATGGCAACAAGTCTGCGTTCAGTCTTTTTCTTTTTTTTCAGGTAAACCCGGCATGGTAGCTCAGGCATGGTCTGTTTGGTTGTGATGGCAGATCTCAGCAGGAGCAGGTAACTTGTATTAAGGAATTTCATTACTTATGGGTTTAGTCTGCACTCCACTTGTAACTCTTGGTGAAGGAGACTCAATCTAGGATCATGAAATTTCATGTTTCACATTTGTCTGATAAACAGCTCTCTACCAAAAACAAAGGGCATTGGGTGTTTTCAGGAATCTCGTAGTATTAGACTATGCAGGTATTCAAGAGCCCCTTGCCTTTCAGAAGAGAAGATCCCAGGACCTTTGTTTTCACAAGTTCTGGCAAGTGGCAGTGCCAAAGGCTCCTGTAAAGAAGTGTGTGAAAACAGAGCCTCCGTCCTTCCGCCCAGGAGATCTGATTGCTGCTTCTCCACCTCTGGCTCCCAGCATGCTCTCTAAGCTGACTTCCCTCTCTCAATCCCATTTCTGCTTGTCCCCCGAGTGGTTGGTGGCAGGCCTCCTAAAGGCATTCAGTGTATTCCGCTTCTCTGAGTGAAGGCAAAACATATTTCCCCCTGAAGTTTCTCTGGGCAGGCTTTAAAGCTACACAATTAACAATTTCCCTGTTCATTTTCCATCCCCTTGTGGTCCTGGCCTCTGACGGTGGATGGATGGCTGTATCATCACACTCTCTCTGCATCATTTGTCATGTCCTGGCATAGTGACAACACTCTCTCTGTTTCTAGAAGGCCAAGAGCTAGAATGTCAGGCAGGAAAACTAAATAACTTTTAGCCTTAGGACACAGTTCCTTCTTCAGAGAGCTGCAGGCCACTGAAAGCTGGTGTGGGGCCGCTGAGCTGTTGAAGCATGGAACATTTCTGCCAGCCTCGTGTGTGACGATGAAGGCTTTGTTAGGATCTCGCCTGGTCTTAGAAAATTGATTTGGAAAAATGACCTGGAAGCTTAGCAGATAGTAGGGCCCTTCCTCTCCACCGAAGCAGTGAGTTACAGTGTCTGGGCCTTTTCCCTGAAGTTGCTGTCTGTTAACAGACACTTCTCAGGGGTGGCCAACAGTGACTGTAATTAGCAGGACAAAGGGTTTGGTATGGAAGGTAATACGAACAATGAAAGTGATGGCAAGCAAGCATGTGGGTAGGGATTGCTATGAGCCAGTCCTTTTTTTGTTATACAGGTTGTACATCTTAAATCTGCTCCCAAATCTGCAACTTTCTGAGCACCAGACGTGACATCCCAAGTGGAAAATTCCAAATCTGATCTCATGTGATAATTTGTAGCCAAAACAGGTGCACTAAAAACATTTTTTAAAATAAAAATTGGCTTTCAGGCATTATGTGTAAAGAACATGTGAAGCAATAAAATAACTTGATGGTTTAGATTTGTTTCCTAGCTCATTATTTGGATGCACATATTCCAAAATCTGAAAAAAAAAAGAAGCTAGAATGTTTCTGGAAATTGGCACTGAGGATGGGGAATATTTGATGTGGGTTATCTTTCTGAAGCAGCGCTTTGGGTTAGTTGCTCTTGTCATCCATGCAGCAGAGAGAGGGCAAGTGACTGACTGCAGGTGGCATGACTGACACGATGCGGAGCCTGGAGTCATACCTCATCATTCTAATGCCAGACTGTGTGCCACTCATTGCATAATTCCCCTTTATCCAAAAGTGAGCTTTTCAGCACGTGGGTGGGTCTCAGTGAGGAGAGAGTCCTTTGTCTGAATGAGGTGCAGATTCCTGAAAACCTTGTTACTTTCCTCAGACCCTGACTTAAGTTTACCAAGTGACTGGTTCTTGCCAGTGGAACCTGAGTGGAAATCACATTTGCCAAAGTGCCTAAGTAATAATGTGATTTTTCTGAACCTACTGGCTTGTTCACAACTTACAGAGTAACCTTAAAGCTGCAGTGTTGTGGGACCATAAGAGAAGAGTAGCTTGGATCCCTGATTCAGTGCATGGAGGAGACCTGCCCTGGAGACCCACCAACCCCCATGCAAGTTGGAGTGTACTCTAGATGGAATTACGGCTCCAAATCCATTATACTGAAGTCCCAACCCATAATGTGACTGCCTGTTGAGTTAGTGGCTACAGAGAGGTGATTAAATGAAGTCCCTGACCTGATAGCATTAGTGTCCTTATAAGAGATGCCAGAGAGTTCTCTTGCCTCTCCTGTATGTGCATGCACTGTGGAGAACTGCACAAAGACACAGCCAGAAAGTGGCCATCTGTGTACCTTACTCTGGACACCATGACTCTGAAAAAAAAAATAAAATAAACTTTTGTTGCTTACACTGCCCAATCAGACTAAGACAGGCTGAATGCAAAGCAGACATGGTTCGCCTAAGAACAGCAATATGGCCAGCAATGAGGGAGCCATCTTGATGAATACATCTGTGTGTCCCAGGGGTCTGTGGGCCTTGCTGTTCCCTGCCTCTTGAGAGAGGGATGGATACTCAGGTATAACCAAGTGAGATATTGCCTGACTATCATTTTCTTCCCAGTATTCTACAGTTTTCTCGTTGCTGTTGATCGGTATCACAGGGCACACAAGAGAAGTACATGGTGAGGTAGGAAGGGGGCTTGGTTTTTGGACATATGAAATGAAGGGTTAGGGTGCTTGAGACTTTGTAATCACATGCTAGGGTGTTAAATAAGACTTTTTCAATACTAGGAATTGCAATGGATGGCCAACAACCAAGAAAAATAAATTCCAGATTCCCTTACATTTTCCAGCAATATGCAATCCCATTGATGAAGCATTTAAAAGGAGGTGACTTCCCATTTTTCATTCTTTTTTGTAAAAGATTTATTTATTTTCATTGGAAAGTCAGATATACAGAGAGGAGAGACAGAGAGAAAGATCTTCTGTTTGCTGATTCACTACCCAAGCAGCCACAATGACTAGAGCTGCGCTGATCCTAAGCCAGGAGCCGGGAGCCAGGAGCCTCTTCTGGATCTCCCAGGCGGGTGCAGAGTCCTAAGGCTTTGGGCTATCCTCAGCTGCTTTCCCAGACCACAAGCAGGGAGCTGGGTAGTAAGTGGGTCTGATGGGGTTAGAATTGGCGCCCATGTAGGAGCTAGCGCTTGCAAGGCGAAGACTTAACTGCTAGGCTACTGTGCTGGGCCCCATTTTTCATTCTACCAACATGAGCATATTACTCACTTCCTGAGAATGTAGCGAAGGAGCTGCAAATAGGAGGCTTAAGGATGCCTTTGGGGAGTTCCTCCACCCTTCACACCTTGTTGGAAGAGGTACAATTGTCCTCTGATCAAGAGTTCTTCATAGGAAGCTTACTGTGAGCAGCTGGGCATTGGGCAGGGTTCTCTGGGTCAGCATGTGTAGAGGCAGGAGAAAGGAAAGCAACCAGGTTACCATGGCAATGGCCTGGGCTTCCTACTTCTTGTAGGACACAGGAAGTTCCAAGGAAGAGATTTGCACAGGGTTCAGTTGCCTCAGGGGACCCATTGGAGAGGCCAGGGGGTGAGAGGCCCCTGAAGGAGTGGTGAAGTTGCAGGATTCCAGGACTGGGGAAGCCCAGCTCCCGTAAGAGAATACAGGATTGCTATTGTTATACAGCATCCTGCAGAGGAAATAGTTTGTTTTGGCATTGCCCGTGTTCTAGGAAGGATGATGTTGGAATGTATCTATGTTCTGCCCTGTCTTTCCTTCTTTTCCCTTGCAGTCACTGATGGGGCCGCAGGTCAGAGTTGCAAGGCAGAGCAGGGCAGGAGGGACCAAAAGAAACAGTGAAGATTTTGATTTTCTCCCCTGAGGCTTCCAAGACTGGTCAGGTACTGGACCTGACCAATGAGGTTGTCCATTTGGTGAGACTTTATAGTTCTAATATTATACAGGATCATTAGACTTTTCTTTAAAGTTTATTTTTGTTTGTCTGCAAGCAGCAGTATGGAGAGAGAAAGACTGATTGACTGAATTTCCTTCTGCAGGTTTATTTCTGAAATGCCAGGGTTATTGCCAGGATTATTGCAAGGATCCAGGAGCTCCATCTGGACCCACTATATGGGTGGCAAGGCTTCAAATACTTGAGTTTGTCTGCCGTCTAGAGTATACAGTAGCAGGAAGCTCAATGGGGAGTGGAGGCAAGACCCAATTCCAGGCATTGTGATATGATATGGCAATACTGAAAGAGATGGCTTGACCCACTATACCCCAGTGTTGGCCCAAGGCCTAAACTTTAACAAAGATTCTATTTATTCATTGGAAAAACAGAAATAGAGAAATTTCTTCCATATGCTGGTTTGGTCCCCACATGTCCTTAGTTATCTGGCCTAGGTCATTTAGAAGTTGGAAACTCAATTCATGGGAACAGCAAGGTGCCATGTTCTTAAAGCCTGATGCCTCTCAGGGTGTGCATAGTAGGAGACTGGAATTGGAAGCAGAGCTGAGACTTGATTCCAGGCACTCTGACAAGGACCGTGAGTATCCCAATGCCACTTACCAATTGCCCACTCTTTTCCAAATGCTTCTTTTTAAGTAGAGATAATTATTACCTAAAATGCAGAGTTTCAGAGAAAGGGAGAGTAAGGGGAGAGTAAGAGGAGAGAGACATCTTTCATCTGCTGGTTCACTTTCGAAATGGCTGCAATGGCTGGAGCTGGGTCAACAGAAGCTAAAACTGGAGACTCCCCTCGACGGGAGGCTGTGGTCCAAGTTCTTGGTCCATTTTCTGCTCCTTTCCCAGATACATTAGTAGGGGGATGGGCTGGAAGTGGGCAGCTGGGACTCACCCAGTGCCCCTATGGGATGGCAGAGTTGCAGGCTCCAGCTTAACCTGATGTGCCACAATGTTTATCTGAGAGTTAGAAAAATATCCTGGGACATTTTAGCCATTCATGTAGAAGCAGGGAGAAATTATTCCACGAAGTATGCTGAAAGGGGATTCTGTGGCAAACGATTTAGTTATTTTTGTTCATGCTCTATTGAGTCTGCTTCTTTCAGCTGATTGGTTACGTACTTATTGGCCTCACTTCCAAAATTCATTCATACGCATGTTTGACACCATCCCATCTGTCAGCTGGCTGGACATACTTGATTGTGCCTCACCTATTTGGGACCAAATGTCATTTAAGAACCTTGTCCCTTGCTAGGCCTCAGATATGACCTTGCCACCTGGGACCAGCTCCATGCTGCTTCCAGTTCTTGTGGCTGCTGCCTTTATAGTTGGAGATTCCAGTCTTGCTACAAACAGAAGACACCTGGGGGAGGTTTCTTAGCACTCCCAGAGAGAGGCAAAGAAGGCTAGAGAGAGAGATCTTGATCTTCTGTCTGCTGGTTCATCTCCAAAGAGCTGTAACTGCTGGGACTTGGCCAGGACAGAACCAGAGCCAGGAGTTTCTTCGAGGTTTCCCGCTCCTTTGGAGTGCAAGACCCAAGGACCTGGGCTGCCCTCTGCTGCTTTCTTCAGCAGATTAGCCAGGGCATCTGGAATGGAAGTAGAAGAGCCAGGACTAGTGTTGGCACCCAACTGGAATGCTGGTGCTGCGGGTGGAGGCTTACCTCGCTGCACCACAGTGATGGCTCCCTGGTTCTACTTTTGAGTCAGCTTCCTGTTACTGTGTAGCCTGAGAGGTAGCAGGTAATGACTCAGATGGCTGCATCTCTGCCACCCTTGTAGGACACGTGAAATGGGTGTTCACCTAACTCCTGCTGACCCAGCCCTAGTCACTGTGGTCATTTGATAAGTGAGCCAGGGGTTGGGAGTTCTCTTTGCTTCTGTCTCTCTGCATCTCAAATTTTAAAAAAAGAAATTTAAAAGGTGGTGTGGCTTACACCCTTCTGTATGTGTAACTCTGCTGGAGAGTTGTGTGACTTGCATGGCTGCATAGAAAACCACATTTGTATCCCTTTAATTGAGTGCCACAACCCATGAACCTCAGCTCTGTGTGAACCTCAAAGGCAGATATGTATATCCAGGTCGGAAAATGAGTGAGGAGACTGATTATCTGGTTAACATACTCTATAGCCACTGTTTTTTTTTTTTTTTTTGTAAAGGAAAGGTTAACTGAAGACAAAGTAAGCTTTTACAAAAGCTGAGGACGAAGTGACTAGGTTTTATAATTCTGAATCAGCAAGTTTCCTTGATGTGATAGAGGAGAAAGTTTTGCAGTTCACCAAGACTTGGAGTTGGTTAAAAATGATTCTGAGGCCAAGTGGAGTTGGGGAATTTAACTCAAACATACAAATATGGCAGCTTAGGAGTCAGGATGGCTTTGAGCTAAGCCACTATCTAGTGTGCCTTATATTGTGTCTAGGGTGATATTTTTCCTTATTTTTAGGGATAGGACCTGGGGTGAGCTCGATTTCCCATCTACTTGGATGGGGGAATAGATTCAAAAGCAACAGCAGCTCTGTTGCATTGCCTCTCTTTGTACCTGGAACCCTACACGGGAATAGGCAAGGCACTGAAGACCAAGTGTGTGGCTTCCACATTCGCAGGGTCAGCTCTGTTATTTGTTGCCTGCTACTTTTGATCATTTTTCTCATCTGCCTTTTATTTTTTCCCCCAGACCTTTTGGTACCCAATGATTTTTGATTAATTTATTTACCATCATTGGGTGATTGATGCTGTTTGGCGCTGCTACTTTGTAACTTTCCAATTCTTCCAGTTGTCAGCCTGACAACCTCTTGATGATGAATTGAACCTGTCCTTTGATCTTTTCTTTCTCCCCATGTGCCAAGGCTCTTGGTTTTCAGCTAATATAAATATCTCTAAGTATAGATTTAATGATTGAGAGAACCCAGCAAAATCTGGGAAGAGCTCTGGCATGTCCATTCTCCTTTGTTTTTACAAGAAAATGTAATACAATGTTTACTCTCTATCTGTTTTACTGCAGTTTTGAACCCACTTCCCTGTTTGGAATTCTAGGAATTTATTTTGTGCTCTCCTGGTGTCTGTTTCAAGGCATGGCTCTTCTTTCTCACCTTCTCATCTGTTCACCTCCTTGGTTTTAGGTGGGCTCACTTTCCTTCACATAATATGAAAGATTGGGATGGTGATGAGCAAGAGTGCTTACATCTATTAAGTCATTATCTCACACTATGAGAAGCATTTTTGTTGAATATTTTTTCTGTTTTCTATTATTCTTTGATGTTTTTGTTATTGAATATTACCAAAACAATCATCAACTGCTGAGTTTTCCAAGAAAAGATGCTAACATTGCAGGTAATAAGATCTCCATCCTTAAAGATCCATTCTTTAAGACCCATGTGGACTTGAACTTTTAACTGTGTGTGTTACTTCTTTACTCGGTTCTATTAGGAGTCCCCAGAGAGAGCTTGTATGTTCTCCCCATGTCTTCCCTATGGTGGAAAGGGCTGACTATGTGATTAGGACTTGGTTAAGGTGCATCAGCATGGACTGATCTGTCAGCATACCATCAGAAACTCTGTTTTTGTTCTCTGTGGAGGAGTCAAGTGATTGTACAGGGTGGCTGAGATGAAGCTGTCTCTGGGTTCCTGATGGATGTGCATTTGAGATGGCTTATGGATGTTTTTGAAGCGGCTGCGTCTGTGACACTTTCCACAGTGTCCTAAGGAGGAGCTAAAATAATACATGAGGTTAAAAACACAGAGTTTCTACCCTGTGGGCATTCTGTCTATATCACCGGCTTTCTGCATGGGCTTGGATCTGTTCTCACTCTGTACCTTGGTTTTGACATCTGCCAAATGGGAATACTGATTCTTTGCTGGTTATTTAGGATGTGTGGAAGGAAAGCGTTGGCTGTTACTGATGCGCTTCGGACTCTTTGATGACACTAGCTGCATAAATATAGATCTTTCTGGTTTTAAACAAGTGATGCTAAACAAAACCAAGGAATATTAAATTATGGATTTACAGGAGAGATAAATTATGGAGGTAGTTATTTAAATTGCAGAAATATTTCTCATTTTCAGCCTAGAGTTCCTTTACAAAGCTATCTGTCTTGTGCTTTTAAAAAAGTAATTCAATTTACAAAAATTTGATTTGCGTGCAACTTTTAAGAAACATTTATCATGTAAAGTGAGACATCATCTGACTAAATTAGAGAATTTACCAATATGCGTTGGCTTAAGTTGAATATTGCATCCTGAAAAAAATGTGGATATTGGCAAAATGAATCTCCCTTCTCCCCTTCTTAAATCAAGACCATCCAAGACTAATTTGGAAGCGTTCAGTCTGAGAATTAGTAGTCATGGTGGAAATATGAAGGGTCTTCAGAAAGTTCATGCAAATGCTTAATACGAAAAACAGTATGCCTGGAGTTTAGTTTTTTTGTGCTAAAAATAAACATCTTTTAATTCTGTTTTTCACAAGCCTTTTGGAATACTCTTGTGCTTGGGTTCACGCTCTAGGTTTGTCCATAAATCACTGAGGAGCTCAGAAAAGTCAACTGTGCAAGGCCTCAGTTTTCTCATCTGGAAATTGAGGTGGCTGGACTTATGGTCCCTTCCAGCTGTGGGGCTAGTGAGGAGTGCTCCTCCCAGACAGAAGTGTGGTGCCATCACAGGGAACTGTAGCTGGCACAGTCCTGTGCCACACATCAGTATCCATGTGGACACATCACGCCCCAGTGCTCATTTCCTTCTGAACAGTTGTGAGCATCTCAAAGTATCACTCCAAGTTAATTAAATCTGGTTAGAAAACCTCTTCTTCTTTACTGAGTTGACCTCTCATAGCCATTTCTTGCTTCTTCAGGTCTGGTGAGAGATGGACCATGTCTGTGAACATACTGGGATCCCTCTCACTGTTGCCTGAGATTGGGAGGCATTCAGCCTGTAATGCATGTAAATCCTAGGTGATGGCTTGTGCATTTCAGTTCATGCTACTGCACATGCCAGCTTTGGGTGGTGAAAGATGCAGTGGCAGCCTCCTTGTCTTTCCTCTTCTGTAGCTACCCCGTACAGGCCACTGCCTGACTTTTCCTTTGCTTTCTGGTCCTGCAACTGCTGGCCAATATTCTAACCTCATATCAGACTCTGATGTCTGCATCTCCCCTTCCAAGTCATGAATCATCAGAGGCGCTGAGGCTTCTCCAGGCTGGGTTCCTGGCAGGGGTACTCTTTCTCCCTCAAAGTAGAGGGGAGAAAGTAGCTAAGCAACCCCATTAATAAGCTGACAGCACAGCCCTCTTGAGGGTGGGCGGGGGGTGTCCAGAGCCATTTGCTTAATAGGAAAGCCATTTTTAGAATGGTTTACTAGTGTAAGAAAACAAGCTCCCGAACCAAATTCAGATCCAGATTATCTTTGCTCCCACCACAAGCCCTCCCCTAACCAACAAGCAGTAGCACATGAGACTGAGTGGTGAGGTGCTGTGTGTGATTATTTCTGCTGCACATTTTAATCTGGAGTGCCTCGAATCATCTGTACTCAGAAGGGCTGTATTTCTGGAGATTTCTGGAGCAGCCCCCTGGGAGATTGGGTGTTGCGCTCTCTGTTCCTTGTAACTGGTTGGCCAGGCAGCCTTGGCTTTAGAACTCTTTAATCTGATTTTCTTTTTCTTTCCCTTTCTTCCCCACAGTAATGAATTCACTGCATGTCTCTGGGAAATTAAGGCAATCCATTATACTGTTGTCTCCCTATCTTTGCAACAGGGATAATAGTATTTAACCCACCTTTGCGGTATACTGAGTGGCCTGTCAGGGGCTCTTCTTTGGAAGGACAACTTGAAAACATTTTAATAAATGCTCCTTAACTGTATGCTTTAAAAATACATGGCAAACAGCTCCTAATAACCAGCTGCACAAGCAAGGCCAGCCATCCATCACTCTCTGCGACTTCTGTACTTTTCCCTCTACCTCTCTCCACTTGCTTCTAATTCAGTAGGCACATGTACTTTCCATTTGGGGTGAGAGGCTTTGGGGGAGTTTTGTGACAGCATAGTGACTGCTGCCCATGTAAACACAACCATGTCATATTCTAGGGGAGCAGGTGGGCTTCAGATCCTGTGGTGTCTTCAGCGAACAGATTCTAAGGACAGAGAGGTGAGTGCACAGCCCAGTGGGGTTGTCCAAATGACTGTGTGAGCCTGGACTCGGGTCATCCATTACACGCCTGTGGTTTCATTTCCAATGAAACTAGGGAGCTAATCACACTTAGCGATGTCCACCTGTGCATGTCAGGCTGATTTGCTCATAATCACCGTAATCTCATAAACCACAGGCCTGATGCCTGTGTGTCATTCCTGGAGAACAGGGTAAAATATGCTTTGAACTTGATCTTTTTGTTTTTTTTTCTCTTCTCTTCTGTGAAGATAAAGGGGATAACAGACAGTTGATGGCATGAGGAAAATGCCACCAGAATCCATGGTGAACCCAGTTTAGGATCAGAAGATGAGATTAAGGCTAAGCCCTGGGAGTATACAGGGCTGACTGCTTAGGTGGTCACGGCAGCCAGTTGTGCATTGAGGCTTTGGATGTCCCTGTTACCTCCATCCAGAGAACCCAGTGGGATTGGGATTCAAAAGCACCATCATGCTACTCTTATAAAGAATGACCCTCCTGTGCTTTGTGTTGACCTTGCCTGCTCCTTTCACTGGGGTGTCCAGAGTTGGGGAACAGGGAGGGAGTCCTGTGTTAATAAACACCCCTCTCGTTTTCCCGAGATGGAGAATTCATGAACAAAAAGATTTTACTTACAGGAACACTCCATGAGTCAAAAGAAAATTAAAGGAAATATGAATGTTCTCCTTTCTCCAACCCACACGATACCTAGTTTACAGGAGTTGGGAAAAGATGGATTAGATGAGCTCTGAAGAGAAAAACAAAGATCTGTGAGGCAGGAATTGTTCTTGTTCTACCTCAAAAGGATCGTATGTAGAGGGGTCAAGCAAAAGCTCAAGAAGTGTGCGCTGACCTCTGTGTTCTCCAGAGAATCCATGAGGGACTGAGCTCCCTAATGAAGTCTCTCTTCTCCACAGTGAGATCAGGAAACTAAACCATAGAGGTCATATAGCATAGCGGATTCTCTCTCTATCTGCATATATTTCACAATAGAAATTTTGTGCGCCAAAACATCTTATATGAATTCCTACAGGGTGCTGTGGCTTGGGTCAAGCATTGAGATCTAGAATCCTCCTGTGTGATTCTTTCTTGATATGTGCACCTCCATGGCCCCTTCTTCCAGCAGTTCTCCAGGCTCTTCCATGAGACCCTAGAATGAAGGCCACGTGTTGTGAGCAATTCTTGCATCTTACAGATGTAGTTGTAGAAACTAGAAAGGAGGTTTTAGGCTTGCATTGCACATAGGAAATCTTCAATAAATAAGCTGAACACATTACGTTTTTAGCTATGAGGTTGAAGAGTTACACTGAAAGAACCAGACATGTACTGTGCATGTAGGATTTGCCCTAAGGTGCAAAGAGAAGGGACCTTGCTCTTCTTTTAATTTTTCTGGCACCAGGAGCTCCTCTGCTTCCTTCAGCATTCACACTGTGGTTTGCTCCATGTTGTTGCGACTGGGATGGGCCCACAGGAAGGGGCTTTCCTTGAGTACTAATGCAGGAAGGAACCTAGCATCGATCTATTGCAATTATAAGCTCAATGTGTTTCCCTTGAATTTTTAGACAAACCAAGGTACTTTACAAGTGCAATAGAGCTTCCAATTAGGCATTTAAGTTCCCCATTTCTATTTCCCTAATGACTTGCCTTGCTCTCTTGCTTTATGAAATGAAAATAGCTTTATTTGGGCATGAGAATGCAGTTGATTGCATACTTAATATGCTTTTTCTACAAGTTCCTGTTTCTGGGAGTATATGCAATGAACAGAATAATACATTTCCATGCTCTTTCTCTGACAGATTCATGATCACTTACTGCAGTAGCACATCTATACTAATTGAGGGTGGTGTAGCCTGTGAAGAATGGTCCAGAAAGCTGGTGTTTTGTGCCTTTAGAAACTAAGTTATCTTTGGAAAGAAGACACAAGTTCCTAGACCCTATTTGCAGGGGAGGCCGTTGGGTTGGGAAGTTATACGATGCTGAACAATGGGAACTAGTGAGGGGGCAAGGAAAATAACAAAAATATTGAAACAGAGAGATGCAGGATGTGGAAAGGACTTTGAGAAGGTGTCATCCAAGTTTTAAGGAGAAAACAGTAGAGGACAAAACTCTCCACACCTAGCGCTCTGAAGGTACAGGGTTAGGGGCTAAGTATTCCTTCTTCATGGGATAAATGGATCTGATAATGAAGATGTGCCCATTTCCAACTTTATAATTTCAACACAGCACAGAGCCAACCCCACTTTCCAAAAGGCAGAAGGGCATGCCTTCTTTTCCTTTCTACTTTACAGATAACATCAAATCAAAAATTGTTCTTGTCGTCTTGCCTAAACTTGGTAGCACCTTTGAAAACCGGTTCAGAAGGCCTCTAGTATTCTCTCTGCTAATTTCTTTCCCATTGTTTGAGCTCTCTGCAAATCTGTAGGCTTCTTTGCATGCTTTCTACTTGACTAGTCTGCAGCATAAGCTGTTGGCTGGCCTCATGGCATGTGTTAAGAGAACATTGACTTTCTACAGTGAACAGCTGGTCACAGTCAGCATCCCAGACTGCTTATCACTTGACTATCAGCAAGCAGGAGCATAATGTTGAAAAGGCTGGAGCCAGTGCAGCCCCTTTGGCATCATGGCAGGTCCTAGCAGGTGGGCAAGCTCCCAGGTTTGCTGCTGGGGACTATCCAAGTGGTCAGCAAGGTTTTCATCTGACAGAGCTCTGGAGCTGTTTTGCAGAGTGGGAAGTAAATCTGTCTCCAGTGGTCACAGCTGCTTCTGGCTTTCTTGTCTAAGGTGTCCTAGACTAGACCTGCCAATGTAAGGAACTGGTCATGTCTCTAGGCAGCTGTAGCTAAAAGATGGAGAGAGGAAGGGGGACTCTCACATGTTTGGGCTCCTTCTTATTTGTGGCCGCTCTGGAGCATTCTGAAGCACATCACCTGCTCTGCAGTGCTGACTGGCCTGTTGATAGGAAGGCCTGCTTTCTAAGGCTGAAGGAGACCCCGAGGTCATTGTGTCCATCCCGCTGCCTTCAGGCAGGGTTAGAGATAAGCTGCCCCTGCCAGAGGATAATCTCTTCTACTTGTAAAAGCTTCCAGAGCAGACCTGGATCTCTCTCGAGACCATTCATTGCAACTTTTAACAACTTTCACCATCAGGAAATTCTCCCCCATAGCTATCCCTAAATCCCTTATGCTGGGGATTAAGCGCCTTTTCTTATTCTATCCTCCGTAGCCTCGGTGCCAAGACTCAGCCTGCACTGCCTAAGAACTTTTCTGATACCTGAAGATTGCATGAAATCCTGCCTGCCTGCCTTCCCCTGATGAATAATCCCAGCTTCTTTTTCTCCCAGGCCCTGCTGCCCACCTGCTTATCACCCTGAAGGCTGCCCTTGGACATCTTCCAAAACACCAGCATTCCTGTTGGGTGCCCAGGCTGGACACAGTAGTAGAAGTTCCGGGACCATTGTGGGTGTAATGAGTCTTTCTAGAACTATGACATGGACATCACCTTTCCATTCTAATGCCCAGTGAGGCTCTGTGCCAGTGTACAGTCCCACCTGTCACCCTGTCAGCATACCAGGGACTGTGGTCACCTGCCACCCCATTAGCACAGCAGCTTGCTCTTTACTCTCCTTGTGTGTACAGGACCAACTCTGTCACCCTTGCCACAATGATCTCTGTCACTTTATCTGCACTGAGACTCACCACTACCCTACCCCCAGAAATACAGAGAAGGGAGAGCAAGGCAATATCTGTCTGAGGCTATTTCATTGGTTTGGACAAAATCAAGTCACCTGTGCTTCCAGGAAGTGCTGGTGTGCTTGGATGGACGTGCTCACATTGGTCTAGAGGGGACCAGGTTTAGGTTGATTCACCTTCGTTGTCTCGGTTCTTCTCCTTCCTCTCCTTTTCCACGCTCCTCCCTGCCCCAGGATTCTGGCCTTTCTGGATGCCAATGCTCTCAGTTTCTACTCCTGCTGCCTGCCCAGCACTAACAAGTTCTTCTGTTCCTTCTGCCAGCATGCTTTGCACAATGATTGTCTGCTCAGGATAACCATCCTTTCCTGCTGTAGCAGGTGCTGGTTCCACACCACCAGACAGGTCCCAAGTGATCTGCCCAGCTCCATAGGCTTGTTCTGCATGGGGTGAAGGCAGAGAGGGAGATATGGTCAGCTTCCTCAGGGAAAGAACAGTGAAGGTTGAACCTTAAGACACATTCATGTAGTTTATAGCCAGTAGATAAAACATGATGCTCTATCACCTAATAGGAACAGGTGTCAAAAGGCAACCCTCTTCGGATGAGTTAGATGGTATTTAACACCAAGACCCTGAGGGGTTGAATGTGAGCTGGCTTTGGGCACAAGTGGGTGGGGAAAACAGTGGACCCTGTTTGGCCCATGACTCCTATTATATTCCCCCCACCTCTCAGTTCTCCCAAGTTTCTCCTTCTCTAGTGTTCAAAAGAAATCCCTCTTCCTTTTTATCCATTAATAAATGAAGCAAAAATTAAAGAGCATTTCCAGTGTTCTGGAAATATTCCAGTGTGTAGGCTTCTAATAATGTGCGGTGGAGCACATTTACATTCAGATATGAGGGATTTTGAATCCTTCAGTTCCCGGGACTGGACAGATGGGGAATACCTGGGCTGGTGAGGACACCTGGGCTGTAGTATCTGAGCAAAGCCCCTGCCCCATCATGCTGCATCCTTTCCTGCGTGTGGTGTGTGTGATTGCAGAGCCTGTTCCAGCCCTTGGGATCCAGCGACAGCAAAGATAGGTAAAACCATACAGAGGAGTGAAATGGTCCCCAATATTCCCTGCACCTGGTGTGTGCCCTGGGCCACACTTCTTGAGTGTGCATGTGATCTGTGAATATGTTGGGATGATCACTCCTGCGATGAATTATGTCATATGGCTCAGGTGACTTTGAAGGAGATTCTCTTGTGTGCACGTGACATAATCGAACAATCACTTGAAAGGCAGTGAGCTCCTGGTGCAAGATATTTGAGCTGTTAGAGGGATTCCAAGCAAGACCAACTTTCTGCTTCTATTATTGAAAATGGATGGGCCACATGGCAAAGAAAGGGCTAGCCTCTACAAGATCAGGATAGCCCATGTCTTGGATCCTGGGGTGTGGACGTTTAGGGGGCAGGAGGAGCTTTAGCTCTGCAACTGTGAAGAGTTGAATTGTACTGTGGTTAAATGAGCTTGAAAGAGGATGCTGAGCTGTAGATGGGGTGCAGGTGTTAATTTCAGCCTAGGAAAGTCCTGAACAGAGGAAAAAGCAATTCTGTGTCTAGAGTCTGATCTGCAGAAGTGCCACAGAGCTACTAGTGAGCCCAGCACCCCTCTGTTGGGTCACTACCCAGGCTAGGTCAGCCCCTGGATATGGAGAGCCCTGTTTGCTGCTGATGGTTTCATCTCAGACTTTGTGTTTGTCAAAGGAGCTTAGTATACCCATTGTACCTTGTCCCTGGCACCCGCTCCATTTTACCTGGATTTTGAGTACAGGGTGTGCTTGGTAGATGTTGGCCAATGGATGATGGGGAAATTTGTTCTGAAACTGCTACTCATTGAGCTGACTACTTGTGTTTCAGTTTGGCCATTTGTTCATCCCATGGTTGGGTCTGTAAATATTTCTTGAGTGTCTCCTTACATGTTCTAATAATGTGCTGGAGGCTGCGTGGATGTGCACACTATGGGGTCAGTGCTTATGCCACTCCCATCAAGTTCTTGGATTGAAATCTTGAATCCCAGTGGGATGGTCCTAACAGGTGGGGCCTTTTGGAGATAATGAATTGATGAAGGTAGACTGCCTCGCCTGTCCTGGTAGCATTTGTGCCCTTATAAGAAGAAGTAGGAGAAAGCTGGATTCCTCTGTTTGCTGTCGGTCATGTGAGGACACAGTGGGGAAAGGGTCAACTGCAAAGCAAGAAGCTAATCCTAACCAGAGCCCGGGTCTGCTCACACCCCATGATAAATGCCTTTCTGTTGTTGAAGGCACCTAGGAGATGGTGTCTTGTGTCAACAACCCACACTATGGAATTAAGCGGACAGTTAGTGTATCTTTTTATTTTTTTCCCTTTGAAGAGCTTATATTCTTAAAGGGAAGACAGGTTTTAAAGAGAGTAGAAAAACACTGAAGCAGAGAAAACAATAACAAGTGGAGGTAAATGCTATGAAGGAAATAAACAAGGAAACTAAGTGTTTGGGCCTGGGGACTCCCAGAAGGACTAACTCCAAGTTTTGAAGGTATAATTTAATGAACAAACAAATGTAGGAATCAATAATTTTCCCACTCCTGGATTTGCTGTATTCTGCTCAATTTCTCTTCCTTGAGTCAATTTCTCCTGAGAAACAGACTAAGAGGGTGGGCCGCTGAATTGGAAAGGGGTTTAAAGAGAAGTTACCCAGCTTGGATTTGTATTTCAGGGCAGTCTGACCACAGTGAGCATAGGGCAGACCTCCAATCTGGGGGGAGAAAAAAGATGGACTTGCAGGCTACATAGGAGACTTGGTAAGTGAAGATTTGCTGACTGGGGAGGAGGGTGTGGCTACAGTGTGGGTCCCAGTGTATGGTCATTAATACTCAGAGGGTGGGAACTTCATCCAGCTGTGGTGTGTAGCAATGGGGCTTGTGGCAGGTGATCAGGTTGGTCATTGGGATGGTAACCCATGGTGAGACCATGTAAATGGAGTCTTACAGGTACTCCTTGTGGGCCCTCTGCCATCTCAGGGTTCTTCTGGAGCAAATGCTGCCCTCAAAGGCTGAATCAGAGGCACCTGCCTGGTCTTGCACTGTGAGCCTTCAGATCCATGAACCAGAGTCAGCCCCTTTGTCTTATAAAGCCAGATTGCCTTGGATATTTAGTGAAAATGACAACACACTTAACCAATACAGAGATGAAAGCTCAAGGCCAAAGGCTTTCCCAGGTCATTCTGGTGTGGACAACTGGCTGGCTAGAAATGCGAATTTATTGTGAGATATTAGTAATAAAGACAAAGGAGAAAATGGTGAGTTGTAGTTCGGGGTGGTTCTGTTGAAGGCTCTTGTCTTTTTTGGTAGTGTTACATCTGTGATGTGTTCAGGACCAGATACTGGGCTGGAATCACAAGGTGGACATTGGAAGTTACAAAGTGCATTGGCAAAGAGGAGAAAGAGGACCAACATCAAAGATGGTAAGGAGAGGAACTGACAGAGGAACAAGTTAAATATTCAGCAGAGAGTATGATCAGGCGAAAGAATGACTGCTTAGGAGGGGGATGGGTCTGCAGGGTCTGGATTCTGGAAGCACAGATTCTATTCAGGGGTGCAGAAGGCACAGCTTAGGGAGGATGTGTGGGAGGAAGCTGGGGTGCCTGTCTGCTGCTCTCTGTTCTCACTGTGGGTCAGAGGTGATGTCAGGTCACCGTTGACTGTGACTCCTTTTTTTTTATATAAGTGAAACCCAGAACGCAGCAGTGCTCCCAGGCAGAAGCTGACAGGGCTGGCATGGGGTGGGGCAGGGAGGAGGGAGTGATATGGGAGAGAAGGGTAAGGTACTTGAGGAGGGTGCTGTGTCTTCCAGGTGCAAGGAAGGAACGGGTGGAAACACAGGTGGTGTGTATTTGTGTGCAAGTGAACAGAGTCTCATTTGCTGCTTTCTGTGTTTTATGAGAAGTTGCAGGCAGGGCTTCTCCTGGAGAAGAAGAAGGTGGCTGGAAAGAGGGAGGGGAGGGGAGAGTGGAGAGAGCCTGTTAGTGACCCCTGAGAACACAGCAGGAGCAAGTGGCTGTGGACACACGGGAGGGTCTGCACAAAGGCCAAGGGGATGCTTGCAGGCCACACTGAGTGGCCAGCCTGAGTGTGTTGTCAGGTGTCCTTCAGAGTGGAAAGTGAGCATGTTGTGAAGGTCATTGTCTCACTGGGTAGGCCTCCGTGAGCCAGGACAGCTGGAGTGGCAGTGGCAAGAAGCAGCTCTGGTTACCACAGCCAGGTGAAGAGTAGGGAGGAGAGCACCTGCAAGCTTTTAAAATAAGCACATGCGAGTCTGTCTTTCTGTCCCCACCTTCGTGCCACGTGTCTTGCCACCTGGTTCTTCCTCTTGCCCAAACCTGTCCCACACGTAATTAACGACTGTGACAGCAGGTTCTGTTCATGTAACTGAAGACACCTTTTGGCAGTTTTTGAAGCTCTTGTGTGTCTTTCTTGGCTTCCCAAACTAAGCTGCTCACCTTGTGTCTGAAACTGGGGTTCCTCCATCTACAGCTCAGGACTTGGGGAGAGTGGTTCTGGTACAAGCCTGGTACGGAGAAGAAAACCACAATAGGACACAGGCCACTTACTGCGTTCATGTTATTTTGGCTCTTTGGCTTTGGCTATGCACCATGGGTTGCTGCTGGTTGAATCTGGCTGTGTCAAGGCAGATAGGTTGCTGTCCTTGGCTGTAGCATTCCTTCTCAGGGGTTGGGGGCCTGAGATCCTACCAGCTGCCTTTTGGCTCAAGGAACATTTGGGTTTTCCTGGCTACATTTAGGACCTTGGCTGGCTCCATGAGAATGAGATTCAACCACTCTGGAACAGCTATACCTACGGGTTTAATGGCAGGTGGCAATTTATGCTTGGTCTTCAAACATGGAATGCCTATGTTGAATAGACCCCATAGGTAGGAGTCGTGTCCTAGACTGGACATATGAAGAATTAAAAATCTTCAAACTTCCACTGTTTCCAATGTATGAAGGAACTAAGTGTAGCATTTTTACATATTGTGATGTTTTATCATGACAGAAGGAAAATTAGCCATTCCCACTACAGCTGTGCAAAGGTGACAGGTGAATAACACAGGACTTCATGATGCCTTGGTACAGTTTGATTCTTGTGTGCTGGTGTGGTCTCTCCCTTCTGCATCTGTGGGTAAAGCCCAAGGTGTACAGTGTTGGGTGTCAATATGGGGCCCCCGAAAAACCCACACCTTATTGAGAGCAACAGGTTGAGAATAAAATCTGATGAGATTTGCAATATCTTCCTCATCTTGGAGCCCACTGTGAAATTCGGTTAAAAAGAATGAAACTAGGGCTCCACAGTTTCTTTCCAAGCATCTTCTGAGTGTGTTGGGAGAGACAAGCTGTCTCTCATGCCAGCTGTGAAGGTTGGCTGTTGAAGCTGAGCAGTCAGCATGAATGGTCAGCACAGAGGAAGTTGGGTGACATTGGACCTGGGGTAAGAGATGAATGGAGGTGTGTATGTGTTGGGGTGGTGCTTAAAGGAATCGTCAGATTCATCGTGTAACTCCAGCTTGCATGTTGCAGCAGCGTCTGAGGTTGGGCTTGCTTGAAGCAGAGCCCCTGAAGGGGATTTTTGAGAAAGTGACTTTCTTGAGGGAACATTCTGAGATAGTGAGGGAAGTAAAATAGGGCAGGACAAGACAGCTAGGTAAGGGCATGGCCTCAGCCGTGCACAAGCATAGCTGGGCGTCACAGCAAGCCTTGGAGCATGAAGTGCACCCAGTGTGGGACTCTCCTTGCCCAGCTTTCCCTAGAGAGGCACTAGGTGTATTTCTCCCTGATATTCCCACTTGGACCAGTGTCAGTCTCATGAGCCAGCACCTATGCCCTCGCCTCTTCGCTTACTGAAGTTAATCATCCATCCGGCAATACCTGTTGCGATGAGCTCTTACCCTCCATCTTTGCTTGCACCTCTGGCTATTTGAGAATGCATTTTTCTGTGAATTCTGAAATCGTCACTTTAGAGTCAGGCTGTTAGTTATGCTTTCAGAACTGCCAAGGAAGCTCTCTTTTGTCTTTGAGTCTTTGCTGGCCCCAGTTCATCAATGCGTTCTTGGCTTTTGCACCCCATGTAAATAAATTTATCAGTCTCAGTAGAGTGAAAAATAAGAGAAAAGGCAAGCATTGTCTGTCTACAAGGAGAGGGAAGCAGAGGGAGAGGGGAGGAACAGAGAGGCCGAGAGCCCGGCTGAGCCCATCTTCCAGCGACTGTGTGGGACCAAACTCAGGTTGGGAAGACATCAAGAAAAAGTGAGCTATGTGCATAACTTGCACCTGTCTGTCATGTCTTACAAGTGCTGGGTGGGCGCCTCACTGTCCAGGGCCACCCTGGGAGCTTTGGTGGATCTTCCCACTTGGGGAGGAGAGTATTTGGACATCATTTATTTCATGTGGGTGAGGCTCATGAAGCCACCATCACTCTGAGGCCTTAATGCTGTCACTCACTACCTCTTTGCAGCCACAGAGTCCCCTTCAATGGCTACTTGCTCTCAGCTGCTTTCCAGGGCTAAGAGCCCACAACCCCATGACTCCTGACTCGAGTCATTTAGAACCACAAATCTAACTCTAAGGGGACATGATCAGAATGTATTTCAAAAAGCTGGTGAAACAAAGGGATTGAATGTTAAGTTTATTTTGGTATAAATGAATGTTTGCAGTGCATGTGCAGTTTTTCCATGACTGTACTGCCATGAGTTTTTGGAAGACCTTTTCTAGTTGCTTTCTCTCAGGAGGTTCTGGATACTTACTGCTTAGGCCCATCAAGTCTGGAAGAGGAAGTTGGGCCTGCTGCCCTGGTTTGGGACAGGGAGATTAACCCAAGAGAGAGGGCAAAAAACTGTCCAGCAACCAGGAAATATTACACTTGCTGCCTATTTTGTGTGACACATACACAATTGCAAAAAAATGAACCTGGCCTATAGCCAGTTTAAAAAAATCCCTAAGAGTATCAGTTTAAGAAGTGTTTATTTATAAGTTCAGTGGTTATTTATGAAGACCCAGGCACTCATCCAGAGGCAGTGGAGAACATGATGTCACCAGCTAAGCCTTCATCCCTCCTTCTCCCCCTCCGTAACGTGATACAATCCACTATCCACCACATGCGGTGTGCAGTACAAACAGTGCCTTGTTTGGTAGAAGCTGGTGATCATCAAGTGGCAGGAGAAAAAGATGAAGCAGGGTGACCAGCAAGGGGGTGACTAGGCCACTGAGTCAGGGGAACCTTCTCGAGAAGGTGTTTATCTGAGGTATCTGTTGAAAAGCCCTGAAATTCTGGCCTCTACAACTAATCAGTGCTGCTCATTAGAGGAACCTGTTGGATGCCTCCATCTCCCCAAGTTCATGTAGCCTCCCGCAATTGCAGATGCAGCCCTGCCAGGAAGTGTAGGCCATGCTAGAAATTACAGAGCCCTGGTGTCTGACCTTGGCCTCATTTCGGTAAATCTGTATCTGTCCCTGTGTGCCATTACCCATTGTGGGACCCCCTGTCGGTGACTATGTCCGGCACCGTCACCCACCATCTGTGATCATGCCCAGATGCAGAGGCCAGCTGGACTTCCTCCAGCCCCTGTGTGGGGCCCACCCACAGTGTCCGCCTGGCAACCCTGACCAGCCCAGCCTGACCTTCGCACTTTCTTCTTTGTTTTAAACTCCTCTGCTGGCATCGGCTACTAAGACTCATAGGGAACATTTTCTGTGTTACTGATGTTCATCTTCCCAAGTTTGCACAGTGTGCAGCATACATGTTAATTTTTCTAGGTGAACAAAAGTTTTCTCCATAACTTCTTGTAATTTTATTAATAATGTAGCAAATGAGACAACATATTCCGAGGGCTCAGTCAATCCTAGGGAGACGGCCTGGGCCTCCGCGTCCTCGCACGGTTCCTCCTGCTGCCTGCCTCTCTCCCAGGCGGGTCGCTGCTGCTCGGAGGAGCAGAGGGCAGGGGAATTATGCATGAGCAGAGAGAGGAGATGCTGACCTTCTGTGTTTAAAGGTTAAAATGATTTCTTGGGAAATGGAACAAACTCACTAATCAGACACTGTTCTGAATTTTTCTGCAGAAATTAGGCCCTGTAGCTCTCTTCCCGTGGTCTGTTTGTGAGGATATATGTATATATATTCAACAACTAAGTCAAGCTCAAATTCAGTTTTTCAGAATGCCTACTATGTTCACAGTTCTAGGATGAGTGAGACTGAAGGGCACGGAAGGGAGTAAATCAAAACCTTTGGTCATTGCTAAGTCCAGACCCCACCACATACCATCAACAGGCTTTCAACTTGACATCGGTTAACATGACTAGGGTTGTCATTTTGTTTTCAGGAAGCTTGTCAAAGACAGATGAGACTAAGCATGGCGTGGCATCTCTTCCCCCTTCAAAGCCAGGGTGGTGAAGCACAGCTCAGGTTGAAGGTCGTAGGTACTATGAGGTCTTAACTGTTAGGCTGAACTGAAGAGAGGCCATTGGGTGCAGGGAAATGACTAAGACCACCAAGGTCATTGTTCATCCAATAAACGTGTACTGAGAGAATTCTTTAGGTCCAGTGACTCAATGAGTACTGAGCTGATGTAAATATGAAAGTACTTCAACTGATTTATGGAAAAGGGGACAAAGACTGGTTTGTTTTTGGTACGAAAAAGTAAGTTGAATGGAGGGTGGGTTGATAGGTATTTGGCACTGTAGTTAGGAGTGTTAGGTTCAAGTCCAAGCTCTCTCTCTGGTTGCAACTCTCTGAGGAGCAGCCAGTGTTGGCTTGAGTAAGTTACATCCCTGATGCCTGCATTTAGTTCTTGTCTCCTGACTTTGGCCTGGCCCTGTCTGTGCTGTTGGAAGTGTTTGGACAGTGAAACAGGAGCTCTATCTCTGTGTCTGTCTGTCTTTTTTTTTTTTTTTTTTTAAGATTTATTTATTGTATTACAAAGTCAGATATACAGACAGGAGGAGAGACAGAGAGGAAGATCTTCCGTCCGATGATTCACTCCCCAAGTGAGCCGCAACGGGCCGGTGCGCGCCGATCTGAAGCTGGGAACCAGGAACCTCTTCCAGGTCTCCCACGCGGGTGCAGGGTCCCAATGCATTGGGCCGTCCTCAACTGCTTTCCCAGGCCACAAGCAGGGAGCTGGATGGGAAGTGGAGCTGCTGGGATTAGAACCGGCGCCCATATGGGATCCCAGGGCTTTCAAGGTGAGGAGTTAAGCTGCTAGGCCACGCCGCCGGGCCCCTGTCTTTCTTTGTAATAAATAAAATACATGAAATTTTAAAACATTTTAAAATCCATGAATAGTTTTTTTAAGTTTATTGATTTATTATTCTTCACAATCAGTCATAAATCCAACAGTTTGCTATTTAAGTGTATCCTGACACTGTAGGCATGGACAATGGCAGAATGTATGAATAGTTTTTTGATATGTAATTTCATGAACTTTTTCAAGAGTCCTTATATAAGTCAGGTGCTACTTCTTCTAAAGTATACACAGGTAAAGACTTTTTTCCTGTCTTATCCTCTGTTATAATCCCAGGACCTAGGACAATGTCTCTCAGTGGAAACATGATGATGCTTGCCAAATAAACAGTTGGATTTGCAGTAACGGGGAGACAGGCATGAGTATAAAAGCATGCAAATCTTACAGTTCTTGAATTGCGTATGCATGCGCCCTGTGTGCCCGTGTGGGTGTTTGTGTATGTTAGGGCACAAAAGAGGGAGAGTTTGGTTCTTCTTGGGAGGTGGGAAAGTGATGTGAGGTAAGATTTCATAAGGGTATATGGCAGGATTCTTAGTTTTAGACAATTTAGTTAAAAATTAGCTCTGCTAGATTAAACAGGAAAATGAATTCCTCAAAGAACATGGAGCTCATGAAATTTCTAGGAGTGCAGAAAACGGAGGCTTTGTATTCTTACCCATAAACGCTCTGATGTGTATTAGGCAGGGAAGTAACATGGGCAGATAGCAGTGGAGAAAGATGATTCTGAAGGCAGAGAGGAGGCGAGCTGGGGCTGGCAGCAGCTAAAACCAGTTATTGGGGAAGGGGGAGTAGAGAGTTAAGGTTCTGGTAAGAGCAGATAAGGGCCTGAATAGGCCATGGCACAGAACTAAAGAGTGCTGAGTGGGAAGTCATGGAGGAGAAGGGTGATCTGTGGGCTCCGCCCGAGGTGGCTGCCTAACTTGACAGCAAGAGGGTGTTGATGGCTGTAACAGAGGGAGGTAGTGAGGAAAGGGGCACAGCAAAGAGCAGAGGAGGAGATATCCAGCACAGGTGCAGCCTCAGAGGGGAGGCGATCCTGAGCAGACAGGAGGATGTATTCTGTTTAATTTTATTTAATTTGGGAGTCAGAGACAGAAAGGGACAGTTCCTGTCCACTGCCTGAAAATGATGAGGACTAGGTTGGACCCATGTGGGTAGCTCCATTGCAATGATTTGAGCCATCACTACTGCTTCCCAGGTCTGCATCAGCAGGAAGCTGGATTGGGAGCTGGAGCCAGAACTCAAACCCAAGCTATGCCATCAAGGGGCACGAGCATCTGAGCTGGAGAACTGCTCAAAGGATGAAGTCCGGCCGAGGGAGGGCTTGGCTTGTCCTCAGTGACCCTGGCCACTAAAGATGAAGCTGGATGCCCATGGAGATGCATTTTTAGACAGGGGTGTAAGAAAGTTGGAGAGTTCAAACCTGTGTGACTCCTTCAACACCAGACCCACATTCCTGTATCCCCTGTCTAGAAAATCTCCCCTTCCTGCTGTGGTCTGCCTCAGGGGTCATCACGCTGTTTCTCAGAGGGCCAGGGAAGTACATTGTTTTAATGTTTTGAGCTGTCAGGTTTCTGTGTAAGATATGCAGCTATGCTGTTGTGCAGTGGAAGCTTCCAGATAGGCCATCAATAAATAGGTGAGGCTGTGTTCCAATGGCCTTTCTTTGGTAGCACTGGCTGGGCAACATTTTGCCGACCTCTGATCTGGCTGGTTTTCACCTTCCTGACCCTCTCATACGTGCTCTTACTGTTCTCTCTGCTTTTCCTTCAGAGCTCTCATCTCTAATTAACTGCTTGTCTAATTACGTGTTTACATGGACTCGGGGGCTAGTGTCAAGACAGGGGTTATGCTTGTCTTGTCGTGTGGAATCCCTGAGCTGACTCAGGTAGGGATGAGCGCATGTCTTGTGCTCACTGCATGCGAGGGGCTGTGCTATATATGTATCAATTCATTCAGACTACCCAATATTTTCATCAGGCAGACACAGCTGTTGTCCCCATTTTACAGATAAGGAAGCCAATAAGGAGTGAGTGGCCGAATAGCTTGCTGAAATCACACAAGCGGAAAGTGAAGAGGCTGGGTTTTGACTCAGGGTCGCTCTCCAGAGTGACCCTTCATGACATCATTCTCCTTCCTCTTCAGCTCTGCAGGTGGAACCTGAACCTGTGCTCCTCATCTGCAGGGGTATGCTTGAGTCAGAGGATGGACACTTGGCATTCTCACAGGCAAATGGTAATTAAACCTGGCAGATGGGTGGCAGCTCTTCCATGGGTCCAGCCAGGGCAGAAGTCTGGCACGAGTGCCACTGTGCAAACTGTGGGCCTTTTTCTGGGCTTGGACAGCAGCTGATGGTGGAAGAGAGCAGGTTAGGGTTTATGCTGATGTGCAGGTGTGATGCCGCTTAGAAGTTTGCAAGAGTTTAACTGCAGTCAGAGAAGCATTCTGAAGCCAGGCTTTTTTCATCATGGAACACATGGCCCCAGGATCAAGCCATGGTGTGGACACTTAACTAACCTTGTGAATGAACACATGACCTTAGCTGGGCCCTGACTGCCTTCCAATCAAAAGGAGGGTGAGAGAGCTATGTCACCGTGGTTTGCTGACAATAAAAGCAGATTCCTTAGTGAGTGCTGGCCTGCTTTAGAAAATCAAGAAGTTGGGTTGGCTGTTTGCCCACTGGGTTCTGTGAAAACAGTATCTGGCCCATGTTATTCAAGCAGTGTGTGGAGACGCTGCACTGCTTACTGCTTCACAGTGTGCATGTGCCTTTCTAGAAATTGTTTGGAGTCCAGAGGTCCAAAACGATGCAGTTCCAATGAAAGACGTCCTGTCCCTGAGATAGTCATGGAGCCTCCCAATCTGATGTGATCACTGACTGGCTTGGGGAAGGTCCCTGTGCACACCTGGGGAGAGGGGATTCCTGCTATAGTCTGTGCTGGCTGGGTCCCTGCAGAAGCTACAGTAGAGCACCCAACTTGAATGTAGGACAAGAAGCCAAAGGTTTTAGGATGATGTGTTTCAGGACCTCCTGCATTGTGGTTCATTTTCTGAACAAGAGGCACTGGCAGCTTCATTGCAGGTGAGCCTTTCCACACTGTTGTGCAGCTGTAACTGCTCTGGAGGGATGCAGGTGCAGCAACCCTTTGAGGATGAGGGCAGATTGGTTTCATGCATCAGATAAAAGCAGTGATGTCATCCTTCAGGGCAAATGGTGACATGCTTTCCAGCAGCCCTTTCTAATGCTGGAAGCTTCCGCAGCTTAGGGGTCCCCTCAGCCCTGTGGACACAATGCTCATCTTGATCCACTTCCACCTTGTCCTTTTGTGGACTTGGAGAACCAGGGGAACAGATGTGCAACTCATGCTTCCTTCTGTGCCTTGTGAGAAAAAGGTCTTGGTTTCCGACCCAGGAGTTTCATGGTTTTGGTCGTCATTTATGAAACTGTGGCATGCCAGCTTTTCAGCGTGTAAACAGAGTGAAATCTCAGATGTTTTTACTACTTTTAACAATATTAAGACTCTTAACACGGCATGACAAAGAATTATTGCTAAGAGTCTAGCTTAGGGGAGAAGAGTCACAGAGCAGTCAAGAGATGCTTTCCCATGGATACATGGCTCAAAAATATGTATCTGAGGAGCTCACATCATGGAGTGTGTAGACTTCCACGGGTCTCCAGAGAGTACTAGCATTAGTGGATAGAAATGTCTTGGGGAATGAGTTGATTAAACTGGAGAGAATGATTATTTCCTTAAAAATATTTATGATGTGGGGGAGGGAGAGAAAGAGAAAGAGAAAGAGAAAGAGAAAGAGAAAGAGAAAGAATGAGAAAGGAAGGAATAAAGGATGGAAGGAAGGAAGGAAGGAAGGAAGAAAAGGAAGGTCCCATTTATTGATTTACTTCTCAAATGCCCACAGTGGCACAAAGTGTGGCTAGGCTGAATCCAGGAACCAGGAATTCAATCCAGGTCTTCCACAAGGATGGCAGGAGTCCAGCTACTCGGGTCTTAACTACTGACTCTTGGCATTTAGTAGGAAGCCAGAGTCAGGAGCCAAATGTAGGAATTTGAACTCATATATTCCAGTGTGGGACATGGATATCCTAACCCACATCTTAGCTTTTGGGCCAGATGTCTTCCTTGCAGGAATGAGTTCTAATACATATGATAGTACATCAGAATCTCGTCAGGATTTGGAGAGTAGTAAGCAGTCATCAGTACTTGTTGGAGATGCTGTAGAAAGGGATTGTGGGTACAATAAATAACCCAGAGACCCTTGCTGTTAGATGTTTGTGAAAGTTGATGATCTCTCTAGTGTTTAGAAATCCTTCATCTGAGACTTTTTTTAAAAAAACTTTTGATCTCAGGTGAACACAAAGTAAATGCGGTGCTTTTTTTCGGCTCTATGACCTTGAATCAGCAGTGACTTAGACTGAAAGGGAAAGAGATGGAGGTAGAGTTAAAGGTAGAGAGAATGGGCAGGTAATAAGGAGACGCAGAGACGCTTCAAGGAAGGGAGCATCAATATGTTTCCTCCTCTCCCTTCGCTTAGATCGATTTGTGCTCCTAATATATCATTGGTGGCAAATAGTAATTGTAAGTATAGTGTAAGGGCATTCACAGAAGGAATCAAACACAAAACTTAATCTTTGGCTTTCCTTTGATATATTTTAATTCTTTCATTTCACAGTGACTGAAAATCAACAGTTTCCTAGAACACAAAGGGAAAATTTCTTGCCATAAATTCATAATTCATTTGGAACACAAGGATCAATACCCAGGGAAATACCTAAAAGATAAGGATATATTCTATGATATGATGTCCTCAGACATTGCTGTTATCCCAGAATGCCAAACAGCATCCTGTGGTCAATATGCTAGTCTCCTTAGTGCCACAGAGTAGACAAGCAAGACCTATGGGCCAGAGGAGTGAAGAGGGCTTCTGGGGAGGGGGCTTCTGGAGTCAGCCTCTTGAATATCTTCATGATGGGAAGGAAATTGAAAAATGAATGTCTTAATAAATATTACTATAAACTGTGTGTTTGGAGACCTTTTCAGGTCCTTCGAGAGACAGGTGAGTAGAGAATGAAATTCCTTTTTAATTACTTTGGATGCTTGAACTTTTCGTTTTTGGAGTCAGCCTCATTCAGAATCTTCTGGCTGCCAAGGATATAGGTAATGTGGAGTGGTTGTTGTCACAGTGGCCTCCGGGGCAGAGATGAACTCAAGCTGCTTTTCTAGGACAGTAGATAGAAAGGTAAAGGGAAGTTGTAGATGGTGGAGAGCTGGTTAGGAAATGATGTGTGGAACCCACAGCGGATGTGCTGAGGAGAAAATCCTAATGCATTTCCAGAGGCCTTTGGAGAGACTCGGTAACGGTGGGCTTTGGGGTGCTGACTCGAAACCCACTTTTCCAATGGGTGGCTTTCATCTTTTGAGATGCCCTCCTGCTTCCTCAAGCCTTGTCATCGACAGAGAAAGAGCCTCAGCCAGGTCACAGATGTCATTGAATGCGTTATGCTTTCCTGTGCCTGAGTCCCCACAGCTCTGTCCTGGTGATAAGAATCCTTGCACCTCATTCTTTCACTCTTAGAAAGTTCTAAACATCACATTTTTAGGGCTATTTCTTAAGTGACAAAGACAGAATTGCAGAGTCACATAAACGAATAAAATATTTATGATGAACCTAGGAAGTGAGTTTAATCACATGTATCTCTTTCCTCTTGTGTATTAATTAATCCTGATAAATCCTCTTACCTTCTTGGCCCCTCTGCTCCATAAGAATTGCTCAGAAAAGGAAGACAGGTCAAGGGGGTGTTTCAGGATCCCCCAAATGGATGAGACCTAAATATTTCAAATGGGATCCTGACTGTGGCAGACCCATTGTAAGAGAGCCCAATTATGATGATTTCATGGTAAAAATCCTTGTTTATGCCCATGGAGACTGCCTGGTACTCACTCTGTTGGTCTCTGGGACCTCCTGGTACTGCAGGAAACAGGTGAGATGATTCAGGTTTCAATCTGTCACAGTGAAATCCCAAGCTTCTCCATCAGCACCCTCTAAGTCATTTTCAAATTGTGTGGATATTTTATGCTAGAGGCTGAGAACACAATGGGGAGAGGTGTCAGGAATTATTATCCCGTTTCCCAACTCTGGCAACTACGATAAATCTTTTTCCATTGTTAGCAATGTGTTGCACCCTGAAAGAGAAAGAAAACCAACACCAGTACCAACACAATCCATCCGCCATTGAGCTGAGCTGCTGCAGATGAATCTGAAAGCACCAAATCCCTGCCTTTTCATCTCATTTAAATTCATCAAAATCCTATAATTTCCTCCAGTGTCTTCTGATGTAATTTCCTCATGGTGAGGGGGTATTTGTTTCTGATGATTTATTGCGTGTTCAAAATGAAACATAATTTCTGATATCCATTTCCAAGTGCAAAAAAAAATTGGATTCAGAATGTGAATATGAAAAGTGATGGGAAAACCTTAGGGAGGCAGTGATATTGTATTTGACTTCGATTTCTGCAAATATGGTGGGGGAAGGAAGTGTGTGGGAAAGCAAGCAGTTTGTGTACCCAGGAAAGAGCGTCTATGATAGGATGGCTGGAGGCATGCACGATGTGGGATGGCTGGCAAGTGAACATGCAGCAGATGGAAGCAGGTGCAAGGACAGAGAAGGTTTCTCATGTCAGCAGTTCTCCAGCCAGGCTGCTCCTGAAAATTTCTTAAGGGGAAGGGAGATTTGGATTTTTTTTAAACTCCATTGCCTATTCCTACTTCAGGGCAATGTATTTTAAATAATTTATGCCTGAGAGTAAATTAATTCAAATAGATTGTTTTCTTTCTCAACTTTAGTTGAGACCACTGAATGAATGGAAGTTTGGCTTGGGGGAGTTAATTAACTTTGTATTATGGATTGATAATTAGTTAGTCAACTGTCTACATTGTTATTTTTCTAGGAATTGTGCTAGAATGAGGAGATTAGCGAGTTTTTGCCCCATCTTTTGAAGAATTCCCCCACCATCTTCCTCCTTTCTGATAAACCAAATACTCTTCTAGAATCAAAACACTGTAGTTCAAGAGAACCCCGGTTCCTTGTATCACATCACCTTTAATGCTCACGTGTTTGACGCAAAGATTCTTTGGCTCCAAGCATCAAGTGTAAGTCTTTCAGAATTCTGTTCTATCTGATAAGGCTTAGATAGAGGGTCTTTGGCCATGGAGAGGACATAGTTTGGATAGAGAAAGTTGTGTTCTGAAGGATGATAAGGTTAATGCAAGGAACTTGCTAGTATGGCATGCTGATTGATACGAAAGAGAATGGGAAGAGGGAGAGAACTGAGAAATGAATGAGTGTGCATGAGTGTCTCCGAGAGACTAGAGGGAGCTTGTCGTTGTTATAGAAGGTTATTGCTACTGTTACTTGTTAATGGTTTCTCTGAACAGCTGATCAGGCTTCCCAAGTGCATTTGGAAGGTTGAAATAGAGTGGATACTTAGTGTCCCATGCAAAACATTCTTTCGCTGGGACCGTGCGTTCTCTATTCAGAAAGCAAGGCATTTGAACTCAGATAAAAATGGTGTCTATTCTTTTGCTTAATCAAGTGAATGGAATGATGAGGTACCAATATAATATGATTACTTGACTTTCCTGTTTTTAGATAAGGAAAAATGTTGCGGGATGTAAGCGAGATCACGCCAGACATGTCTAAGGTTTATTAAGGAGTCTTTATGAACCAAGCTTGGTGATAACAGGACCCACTAGAAATAGCAAATCACAAGTCCATATGGCAATCCAATCAATCGTAACTCCAAAAGGAACAAATGGTCATTACCCTCAAGTCCATACATTAAGTTAAAGACCTATGTCCCAGCTTCCCCAACAATATAAGTTATCGTAAGAGACATGCAATCAATAACCTGGACACACTTACAAAGCTGCAGATATTCACCTTGTCCTGGCTTCTCTGCCCACAGTCCACTACTGCTAGGCCTCACCTCCCCTGGAACTCCAGATAGTACACAAATTAGAAATACAAAGCATCTTAGCATTGCTATCCTCATTGTCCCGCCCAGGCAGCAAACAGAGGGTGAGGAATACAGACACACAGGGACCATGCTCAGGGGGTACCTGTGCTCAGAGGTACTGGAGAGGCCAAGAGTCATAGTGCCAGAGCAAAGGAAGCAAGGAACCAAGACAGCAAGCCCCTCCCTATCATGAGCCGTTATAGGGGCTTGCAAGGGGAGTGTTTACACAGCAATGCAACACCACCCGCTCTCAGGTGATAGTTAAGAGTCACAGGTGGGCAGAAGGGAACACCTAGGAGGTGGCAGAGTGACTTCCAAGATTTCCAAGGGAGTGACCCTGAACTAGCTGCCTACCTCACTACAAAAAGAGTACTCATTATTTCAGTTACCACTGAACGTATTTCAAGAATGTGTTGATCTAGTTTTGTGCTTTGGTATTGAAGTGTAGTGGTTATTATACAACATTGGTTTCCTCTACAACTCGCATTTTGATTTTTTTCTTCTTTAATATTTATTTATTTATTTGAATCTCAAAGTTTCAAAAAGGGAGGAAGAGAGAGGAAGAGAGAAAGAAGGAGGAGGAAGAGAAAGGGAGGAAGAGAGAGAAGAAGGAAGGAGTGCTTTCCCAAAATGGCTGTAATGGCTAGGATTGAACCAGGTTATAAGCAGGATCTAGGAGCTTCATGTGGGTTCCCCGTGTGGGTGCAGGGGCCCAGGTACTTGGGTTATTCTCTACTGCCTTCTCAGATACATATTAACTGGAGGCTGGACCAAAAGTGGGGTAATCAGAATGTTATCTGGTGCCTATATTGGGATGTCAGATTTTTAGGTGATGGTTTAACCCTCTATGTCATAAACCCAACCCTGTATTTTGATTTTAATCCCATATATCCTTGCATTATCTACTAATTATATCATGTTTGGAACTTACCTCCCCAGGGAGCCTGTGACCTCACCAGGAACAGAATGTTTTCTATGTTTTGGTTTCCCCTAGACAGCCTAGTCCAGTAGCTTAGACATTAGCAGTGACCTATGAGGAATGGTGAATCACACTGGAATGACAGACACCAGTTCTTATGCGGTCAACTTGTTGACGAGTGAATTGCCACCAGTGCTTGCCTCATGATAAGGGATGATGACCAAAGAAGGAGGTTGGAGCTGCCGCATTAAGAAACAACAATGCATTAAAAATACAAGGTGCATGTCAAGACAAGAGGAGATCTCCCAAAAGTCAAGGCTAATTGCCTGACTAAATGTGTGCACTCCTCTCATTTGGAGTCTGAACAGAAAGGAGCAACCAAGGACCCTCTGCTTCACTGGGTGCACAGTGCTGATCTAGGGAGACCAGTCATCATGTGGCTCTGACCTGTCCAGGTGGCTGGCTTAGTGCTGGACAGAGGTTCATCGTTTCAAGTCCTTCCCAGCATGTGAGCACCCACGCTAGCAGAGGTCAGAATCGGCAGCCACGTCCAGAATTGGGAATCTGCAAAAGAAGAGATGGTACCTGCATAGGAACTCTTTTGTTACCGTAAGCTCAGTATTGTGCTTAGTGTTCTTTTTCTGCCAAAGGGAGACAGCGCTGTTATCACCAACATCCACAAGTACAGCGATTTTATGTATGATACATATCAAAGACTATGTTGTGTAGGGCTCATGAGGGGCAGACAGTGTGTGGGCTCAGCTTAGCTCAGGCACGTCTTCTCTGTAGAGTGCACACGGTTCAATTTCCTTTGGGGGATCGGCAGGAATCATACTGTGAGCTGACCTGTCTTACTCCGTTTTCCTTTCCTAGAAAAATTTTAGTTGTTCCATTTAGTTTTGTTTACTTGAAAGGTTGTGTGTGCACTTTTCCTGAATGCCTAGGAGTGGCAGGCTGTGGAAAAGGTGGGCATAGTAACTAAATCCAAAAGCAAAGTCACATCAGCTCAGCACAGACAATGAAGGAATGATGGGGGGCAAAAAAAGCTCTTTCCATCCTTGCAAAGATGAGGGGGGAAACATGTTTAGAAATGAAAACTCATAAAGCAAAAAACTTATTTCCAGAAATGTAACAACATTTCCAGGAGGATATTATAAGCAAATTTGATTTTGCATTAGCCCCCTTTCAAATTCTTGTGTGTTCCTTACAGCATTGCCTCCCACTTTGTTTGTCTTAAGTCGACATCATGCTTTATCTTCCTCTGATTTAAGTGATATAAATTATGGCTTTTAATCACAATAAGTGAAAATGTGTTGTGGTAAAAGGAAAGAGAGGAGCAGCACAGTCTGCTCATTAGGCACATCCCAACTCTCTCCAACAACAGGGCTTAGCAGAGGAACCATCTAGATTAATGTGCCAAAATTAAAATCTTCCTAAAATATTTTATGTAGTTTACAGTTCATGAGAGTACAGATTGCTTCTCAAAGAGATTATCTAATGATTGGAATTTACTGAAAGAAAAAGTAACATGTAAATAAGAATAGGTTTGGAAGTCTCCATAATACAGAAAATACAGGAAAGATTAAGTTTTTAAGTCACACACATTCTCATAGTTAGCATAACAAGCTACCAGCCGTGAAAAATCATATGTTTTATGGTTTGGTGTAATTCCTGACAAACCAATTGTACTTAATTTTAAATGGTATCAACAAGTTTCTTTTGCTGATCAGAGATGGCTAATGTTACTATTTTGGGAAGCCTCATTAACCCTTTAATTATGGTTTTTCATTGAGTGAAGAAGTGGAAGGTTCGTTGGAGGTAGTGGTGTGGGGGAAATAATCTTACTTCCTCCAACTAACAGATGCCTTGCCTCTCACTGGGATAATCGATTCTAATATTATTAGCCACAGGCCCAATAAATCTGCCCTTGTATTTTTCTGATACAAATACAATATACCTACCACTGCTCAATATCTTTCATATGTGAAGTAATAAAACTGATTCGATATGAAATCTTGTACTTTACATGTAAATTGGATTGCTATGGGCCATTAGATTCTTTACATAAACAATATATTTTGTTTAAAACCAAAATTTATAAAAAGCTGTGCTCAGTTCAACATTTTGAAAGTTCATAATGTGCAAAATCACATTAGCAGAATACATGGTGTTGGGAAGGAGCTTGGCCCACAGAGGCAGAACGCGGAACAAAGCCTTGATGTCCACTGAAACAACTTTCCTCCCGTGGGTGGTTTTAACAAGATGGCTGCCAACAGGTGAATGCTCACGGATGTCAGGTATAATTACAGACCCTAGTGCCAGATTCATACCCTAAAACCATTCGCAGTGCAGCATGCCCAGGAGCTGAAGCAGAATCTAAGCAAAGCAGCACATTCTTTGCTTTTCTAGAAACTGGTGATTGCTGCACAAAAAGGTGATGACATAATGAGGTGGAGTCTGCCAATACAAAATGATGTCACAGGACACATTTTGGGTATTAGATAAGAGCCTTTATTCTGGCAGGACAAGATTTCATCCCTTGGCTTATTTATCTCCATTATGTACAAAATCTGCACACCAGAATTCAGCAGACAAACCTTGCCCAAGTGCACTGCAACATTTGCGTCTTGGCCTCCTTTGGAACACTGAGCCTTGTGCTGTGCCACAGCTGTCAGAGTAATGGCTTCTTCCTCCTTTTTATCTGGGTTGGCTTTGTTCCCAGATTCCAAATGAAAGAGACAGCATTTTACTTGACCACCCCGTTCCTACCGTTAAATACTGTGCCTTCAGGCTCCGATGCTCTAATGGTCGATTAAAGTTGATAACAGTCTGTCCAATTTCCATTTTTTAACATGCAGCCTGCCTAAGTTGTAATATTGTGAAAATCTGAAATCTTCAGGACCTGCCTGAATCTGTCTGGATGTCAACACGTAATAATAAACAAGGTGGAGGTGGGGTAGGAGGAATGGAGCATTGTCAACAGCCATTGTATTTGCAGAAATTTGGTGAGTAGTATCACCTGGCCTATCTTTTGTACAGCCTTAGTAGATGGGTAGATGAACTGGTCTATCAAATGTGATGTGGAGTGAAGCTACCCTCAGAGTGGTTTACTTCAGTAGCAGGCAAAATCCTCAAATACTCTTTAAAACTCTGTGCAGCCTGTACATTTTCCTCCCTACCTGCCTTAGCCAGCCATCATTTCTTCTTGGCTTTATTAAAAACCTTCTTTCACTTGTTTGGCAGATCCATAACTCATAGTCCCTAAAATTGGTTGTTGGGGCTGAAGGGTCAGAGAGACACAAATCTAATGGAAATATAATTTGGAAATCTGATTTCTCAGTGGATTGGAATAAAACAGTTTGAAAGAATCTTTTGTTTTCAAACCAACAATGTTCTTTCTGTAACCTTAGAAGAAAATGAGACTAAAACCAAGGATTCTGAGATGGATTTGTGAGCTGGTACGACTCTGGGATAAGCAGCTTTGATTCTAGTCTTTTAAGTGATGGGAACAGTAATACTTTCACCATAAGCCACACTCCTTGTATTTGTAGTATGTAGTTTCTACTCAGTTCCTCTCATTGCACTTGTCAGCTTGCCTTGCCTACCACGCTTGGATTCTTTATCTGAACATGAATGATCTCCCAGAGTTCTCATCTTTGGTAGGCTAGTCTCATTTTTTTCAATCAATTGCTCAGCTCCATGATGCTCTTTTTCATGTTGGGGAAGCAATTGCCCGTTTTCTGAGTCTTTGCTGCTAAAGTAAGTGCAGATGAGTCCTTCAGATTCTGCCAAATTTATCACTGCCGATAAATATGACATTTCTGGGAACGTGGTTTCAGTCTCCTTTTCTAGTCAGGGTGAAATGAAGATTGGGGAATTTGAAGGGCCAAATACGTACTTTCCCGTAATATTACCATAACATGGATATGCTTTTTGGGGAACAAATCATCTTTACATCTAGTAACATGGATATTATTGATGACAAATCAGGACTTCCTTTCCTCCTCATCCAACAATTTGAACTCTAGCTCCTGCCCACTTCATTTCTCTCCTGTATGGGGAGGGAAGCTTCTCTTGCAGGGGTGGACCCAGCCCTATCTTCTCTTGGACTGTGGTAGTATAAAGCCTGCCCCACATAAGCAGTGATGATATTTTCTTTTCTTGTTCTTTTTCTTCATGTTGTTGAAGATGCTGGTGTTTGATGTTTATTGCCGGGATGTTTTTGAACTCTAGGGAGCCCATACTTCAGACAATGTGTGTAAATTAAAGGAAGAGAAATACTCCATCTTCCAGAACTGTCTTTGTCTCCTGGAATTAGCTATTGATATTTGCCTGGTAGAAGCTTTAGGCCACACACTTGTTCCCTCAAAAATTTGTTTCTATTTGCATGTTTGCCTTAGCATCATTGATTTTCTTCTATTTCTCCAGAACCCTAAGAAAAAACCCTGGCATCTATGATGATAATAATACTAGCAGAAGTTAACATTTATACAGTACTCTATCATGTGCCAGATAATGCTAAACATATCACAGGATTAACTCATTAGCTCTTCATGGCAACTCTGTGAAGTGTGTCTCACTATTCTCCCTCTTGCACAAATGAAGAAATTAAATCACAGATGGTTTCCGTGAACTGTCCAAGTTTCATAGCTAGTAGATGGTGGGGGCAGCATCTGAACTCCGGAAGTCTGGCTTAGCAGTCACTTCTGCTTAGTTTATCTTGAATGTGATTCTGTGAAGAGCTCCAACTTTCCTGACCTTTATATGGGATGTAGCACAGCCCTGAGCCTGGTGTTGGGATTATTATGTGTTCTATGTGCCCATGCATTGTGCTGACTCCCCAGTTTCTCTGGGATGCTGTTGTTTGTGAAATTTCCTCGTTTTGCCTCCACATTCTTTGTGGGATGTAGACCTGGCTGTACTGGAAGCTTTGGGTTCTATTCCTTGGAAAAGATCCACTCCTGCTCTAGAGCTAGCCCTGAAGTCCCGTCTGCATTTTTAAGATGGTGCTACATAATAAGGCAAGGTGACTGGCAAAGAGATAATAGGAGTTTGGAAGAAAATAGAAAATAATTAGAATACTAATTAGATGCAAACCAAAAACAGTTTGTTATGCAATGTCTCCTGAATTGAGTAATTTATAGGAAAGAGCTTGAAAAGCCCTCAGTGCTCTCCAGTGGGAGGTGGCATTATGATGGTAATTGTTGCATTAATCTTTTTATTCTCACCTGGTCTCTGCTGAAGTTGAAAGTTAGAATAAACCAGTGAGTGGATTGGACATCCTGGAGGCTTGGGTGCTATTGAACACCCCCACATATGTGGGAGAAGCTGTCTTCTTGGGGTTCCTGCTTGTCTAGTGAGCATCTTAAACATGAAGGATGCATTCAGTCTTGTTCCTAGGAGCAAGCACATGTGGAAGGAGAAGACATGTACTGTCAATGGGAGGAACAGTGAAGGTCCAAGCCCCACAGGGAGGCCATGAACCCTTGGTTCAAAATATAGGGAGGTTGTTGGTCACCCAAACAGAACAATTCCAACCTGACAAAAGGGTTAGGGAGAATCACAAACACTCTTGCTAACGTAGCAGAGGAAGAGGTGAGGCTGGAGAAAAAAATAGGCCAAGTAATATGTGCATAAGGGGATTGAAGCCAGTAATGACTCAAAAACGGCTGAGCTGCCGAACCTATTTAAAAATCCTCTTAGAAACAGAGCAGAGAAGAAAAGAAGCATGGATGGAAGTGGCACAGGGATGACCTTGAAGAATAATTAAACCAAAACTAAGTGAGGGGCTGTTTTGCAGCTCAGAGCATAGAGAAATCAGTGTTGGATGGCAGGCTTCCGAAGGCATTAAGGGAGCTTGAGCTCTCTAAGCTAATTAGTTCACACACTTACAGTTATTTTGGGGAAAACTAATAGGGATCTAAGGATGCTAGGAGGAGAAGGGAATACAAAAAGTAGTTTCAGTCTTGAACAAGACCGAAATCTTATGGAAATACAGTTCGGTACAGATGATGTCAACATGCAGTGGAGGACCCCAGCATTCAGAGGGTAATGGGACCATTGGCAAGAACCATGATTGATTTTTACAAGAACAAAGCAGGTCCAACAATTGATTTTTTTTTCTTGTGCACGGGAATTGGCTGAATTTTAAAAGATGGCATAAATCTTTGAACTTTACTCCCACATTTTGCACCAGGGTTCACATAATTTACTTCGGAGGATGGGGAGCTTGGCTATATGGGCCCTTGTCATGTAGATGCACAATGAATAGAAGACCAGGAAAAAGAATGGGCATATGGCAATTTATCCAGCTTGTGGTTGCAGGGGAGTAAATCCTACAGGCTAATGATACTTTCAGGTGATTCTCAAGAGGAGGATTCAGAAAGATTCTCTGAAAATCTGAGGCTTTACTCAATCAGATTAGGAAAATGTTAGATGGAATTTGGCTGAAGCTAAAACTGATGCTGATGTAGTAATGCCATTGGGCTTCAAAAAGCACTTGCCTTGGATGGATGATTGGAGACCACATGAGTTCTCATGATCCTTCAATACTTGGGATTTTGTAATTCTATAAATAGTGGTTATCATAATTCTTTGAACAGGCAAGAGGTCATACAGAAGTTAATGTGGAATTCCAAGTAATGAAGAGTTATCCCAGCACAGTGACAATCACACACTCATTGTTGCTTTTTTTTCTGCCTCTTCTCTGCCTGAATTCTAAAACCAAAAGTGCTATTTCTATTGCACATGCCATCTCAAAGTCTAGTACATCTATCCATTAACCCAAAACACATCTGATTCCCACACTCCTCAATTATTATTCTCAAGTTGAGCTTGATTTATTAAGCAGGGTCTGCCCTTTGAGAATGAATTAGTGAAATGCTACACAATCAGAAGGCCAAAACAATACAATCTACTGTTATCATGGCTTGTTTCAGAAATTCTCATTGATAAAGATATGTTAATCTCAAAGCTTTTGGAAGGGTAGAATGAAAAAGTGGATCAGGCTTATATGACACAAAGGATAGGCTAGTAGTTCCCACAGATTGCCTTGGCTCAAGGGCCTTCTCCTGGTCTATTTTTGCCCTGTAAGCCTTCTGAGGCAGACTTTCCTAATTTGTAAATGATGATGTTGAGTCTCAAGTCAAGGGAAATTCTGGTTTCTGCTCTGACATGTGAAGCTTGGAAGTCATCATATACATCTTAAAGAAGAAAGCCGAGGGCCCGGTGTGGTAGCCTAGCTGCTAAAGTTCTCACCTTGAATGTGCCTGGATCCCATATTGGTGCCATTTCTAATCCGGGCAGCCCTACCTCCCCTTTAGCTACCTGCTTGTGGCCTGGGAAAGCAGTCAAGGACAGCCCAAAACCTTGAGACCCTGCACCTGTTTGGGAGACGTCTAAGAAACTCCTGGCTTCTGACTTTGGATCTGCTCAGTTCCAGCCATTGCAGTCACGTGGGGAGTAAATCACTGGATAGAAGGTCTTCCTCTCTGTCTCTCTTCCTCTCTGTATATCTGACTTTGCATTAAAAAGAAATGAAATCAATTCATGATGGGGGAAGGGTTTGGGGTGAAGGGGGGGGAATCCCAGTACCTATGAAATTGTGTCATGTAATGCAATGTAATTAATGAATAAATGAATATTAAAGAAAAAAAAAGGAAATGAAATCTTAAAAAAAAAAAAAAGAAAAAGAAAGCTGAATGAACTGAACATCAACTTTTGGACCTACAAGAGAATGAAACCAACCAAAAGCCAACCTACTCTTTGTAATCTAGACGACAGGTGGCAACTGAAAAATCACAGCTGAAATCTACTCCCCTGGAGCAGAAGTCACCCAAACAGTAATTTTGTTGAATTGCTGAGGGCTAAATGTAACTTCATCAAAGCAAACAGCTTGTAGGATCCATGGTTTTAAGAGCATCCTATGATCTCTGAATTCCATCAGGTTCTTCTGGGGGAAGAAAGATCTGCGTCTGACAAGTGGAGGTAAAAGTGACCCTTAGGAGCTAAAGGAAGTATTCAAGAATTTCACGGAAAATGAGTATTATTCATGTGTTTCCATTTGTCACACCGAAATAAGTTATTTTTCAACTCAGTATTTCATGAAATTTTGAAGTACTCTTGTAATTCCAAATCATTCTCTGTAAAAGACTTTGGGAATGGAGATGTTGTCTAAACCTTATCCCATCTGGAGGAGAGCGTTATCTGTCTTCAGCTGCCTCTAGACTTCCGTGTCACCCAAAGGAGAAGCAAGGCAAAACTACTCATGACTGTCACAGCCCAGGGACAAGACCCACTGAGAGGCTGCGGTTTAACCATAAGATTATGGAATGTGTGCTTTTCCTCACAGCTTATTGTTATACCAGCAGCACAAGAGTAGCGGATTACAGCTAGGAAAACTCAGAGACAGTCAGGTAGATAGAAACAAGGGCACCGAAGGGATTTTAAATCTCTGATATTCACAGCAGACATCAAACAGCCCATTTTCTAGCCAGATTATCATAAAAACTCCCACTAACAACCTATTTGTCTAGTTGTTACTGTCCCATTCATTCTGTCTGGCATTCAACTAAACCTTACAAAGCACACTGCAAAGCACTGAGAAAATGACTCTGAAGGTACAAGAGAGCATCAAAACCAGACTGCTGTGATACAGATGTTTTTTTTTTTTTTAAAGATTTATTCATTTTATTACAGCCAGATATACACAGAGGAGGAGAGACAGAGAGGAAGATCTTCCGTCCGATGATTCACTCCCCAAGTGAGCCGCAACGGGCCGGTGTGCGCCGATCTGAAGCCGGGAACCTGGAACCTCTTCCGGGTCTCCCACGCGGGTGCAGGGTCCCAATGCATTGGGCCGTCCTCAACTGCTTTCCCAGGCCACAAGCAGGGAGCTGGATGGGAAGTGGAGCTGCCGGGATTAGAACCGGCGCCCATATGGGATCCCGGGGCATTCAAGGCGAGGACTTTAGCCGCTAGACCACGCCGCCGGGCCCTGTGATACAGATGTTAACATGATCATAGAATGCAGAATAATCATACTTCACATTTTCAAGATTCTAACAGTGGTCTGTATGTTTCCTATTTGCACATTCTTTATTTGGTAGAGGATTAAACTTGTGATTATAAATTAAATTGAAAGTGTGTCATAGCAAAAATTAAAAGAAAAATAAAAAGGAAGGAGGTGGGAGGTGGAAGGGGGTATCATTATGTTCTTAAAATTATATATATATATATATTAAATACCTAAAATCTGTTCTGTTTATATAAATGCATAAATACAAAAAGGAGAAATCCTTTTTTTGGTGGACAGTACACAAAAGCAGACCGATATAAACATAGGAATAGAAAACTCTTGAAAGAACCAAGGTAAGCACTATTAAAAAATACTGCATTAGAAATGTGTGTGCCTTTGATTGGCACATAGACAGGATGGGCAAAATTGAAGTAAGACTCATTGTACTTGAAAATTTTCCTGAAAATATTTTCCAAACTGAAATACAAAGAAAATAAAAACAGAACTGATAGGACCAATGGTCAAATTCAAGTCATACTGTCATAATTGGAACACTGGAAAGAAAAGAGAATGGAGAGGAAGAAATATTTGATTTAATAATGACAGAATTTTCAAACCAGTGACAAATACCGTAATGTACTCATGAAGCCAAGAATACATAAACCAGGATAAATATTGAAGGAAAACTCTCTATGTGCACATGTATTCAAACTAAAGTCAGAGAGAAAAAAATTCTGGAAAAAGTATAAGGAAATAATTCATCTCTACCATGAGAGAGTATGGATAAGAACATGGCAGACTTTGACAAAAGCCAGAAGAGAATAGTGTCTGAATGCTAAAAAACAAAATAAGCACTAATCTAGAATTGTATGGCCAAAAAGATTGTCCTCTGAAAATGATAGGGAAATATAATCTTTCCTGTGAGAAATAACTGAGGAAATTTCTCATCAGTTAAAATAAGTTTTTAGGAAATAAGGAAAATTTTATAGGCAAGAGACTCACAAATTTTGTATTCTTTATTCTTGATATAGAAGATATGTTGAATGAATAATAATAATAATTAATTGAGCCATTATGGCTGATGTGTAAGTGAAATGAACAATGTTAGGGTAAAGGACTGAGAAGTTTATCTTTGTGAGATATCTTCACTAAATGTGGAAACTTCTATTATATTTGAAGAAGGTTTAGATTAATCCAAACTATAAATTTTAATCTATGTAAATCGCTGGAATGTTTTTAAAAGAATAGCTGATATGCTATGAGAGGAAAAATAATTAAATTATGCAAATGTTTCATTGAAATCAGAAAAAGATAAGAAGAAATAAAGGTTAGCATAAACAAATGAGTGCAATGAATATAAACAGTTACATATTTAGTAGATATTAATCCTGCTTTATCAATAATCATTTTAAGTGTCAGTGGTCTAAATACATCCTTTAAAAGAGAGAGAGATTGCCAGCCTGTGTAAAATAGCAGCAATCAACACAATTTTATACTCTTAAAAACACTTTAAATAAAACAATGATTGAAATGTGTTAAAAGAGACGCTAAAGACATATCGTACCAATTAATCAGAAGCAAGCTGGCATAGCTGTGAGAATTTCAGATAGCACAGACTGCACTACAAGAAAGTTTATAGGACTAAAGTGGGACATTATAAAACAGTAATGAGATCAATTGTACAAGAAGACTTAACATCCTCAATGTATATGCAACCAAGAAAAGGCCAAAATATGTGAGGCAAAAACTGACAGAACTTGATGGAGAAATGGATAAATCTGTTACTGTAGTAGGGGACTTTAATATCCCCCTTTCCGTAACTGGTAGATGAAACAGGCCCAAGATCACCAAGGGTGTATTTGGAGCCTCACCGTCAATCACTTTGATCAAATTGACAGAGTATGCCATTCAATAACAGCATTCTACACATTTTTTTCAAGTTCACATTGAAATATTCTCCAAGCAGAATATATTCCATATCACCGATGTAACAAATTTAAAATAATTGAAACCACACCAAAGATATGCTCAGACCACAATGAAAATTTAATGATTAATCAGTAGCTAAAAACATAAAAATTTTGGATATTAAACAAAAAAATGCTTCTAAATACATGGGTGAGTGAAAGAAATCACGAGAAAAAATAATTTGAGCTAAGTGAGCATGAAAATATAACATCAAAATATGTGGACTGACTTAAAATCTGTCCTGAGAGGGAAACTTCTGGTATTAAAATGCATTTTAGAAAAGAATAAAGACCTTAAATCAATAATCTGAGCATCTATTTTAGGAAAGTAGAGGAAGAAGTGCAGTTTAAGCCTAAAGCAAGTAGAAAAGTAAAGTAGCAATAACAGAGCCGCAATCAATGAAACTGAAGACAGGAAAACAATAGAGAAAAACAACCAACATTTGGCTTGTTGAAAATATCAATAAAATTGATAACTATCAAGTAAGGCTTACCAAGAGAAAGAAGAGAATACACAAATCATCAAAATAAGAAATAAATGGAGATCATCACTCCTAATTCCACAAATATTACAGGATAACAAAGAACTATTATGTACAAATCTGTGGCTGCAAATTTGATAGATTGAACGTGTCAGTTCTTTGAAAGACACTGAGTACCAAAGTCTCATCAGAAAAATAGAGAACACGAATACCCTAACACATATATTAAAATGAAATCAACAACAATCTTTCAAAAGTGGAAAGCATCAATTGCAAAGACTTCACAGGAGAGTCCATCAAGCATTAAAGGAAGAAATGATACTAATTTTTTACATTCTCCCCCAGAAAAATAGAGGGACCTGTTTGCAACTTACTTTATCAAGCCAGTGTTACTCTAAAAACAAAACTAGATAAACACAGTTGAAGAAAAGGAAATTACAGATCACTATCTCACATAAACCTAGAAACAAAGATGTTCAACAAAATATTGATACAATACATCCAACACTGAATAAAAAGAATTAAATGCCACAACTTAATAAGGATTTACTTTGTATAAGTAAGGCTGATTCAATATTAGAATCAATACATTGAGTCCATCATGTTAACATATAAGGAAGAAAAATAGTATGATAATGTGGATTGGTATACAGACATCACTTGACAAAATCTATCAGTCATGATGAAAATTTTCAGCAAATAGGGATTAGAAGAGTAATTCTGGAGCTAGTGTGCCAGCCTAGTGCGTATAACTGCTGTCAGTCACAGCAGCATACAGTATGGGCGCCTGTTCACGTCCTGGCTGCTCCACTTTCAATTTATCTCCCTGTTAATGGCTGGTGAGACAAGCAGGTGATGACCCAAGTATTTGGGCAGCTGCCACCCATGTGGGAGAGTTGGATGCAACTCCTGGTTCCTGGTTTTGGCCTGGGCTATGTTGCTGCCTACAGTGACTATATGGAAAGCGACCCAGCAGAAAAAAGACCTCTCCCTTTCTATCTGTAACTCTTTCAAAATAAAAAAGAATATATATATTTTAAAAATAGGAATACATCAATTTTATAAAGAACATTTATATCAATCCCTAACAGTGGCAGCACGTCACTGCTGTTCAGCCTGGTCCTGGAGTCCTAGCTAATGTAATAAGATAAGATAAGGAAATAAAGTTATACCAATTGGAGAAGAAGAAATAAAGGTTTTCCACAGATGATGGGTTTATACCAGAGATCCGAACTGAAAATGAAGCAAAAACTTTTAGAAACTAATAAGTGAATACAGCAAGGTTGTAGGACAAAGGGCTAGCACAGAATCAATTGCTTTCTTAAATGCCTGCAATGAATAATTTAGACTTGAAATTAAAATAAATATATTCACGTGTTACTAAGGATGCACAGAAAAGGGAGCACTCAGTTACTGCTGTGGGAATGTAAATTAGTGCAGCTATTACGGACAACAGTGTGTAAGCTCCTCAAAAATTAGGAAAGAAAGCACCATGTAATGTAGCCATGTCATTGCTAAGTAACTATCCAAAAGAAATAAGTCAGAATGTCAAAGAGTCGTTTGTACTTGGTTTATTGAAGCACTGTTCACAATAGCTTGAATGTAGACTCAACCTAGGTGTTCATCGGCAGATGACAGGTTAAAGAAAGTTGTTATATACATGAATATTATAAAAAAACAATTGTCCTTTGAAGCAACAAGGATAGAGCTGGAGAATACTAGGTGAAATAAGGCAGGGATAGAAAGACAAATACTGCATGAGCTAACTCACATGAGGAAACTAAAAAGTTGATCTAATGGACATAGAGGTATAATTGAAGCCACCAAATCTTACGAAGGGAATGGCGAGGGAGAGATAAAGAGATTGGTTAAGGGGTGCAGGGAGGCAGTGGGTAGGATCAGTGCCTTCTGATGTTCTGTTGTATAGCAGGGCAGACATGGTTGACCACAATGAATTGTATATCATGTGTCTTCAAAAAGTCCATGGAGGGGCCCCTGTATGGTAGCCTAGTGACTAAAGTCCTCACCTTGCATGCGCCGGGTTCCTACATAGGCCCTGGTTCCCATCCAGCTCCCTGCTTGTGGCCTGGGAAAGCAGCAGAGGATAGCCCAAGATTTTGGGACCCTGTACCCACATGGGAGATTCAGAAGAAACTCTTGGCTCCTAGGTTTGCATCAGCTCAGCTCTGGCTGCTCTGGCCATTGTGGCCATTTGGGGAGTGAATCACCAGATGAAAGATCTGTTTCTCCTTCTCTCTGTACATCTGACTTTTCAATAAAAATAAAAAAAATTTTTTTTAAAAAAAGAAGTCATGGAAAATGCATAGCATGAAAAAAACTATAATGGATTTGAAATTTTTTGTAACAAAATAAATGTATCTTTTAATTCCATTTCTCATGAACTTTGAAGTACCCTTTTATTTCAAATAGTAAGTGGAGAGAATTTTGGCTATTCACACACACACACGATAATATGTGAAATGAAAGGTATACCTAACTTAATAATTATATGTTGTATACATGCTTTAAATTGTTACTCCATACCAGACAAATACATACAGTTGTTTTTTTTCTAATTAGTTTATTTATTTGAAAGGCAGAGTTAGAGAGAGGGAGAAAGAGAAGCAGAGAGATCTATCCATAGCTTCACTCTGAAATTAGTTGCAACAGCCAAGGCTGGGCTAGATTGAAGCCAGAAGCCAGGAGCTTCCTAAGAGTCTCCTGTGTAAGTGCAGGTGCCCAAGCAGTTGGACTGTGCTCTGCTGCAATGAGGGAGATGGATCGGAAGAGGAGCAGCCAGGATTCTAACAAGTGCCCATGTGGGATGCCAGCGCTGCAGCTAGTGGCTCACCAGCTAAGCCACAATGTTGGCCCCAGTACAGTCACTATCACTATTAAACAATTTAAAACTGAAGACACAATAATACTCTCCCAAAATTAAATGCCTCGACATAAATGTAACAAATAAATGTTACATAAATGTAACAAATGTAACATAAATGTAACAAATAATTGAAAGAAATCAATAAAAGCAAAACAATTCTGAGTTTCTGGGTCAAGGGGCAAATTAAGGAGAGGATTGGAACTAAGCTTCATGTTTTCAGGTCCTTAGAGAGAAGAGAGAAAAAGCTTTAATTCGAGAGACTGGTTTTTAATGCCTTGTTCACAAAATCAACTTTTTAAAATGTAGTCAATTGATTGTCCTATTTAATTTTGAAAAACAATGCATTCCCTGAATAAAAACAATTAAACACTATGAAAGTTTGAAAAGAAAAATTTTCTCTATCCCTAGGAGAAAATATGGTTGTCAATGTATGCTTTTCAGATTGGTTCTAATCAATGCAGAATCTTCCAGAAGCTACAAATTTGTGACTAGGTGTGGAAGGAACGTGTTGGCTGCCCCATCTGTGAAATCTTCATAACCCGTGAAGATATAGGAACTTTCACTTTCTGTTTTACATGGTTTTTAGATTTTTTTACAATGAAAACTAATTTAATAGCTAGCTAGCTAATAGCTACTAATTTGTGTGAACTTATTTATAGTAAATATATATAATTTCTGGATTTTTCTGCCCTCTGCTTTTTAAAAAAACTTAAATTAATTAATTTTATTATTCCGTGATACAGTTCCATAGGTTCTGGGATTTCCCTTTCACCCTCCCCAATTCCCTTCCCCCCACTAGTTTCTGCCATGTCATTATAATATTATAGTCCTTCACAGTCAGTCATAAGTCCATCATTCTGCTATTTAAGGGTTGATTAATTTGGAAGGGGATCAGGGATGGTGAGAGTTGACTTGCTGTATTTGAGAAAACATCTAGAAAAGATGGTAAGCAAGAGAGAATTAAAGAGTTTGTTGTCATGTCTGACTCTTGGCACTCCAGGACTGGATAGCAGTATGCAACCAGGTGTTCCTTGGTTGCATTAGACTTTTCCTGTGGATTTTACTATTCTAGAAGCTTCTAAGAAGTTTCTCCACTATGTTTGAGCCATTTTTTTCTAAAAAAAGAAGAAATACCTGGGCTATAGTTTTTCTATAAGTATCATGTTTTGTCAAACTTTATTTTAAATTATTGTCAAATAAACTGGTAAGAATTATATACTATTCCATTTTAATATATTTTGTGAATATCTGAAAATTTGATTTATATGAGTGAAATCTTTTCATCTGATTGTTTTTTAAAATCTTTGCCTATTTTTCTGCTGGACTGCAGTCTTTTTGCATTTTATTTGTTGAACTATTTAGTTTTGCAAAGAAGTCTTTGACTACCATGTAAATTAAAAATTTGCTATTTCAGGGCTTGCACTGTGGCATGGTGGATAAAGCCACCAGCTGCAGTGTTCCACTTCTGATGCAGCTTCCTGCTAACGTGTCTAGAAAAGCAGTAGAGGATGGCCCCACACCAAGTGGAAAACCTGCCAGGAGCCTCTGTTTCCTGGAGTCTGACTCCTGGCCATTGCTCTGCCTTTAACATAATCAAATCTTTAAAAATATGGTATCTCAAAAATAAGGAATGTTTTTTTGGAGATGTGGCAGTTGTAGCCTTGAGATGTCCAGCAGAGCTGAAGACCCTGGGACTGCAGTTTGTCCAATGAGCCTGGACAGCTTTCCAGGGTCTGATTGCTGATGTGTAGGTTCTGCATCTTTCAAAAGCCCTCCCTGCTTCCCCACTGCTAGTGTCTTAGACCTCATCTTTCAGCAGTATCAGTGTGAAGTGAGATGTACAGAGAGCACTAACATGTTCTTACATTCATTATTTTTACCACCAAAATTTGGCTCTGATAAATCCATTTCTGTCTTCTATGTTCTGTGTTTTGAATTTCTTGCAAACTATCATAGACATTTCACACATTGAAAAGTAAATTGCTTGTTACTTCAAGAACTCAGCAGATGACTCCAGTAAGCACGAGTTTGATGTGCAAGCATGAACACTGTGGCAGCACTGGCACATGACAATTGTCCTGGCCGTGGTCACAATGAAGATTTTCTCCTGGGGGTTCCAAGTTCTCTGCGGCAGGGGCCAACATGAACTTGTTCCTTCTATTACATCACAAGTATTGGTGTGGGGTCCTTGGGCATAGTGGCCTATGTTGAGGCTGTGAAATGAAGCCAAGCCTGTACCAAAGATTTGTAGAAAAAAAACAGGGACATTAAAATAATTGAATGTCTTCCTACTGCACTTGAAGACTTAAAGCTTAGGGACCCAGAAGATTGAATAAGTAGAAGCATCTCCACAAAATTCAAGCAGTGCAACATCAATACAGAATCCCTGGAGTGGTATGGAAGGCTGAGAGCAGAGAGAGGCGTTGGAGTGTGCTGGGAGATACCGCCCTGCACATGGGTCTTTGGGGAACTTTTGTCCTATGATGGACAGGCTGTCTGATTCACTCTCTAGAGACCCCATGAAGCAGGATCATGTTCCCAAGCATCTGTCTTTGGAGCCTAGCCAGATGTAGCCACTTTTGGAATTTGCACAGGTTTGGCTGCCCCGAAATCCTGTGGCTTACTGACATTTCCCAAAATTTGGCACAAAGTATCTGAACAGTCACGTACAGCTCATTGACAGGAACTCCAGAGGTAACCTGAAGGTTTTGCTCTTTGCTCTAATAAGCTTGCCAAACAGCGTGTCCCTCTTCCTGGAAAACACTGGTTTTCATTTTTCTAGTGCTCTTGCCTTGGTGAAGATAACATAATTGTTATTTGGGGTTTTCATCATTTCTCAGCAGAATAATTCTGTTCCTGATGCTTTATGAAGAATGCCTCAGATTGTTCTGAAATAGCTTGATTGGAGACCAGTTGTCCATCAAATCTGTGGATGTGTACAAGGGCAGGCATGGTGAGTCAGGTGCCTCCAACACCAAATGAATCAGCTGGAAATCTCATTAGGAACTTTGCAGTGACAGGCTCAAATATATTTATCTGACATTCTTGGGTTCTTCTGACTAGCTTTCTCCTCTCTGGGAAAGGGGATGAGGCTGAGTGCTGCCGGCTGTCTGTCTTTGTCTGCTCCTGGGAGCTCTTGGCTGTGGAAGTGTTCATCTGTAACTGATGCATTTGTACAATGTGAAGTTCAGACTGGAAGGGGGCTTGATGTATCAAAAGCTTTCTGCAGCCCCCAAGTCAGAAGCAGCTCCAGGTTTCCAGCCAGAATATGAGCTACTAGCCCACTGTCTTGTTCCCTGCACTATGTCAGGCACAATATCTCACCTCCAGCTCTTGTCATTTAGCTCTCACATGAAATGAGACTCTGTTTTTTAGAAGAGGGAAAGGAGAAAATGCTTAAAGAATGCTGATTTAATGACCTCGCTCAGGCTCCCACCACTAGAATGGATCAAAACAGTTAACAGCATGTATTCTCAGTCTCTGGTGAGATGATGGCCTCATTTCTCTACTTTTTGGAATCGTTCATTTGGAACATACCTGATTCCTTAAGGTAAACGTACTAGGTGTGGAGTGAGGCTGTCTAAATCATCAATAACATTTGAGAACCAAAGAAGTTTTGACATGCTGTCCACCTCTTTCCTTCCTTGGAGGACATACAAGTTTCAATAAATACCCCCCATCATACACAACCCAGTTTCAAACATGTGCCTTAGCCAGTTTTCACTCTTACCCGCTGGCTTAAGTCATCTGTAAGCTTATCGACAGCCCTTGTTTCCATTTTTTTTCAAAACAGACACTTTGTTGTCTGTCTCTAAACTGTTTTATTTTTGATATGGTTTAGCTGTTTTTGCATGTTATAAGGTTGCCCTGGGAATTTATTTTTTCCCACTGTATGACATCAATAAAGCAAAACTATATTCAGTTCCAAATATAAAGAGATAGCTTTGTTGTTCCTCTACTAAGATCTTCACCCTTGCACTAATACAGTTTGATTAAGACAAGTTCAGCTCCATGCCAGGCTTTTTCATGTATCTCTCTGGGCCCTGATTTTGATCTCTATCAAACAAGGCTAGTGAGAAAGCAGATGGGGCCAACCACCTCCAGGCTGTTGTGAGGACACGAGAAGTTAACAAAGTGATTGTGCCCCAAATAACATGGAATAGTGGTATTGGCCTTTAATTTTGGCCCCCTGCCTTCTGCCCTCACTTCCAGAGCCTCTCCTCCTATTCATACTCCAGGCTGAGATGCATTCATTGCCACATTCCATGCATAGTTTATTAGCCAGGGTGGTGAGGACACATAGCAAAGTACCTCAGACTGAATAACTTCAAGCAACAGGCATTTATGTTCACAGAAATGGCTGCAAGTCTTGGATCTGGGGTTGACAGGGTTGTTTTTTTTTTTTTCTGAGGCCTCATCCATGATCTTCCTTCTGTGTCCACCTCTGCTTTTATCTCCTCTTCTTATAAGGATACTGATCTGTTGGACGAGGGCTCTTTCTAATAGCTTCATTTTGACCCAGTTACCTTTCTGAGTTCAAGTGTTGATGCATTCAGAGACACGGGAAGTTAGTTTTTCAACATAAGAATTTGGGGATCTTTAGGTGACAGAATTCACCCCAGAATGCCCCATTACTTGCTTTACATGTTGCAGTTTTCCAAGACGTCCTTAATGTGTTTTCATAGCCTTCTCCTTTTCCCCACTGTCGTACTTACCACTGTCAGTACTTATTATTTACATGTCTCTGTTCTGCAGAAGACTCTAATAAATCCAGATAGATCTCTACTTTGTATCCCTCACTTTTAGAGCACACAGAGTTGCAATTAATTTTGGGGTATTTGCTATCAGCGGTAAATATGTGAAATAAAACCAAATATTTAGTCAATATGTATCATTTTTAAAATAACAGATAGGCCTGGTTTCATGTAAAATTTTCTTGAGGCATATGTTATTGATAAAGTTCTATTTTATAATTGACTGATTTGAGGCCATAAAAGTCAAGTAAGTTTCCTAATGACAGAGAATGTTGGTGCCATTAAAAGCTGAACCTGGGAAGACTTGAAAGGTAAACACAATACTAAGACAGTGTTCTCAGTAGAATAGTGGTGGGTTCGTTTCACTACCATATCTGATCTCAGCCAAAGTCTCCAGCTAGTCCATGCTTTAAACCAAATATTTTCTTATAGTTAAATTAGAGTAGCAACATAGGGGCCAACTTAGGAAAGAGAGATAACGTGAACGTTGTGTTTAGAGTCAGGTCAGAAGGGGGGCAAAGAAACAGTGCAGGAACTGATAAAGGAGGCAGCCTAGGTGATAGAGGATTCTATCTACCCATTTTTACTTCTAGAAGATCAACCTCCAAGTGTTTTTGGCCTTCAAACACTTCCTTATGTCATCACATTTGGGTTTTCAAAATAGTAAGTTGACATGAGTTGAGAAGGTGGCACATAAGTGTAACCGTTGAGGCAACAGTCTTCAGAGTGATAAAGTAGTTGGCCTAATGTTGCTGGTCACTGGAGGTCCCTGACGTTAGATTCCACAGCTTCTTCTGCCTTGCTGTCCAAGAAAAGGGGAGTCAGTATTTTGGGGACTCCTGCCAGTGGGAAGGAGGAGGCAAGGGAGTAGCCAGAAACGTTGAAGAAGCAGCAGGAGGGTGCTGCTGCAGAAGTCACGGAGCAGAGAATCTCAGAGCTGATAACTCCAACTTCCTAGACACCTTGCTGTCTTGTTTGCTTTACTTTTGTCGGCCTGAAGAAGTGCTACCCTTTGGTCTTCCCTCAGGATGGTTGCTCTGTAGTAGATAGGATTGCCACACCAAAGCACATGTTTGCTTCCAACTCCTTCCCCACACATCTGGAGCCTTTGTGGTAGTGTAAACCAGGCGATTATTTCACAACTGCAATTGCTGAGACATGCCATCTTAATTTCCATCTTTCTTCTCTGAAGTCTTTCCATGGCATAGAATTAAAAATTAGGTGTGTTAGAAAGTAGAACTTGAAATCTGACAGGAAAGAGCTGGCATGGATTGGCTCATGCCTCGCTGGGTGGGTCACAAAGATTAGTTTTACTCCTCACCATGGTGTTGAGGATTTTCCTGCACACCCCGCCCCCCCCAAAAAAATGTTCTGCACCTAAAATGTTGACATATATCTTGTTAGAGTTACAAGCCAGTCTGGATTATCCTAAAATCTGCCAAGATCAGCAAAATTTTACTTCAACACAACAACTGGCTAAATACTAAGATGAAATGGACACGAAACAGCTGAATGGTGCCTTATGGCCATTTTAAGGTATAGAGCAGCCGGTCCTGTATATGAACTAAATTGAAATGTCAATGAGCTAATCATAGGTTGTGGCTAGGACTTGTTTTCCTTTTTTTTTTTTTTAATTTATTTTTTTTCTTTTTAATACACTGGTTACTCAAAACCATGTCAACTCCATAACATTGCAAATTGCTGTTGATGTTATATTGGGACTCTTAATTGACTGTGATGATATTCTGCCAGCTCAAACTTCAGACCAGAAAAGGTCTCCCCAAGAAACTGTTCAACCAATCTGGACAATAAGTAGCTGGACTCTATGCTTGGTATATGTTTGCAATGAAAGAATCTTGATTGAATTTGAACTGTAATACTGCATCAAGGTGGAGGAATCCACCGGGGGGAGGGGAGGGGGAGGGAGGGGGGGATACCCAGAGCCTATGAAACTGTCACATAATGCAAAATAATTAACAATAAAAAAAAAATAAAAATTAGGTGTGTTTTAGAAATATGTCTAGAAACAGAAATAAGGTGTTTTTTCCCCCTTATGTCTCGCCTTATTTCCTCCCTCTAATCTTATTTCAGACTGGGAAATTGTGCTGTTGTGACTGATCTGTGAAGTAATCTTTTGTAATGAGAATGTGATATGAATAGTTGGAATGGCAAGTCCGCAATGAGGTCATTGAATACAGGACAGGTAAACATCGTGGTATTTGTCTAACTTCTCAGGATCTGAATTCTCTATTTTTCTTGCCAGAATTGACCTGCATGACTAGATTTTTTTATTTGCCAGGATGAGAGCAGGCTGTCTTGAAGTGGAAGTGATAACCCGTTTAATTTCACAGATAACTTTTTGGAAGAGACGTAAGGTGAAAAAGTGTTTGCCTGTGATGCTTTTCTTCCCTATCATAGAAGAATATACTACTGTGGCCACAAATCCAGAAATTTAATTTAATACTTGAAATCTTTTTTATTTTTTAACAAAATGCTTTACCCTTTGTTAGTATACAGAGCCTTAAGCATTCCTTGTACTGCAACTTACTGTATGCATATGGAAAATTTAGGGGCTGTCCGGGGCCAGGAATTTGGCTTTGCATAGACAATTTCCTCACCAAAACACCCGTGTCCCATTCCTATCTCACAGGCAAGGCTAATTTCTTCATCATCCTGGAAGGTTTTAATCCAGTTTTAATTCTGGGTGTGTCAATCCTGCCTGTTGTTTAAGCTTAGTCAAAATGATGCCTGTTTTGGGGAATCCTTCTTTATAATGAAAGTTAGCAGTTCTCTTGTGTAGTCTGATAACTATTGTTGTCTCTCACCATAATCTGGCTTTTATTGTTAATTTGCTTTTCTCCACTGAATCTTTGCCAGTAGACTGTAAGCTCTTCAAGACCAATGGCTTTATTCTTTCAATCTTTTGTGGGGCTAAAATATTTCTAGCACAGAGATTTGTTTATAGTAGGTGTGAAATAAATGTGTGATGTTGGTTGATTTATGAGCATGCCCTGTAATACAAGACATATGGAGTTCGTTGGCTTGGTGCTTGAGTGTCACCACCCCCACCTTCAACCCTTTCTCCAAGTTATCCTCTTGGCCTGGCCCAGCTGAAGCTGTGGAAAGTAGATAAATCACCCAGCACCTAGGTCAGACAGCTCTGAGACAAATGAACACAGCAGGTCATTGCTACTATAATGATGCAGTGGCGGTACTGTTTGCCAGTTTCTGGACAACAATAGATTGCCTTCCTTCCCTTAACTTTAATTCCATTTCTCATAAGCCTGAAATTGCACTTGCTATTTTCCAACTTATTTCCCCCACAACCCTACCCTAGTTCATGTCAGTGTTTCCTTAACTAACATTTTTATAACTTGAAAATCAATTCTGCACCAGATATAAAGACATTCTGTGTCCCCAGCCTTTGTTCCAGCACTGGCCTCAGCCACCCGGTGTTGGCCCACTGTTGTGGCTTTAGACTAACTTTACAGTTCCTAAGTCTCCAATCGCTTTGTATTTGTACTTCATTCAGAAGTGGGCTAGTGTTTTTGAAATAGATGTTCTCCTGCCCATGTTTCAGCTTATTCCTAGATAACAAAATGTTTCAAAATCATCAAATTAGCCAGACCATGTTTTTGGACCACCTTTGTAAATTTTAAACCTCATTCATTTTACCCTGATCGACTTGATGATTTCATAAGAGAGGAGGGATTTGGGCCTAAACCAAGAGATTGAAAGAGATTTCACTGATTATCAGTGGTTGAGCTGAGTAGTGTTTAAGATCCTTAGCACTTAGGTTTGGATTATTTTGCTAGTTTTTCCTTCATGGCAGCTCTATCGGTCTTTACATGCAGTACCATGGACAGAGCAGGCTAGAGCTGGGAATGATTAGAGTAACAGTCTGCCCAGAGATTAGCAGGAAACAAGACAGCCATTTTCATTCTTAATGGATAGATGGATGTAGAGCCATGTACACCCCAAGTTGAGACTCTTGAAGAAGGAAAGTTTCCTGCCATAAAAAATTATCTGAAGGGTCTGCTTTGTAATAAAAGCATTGAGACTTTAAATTTAGCTTTACTCAGGATGTGACTTTGAGCCTGGTTTCCTTTCTGAGAACCTGTTTCTTAACATACACATTTGAGAAACTATCCTCTTACAAGATGTGAACCACTTCTAAGGACTCTGTTTGAATTCTGATTTTACTTCTTACTGGTTTAGGGATTTTAGGCAAGTTACATTTTATATAGCTGGTTTTTCATCTCTTCAACAAGAAAAAAAAGCTTTTTTTCTTGTTGCTGCTGGAAGCATTGCATTGGAAAACAGATGTAAAATTCTTGAAAGAAGAGAGTACTTCAAAAATTCCTGGAAAATGGAATGAAAGGATAGTAACTCTTGGTACAAAAATGTTGAAATCCATACGTATAATGCATCTTGAAAAGTTCATGAAAAATGTGTATTATGAAAAACCGATATAGACTCACAAAAGTTTACACTAGTATAAACTTATATTTCTAATTAAAATTATGCCCTTCTTGTAGTTCACTCAAACACCTTTATAGCCATTGTTGGTCTTGGCCAAAGATGGTCTCCATGAACTATGGACTCAGTGAAGTCTTTTGTATGGATAGCAAGAACCTAATTGCTTGATCTTCATTGCTGCATTGCAGAATCAATATTAGCAGGAATATTAGCTAGACTGTGGAGTCAGAGACAGGCAACCAAATCCAGCTATTCTGATATGAGAGGCAGGAATCTTACCTCATGTTTTAACCCCTGGGATAAATGTCAATTCCTAAACTTTAAGTCTCGTTTCCATGAACTTTTTGATATACCCTGGTACTTGATACAGGGTAAATGGCACATTATTGTTATTATTATTGGAGTTAGTATGTGTAGACTATTAGATAATAGACTAGGCATCCAACCGAGTCTGGATTACTATCTTTTCTCCTCATTGGCATTTGAAATCACTCTTTAAATTCTTTTATCTTAAGTGTTATCTTCTAAGTTTTGTAAGTACCAGGAAAGGAACATATATGTGCCTGTTTCTGTTTGAATTAGTACTTTAATTACTGTGGAACAGGGAAGCATAAACATTTTGGGGGCTATAGCTAGGGACAGTGGGCCAGAAAAGTAAGGGTGGTAGCCTGTTACACTGTTTTCTGGTTTGTTAAGGAGGTGAATGAATTATAAGACTAAATGATAGAGCATTTCCTGTATTATTAGAACAAAAAAGCTCCCCATTATATATTATCAATGTGACATTTGGAGTCTTTGCTTGAGGCTCTGGTATCTTCACCAAAGTAGAGATGGGCTCTAATAATGTGAATAGAGATCCAGAAGCTTAGCTCAGTGACCTAGAGAATAGTTCTTATACACAGAAGTCATTTCGCTTTAGTCAGTCTTAAATTTCTATACCAATATTTCTACTAATTAATTGATATTCAGTAAACAAATTTTGATAATTTACTGCATCTAGGCATGATGCTAAGCATTACAGAAGAGAAAGATGATGTAGACCAAAGGTTGTCACCAGTGATTAGAGGAGACAAAGCACATAATATACATTAATTCATGTGATTATTGGTTGTTAAGGACTTAATGTTACCCCTGACAAATAACTGAGACTTAATATGTGTTATCTGCTGTTATTAGAAGTTGTTATTATTACTGTTATTATACAGGTTATAGACTTTGTGAAGGATGATCTGGAAGAGTGAGAAAGTCCATGTAGATGAGTGACAGGAGAGATTTTCAGAAAGGAGGTTGCATTTGAGATGGTTCTTAGTCATGGAGAAATAACTTGTTCATGAATAAATAGACAGGAGACTGGGAAGATGGGTCACAGAGCCATGCTGCTACCATTGGGAGCAGACTTCGTGGACTCCTGGCCTTGTGCTGGGAGTGATGGGGCATTATTTGGGTTTGTTTTTTTCCCATCATGGAACATTAGTGGTGTTCACCTCATTTATGATTTTGTTTTAAATAGTTAACAATAATGAATAAACGTATCATTATTTCTATTCAACTGGATGCAATTTCCCTTTAAGAGCTCCAAAACTGTAGGCTAAATCTAGCTGGTCAGCTGCATCCTGGGTAATACTATCTGGGTCCAGACATTTCTTCCTGGGAACCAGAAACCAAGCCTGTACTGAAAACCCAAAGCTGTCAGGAACGAGTGTTGCCCCTGGGGCTAGGCTGGTGTCTGTGCTGAGTTTATGCCAAGACTCTTGTTATTTAGGAGGAATTAATAACACTTCTGTTTTGTTTTCTTGTCTGGGAAATGATGTTTCTAACTCAGAAAGATACTGCCTTGTCTTTGTCTGATGTCAGTCCTCACCATCTGAAGCTGAGCAAACAGGGTTCAGGCCCTCAGGGCTAAGGAGCAATGGCCTTAAAGAAAGTGGCGGGAGAGATGCAGAAATGTTTTATTCCATTTCCTGTTGTCCACTCCTCCCCTCTCCTGCCTCTTCATCTTCCCTCTCCCCTTCCTCTTCATACACACACATGCACACTCACGTGGTCACACACACGCACACCACATGCACACACACAATGTGGAGTCTTAGCCTGGCTGAAGAAAGGCAAGCTTATATTAAAGTCATCGTTGGTATGCCAGGGGTAGGTAGTCTTCAGTTGTAGATCTTGTAATTGAAACAATGGCCTCTCACATCTTTTAGAATACACCAAAAGTAGCTTTTGTGTTGGTTTAGTTGAGTGGTTCTGGTGATTGTGAGGGAGATCTTAAAACAGAACATGCCAGCTCAGCTGACTCGTTGACCTGGTGAGAGAAAATATGCAGTAGAAATGTAAAATACCAATACAAAGTGGTTCGATCTGGGGATAAGAGTTGGTGAGGAATTCAGCCAATCCCCAGTATTCTTATTTATAAAAGACAGCATGAGCTGTCCTTAGTGTGAAGTATAGCATCCTGGGGCTGGTGTTTTACTGCAGCTAGTTAAACTGCTACCACATCTGATCTTGCTCCCTACTAACGTGCCAGGGAAAGCAGTTGAAGATGGCCCAAATTCTTGTCTCTTGCACCCATGTGGGAGATTATGATAGAGTTCAGACTTCTGATTTCTGGCTTTGCAGTTCTAGGCTTCCTAATCCATGGGCAATGGAGCCATTTGGGGACTGAACCAGTGAATGGAAGATTTGTCTCTCTCTCTCTCTTTTTTTCCTCTTTCTCTGTAACTCTACCTTTCAAATAAATAAATTAGAGAGAGAGAGAGAGATCGAGAGATCTGTGGTACCACAAAAATCATCTTTTCTAGGAGAACAGCCCTTGTTTACTTAAACAGTCAATGTTTGAATACCTTCCATGAGTTGGAACTATGAGGAACCTTAGGCAGTTAGCAGCAAGTAAGTTGGGTGAAAATCTCTGGGCCTACAGAAGACACATTTTGAAACAAGCAGGATGGGTCACCTCAGAAGTTTTCTACCCAGAGGATTCTCTGTGCTTACCATTCTAGCTGCAAATAGTATAACACTTAGTCCCAGAGGTGGTGCATGGGTCAGCGTGTATCCTTCCCTGAGAGATTGAACGTAGCAGATCACAGCAGAGGCATGAGGATGGAATACGCTACCATGAGATGATCTCTGGCCAACATTCTCTTCCATTCTTTCCTACTCGTCCTGCGTGGAAAAGAAGACCCAGAGACAGAGAACATCAAAATCCAAGAAGATTCAAGGAAGGCTTTTTATGGAATTTTGGTTTTTTTTTTTTTTGGAGAAAATACATTTTCTTCTAAGTAGGTAAACGTTGGACAGATGGAAGTTTGGGTTGATCTTCAAGACAGAAGAGAGGTGTCACAGGAAATGCAGCTAGCATGACAGGGATTTCTCCTACCCTCCAGGGTCTCTACCCTGTACTATCTCTGAGACGGTAGTTCCTCAGTATCCACAGAGACCACTTCCAAGACCCTTGGGGAGAGCAAGAACTGCAGAGACTGGAGTCTCTTACATGAAATGGTGCAGTATTTGTATGGAAAATACATGTATCCCCTTGTAAATGAGGATATTTCCAACAGTTGTCAAAAAATGGAATTTATAAAATGAGTTTATTTCAGTGTAAAAGTTTTTTAATCTTTGCATTTTCTCATGCTATGAATTTTTCACACACTGTTTCAAAAGAAACTCATACTGTTGCTTCAGTTTTCCACAAACTTTCTGTAGTTCTGTTTTTAGTATTCTCTGGATTACTTATATTAGAAAATGCAACATAAACACCATGTAAATAGTCATTACACTATGTTGTTTGGGGAATAATGACAAGGAAAAGCATCTGTGAATTTTGGAGACAGATGCAATTTTTAAAAAATATTTTCGATCCACAGTTGGTTGAATCCATGGATTCAGGGCTTGCCAATACAGAGGGCCAACTGTACTTATTTTTTTCCTGCTTCTGCTTTGGAATTGCTACTGGCACATCCCTTAGTACCCTTCTAGGATCCATTCGCTCCCCTGTCTGCTCCTGTGTGCTTCCAGTCCATAGTGTAAGCCAGTATCCGTACCTGGCATTCACATGGCACAGTCCAGCCTTGTCATACCAGAAGCAGGGTAGAGAATTCATTTCTACCAGGGATCATGTGGGGGCCCTCAGTGCAGAGGCCTCTGCAGGCAAGCCGCACAGAGCTGGGCCTGCTGGTTCCTTTGTTTGCATACACCAAATTTGAGATGGGCTATCATTAACCAAATGGAGAGCAGCTGTGCTTACTGAGAAAGTGTGTTTCCTCAGATTTGTGGGCATGTTAGAAATTTTTTTAGCCAGGGTGTCTGGCTCTAGCAGCCTCACACACATGTGAAGCAGTCTTAAGTTACTCTTCTGGAAGATTCTTCTCTCTGGCTTACCAGATCCTCAGTTGACCTAGCAATAAAGTCTTAGAGGATAATGCCTAGGGGATAGATGGAGTTTTCTCTTGACAGGCAGATTCCACTAGTGAGAGCTAATGAAGAGTATCTTGCTGGTGACACCTTCTTTCGTGTGTACTAAGGGTTAGCAGTTTCCTCTAGAATGTAGACAATAAGATGAAAAAGGGAACTACAAGTTTGCAGTAAGAGTCCCCTCCCCTGAAGGATACCAGGAGTCAGGCCTTTTCCCGACATTATCTGTGCAAGGTGCATTCACACTGCTATGTATAACAACTGTCATTTCATTTCCACTGCAAAGGTGCAATGATTTGTTTTTTCATCTAACAATCTATGAATGTCAGCGTTATTTCCAGGTTGTCATTGTTACACTGCTTTGGACATTCTTTTACATACGTTTGTGTGAACAAGCATATACATTTACTTTGGGTATGTATTTAAAGAGGAGTGGGGTCCTGAGCCATAGTGTCTGCAGTTGTTCAGTGTTGGTACATTCTGCCAAGTAAGTCTAGGAAGAGGTTGTGTCTTTTGGCATACACAGTGACAGTGTGGGACTCTAGAAGTTATTCCACATCTTTCTTAAGATTCGGTGTTCTCTCCTGTCCTCTTTTCCACTCTAATGGCTGAGGAGTGGTGTAGCTGGTGTTCCTAATTTCCTTGTTATGTGCCTATTGCCACATAGATCTCCTCTTTGGCAAAGTGAAGTGATTGCTAAGTTGTCTTTCTCACTTTTATAAGGTATGTGTCGTCATCTTTCGATTCAGAGATTTCTTTATACCTCTGGATCCAGAATCTCTTTCAGATATGTGGATTAAAATCCCCTCTCAATCTGTGGGTATCCTGTTCACTCTTAATGATATTTTGTAATAAATGGGTATTGTTAATTTTAATTGAGTAAAAAAATCACTCTTTTATCCTCAGAGTTAGCATTTTCAGTACCCTGCTTTTAAAATGCTTTGTCTATTCCAAGGTCATAAAACATTCTCCTATTTTTTCCTAGGAATATCATTGCTGTATCCTTCCTATCTAGATCTGCAGCCCACCTGGGATTCTTTCCCCACACATGCAATGAGATAGGGTTTGCGATTTCCTTTTCCTCCTCTGGATATACACTTGATCCAGCCCAATGTACCGCAAAGCCCAGTCTTCCAGTCCTGCGCTGCAGAGGTAGTTTTGTGCTAAGCCATGGGATGTGCACACACGGGTCTGCTTCCCGACGACTCAGTTGCATCGTTCTGTTCGCCTAACCCTGTGCTACAGCTCTCCTAATTGCTATGGCTTAGGATAGGTGTTGCTATCTCGTGGAGAGGACATTAGCCTTCTCTTCGCTGGCTTTTGTCTGGTTTGTTTGTTTCAGTCCATTTGTTTCGCACGTTCCTTCAATTGTTTCTCATACAGCCCCACAACATTGCCAAGATCTCTGCTGTTTTCTCTTTTCCTTATCAGGGGTTCTCTGGCAGGGATGTGTGTCGAGAATTGGCTGTTTCTCCTAGCAAAAACAGGTCCAGTTTACTTCTTTCTGTTTCCCTGCATGCAGGCATTTTGGCCCCTTATGTTCTAAATTGATTTTTCTTTTTTTCTTCCTGAATGTCCCAGCTGCTCAGGAGGAGCCTTGGTCTGTCCACAAACTATGCCATCCTTGTATACTCAGTGGAAGCAGGTGTCCTAGGACCCTGCTAATTCACTTGTAAATTTGTATCAGAAAAACTGCCAGTGTGACTTACTACAGTTAAACGAAAGGGAAAATGCATTATTACATTAACAAATGCAGAAAAAACTTTTGATTAAATTCAATTATTGTTTATGATAGACACTGTCTTGGAAAAGTAGTAGGAAGAATTTTTTTCCTATCTGATAAAGCTCTGTGAAATCTTGCAGCATACATGCAATATTTGTCTGCCATTATACCTGATTCCTCTAAGAGCAGTGCATATGCAATTCACATATAAACACACATGCAAAAATGTTGATTTAAGAGGAAGATGCAAACCCACTACCATTTCTTAGCAAAAATCAGATTCAACCAACTGTGATGGCCAGAGATGAAGACATCTCCCACTTATTTTCAAGTTTCCTGAACTTGAATCTCTACATACAGTGTCATTTACAGTCTGCACTGGCAGGAAGCAGGAGCACGGGCCAGCTTCCTTGCCAGCCCCACTGGATGGACCTATATTCCTCTGTCCCCAGGGGACCAAGCCAGGCCAGACTGCCTCAGGGTGCTTCATGGGTCTTGCTGTTGAATGAGAAGAAACAAGTGGACTGTAGTTTCTCCCGCCCTCAAGGTTCTGTGCCCAAACCATTGAGGAAGTTTTCCTCTTGGGCTTGTGAGGGTAGATAGGAGAGCCAGGCTCTGACAACCACTTTTGAGGAGAAGAGGAAAAAGTCCAAAAAAAAAAAAAATCCAAAAACAGCTTATGAGACTATGGGAATGGACCAGAGGGGATACAGAGATGGAAACAGACAAATATGCAGAGATGCTCAAGAACCGCAGACTCCTGATCTGAGTCTGTTTAGTCACCTGCTAGGCAGAGTACACAGGGACTGTGAGACCAACGAGACGGTCGAGCTGCATTTGCAGAAATAAGATAGACATGAAATATATAACATACTTCTGTATCAGAAGAAATGGAGTGGGAGATATGCTGGACTATTAGATGCTATTTTTAATATCAACCAAAAAGCACTATAAGAATTTGAGTATAATTTGATGAAAATGAAACAACACTTGTGGAAAATGGATTCTATTACAGGGAATGTAGGAATTCAAGAAAAAGCTCATCCTTAGTGCGAGTGGGATACTTAGCTATGAACACGATTTTCCCCAAATCAGTCTGCACCTGCACATGTCTGCCATGTGGAGTCCTCCTGACAGGCCTGGCAGAGATGGATGGTGAAGCAAGCATTCCTGATCTCTCAGTTTCCAGAGAGCCAGGGAAGTGAATGACAGCAGTTGCCAACAGGAAAAGCTGGAGGCAGCCCTGGGATTTGGAACCACCTCTGTTGGTGACTCACTTGTGATTGCAGGTGATGGGTCTGGGTGATGCCAAATGGTGCAGGATTGTCAGGTACTCAATGAGCATACTAAACCCCACTGTGCCTTCCCTGCGGAGCAGCCATGGAGTCCAATATCATCACGGAAATACTGCTTGAGGAATGTGAAAACACTGTGCAGCCTGTGAAAGACAGCTCCAGCTCTCATGCTAAGACGCAAAAGTGAAGAGTTATCCTTGGTTGTTAGCATCAGAAACCCCCCAGGTTTCCCATTTTTTGAGGCATTCCTCAGTACTGCAGTGGAAAGCCTTGATGGGACTAGGGTCCAGATAGAATCATCACCCAAATTCATAACTTCAGTGACTTGGAAATGCACCTGTGAGAATTCTCCTCCAGTTCACATCTCTTTAATACAACAGGTGTGGCCAGTGCTGCCTACCCTCACTGGGTGGAAGAACGGATATCAGATCTGCATTTGCAGCCAGCTCGGTGCTTCAAGAGAGACTTCCCACCAGGAGCCGAGGCTCACCATTTTAGGAAAAGTTCATGCAAGTTGTTTGACCAGAACTGGATCAAGCCGGAGCACTGAGCATGGGAAAGCCCCTTCTGGGAAAAGTCTGACCATACTTCTGACATTTCCAGAAAAACAGTTGGCTCTTTCTTGGGATCAAAGTCATCATGATGCAGAATGTCACAGCTTACTGTGAGAGGTTAAGACTCTTAGGGAACAGAGAACACGAGAAGGATGAGGTCTTCAGTGTTCTTCTGATTGTCTTATTTTTATTTATGAGTTAAATAGCTAAATATTTATTGAATGCCTCTTGTGTTTCAACCTCTCAGCCAAAGTATATTTTTAAAACTTAAAATGACTGGAGTTGCTCAGCCTAGTGAATAAGGTGCTTGTATCTTATACTTGAATATGTGGGTGTGATTTTTGACTCTAATCTATCAGCTGTTCTCTCTTTTTAAAAGGCTTATCTGTTTGAAAGGCAGAGAAGGACACAGAGAGAAAGAGAGAAACATGCTTCTATCCTCTGGCTTACTTCTCAAATGCCTGTGAGAGCTGGGTAAGACTGGAACTGGAAGCCAGGAACTCTATCTTGGACCTTCTACATGGGTGGCAGGTGTCCAGAGAGTGGAGCCATCACCTGCTGAGGGAGTCTGCATCAGCAGCACATTTGGTGGGAAGCACACATGGGACTGAATCCTAGGAGCATTGGTATGTACTGCAGACTCCAAGGGGCACTTTAACCTGGTACCCCCAGTGCTCACCCCTCGAGCTTCCTTTGAAGCTGGGGAGGCATTCCTGATGCATCAGGTGATTGGTCTCTGCCACTCATGTGGAAGACCTGGACTGAGTTCCTGACTCTGAACTTCAGCTCTGTTTCAGTCACATCCAAGCTCTTGTGGATATTTGAAAAATGAACCCACAGATAGGACTGTTTTTTTTTTCTCTCTCCTTCCCTTCCTTCCTCTCTTTGTGTCTCCCTCCCTATAAAATTAACAAATAAATAAGTTGTATTTTGAAAATCTTTATAATTTACATTTGAACGGCAATAGGAGGGCCCGGCGGCGTGACCTAGCGGCTAAAGTCCTCGCCTTGAAAGCCCCGGGATCCCATATGGGCGCCGGTTCTAATCCCAGCAGCTCCACTTCCCATCCAGCTCCCTGCTTGTGGCCTGGGAAAGCAGTTGAGGACGGCCCAATGCATTGGGACCCTGCACCCACGTGGGAGACCCAGAAGAGGTTCCTGGTTCCCGGCTTCGGATCGGCGCGCATCAGCCCGTTGCGGCTCACTTGGGGAGTGAATCATCGGACGGAAGATCTTCCTCTCTGTCTCTCCTCCTCTGTGTATATCTGGCTGTAATAAAATGAATAAATCTTTAAAAAAAAAAAAAAGAAAGGCAATAGGAGAAGAGAGAAATCTTGCATCTCTGGTTTTCTTCCCCAATTATTGTATTTAAAAATACTTACTAACTTATTGAAAGGCAGAGTTATAGAGGGAGGGAGGGAATTAGGGAGAGGGAGAGGGAGAGGGAGGGAGAGAGAGAGAGAGAGAGAGAGAGAGAGAGAGAGAGAGAGAAAGAGAGAGAATGAGATCCTTCCATTTCCTGTTACTCCCCAGAGTGAACCTAGAGATCCATCTAGGTTTCCCACATGGATGGTAGGGCCTAAATGCTTTGACCACCTTCTGTTGCTTCCCCAGGCACTTTAGTAGGGACCTGGATTGGAAGAAAAGCCAGGACTTGAATTGGCAGTCATTTTTGGATGCTGTCAGTGCAGATGGTAGCTTAACTTACCACAACACTGGCTCTTAAATCTGCTCTTTGGAATCCTCGCATCCACATTTTTACAAAATTAGGGGAATAAATTCAACCTGTTAACATCTCAGTATACTGCCTGGCTCTTTGTTGTAGTAGTGTTGCTTTCCCTTTCTTTAAGCTTTGTCCAACATGTTGCTCCAATGTCTCTTTCCCTGCAGATTGAAGCAGCTGTCATTGTTTGGATGGCAGTCAACTCTGAAAATGAGGTTGATGGTGAGCAAAAGTGATGGAGTCATGGAAATGTGGCTTAGCTTGGAATAAGTGAACTAATTCCTTCGCTGAGGATGAGGGGCTCCGCTGACTTGCTGGGTGCTTGAGCCTATTGCAGGTCTCCAGTAACAGTGCTTACTTCTTGGGTAGAAACCTAGAATCCCTTGAAGTCCAACTGTCCATTGATCCCTAACATCCAGGTTTGTGCCTTAAAGTTTTGGTCACAAGACAAAGTTTACTGACCAAGTTGGAGTGATCTCAATCTGGGGGCTTAGGAGAAAGACCAAGTACAGCAATGATCAGCCACATTTCTTCTTGATTATCTGCCACTGTGCTATATGGAGACAGAATGCTGTTGACAAGCATTTGGTGGAAGCTATTTCCTGTTCAGGAAGGTGGGATGTGCCCATGTCCACTGTTCAATGTAACAGAATATCAATGCACTTAAGTGTTGTGGTGAACAGAAGGTGTGACGTTTCCTGGATGAGAAGGCAGGGGAACCTCATAACCCCTACACCTGACCCAATCTAAGCTCCGATGTCTGTTCTGGATTCTCCATTTGACTCTTCAAACAGTTAACCAGGTAGTGGGTAACACACAGTAGGGAAGAGGTGACATGTACTAGGGATGCAAATTTATTCCTGGAGGGTATAACCATCTGTGTTGTCGCTTTTTTCTGTTCCTAAAACACTCCTTTTCCATCCTTGTTCTCTGCATTGGGAGTACACTGGGCAGTAAACTGGTGATTTCCTCCACTGAACACTTGTCGTAAGACTAATTTCTCATGTACAGTGAGACAAGGAGACAGAGAACAAAGGACTGAAGGCTGCCTGCCCTGTAACTTCTCCTGAGTGGTGCCAACTGGCAGTGCTCAGGCTGACATTAAGGAATGGAGTGTTGAGTAGTTGGGGTGAAAATCAGTACTGATCCTGATTGTAAATAGGAAGAAACTAGGCTGTGTCCTTGGGAGTGGGGAGACATAGTTTGCAGGCATACACATATGTGCATTTCTCTGTGTCAAATCTCCAACACTTTGAATATACATTAATTTTAGAAAGTTAATCTTTGTTGGAGAGGCACGGGCCTGATGAGTGGTATCACTGTTACAGCTGAAATGTTTTAGAATAAGAACAGGAAAATAGCAAGATGTGGGAAATCACACCTGCTGGGATTAAGCAGCCAGCGCAGTGACCAAGGCAGTGAGACTTCTATGGAGACTTAATAGAATAGGATTTGCCACAGTAGATGTGCAAGGAGGCTCCTGTCCCTCAAAAGAGGCCTGCAGTTTGAGGTGTATTGAGGACTGGTAAGCAGAGGGACTGCGGGCTTGCCTTCAGGGGCTAGATAGTGCCGTGAGGATGAGTGTGGGTCACTGGAGAAGACTTTCACGTTTTCTTTCCCAGTGAATGAGAACATTTTTTCTTGAGTGCATTAAAGTCACAGGCATGACAGAGAACTCCTGTCTGCTTTGACCTGAGCACAGAGGTACAGGGCAACTGGATGCAAGTGGGCACTCTGCTCCTAGCTCGGATGGGCAAGACTGTGAACGTCACGCCGAAGAGACCTGGGACGTGAGCCTGGCTTGTTATGCTGGGAATGTCCTAGAGGGACTGTTTTGGAAATCAAGATTTAGGATTAATTAACAAGGAAGTTCTCTGATTAACACTGAGAATAAGACCCAGATTATAGGATGATAAAAGACAATCCAAATTAGTGAGAGAGGTGCCAACCACCAAGCCTTAGAATTTTGTTTATTTAGAGATGTGCTTATTTAGAATCATTCACTTCAGTCTTTCAAGTTCAAGCTGTGACATTTAAAAAGAGGCGTTTGATTATGGAGGATTTGGAGCATCCACAAAGGGAGATGGAGTCTTTTACCCTTGAGCTCATTGTGCTGCTCTGATGGCCATTTTCCTCAGCCAATCTGCCCTGTCCACAACTCCCCTCCTCATATTATTTTGAAGGAAATACCATAAATCACATCATTTCATCTATAAATATTTCAGTGTGTTTCTCTAAAAGACAAAGCATTGCTCCCTTAATAAACAAGATAAACCCTTTCCTCATCCATCCAGGCCCCAGGAGAGAAGGACCATTTGACATGTGAGGTCAGACTCAAGGCAATCCTGGCTGTCCTTGAGAATCCAGATCTTGCGTTCCTGGCCTAGAAATATAAGCCACGAATAGAGTAGAAAGTGATGCCATGTGTAATAGCCTCTGTGTTGCAAGACAGTCAGCTATCCTGGCTTTGCTCACTGGCTTTGCTCACTGGCTCATTTGGCTTTAAGCAGACTAAACGTTACTAAGTGCAGAGGAAGAAAAGAGAAACAAGGTCCAGGGAAGAGAGACATCTTTCCTTGGAAGCCTGCTTTCATCGTCTGTCTTAGAGTGGCATGGGTCTGATTAGAAGTACAGTGACACACATACAATCACCACAAACAGGAGTGTGTGCTTCTGTCCTGGGAAGCTAGCCACACGTTGGACTGCTGTTTTGCGGCTGAGAAGGCCCCGAGATCTGGAGTGACATCTGTCTTCCCTTACAGTCTGTGGAGGAAAAGGGGTAGGACAATCTTCCTGCTACCTTCCCAGCTCAGGGTGGGCTGCATGAATAAACACATGCTCACACTCACACCTGTGTAATTGCCATTTTCATTCCCATTTTTTAGTGAATATGCTGGTGTAGCCAGGCCAGAAGAGCAGAGATCACATGTTTGGAGAGGCAATCTAGGTTCAAGTCATTGACATTGGCCTTGGTAGTGACATGCTTTTCCAGAAGTATTTTGGAAGTATTCTCTGACTCTTGAGTAGCACCTATGAGAGACTTTCTGATGGGACTGTCAGGCTGCCCTGTTCTAGAGTGAGTGCCATCTCCTGACCCACTTCCCTGCCACGGCTTGTCAGTGAGGCCAGTTCAACCAGGAAGCTAGGCCTGGAGAAGGGAAGTGTGTCGAGCCGCTAATTATATGCTTCAGGTGCGGATTGTATGGATGGCTCCAGGTGCCCTCGTAGTTCTGGTTTTCTGTGTGATGAGTTGGGACTTCAATCTTCTGAGCTGTCAGATCTACAGAGAATTTTCCATCAGAAAGTGCTCCAAGCCACATGGAGAAGAAACATCACAGGGTTGGAAGTCAGAAGGTATGTGTTGGAGCCTTACATCTAACACTAACTGGTAGACTCTTAACTTCTCCCTTGGAAAGGGACAATGGTAGTGGCACTAGTGAGATTGTTATGTCAGTTGTATTTGCTCCCATACTATTCAAGCTCACTTTCTGGTTTGCTGTTTATGTTGTCATTATTTGGATTTGTATATCAATTATGACAATGATGTTCCTCCCTCACTAGAGAGGTGTTAGTTACTATACTCAACAGCTAAAAAAAATATAAATATTGCAGTCCTGTGATTCACTTGCTGGTATCATTTTAGGAAGACCACCATGTCTCCTTCCCTGTTTCCCACTCAAAATGTCTAAATATTCCTCCTGATAATTAGTAATAACAACACCACTGCTGCATTTGTTCTCGTTTTGAATTTCTGGCCCCAACCCAATTCTTTGTGAGTGGGCTGGCTGCAGTTGTGCTTCCTCCAAGGACCCAGAATGTTCACAAAGCACAATATTTTCCTTTGAAAAGACTTTTCCTAAAATTCAAGAATTATTAATGGATCCTTATTCCCCACTGGAAGATACTGACCCAAATAGCAGGCACAATTTTAAAAAGGTAGTCATAGAATAACCTTCAAGTTTGTACCCGTTTGTCTCCTCTGCTCTTTGTGTTGTCTTTGTGAAATGCACTTAGTGAACCGAATAATGGTAGTATATAATTCTGCATCACTTTATATATTCTTGTCAACTTGGTGATGGATCAAAAGTTGAAACTCATTTATAAAAGCCTTAATTTTTTTTTTTAGTAAATAGTTCCTTAAAGAACCAGAGTTCTTTTTATTTGTTTATTTACCAGCTGTTGGATGCTGTGTGCCAAGCCTTGTGAAACTGTTGAGAAAATGAAGGTGTATAAATCAGATTCCCAGGTTTAGGGAGCAGACAGGAAAACAAGCAGATGAATATGAACTGTGAGAAGCCAAGGTGTGATGAACCCAGCTTGGTTCACTTCTTACTGCTCCATAGCCTGCGTGGACTCCCTGTCCAGCCTCGGGCCCCTGTGTGTTCCTGCAGGCCTCACTTCTGAGTTGGTTGGCCTCAGAACCTCTCTTCTGGAGGGGGCATGGCCACCTGTTGTCTGTTGATATCGTCTCGCCTATCTGTACCTTCCTCTGTAGCACATGGCTGTGTTGTATGCCCTTAGTGTGAATGTTCTGAGAGATGCCAATGTATCTGCAGGAGTGTCTCTGAGGGAGGAACAAGGACCACTTGCCTCCTCCTGCCTGTCTCTCCTGTCCAGCTGGTAGGGTTGTACGAATCAGAGATTCAGAGTCCTGATGGTGCAGGAGAGATGGTGGAGAGCTGGTTGCCTGCAGGACTTTTGTGAAGTCCTGGATCTAGTGCACCATTAAACCGAGGTCTTCACCGAGTTACCTAATATGTGCTTATCTTTCTACCTGGTCAAGTTGAGCCATGCTGGAAATGGGACTGGGGTAGCAGAGTAGAGGTCTCTTGGGCTAACTGTGTTCCTAGAGAACCAACAATTGCCAGACCAAATGTGTACTCACTCTTGTTCTGGACCTTGGTGGTATCTTTGAATGCAGACGGGGGTGGGAGGTAGCTTTCCAAAAGCCCAGGCTACACAGGTTTAATGTGTGGAGGTATGTGGTTGCCCAGGAAGAGCTGAGATTTCCAGGCCACTATGCTCACAGACTAAGGAGGATCAAAGGTTGGAAGAGCTCAAGGTGCTCACGTGAGTGGGTTCTCACTTGTCTGCAGTGTTGAGGTTTTGAATAGAGAGAGGATAGATCGAAGCTGAACCTCAAGCTGCTGGGAGTTTGATGAAACTGAGAGGTAGTTGCATGATGTCATTTTTACAACTCTGGATTCTGAAAGGTGGTGGTGCCTTGAAAATGGCGCTTTGTAATCCTGATTGATCCATTAGTTTTGGATTGAGTCCAAGATTGGCACAATTCCCAAAGTCCCTTTTGTTCCTTCTGCTGCATTATTTCCCATTGTATCCCCCCCTTTTATGTCCTATAGAGACATTAGATGTTCTCAACATTTAATTAGATTGTGTTTTTAACAATTTATGGGAAATCATTTTTAATGACTCTCCATAGCAAAACATTTATTTAACCAAATGTTGAGCATAGCATATTCCAAATGAACGTTTGAAAAATCACCCTGTGTGAATGATTTCCCATCTGGAACAGAATCCAAATCTTTCTCTGATCTCCACACCTGAGAACCTAAGCTTTTGATGGGTATGTCACCTGGATAGCTCATAAGCACCTCAAAGCTGTTATTTCATCTGTCACACCCTTCCCACATATTCAACTTAACCCTCCTTCAATACCCTGATAGCCAGAGCATGAGGACTTCTCTGCCTCCTTCACTCAACTTACAGAAGATGTGTTTCACCCTCCTAGCTACTAAGTCATCTGATTCTAGGTTGTCTCCTTCCTTATTGCAGCCCAGAGTTCTCCCCATATTTTTTAGGTTGTTCAGGAGATTGGGAGCTGTATGCATGGCCTGAAACAAAAGCACAGCAGTCAGTTCCTTGCTTAATACCCGTGTGTGGATTTGATGGTAGGATAAAAACCACATTTATGCCTGGAGTAGTTCCCATTTTCTTGGACCTATCCTGCTTCCCAGCCTCATTTCTTCATTTTCTTTGAAACTTCATGTGACTTTGAAGGTGTCCACATTGTGCAAAATCACATAAATATGCTGGCTGGATTGTCCTCTTCTCAGTTCTGGAAAACCTCCTTGGACCTGACGCCATACTGACGCTTTCTCCCACGACTATTGCCAGGGTCACCCCCTTCACCTGTGTCCTCCTAGATTGCTTCCTTTGATTGTAATTATATCTGGATGTGTATGATAGTGTTCTGCCAGACTGAGAAGGAAGAAGGGATTACTGTCTTATCTATTACCAACACTTCAGTACCTAGCTGAATGCTTTCTAAGTGTTTGTTAGTGGTTAAAATAAAAAGAAGCTTAGATTTTAAAGGATCTCTCCTAGCCTAATTCCTCTTAAATTCATTTATTTACTCATGCATGCATTCACTTCTTGTGCAAACATTTACTGAGTACCTACTATGTGGGGACTCCTCCTCTCTCTCTCTAGGCAACAAAGCCTTGATTAAACAGACATAAAAGAGAAACAGCTGCCAATCCTTCCTCCAGGAAGCTCTGCTCCACAGGCCTTCATTTCAGAATCCTGGAGTTTCATTTTCCTTTCGTCAGCTTTTTCCTTAATGGCCAAACTCATGGTGGCAGTGACAATGGATTCTGCATTAGTATTAAAAATTTATTCAATAAATAATGGATTAGAACCTCTGTTTAATAATTATTAATGCACTGCAATTTCAGTTGCACAAATCTCAAGATGTGTTAAACATAACTAATTGAAAACACAATTAACAGCAACTTGCTGAAATAAATCTGAAAGACAGAACACCCTTGGAAACCTCAGACTCTGAGAGAAAAATTCAAAAGCTATCTCCTCCCCACACTGCTCCAACAGCTGATGCTGGGCTCCAGCACACAAGGTTGGGGGCACTTGGAAGGGTTTGGTACTAAAGGATTGGTTTAATGTGTTGCTTCTGTGCAGTGTTGGAAACTTCAGGTGACTTCTACATGGTGCCTGGGACAGATGGATCGGCTTAACCAGTATGCTGATAGCTTGAATTTAGCTTGATTCATAAACTCCATGCGGGAAGTTAGACCCCAAAGTTGTGAGAGTTGTAAGTCAATGGTGTCAAGAGAATGGAAACAATCTGATCATAGTGCATGTGGATCTGGCAGGAGGTTCTTAGGTTACTGGGGCCAGATCTTTGGAAGGTGATTTCGATTAGAGTTGGGCTCAGCTGCTGTCTCTGCAAGTGATCCTCTGGACATGCTCACCTGACACCAAGCCAGTGGCTCTCCAATCTTGTGAGTTTATAATGAAATTTGTCTTTTTTTAATATAAAGTTAGTTGCCTCCGGTATGGCATTTTTGTAATGCAGGATTCTCAGACAGAATGCAATCAGTGACCTCCTTCTGCCTGCACTGAGGCAGGTGCGGTCCAGGTTAGGCTCTGGCAGTGCACTGGGGCTAGATGATGTCTGTGTCAAGTGTGGCTGGGAAACTGGGCTTACAGCATCTACTTCCGTGCTTACCCCCAGACCCAAAGGCCTCACAGGTCCTCTGGCTGGCAGCAGACCCTATTTCTATTCTAGTTTCTTTTTCAAAAAAAAAATTGTTTCTTTATCAGAGTCACAGAGGGGGGAGAGACCAAGAACTGAAGCCAGAAGCCAGGAACTTCTCCCAGGTCACATGATTTGCAGGGGCCCAAACACTTGGACTCTCTGCTGCTTTTTCCAGGCATGTTAGCCTGGTGCTGCACCACAAGTGGAGCAATCAGGACACGAGCCAGCTTTACCTGCTATGCTACAACACTGCCCCTCCTATTCTGTTTTCTGTGCCGGGAAGGTTCTCTTCTGCACATTTGCTTTGTGATAGGGGATACCCTGGCTTCCTTGCTTCCTAGATTTTTCTGGCAAGTCTTCAGTAACACATTGTGAGGAAATTAATCAACAGGGTTATTGGCTGTGTAATTCCCCTTTGTCTACTGTTCCTGCATCATGGTTACTCCACTCCCCAGTGGCCATGGTTTCATCAGAATAATGCTTTTGGAGTGCCAGGGGTTATTCCTATTGAACTGGCCATAGTTGTGGAAGTAGCAGCCCCTATATTGGGGATCAGTCTGGATGCAACCTGCTTGGCTGGTGCTTGAGGCATGAGAGGTAGTATGGGTATATGCACACTGCAAAGCTCCTGGCAGTCAAGCTGGTGACATTGACCTTTATCTTAAGGGTGACAATGCAGGATTTTTAATCTAGAAAGTAGCATGATTTTATTAGAATTTGTGATCTTGTAAGCAGTGGTTCCCAAGCTTTGCTGAGCCTCAGAAGCGCCTGGAAGACAGGTGAGAATGTGCTTGCTGAAGCCATTCTCCAGGGTGTCTGAGTTCTGTGGTTGTGGAATGAGGCCGGAGAAATGACATTGTCATCAGGCCTCCAGGTGGTACTGATGCTGAGAGACTGAGCCTTGCAGCCGAGTTCCAGGCAGGATGTCCTGGTGGTGAGGAGGAGGAGGCATGGAGTTGTTTAGGAAACTGGCACAAAATCCAACTGTCGTGAGGTGCCATGCTGATTCAAAGCAGAAGTTGCAGCTCTGGGAAGAAGAGGAGGTAGCCCAGGGGAAGAATCAGTGAGATCTGATGGGCCTTGCGGCATGAATGAGAAAAACTGGGGACTCTTGTCAAGCTTTTATCTCTGGGACTGTCCTTTGGCTAGAGCAGAATGTGGAGCAGAGGCTTTTCCCCCATCCTGGTCAGGATTGTGAAAAGGTGTTCAGCTGAGAGTTCTAGTTGTTTTCAGCCGGCAACAAGAACCTATGCCTACTGCCTAGCTAGACCCTTGTGTATCTAGGGGAAGTCTTTTTGAGGAATATTTGCAGGACAGGACCACAGGGGTAGCACTAGTGTGAGTTTAGCAGAGTGGTTAGTGTGAAAAATGTAGGGTTCTTCCCATTTTCAGGCTTGTACAAACATTGCTTGACCCCAAGTGGGAGCGCCTTGTTACGTTTTGCTTCCTGGGTGCTTTTCTCACCCCACTCCTGCCTCAAGGTTTTGTGATGCTGTGGATGTTGCTTCAAGTCTGGAAGCAGTCTGACGAGGTCAGCAGGGTGCAGGGAGGCCTGTGGAATCCAGCTATGTATTATTGGATCCCATCATTGGCATTTTAATCCTTACTGGAGCAAAGTTGTATCCTCTGGCCAGAGGCTACCGTGCTATTATCTACAACTCTTATTGATCCGTGTTCTGTGCCCATAGGGCTGCTGAATGGAGCCGGGCGTAGAGACAGCTGGAAAGCCTGACACATCTGTAGTGCCTTCTGCAGATAATGTGAACGCACTTTCCTGAGGCATTAGCAATACTTGATATTTTTATACTGGCTGAGCCAATGAACAGAGCCAGCTGTTCTGTGGAAGAGCAGAGCTTGAGTTTTATAGCTTCATTCTTGAACACACTTTTAAATATACTTTTTGGTTGTTGTCTGTTTTAGTTTTAAGAACTTAATGTATGGAGCTCCGTCATGCAACCAAAGCAATCCAAGTTTAATCTCCAAGTATTCATCTCCCAAGTTCAGATTTTTCTTTTCTCAGCTGGTGCGCTCCTCAACTTCTGAATGTCTAAAAATACCAGTGTGGTTCCCTCCAGCAAACACCAGCACCCTGCCAGCTGTTAAATAAATAAACTTGAAACAAAAATGCTGTAGTTGTGAAATAAGATATATTTAATTAAATAAAAAAGGAAAAGCAAGTGCTATTACAAGAACATAAAACTGTAAGGCATAAGATAAAAACTAAATTACTACAAGGCAGCTCGATCCAATCTAATCCTTGAAGATAAAGATGAAACCAGAAAATTGCATGTATTGAGAAATCAACATAAGCCCTAAGCAAATATTAACTAGAGATCTATAAACTGGTTGATAATAAACAGAACTATGAACATTAGGATTAGGGAAGGAAATGGAAATGGAACCACATCAGGGTTGAGGGAGACTTGCGATCCTCTCTCCACCCTGCTCAGAGCAAGCGTCCGTGGGATGATTTTGTTAGAGCAACTTCTTCCATTAGCTAAGTTCAGTCAGTCTAGGTGGAAAACGTGAATGGTGTGGAAGTTCACTGGGAAAATTCTTGTCTATTTCTTCTGGAAGACATAGAACAGGATCTCATCTTACCGGCCTGTAAAATGGAACTTGCAGATAAAACACTTGCCTTTTAGCTGGTTTTCTAACTTAACTATTGGCACGATTTTAACAGTCCATTTAAGCATGAAGAATGGTTCAATTACATCTTAAGTAGCCTTTTTTTAAATAGTTCTAATAAAGGTCCGTTTAGACATTTACACTGACAACTCAATTTTTCAGAACGGTGTTTTTCACATTGCCTGCTAAAAGAGGAGATTTCGTGGCTATGAAGCGTGTGTGTGTGTGTGTGTGTGTGTGTGTAGCCTGCTACTAGCTGGGTATGTTTTTCTCTGGCTTTTAGAGATGGTGTCTGTGCAGAGGCAGGCAGTAGCAGCAGGAAAAATCAAGCCAATTCACAGGTGAAGATGCTCTCTTTGTCCCTGCGGCAGGCTGTGGGACAAAGATCTCCTCTGTGAGCATTCATGCCTGTCCCACCCCACACAGGGAGCTTCTGAATTGCACCTGAATGGGAAACGACTCAGGAGAGTGAGGGGGGCGGCTCTGGCAGGCGGTGTGCGCAGCCCTGTTTCACATCAAGGTCCAGGGACAGCTGGGGCCTCAGGAGAAACGGAAGCCCATGTGGGGACAGAGTTCGTGTTCTTGGGGCCCCTGGGGATGGGAGTGACCTGGAGGCTCTTGGAAACAGAGGTCTTCTTTGTGTGACTCTAGTGCCACTCTAAAGTGTTCCTGACAGAAAGAAAGGCCTGTGGGCTCACAGCTCTGGAGGGAAGTCTTCACAGCTTGGCAGAGCCAGCCTCTCCAGTCTGGAGTCTTGTCGCTAACTCCTGGTGTGTCTTCTGCTGGCTGGGTTGGCTTCCCCTCTTAGCTCCTTGATTGCAGGGGGCAGGGAGCCTTCCTGTGAGCTCGAAGGCTGCTGGGACAGGGCACCGCAGGGTGGTGAGCAGCAGTGTATATTTTCTCGCACTTGTGGAGGCTGCAAATCCAAGCTGAAGGTGCTGACAGAGCTGTTCTCTCCTGGGGCCCCTCTCCTCGGCCTGCAGGTGACTGTCTTGGGACTGTCTTCACACCTTCTTGCACTGTGTGTGTCTGTGTCCTAACACACATAAGCTTTAGAAGTATTATGGCCCGACCAATACCTTTACTGAACCTGAATCATGCGTTTAAAGACTGTGTTTCCAAGTACAGCTATGTTGAATGGTATAGGGAGTTAGGAATTGAGCATTTGGATTAGGTGTGTGTGTGTTCGGGGTGGGGGTAGTGTTCATATGTGAGCTTGTCACAGGGTATATCTTACTCTTCTTTGTTTAACAGAGTACAGATATGTCTGCTTCCTACTCTGCCTCCAGGGCTTGTTTAGCATGGAGCAAAGGTAGCAAAAATAATCTTCATTAGTTTCCCCATTCTACAAGGGGGAATGGAAGGTAAGGGGCCTTGCTGCAGAGCCAGGAAACCTGTTACTTCCATAGCTTCTGGAGGTGTGATTCTCAACCACTCCTAGGCTCTGTAACTTTTCATTTCATTGATCTGGGTTAAGATCCAGAAGCAAGGGCCTGGCATGGTAGCCTAGTGGCTAAATCCTTACCTTGAATGTGCCGGGATCCCATATGGGCATAGGTTCTAATCCCAGCAGCTCTGCTTCCCATCCAGCTCCCTGCTTGTGGCCTGGGAAAGCAGTCGAGTATGGCTCAAAGCCTTGGGGCTCTGCAGCCATTTGGAGACCCAAAAGAAGCTCCCTGTTCCTGGCTTCAGATCAGTTCAGCCCTGGTCATTGCAGCAACTTGGGAAGTGAACCACTAGATGGAATATTTTTCTCTCTGTCTCTCCTCTCTGTAAATCTAACTTTCCAATAAAAATAACTATTTAAAAAACAAAACAAAAAAAGATGCAAAAACAAGTGAGTTTTGAAAGCCCTTCTTCCACCCCGCACAGGTAGTTTGGATATGCAGCCAGAGTTGCTGAAGTGCTGTTCTCAGGATCTGTGGGTACACATGGGTGGGCCTCGAGGGTAGTTGGTTTTGTTCAGCAAAATATTTCTGATGTATTTCTAGACCACAGGGAGTGGTCTGGAAGCTAGAGAGAAGACGTGCAGCTGTTTTTTATGTTACAGTGTACAGAGGATTTGCATAGTGTTCAGGGGAAAATGTTTATTGATTTGGCTAAAGCTACTTCTAGGTCCTGTTCAAGGACTGTGAGATGAAATGAACGTGAACTGATATGCACAGGCCTGACTAGTCTGACAGTGCTGGTGGGGGTGTAATGCTTCCTTGTGCACTGAAAGGGCTGGGTGTAGCACTGAACTGATTTCCTTAGTAAAGTGTGTGGTAAGTCAAGAACAGGAATAGAGCAGGTTCAGCACGGAGAAAGTGGGGTGTACTCAGAAAGTACTTCCTGGAGTTGGCTCCATGGAGCTCCTGGATTGTTGTGCTGTTACGTTGTGTCTCATTTGAATGGCATAACACTACATTATCATCCATCAGAGTTGCTCAAAGACCTTTACTAAGTCTGTCTTTGCAGAGCAAAAGAAAGGGCCATAGAGGACTCTCTGCCCTGATTGTGGAAGGGAGGGGAGGGTATTGTACAGTGACTCTTTACTCTGGTTATACTTTGGAAACTGATGGGACTTTTCATATATACTAATTTGGGAACTCAAAGTTCCATCAGCCACTGGGAGTGGAGGCCCATGTATCCAGGGTTGAGAACCTGTGATAAGGAGATGGATGCAGTCAGGGCTCCAGGTGGGAAAGGGCAGTAATGTAGTCGATCCTGAGAGATGCGTCATACAAAACAGTAGAATCTGCCTTTCCAGCTGTGTCAGGTGAAAGGGAGCCATAGTGTGATTGGACGGTTGGTTTACTCTTGGCATCTACTCAAGAGTTTAGCATGCTAGCACACATTTTTACAGCAACCACTTGTGGACTTGTGTTACTTCCCGGCAATATTGGGATGTCTGCCAAAGCGCTGGACAGGTATGATGGAGCAGACATGGAGCTAGTGGGAGAGCGTCAGACATGTGCCCATGTTTCATCCACAGGAATTCTATTTTAACCTCCCTGCCCCTAATCTTCAATCTTAGTAGGAAGTGATTGGTCACAAATCTTCACATTGGTAAGTGCTTGTTGAATCTTAGCCATGTGCTCAACACATGGACTTCTAGGAAGCTTGGTGCGAGTTAAGAGGATGAAGTATGTCTACAGGAAGTTATAAATTTGCACAGAAGTCTAAATGTTTTGGGGGCAGTCTGTTGCATAATTATTTTTGAACCACTCAGAGGAGGAAAAGGAGTCAGATCCACAGAGTTAGAGGCCTTGTTTTTGGGACAAAGACATTTGTATGGCTGGGGAAAGGTAATCACATAGGGAATAAATACGAGGTATATTATGGGGTGGGGAGGAAGCAATGTTCCATAAAATTTGGTTGCAACAGAGGGCACCACACCAGAGCAGGATGCCTTGCAGGGTTACATAGAGAGGTGGTTGAGTGGTCTGTTGGTTATGTTGTTGTCTGGTCCTGCTCCTTTGAACTCCTCGTTCCATCACCTGCACAGTGCTGTGTGATCTCTGAGTCGAGGAGCACTAGGTAGACATAGGGTGGTGCTGGGAGCCACCGAGCAGAAAGCCAGAGGAAGGAGGCTGATGAGGAAGAATCAGTTGCATTACTAGTATGAAGAGTACAATGAGAAAGTAGATGTGAATAATTTCATCCTAGCAATTCCTTGCCAACCTCCAAGGATCCTAGTTTCCCAAGTCATTAATTGTTTTTCTTGCATCTTGAGTGATTTTCAAGTTTGTTTTAATCCCTGCTAAATCCTGGCACTTCAGAGGTAACCTGACAAGGCTCAGAGGTTCAGAGTGCCCTAGAGATGTTGACAAACCTCCAAGTGCTTGGCTGGTTGAAGGAGCTTCTTTACCTTCTACAACTGTGTAAAATTCCCTGCATTACTGTGTGAGTGGTGATGTACCATGTGCAGGGGCAGGGACCAACAGAGAAGGTCAACCCAAATCCAGTCTTAACCACATGGAAGAGAAGTAGGCTACAGAGGGCAAGCCTGTGAGCATAGCCTATAACCAGCTATGCATGAACAGGAAAGTCAGCTTGGAATAAAACACAACATAATCATACTTAACTGCCAGCTTTTAAGGAATCATCTCTTGATTGGAAAATGAACCGTGACACACACTCACATCAATAAGGCGATGCTATTAACAATAACACCCCCAAAATAAATAAACTCTAAGATCCAGTATCTAGGTCAAAATTATGACATGACAGGTGCTTTTGGGAGACCTTATTCAACTCCATGTCTTTTCTGAACTGCTACCTTTTGTCCAAGGGGACTCTTTGTCCCCCACTGTTTGTACTTGTCAGCCTCCTCCCCCATCTCTGAGGAACTGGGCTGGGAAGTCGAAGGACCCAGGAGTGCAGTGGGGAGGCTGACTTAGTCACAGAAAGATGGTGAATTACAGGCTGTATCTTTGCAGACAGTCCCACTCGCGTCTTGATGGTTGCTTTATTGAACTCACTGCTGACTTTGGCCTCATTCAGAGCTGTCAGGATGTCAAGGGCATCCGTTTTGCTTGATGGAGATACCCGAACCGGAACAGGAGGCAACAGAAGAGGAGGCACGCACTCCCACACATCCTCTGAGTTTGGCTCTGGGTTTGGCAACGTGGTAATTAAAAGCAGCAATGAATTTCTGTGAAATCAGTATGGTGTAAAGTAGTGAGTTCCCAGGGGAGGCAAAGTCATCAGGATAAGCTGTGAGGGCTTTGAGGAACAGAGTGACAAGGAGATCAGTGCCCTCCAGGGTTCCCCAACATCAATTACTCTCACCAAAGGCTACTTGCTCTCTGGGTAGGTATTGACCTTGGCACCCCATTGATGAGATAGGGATGCAGCAAGCAGGGGACACTGTGGTGACATGTGGAGTGTGGGATGGGGTGTCTGAGCTGTCTTGAGATGCTGTTGTACCTGCTGTGGGGGCTGCTCACCCAACAGTTAGATGGGCGGTGTGCACGTTGCCACAGGGAGGCCAAGTAACAAGAGAGTTCCCTCTGAATTGCTGCTTTCTATGCAGTCGGCCAAGGGGGTCCAGGCCCTTTGGTTGTCATGGCCTGGATCCATGTGTGATGGATGGAGAGGCAGAGGTGAAGGAGAAGCAAGAGACAGCAAGAAAGAGTGAGGGCAGGAGAACATGTAGGGTGGACAGAACGTGGAGTAAAAAGGCAGATGTGAGTTCCCCCAGAAACTGACTCATCGAAATCCATTTTCAGTGCCCAGGAGGCTAGTTGGAAGGGTGCTGTCACTTCTCTGATGCTGCCAGAGACCTATATCCTTGACTTAACTAAGAGTGAAAAGGAAGTTGTAGTGAGTATGAGGAGGTGTATTCCTCTGTGTGACTTCTGTACACTCAGAGGTACAGATGGAGGTCCATGGAGTGAACTGGGCCCTTCCTCAGTTCCTGGTGGCTGCCACAGTCACTAGAGTCTCTTGACTTGTGGATGCTTTACCCCAATCTCTGACTTTATCTTTACATGGTATCTAATTGTGCCTGCCTTTGTGCCTCAGTTTTCCCATTTTAAGTATACCAGTTGGGATGGAGTCTCACCTCTAATGGTCTTATCCTAATTCCATCATCGGAAAGGACCTGGTTCCAAATTTAGTTACATTCACAAGGGATTAGAACTCCAATTTTTTTGGGGGTGGGACATGATTGAACCACAGCAGAGCAAGGTGCCACTGAACCACAGGTATCTGAAGGGAGAATAAATTTGAAGACGTGGCTAAGGTGCAGCCCTGCCATGCATCTCAACAATAGTGTCTTATGGTGTGAGGGTGATAATACCTCTCAAGTCCTCTTGATTGTTGAAGGGTATACATATTAGTTGCTATGACAACAAGGTCCCCCGTCTATAATCTCACTGAAGAAACTAATTATCCCCTTCTTTCCTCTATTTTTCCAACTGTGAAATGGGCTGACTACATTGTCATTAGCTGAACACATAATCTTATAGCATAGTAGTTATAGAAAAGGCTCTTGAGCCTGGTCTGATAGCCTAGTGGCTAAATCCTCACCTTGCATGCTTCAGGATCCCATATGGATGCCAGTTCATGTCTTGGCTACTCCATTTCTCTTCCAGCTCTCTGATTGTGGCCTGGAAAAACAATCAAGGATGGCCCAAAGTCTTGCACCCATGTGGGAGACCCAGAAGAAGCTCCTGGCTACAGACTTCGAATTAGTTCAGCTCCAACCATTGCAGCCACTTGGGAAGTGAATAACAATGGAATATCTTTCTGTCGCTCTATAAATCTGACATTCCAATAAAAAGAAATAGATATTTATAAAAGAAAAAAGAAAAGGCTAGAAACATATGTTAGGCATCAGAGAATGTTGGGCTAGAGGACCAGAGTTAAAATCAACCTGGTTTAGAAAACCTAGGGAGTTTAGTCAAACTGAGGAGAAAACTGAGCCCTGGGGGATTGTGTGGGGGTAGCACTGAGAAATTAAATGTCTTGAGTTATGCTCAAGACAATGCTATCATGTTATGTACCAAGCACAGTACATGTCACAACCTTCCCTGAGGGCACCCTGGACTCTGACCTCTGGGTCCCTCCAAACCTGGGAGCCTGTGTCTTGCTGCTGTCACATCTGAGGGCCTCAGCTGCCCAGTAGGGCAGCTCTACTAATTCTAGATTCCTCACTTCAGTAGCTGTGCTGTTAATGCATGCCCACCTCTGTCTTCTGGCAGAGGATGCAATGTCCTAAAAGTGGCTGTGTTTGGTGAGCCCTTCAACTTGACCTTGATGGTGAACCCATCACAGGTGTTTTGAACTGGACTTCAGTGAGTCTTGCTGAGTGTGGTTTCCTGTGCATGAGCCAGGTTTTACGTTTGTGGACAGAAGTGTTGGTCATGGTGTTTCTTCTTTGGAAGCCCTCCTCTGAACCCCCATCCTATTCTTGCTAGTTCCCTTCCCCATCATTGTCCCTACACTGACTTCTTATTGCTTAAAGGCTATGAGCCCACACCTCTCATTGCAGCCTGAAAGGAGAGGCAGTTGGTTAATAAAGAAAGCTATGGCTGGTGATTTTTCTTTTTCTCCTTGCTTGGCTCTGAAGCTGAAAAAAATTGCGGCATACTTTAAACTTGAGCAGTGGCTGGGAATGTATTCACTCTTGAATTCATCTCTGAGGTTATTATACGCAGCTTTGATGTTACAGTAAGACTACCTGGGTCGTTTTGTTCCAATTACTCAGTGCAGAAGAAGGACTTCCGTGCTGCAGAAAGGTGCCCAACTTTGATGTTTAGTCCAGGTTGCCCTTCTTGGGGCTGAAGCATCTGGGTGACCCTGGGCAGCAGGGGCACTTCCAAGTGTTCAGGCTGTAAGCTGGGTGCCCTGCACACACAAAGCGTACAGCCGTCTCTGCCCCAAGTAACTGTGGGAGGAGCAGCAGCCCTAAGTGTGGGCCTATCAAGTACATTTCCCATCGCATCACAGAGGGTTTGGAAATAACCTCATTTTCCTCAATTAGGAAGATGGAGATTGTAATGGCTGTACTTTGCTCTTCTCAGCTGTCTTTCATCTCAGCATCTCAAAGTGCTCTGAGAGTATGATAAACGGAGATTTCCCATTCCCCAGCCGGGCAGGCGCCCCACTGCCTGCTTCTGTTGAGGCTAAATGGTTGAGGCCAGCTCCCCAGGTGAGCTAAGGGTAATGGGAGATCCTGCTGACCCCAACACAGGCCATGGCCAGTTGCAGGAAACCTCCCAGGTTGGAGGCTGGGAGATGTCCGGGATGGGAGGCCAGGGCTCTGAGGGCCAGCTCTAAGCTGTTGAGCTGGTGAATTGGCAGACCATGAAGCTGCTCTTATCCCAGGCAGCCACAGGTCTCAGAATCAGTGTGTGAAAAACAGGAAGTGAGTGTTGATGCCAACTTGGCCCCTGCTGCCTTGCTTTCTGAGCTGGTGTGAGCTAGGTCTAGGTGTCCGTGGCCTCCTGCGCCAGGTGACCATCAGGCTTCTGTGTTTCTTTTCTGCCCACGGCACCTTATCAGGTTGTCTCCTGTTCGCACCTCCCAGGACCCACTTGGTTTGCCTTCCTCTCATGGCCTTCAGTCCTTTTCCTCCTCTGCTCTTTCCCAGAACAGAAACACCTGCTCCTTTCAAATCTCTGCTGGACTGGATTGTACTCCTCTGGCCAATTGGAATCGGACCCCTCCTCCAAGACCATCCCAGGCTCCTGCAATGTCTCAGGGTGTTTGCTCAGGCATTAACAATTCAGCCTACTGTGATTTTAGAGATTTGTTGCCTGGTTTGAGATTTTCTGCTTTTCACCTCTCACTGCTGCCAGTATTCCCAGCCAGCTGTTTGGTCTCCCACCCTCTTTGCAGGGAGCTGCCCTTGGAATGCACTGGCCTAAGACGTCAGCTTATGAATGCCTACTGCAGGTGCAACGAGAGGCGTGAGAGGCTACCTTGTGAGTGCGCTGGACAATGGGACCTCTAAGTTGGCTGCTCAGCTACTTGTTAAGGGCCTTTCTTTTCTCAAGTTGGTTCTGTGTGGTTGGGTTGTTGGACCCTTGGGTTATGGACAAGTGGGACATAGTTTGAGGAACAAAAGAATACAAAGAATGAAGCTGCAGAAGTTCATCAGTTTCTATCAGAAGATGAATGTGAAAAACAAAACAAAAACCAGACTTCACATCTGTTCCTTATGATTGCTTATTAGTATATGCTTCTAAACATTGTGAGTTGAAAAAAAATTCAAATACTACACACTGAAAAGCTTTCTCTACCAGTGTTTGGGAATCCCCAGGATTTCCCAGATGAGAAAGTTGACAAGGTCAAATTATGCCTTGGAGGATGGCTTGTTAATTGGAAAATTCTTACTCATGTCCTGGAAATGGTGATGTGCCTTGCACGCTTTCCCGGAGAGAGGACTTGTTCACCTGGGCCCCTGTCAGGCTGGACGGCTCTCCCTGGTGTCTTCACTCATTGGTTGCCCTGACCAGCCACAAAAGCAGTTCTGGGAAAAGATGTATTTTGTTGTAAAGGTTTTCAAGTGTAAAAAGCACAATAAAACTTAATTCTATCCGTTTTCTGGAACAAACAAAAAGAAAACTGCTGAAGTGGAAAATTCAGAATGGGAAATGTAGGACAGCCATTCGGTTGGAGTTTTAAAACCTGAAGAGAATGCCTTTGTGTATTCCACACGTATGGGTCGGGTAGGGGCCACCCATCTGCTGGGCAGTGGTCAATGAGGGCTAGCCTAACAGGCTGCTCTGTCATGGTGGGATGTGGCATCCAGACCCTGGCTAGGCTCCTCTGGGGTTTCTCCTCATTGCCAGTCTTTACATCCTCTGAGCAGCCAGCATTCCACAGTCCTCCTGGAATGGTTGCTGGTAGCCTCTACCTTCAGCTCAGACCCTTCCAAGTCTATGAGCAGCTGCGGTGCCATGCTTGGGACTCTCCAGTGCCCAGCATCCAGGGAATCAATTAGGGACCCTGTTGTGTCCTGGGATGTCATGCTATGAGTCCAACCTTGAGAGAAGCATTCCCAGGGGTAGCTCCTAAGTAGGAGCTAAGTATACTCTGACTCCTGAGTATGGTCCTCTTGACCGGCATCCTTCTCCAATCTTTCCAGGCTAAGGGCTGCCCTGCCTGGCCCTGTGACCAGTGACCAGGATCCTTTTTGTTATTACTCACCATTGATCCACATACAAATACTCCCTTCTGGACCCAGCATGATGGCTTAGTTGGCTAATCCCCTCCACTGCAAACACCACCAGGATCCCTTATGGGCACCAGTTCATGTACCTGCTGCTCCACTTCTTTCCAGCTCTCTGCTTGTGGCCTGGGAAAGCACTAGAGGATTGCCCAAAGCCTTGGGACCCTGCACCCTTATAGCAGACCTGGAAGAGGCTCTTGGCTCTTGGCTTCAGATCAGCTCAGCTCCACCCATTGTGGCCACTTGAGAAATGAACCAGAAGATAGCAGATCTTTCTCTCTATAAATCTGACTTTCCAATAAAAATAAATGAACCTTTAAAAAACCAAACCAAAACAAAATGAATTCCTCTCTCTGTGGATGCCCCTGAAGGTTAAACTGCAGAGACTGACAGCTTAGAAACAAAGTCAAGGGTTGGCAGGTGTCTAAGCAGTACTTGTAATGGGGAGACGTTTGAGGTCCGTGCTCCGAAGGAGGAATAGGAAAGTGAGACATGAAGAAGTCTCAATACATGGCCTAGGCATAACTCCAGGGTCCCATTGGAATGTCATTGTGATGGTATCTTTTGGGGAGCTAAAGTCACAGAGGAAGGGGCAGTGCGTTTCCTTCCTAGGATATTTCTTTTTCCCACTTTAATTTGTACTGTAATAGCACACAGCATGTGCTGTGTCCATCAGCTCGTAAACACTCTGGCATGCTGTGGGGCCCCTGTTAGCCTCATTCTGTTTCCAGAGGTGACCTGCCAGCCATCAGAGTTCCTTACCAGTGCTGCTTGCTGGGAGTGGCTGTTGAGCAAGGGCCACATCCACTGGTGTCCTGGCATGAGGTGGGCATTGCAAGGCATTGTTCTCAGTAGGAATGACAGAACATGTTCTGTCCAGACTACAGGCATTAACATAGTCTTTCTTGTCCATCAGCTGATTGGAGAAACCTGTAAGGACTTGGAGCAGGCAGAGCCACAAAACAGGAATGTAGGTCCCTGAATGAACACATGACAGGAACCTGGCTAACTGGTTGTAACAAGGACAGGAAAGACACCTTCACTGTGTCGAACTCCCTGAGAGCTCGTGCCAACCAGAGGCCAAACTAGGACAGTCACTGCTGTTCCAGAGCAGACACCCATGTTTGTCTCAGTGAGCCCGAAGTCTTTGTGTTCTTAAGCAAGTGTAGCTCCCCTTTGCTCCTATGGGCTTCAGTGTCCCCATCTCCCCTGTGCTGAGCATCTCAGGAGCTGTCCCTGTCTGGTAAGAAGGATTGAGGAGGTACATGGGATAGGAGGTGGGCCAGGATTATTATTGGAGGCATTTCTTCTCTGGGCTCTGAGTGAATTTTTTAAAAGTGAATTCTGGGTCTCTAGAATTATGAAAGTAATGGAGTCATGAATCTAATTACCTCTGTTCTGTAATTACCCAGCAAATATCATATGAATACATAGGGGGTTTGAGTCAGCAGATCTGGCAGCTGCGGCGTTTGATTATGATGATTTAGCTGTTGGGAAATGCCAGGGATTAATTTTAGTCATCAGTGTAGGAACAACAAGGAGAAATGGCCCCAAATCAGGAGAGGACAAGCGTAGGCTGTGTGGTGAGAGCACTTTGTGGCTGGGAGGTCAGCTGGACCAAGAAGCCCACCTGTGGGGGACCTACCCCACTGGAGCCATTCCTGCAGGCCAGGGGTGACGGGGGCTCAATTGCATGCTGCTATTCGCTACCAGGTGGCTGCTCGTTAGGCCTCTCACAGCAAGCTCACCAAAGGTGCCGTGTGTGTGTGTGTGTGTGTGTGTGTGTGCGCGCGCGCGCCCGCGCGCGCTCCAGCTTTCACACTGGTGGTTCCCATTTCGTCCTGGCTCTCACACTTCCACAAGGTGGAGTTGACTCAGCTATTCCCATTTTGCAGGTGCCAACCCAAGTCCTCAATTAGTGAGCCATTCCAAGTGACATGGGCAGTGGTTCTTCTAGATTAGAACCCAGGTCTGCAGTGGCCCGTCTCTGACTCAAAGCTACTTTGGTGACCAATTTGCTCTCCAAGTCTTGTGTTTTCCCAGTAGAAAAGGGAGATTCTTTTGGTAATTAGTTTCTTATAAGAATGTCATGGAGAAAAAAGATGAATGGGTATGTAGAGTCCTTGCTGAGCTAACTGGATCCTGCTGTTCTAGGAAGGATGTGGACAAGGCCTACTGTGAACCAGATGTCTCCTAAAAGTGGCTGGGATCCCTGTCCCATTAGTTTTGTTATGTGTTCTCTCCACTGGCTCCCTTGGTCTTGGCCAGCTCTAGACAATGCCGCCCACCACCACCAGGGTAGAGGGGTTCATGGCACCTGGGTGAGGCTGGCCAAGACCCTGGGTGTCTTTCATGCATCTGAAGGACTTTTGCTCTTTTAGCCCTTGAGGCTCTACATTCAGCATTTGCTGTCCTGAAAACTTCCTAGCAGCCAGGTGATGCAGTTACCAGTCCAGCTGCCTGAGAAAACAGCCTGAAGGATGGAAGGCCCACGGAAGGCAAGTGAGCCTGTGGCTGAAGCTTAGAGGAGGTGGTGTCCTGGTCTCTGGGCAGAGTCTCACAGTTCCACCTCGTCCTGGCCTCCTGTTGCCTGCATTGGGTTCGAAGGTTTCAGAGGAGTCGCTGGTTTGTACCAGTGGACTGATCAAGGTTCTCTCTGTTTCCTAGAAGCCTGCTCAGCTTGTTTGTCCTGGGGCAAGGCAGCCCTTGTTTTCTCTGTGGGATACAGAGCTGCTGACTCCAGCAAGTCAGGGTGGAAGGGCAGGGTCAGCCGCACACCCAGTGGGTGAGGATTCTGAATAGCTGTCATGCAGCCTTCACAGCCACATGTAACCACAGGCACCCAGGGAAAAGCTGCTCCACGTGGTGATTATGTCCACAGGTTGCCTCTAGAGGTGGGGGATTGTCTACACCTAAATGTAGTCCCAATGGTCCATGCCCCACTGACACATTTCTGCCCAAACTCTAGACTGACTATGGTCATTAGCCTGGGCTTTATACACCATTCTCTAGGGCCTATAATCAGACCAGAAAATGAATTTGACTGAGCCTTCATGCTGTCTCCCCTGTACTGTCCTGACTCTGTTCATGTCCCTAAGCTCTTATATCCTTTTATGACTGACCCCTCCTCTGTCATGCCTGATTCTCTGGTCCTTCTATTGTGATGTCCTCTGTTTCCAGGCAAGGTTTGAGTCCCGAACATTAAATTTACATAGCTGCTTTTGATTTCTAAGGTGAAAGACTAGTTGACCTGATTAGGGAGTATATTAGTTGGTATGATAGTTATATCAGTTGATATGACTGGATTAAAGCATTGTCTCTTTAAGAATCTATTTATATAAATAATTCATAGTTATCAAATTGCTATTGATTCCAGGCTCTTGGGGTGGATGGAAAAAGGCTTAAATTATTATATGTGAGCGTAGGGGGGAAGATAGGATGTAGCTTTCTGCATGGATTCATGTTGTTGCTGTGCTCCACTTTCTCAAACCATGAAGTAGGGATATAATAATGATCAAATTAAGTAATGTGTGAAAAGTGCTTAGAGCACTCAATAAATGCTTATTATTGTTATCACTATTGTCAGAGTTTTCTATTTCTTAGACCCTAAATAGATCTGAAATCACTTAAAATTTCAGTAAAGCAATGATAATATGAACCCAGGTTTTTCCATCAATTTTCAGCCAGTGCTATTATTGTAAATAGAACCATTTATGGTAAAGATAGCCTTTCTAAGGACAAGTTAAAGAAAATTACACAGGCAGCTTTTTCTATTAAATAGTGAGATCAGTGAAAGATGGTGTAAGAAGGTACATGTGTTAGAAACAGACATGGTCTCTTAAACACTCTCCTTTCGAGGTGACATAATGAAGAACAGGCATAGTATGGCCATGCTCCATTGCATTACCAGTTATAGACTAATTCACTCATTCACCCATTCCTTCCTTGAATCACTTAGGACTACGACAAAGGAACTGAACAAGATAGGCATGGTTCCACTCATCACACATGTTTAAATTTAGAGACAGAGAAATATCCCAATCTTGCAATGAAATGCATGTGCAATAAAATCTTGAAAAAAGTTTTGAGATGTAACAGAGAAAGGGTTACTCACTTAATTTGAGGGATTGAAGAAGGCTATTCTAGAGTTGACAGATAAGTAGGAATCACTCAGTGGGGGGAACAAAGGGAGAGTTTGCTTCCGACAAACACAAGGGAATTCAACTTTATTTCATAGTAGTGCTGGAAGTACCTGTGACTATGTTGCCAATAAAATCACAGCTCTTTTCATATCTTGTTCATTGAAATTGCAGTAGCTATAGACCCCATTGCTATATCTTGTCAGTAAACACATGATAAAGAAGCACATATGTTATATCTGCATCAAAATGCATGTTTAGTACACATTAGATTTTGGAACAACATTAGGACCACAGTGACACAGAGCAGTAAAACTTTGCCTCTTGCCCCTCCTCCCAACAAAGCCATATACATCCTTTCTCACTCACAACGTCCCACATCAGAGAGGTACATCACAAAGGCAGGTGTGTTTTGATAGAATTTGTTCCCCCTTGTCATAACATGCATTTTATTTTATGTTTCAAACACTCCAAGCAGGGTTTCATAAACTGTAGCAGGCTGCCAACGTGGTCCAGGGCACAGAAGGGTTAAGAGGGAAGAACATATAACAGCCTGCCTTGCAGAAGGAAGGGGAGACTGTACTCCTTTTCAGTCTAGGGAGAGTACAGGCAGCCAGGAAGGAAGTAACTAGGTGAGATTGGACAGGTGAAAGGCAGACACTGAAGAGCTTTGAAGACCAGTCTGAGGAATTTGAGATGTTTTAACTTTTCTCATTAAGAATGGAAGGCAATTGAGATGTTTTAAGTAGATTGCCTCCATCAATTGAGTTTCATGGAACAGTTTTCAAGCATCAATCCCTCTTTGCTGCTGTATGTGAGGGAAGGAATGTAGTGTCTATAGAGTTAACACAGGGACACCTGCAACTTGGATGATGGCAGTTGAAATGTAGAAAAGGGGTTGGAGTGAAGATGTATCTTGGAGGTGAAATTGGAAGCCTGTGCCAATGAATTCGATGTGGGAGGTGGGAAAAGGAACAATGTCAAGGATGATTCCAGTGTTTCTTACTGAAGTTCCCAGGAGATGATGCGCCATTGTCTGTGATAAAGAAGACAGAGGAGTGCCAAGTGATAGAGGAATGTACAGATTTAGAAGAGTCCGTTGAGCTGGCGGTGAGATGTCCAAATGGCTGTGTCAAGGAGGCGACTGGATAAATGAGTCTGGAGCTTCCGTGAGATGTGGGTCGGAGATATGAATTTGGAGATGCCAACATATAGATGTCATTGAAAGTCAAGGAGATGAATGAAACTGCCTTAAGCAAGAGTGAGATGAGAAAAGGACTAGAACAACTCTGTGGAACTTCAAAAGTTAGAGATGGTACAATAATAACGGATTCTTGCAGAAATAGTCCCTGTACAGGGCTTACCATATGCCAGGCAGTCTCCTAATGGTGCTGCGGGCATTTATTCCTTTAATTTCACAACAGAAAGTGAAGCACACTGACAGGAGAGATGGAATGTTTTGCTTATGTCCCAAGGGATGGAGGAAGTTGGGTATGAACTCAGGAATTTTACTCTAGCTCTTTTTGCCTTAACTCTTACAGGGGGCTGGAACAGACTAGGCAGATAAATTGGGAAGTTGGAGGAAAATCAAGAGTTTAATGCCCAATGAGTGAAAAAAAGACTGTTTTAGAAGATGGGTGTGGTCATCACAGTCAGATAGAGAATGTAATAATTGTAGGTAATGACAGGAAAGGAGTTTCAGTCGAAGGGTGTGAGGGTAGGATTGGATATCAGTTGGTGTGGTTTGGAGGAATGTGAGCTAAGGATATAGAGATGACAGAACGCTTTCTCTGCAGGGTAGATGTAATATATACAGGTTCAATGTGAGATTCTAGAATGACTAAGCCATGATATCTAGTCTGAATGAACTGATAGGCTGGGTTAGCTAAAGAACAGCTGGGAAAGGGCAATGAGGCCATCTGGGACACACTCCGACCCTGAGAATTGGCCATCAGGGAGGGTGAATGGAGCACACCCGAGGGCTTTCTGTGAAGAGGTACCCTGTCTCTCCAGCACCCCTGTTTCTGCCTGAGGAAGGAGGGACCAAGACAAGAGCAGTAGTTTTTCCCCCAACCTGGACACGTTTTAGGATATCAGTCACACACATGCTTCCTTGAGCAATACTAACACCTAACATGCAGAAGCAATTTTCTCTACAGGGCTGAAAGTAATGTGAAAGAGAACAGAACACACTTCATTTTTCTTCCCCACCCAGCCTTCCGTTCTGCTCTGCTGGCTCAGCTGGTGGGAAAGAGCCAGGTGACTCTGGTCTGCCTGAGGTGGCCAGAGGAGATTCTCACAGAAAGACCTGGAGCCCAGAGTCAGAGAATTGGATCAAGGCGTAAGCTGATCTCACAGCTCCTCAGAGCAGTTTCTCAGATCCTGAGAGCAAGCCTTTGCCTTGGTATTCCATCTCTGCTTTGCTCAATGAAGAGATATTTCTGATCCTGCTTGAAGTCCAACTGGCATCTCCTTTGTTTCTGTGAGTGAGTGGCGATTCAGAGAGAACCTGTGGTAGCTCTCCCCAGGACCCTAAAGCTGTGCTGAGATTTCTAACCTAGGATTTTGATGGTGATATATGAGGCTAATAGGGAAGATCCAGTCAGGTTATGGTGGGTGGGCTGTAGGGCAGAGCTATGGGTGTCTCCAGGAGCTGGATTGGGTCACCTGCTGCACAAGCACCCGGATCTCCTGACTGTAAGCCTTCCCTAGACTAATTGGAGGTGCCGTGTGGCGCTCTGAGTCATTTGGAACTTGTCCCGGTTTTTCTGATATTAGCACGTTACTCTTCACTAAGTATTCTTTTTCATGCACTTTATATAAAACCATCTGTAAATGTGCAGAGTGTCTTTGCTAATTCCTGCAGAGTCACTGGGTGTTGCGTGGGGTTGATGAAGGAGGTAAAGTGAGGTGAGCCTGGAGCTGAGTGTGTAGCAACTTCCAGATACGCCATAATGCCTGCTGCAGAGGGTTAAAGGGAACTGTACTAGTCTGTCTCGCTCCCTGCCTCTTCTCAGCTTCTCATTCACACCTGGAGAAAGTCCTGCCTCTTCTGGAAAGCCCTCCTTGGTGATTATTCATTTCTTTAAAATCTCTCTTTCGTTTAGTCAAAATTCACATGATATATCATTAACAATTGTAAAGTGAAACTTCGAGTAACATTTGGGACACTCATAATGTGAACCACTACCTCTAACTAGTTCTGAAATATCTTCACCATACCCGAAATAAAAACTTACACCCATGAAACATGTCCTCCACGTTTTCCCCTTCCTGTAGTCCTTGGAAACAAAAGACTCTGTCCATCTCTATGGAATTGCCTATTCTGAGTACCTCACATAAATAGAACTGAGCCATTTGTGACTTTCCATGCCTGCCTTCTTTCTTGAACCATTCTGAGTTCATCCACATGGTCTCTGTTGCAGGTATTAACACGTCATTAGTTTTTTCAGTGTGACAGCCTTGCATTGTACACATGCCACAGTTTGTCCATTCATCTGTTGATAGGCATTGAGTTGTTTGTGCTTCCTTTTTCCATTTTGAGTGTGTAAGTGCTTGTTTCAGTACTTAAACAAACAAACAAACAAACAAAACTAGTGGACTTGCTGGGTTAGGTGATAATTCTTTGTAATTATTTTATAAATCATCAACATATTTACTTTGTGGCTATACCGCTTTGCATTCCTAGCAAAGCTTGATCATTTTACATTACAACAATTTTTCTGGAAATGTTATTATTGTATTTTTGCCCATGTTTGATCCTGTGCAATCACAGTCATGGTTTATATGTTACTTTTTAGCTTAGTTCAAAGCTCCACAACCTCTGTTTTCACTAATTTTTGTTCCTTAGTTTATGCATGGATTTTTATTAATAGTTATCAATGTAGTTTAGTAACCAAGAATCCTGGCTCCAGGTTTGGAATGAGCTATTTCACCCATGTGCCTTAATTTCTTCATGTATAAAATGCAGGTGATGATAGCTGTGTTATCTTCCCATTACCATTAGAGCAAATTATCCCAAATGTGGTGGTTTCAGACAGCACAGACTTACTGTTGGCAGTTCTGAAGCTCAGAAGCCCAAGTGGGTCTTACAATGCACAAGATCTGGTAGACAGGGCTACAAGTCCTCTGGGGTTCCAGAGAACAGTGGGTTTGCTTACAGCTTCTAGAGGCTGCCCACATTCTGTGGCTTCTGTATTCTCCATGTCCTCAATTCAGCACCAATATTAGTATGATGTCTTCATCACATTCTCGCTTTCCTATCTCCCTCTTATGAAGACCTTTGTGATGTATCAGGCCTCAATGTAGCCCAAGACAAATGCTGTCTCAAGATATTTAAGGCAATTATGGCTGCAAGTCCCTGTTGTTATGTAAGCTAGCATATTCGCAGATTCCAGGCTTAGGCTGTGGATATCTTGGATGTGTGTGTGTGCGTGTGTGTGTGTCTGTATTATTCTGTCTTCCATTATTGTATTCCCTCATAAAATTAACTTGGGGCTAAAATGAGATGGCCATGCATAGCACAGGTACTCACAAATGCTAGGTGTTGGTGTTTCTCCTGCCTTAGCTACTTCTGGCCAGATGCTGTTGGTATTAGTGATGTCTGCCATGGTGCCCTGAACACAGAGACTGTTCTGGATGTGCGTGGAAACTCTGGAAGTCTCAGCAATGGTGCCTCCTAAGAAGGGACTGCCCTTTTCTCAATAGAGACACAGCCACTCATCAAACTCCCAGTGCCAGGCTCCCCTGTGGTTCTACTTAGTTCAGATTCATCTCTTTGGGGTCACTGAGCCTGGCAGCTCTAATCTCCCACAGAGGTCTCACTTGTTTTCAAATTAAAGAAGTGGAAGTTTTGGTCTCCGGGAGGAGAATTTGACCTTCTAGAACCTAAGGACATAACTCTATGTGCAGAAAGTCCTTCTCGAGCTGGTGCTGGAAGATGAAAGCTTCTGATTGTAATCCCTTGCTGGATGTCTATGCCGAAGAACATTCTGACAAGTTCTGCCAGGCAGGTGGAATGTTTGTTACTAGCTTCTCCCCTTTCGTCTTACCTAAGAAGATGGGTCCGGGGAAGAAGAGGGCATGAGGATGAGAGCCTATAGACAGTACGACACACTGTCCCTTTGGGAGCATTTGGAAATTTTACTATTGCTGTGGTCAGGCAGCCTGTCTGGGTGCATTTGCTGTGGAGCCCCTGCTGGGAAAACAGCAATTGTTTCCAGAGCTCATGGCAAGGGCTCCTTCCTGCATTTAACTGAGAGATGTTGGATGAAGCCAGATCCCCATGTGAGGAGGAGGCAGTGGGTAGGGCTAGGCCACAGGGACTCTGGTCCTAATAAGGAGACTTGATACAGTACATTTGCCTCTCTTGGGCTTGGTCAAGCCATCTGAAGAATACAGACGGACTAAGATTTTTTTTAACAAACTCTAGCGGCTTCTATACTTGTGTGAAGCATTATGCCAAGGAATTTTAAAGGAAATATTTTTTGGATGATTCCATTTATGATCCTATCAACAAACATGACCTTGGAATTTGATTCCATCTGTGGAAATGTCTGGGCTGTACCCTGCCCACCTAGGTTTACTCATCTACGACACTTGCAGAAAACCTCAGACTTCCTAAGTGCTCTGTTTAGCCGCGTGCTTGTGTGGTCATGGCCAGGTGGTCCTCTGGCTTTTAGGAAGCACCGGACTTCCCAAGGTGAAGCAGAGAGACATGCATACCCATGGACGTAAACTATTTCATGAAAAGCAGAGACATAAAGGTGTTTTTTGGAGTTTGTGGTTTAGGAAAATGATTAGCGGTTACATCCCTGATGTTGAAGTTGAACTTTAGCTAAATCCCTTCCCACCTAGGACACCCTTTAGGTCATGGAACACATGGCATTTGAAAGGCAGATTGCTACTCAGTGAGTTAAGCCTGCATTCCATATGTGAGTGCCAGTTTGAGTCTCAGCTCTTTCATTCCCAATCCAGCTCCGTGTTAGAGCACATGGAAGGGCAACAGCAGATTGCCTGGATGCTTGGGCTCCTGCTGCCTATGTAGGAAACCTGCATGGAGTTCCTGACTCCTGGTTTCAGCTGGGACCAGACATGGCTGTCGTGGCTAACTTGGGAGTGGATCAGTAGATGAAAGATGTCTTAGTCTGCCTGTCCCTCTCTCTGTCCATCTGCCTTTTAAATAAATAAAACAGTAGATCTTTGGGGAAAAAAAGAAAAGACAGAGTTCCATGAAGCTACTGTAGTTTGTGACCCATGGAAGAGTGAACCCTTTGGGTGCATTTAGAGTTCCCCAAGCTTGGAAGGGGAGCTGAAGTACTCTGGCATGAAACAGCTCTTTCTAAAAGTTGGAATGACCTATTACTGTCAGACTGGAAAAGACCACACAAAGGCCAGAGGAACAAGTCCAGACCCCTGTGCAGAAGGGGAAAAAGTCTCTAAGGTGTGGGATAGAGAGTTGATCACATGAACAGAGTCATGTGTCCAGGGTAAGAGTAGAGCTTGGCTGTGTATGGGATGGGCTTAGGGGATTGGTGGTCTTCTTTGTCTGCTGAATGCAAAGTGAGGGGCAGGAAGTAGTGAGCTGAGGCAGGTTGGAGAGATTCTTGTAGATCAGGCAAGGTGTTTGACCATCACCTGTGTAGGTGTGTGAGTTAGGGAAGCTTTGAAGACACTGGACAGGGACTTGCATGGTCCATTGAGAGTATCAGTCCTGTCGTTTGTCAGCAGGTGCGTGTTCTCCTCATCTCTTGTTTTCACAGCAGCCTTGGCCACTTCATTCAAGGAATCATCAAATTGAGGACAGGAATAACAAACTCCCAAGAGAAATCCCTGCTCTCCACCCACCCTCTCCATAACACACACACACACACACACACACACACACACACACACACACACACACACACTGTGCTGTTGACCGAGTGGGAAGAAAGAAACCTGACACAAGATATTTGGGCAAAATATTTTGCACATTTCTGTGAGGGGCTGAGTTACCCAGTCTGTGTTTAATTATATCTGCAAGGTTTCCTGGGAAATACTGAGGTCACAGCTTATTGATACAGCTCCAATGGTATCTGATAATTCCATTATACTTTTCTAAGTGTTTGCTTTCACAAGCAAAATAAACTCTCTTCTGATGTGAATGAAGGCTTCAAGAATAGTTGGCAGGTGTAATAAAAAGAATAAGATTTTCCCATTTGTCAGTTTTGCCGGATACAGGAAGTGTAGTTGTAACAGCATCTGAAAAGGAGTCTGCAGTCCACACATCAGAACACACCTCCTTGGCAGTCATTGTAGGGGCAAGAGCAGGGTGCTGTAGTCAGGTCGCTTCTGCCCATTTGTCCCCAGACTCGGGGGATGACCTTGGCAAGTCTCATTGTCCTTCATTGTCCTCATTGTCCTTCATTGTCCCTCATTGTCCTTCTGACATCCATGTTCCATCTGAAAAATGAGCTATTACACAAAATGCTCTCCCCTACCTTTAAGGTTCTACACACATGCTCATGCAAGGGTTTGTTCCTCACATCTAGGTTTTACCCCCCTTTTCACTAAACTAGTTTTGGGTAATGTTTATTATGGTTCTCCTTTGGAATTACTTCCATAGGGTATTTGAATCAGATTATAATAAGAGATGTGATCATGGTGGACTCAGTAAGGTGATTAGTGGGGTGGTCAAGTGGCTTAAAGGTTTAGATATTGGTTAACATGCCTTCCATCTTGTATCAGAGTCCTTGGGTTTCAACCTTGCTCCCACGACTCCCGCTGAAAGCACCTGCAGTTTCTGAGAAGCAGCAGGGCTCTCAGGTTGGTTCTTTTCACTCATACAGGAGCTTGGATTGTGTTGTAGGCTCTTGGCTCCAGCCTTGGCCATTGTGCGTGTCTGGGTAGTGAACCAGCAGAGAAGAGAAATCTCTCTCTTCTTCTTCTTCTTCTTCTTCTTCTCAAAAAATTAATTTTGTGGTATTTTACAAAATGGTGATTAGTAATAAGGTATCAATTGCTAGATGGTGCTGGGGTAAATGTATTCCAGAGGGATTAGTGAATTTTTTAAGTGAGCACTAATTGAGAGCTCTGAGCTTCCTGCCCAAGATGGGAAAGAATCCTATTATCTCTGCTTGGAAGGAGCCCCGGGCAATGGAGAACTGGTGTTTACTGGTACCTAGGACAGAGGACCAGGGGACCCCAGGATGCATGGGGCTGGAGCAGCATTCCTGTAAGGACACATGGTATTCTGCATGGCGCTTTGCTTATTTTCCCTTTTTCTTTGGCAGATATGAACAGATGTGTCTCTGAAACTGATGGAGGGTGACGAATTTTAAGGGTTTGCTATGAGTGTTTATCAGAGCTCCCTGAAATGTGAACTTCCCTTCCTGAGGCTCCACCCCAGACCCTGGGGAGGGGAGCATTTGTACCTCCTGCTGAACACCTCCTCTGTCTACATCTCCTGCCTGAGGCCCCCAGAAGCCACCTCACAGAGCTCACCCACCCAGCGCTCAGCACCAGACCTCAGAGTACCTAGTGCCTGCTACTGTCTGGAAATCCTTTGGGGGGCGTTTGTGGAGTCTGCCTTTTTTATTGGAAAGCAAGCTGGGGCGGGGGCGGGGGGGGGGCGGGAAGGAAAGGCCAAGTAGGTATTTCACACTGCAACCTGTTGAAACCAGAGAAAATGAAAGCCTAGCTTGAAAGCTTGAAAATGAGCAAGTTCCACATTCTGCAGCTGCCTCATCAGAAACCCGAGTCTGCAGCCAGCACTGTGACAGAGACAGACAGCCATCCTTCAAAGGGCTCTGAGCTGACTGCATGCATTTGGGAAGTGCCCTGGGAACTGAGCACTCTAAAGTCTGCTCCCCACTGCGGAGATAGAGACTGGCATTAGGAATGATGCCAGACACTGGCAGAATTTAACTCATAGTGAGGTGGAAGCAGTGTGTGTGTGTGTGTGTGTGTGAGAGAGAGAGAGAGAGAGAGAGAGAGAGAGAGAGAAAGAGAGAGAGAATGAGTGAATGTGGGCCCTTAACCCAATGCTGCACAAAACACAGTGAACCAAAGAGCACAGTGCACTGATGAACCCACTCATGTACAAGGATTTCATCAGGAGCTGTGCACAGGATGTAGACTTCACAATGAGCCTCAGATGCCTCCACACTCAAACCTAAACACAGACAACTCCAGAGCTTGGATTTCTTTTATGGAGGAAAACCCAAGAGTTCAAAAATTATTACTAGTTTCTTCAGTTTCCCTCCAGCCTAACAGAAATCTCCCACCCGTATCACTAATGTTGACTCTCATCATCATCTTGTTTCCTTTTTGAAATTCTCCTTGGCCACTCAAGCCACCAGGGATCATGAGATTATACTGCAAACTGCAAGGAGCTCAGGATGGATAAGGTCTCAGATGAGACCTTGTCTACCCTGTTCTGCAGGGGAAGGGATTTCTCAGAAAGTGCTTCTCACAGGTGGCCCTCCAGTTCCTGCTTGAATTCTGCTCTCTATGAGCTCTTACAACCACCTGTACAGTGTTCTCCTTTGAAGCTTTGGCACTGGAACCCAGAAGAGTTAGACTTGGAATTGTCTCTGCCACTTGCCAAGTGGTTATCCTTTGGCAGTCTGGTAGCTTCTGTAACCATTCTGTGTCAAAGTGTCTCCGTCACTGCAGTGGGAGCTAGAAGCACTATATATATATCGCACAGGACTCTTGGTTCATCCTTGGCGTTGGACCAAGGTTGTGGTTTTTTAAGGACTAGCATATGCATAGAGTATTTTAAGGAGAATTGATTTGTTTTCATTTGTAAAGATGTCAGGGTTTATACCGATGTGAATTGTGCAAAAAAAAAAAAGCCAACCCTAGAGATCTGAGCAGACTCAAAAGGGTGATTCTATATGTGGTACTCAGCTACGGTAGGCAAACGTATGCTGTCTAGTTGCCTCGGAGTCACCATCTGGGCTGCCAGAAATGGCCAGTGGTTTGGGATTGCTCTGAAAGAGTCCTTTCTTCTGCTCACATACTGTTTACAATCCCGTTGCTTGGAAAAATGCCTCTATGTTAGCAACAGTGCTGAATTTTTAAGGTCTTAAAAGCTCCATAAAACAATGATTTTTGGTGAGGTTCTAAGGAATTCAGTGACTTTAGAACATATTTGTAATATTTCATGAAAATACCAACTTTTACCTTTTATGGGAATAAACCTTTCCAACTGGGAGGTAAGTATATATTCCTTTACTTTAGTTCTTGAAATAGCCTTGCAAACGTGGTAGAGTCCCATGCTCATTTCTGCCTTTCAATGCACCCTCCCAGCCACTGCAGGATGGTTTCATTTTTGTTGAATGGTAGAGCTTCAGTGTTGATCTATTCCAGCACTGCTCAGAAGCCATCTGCATATAATTGCATTAATATTAATTTCATTTCAATGAGAAAGGCACTTTGTAATCACTTGTTATATCACCCTGATAACCTTTCCAGGAAAGAAGGAAGTATGCCGACAGGCTCATGCATGCTCTAAGATAAAGGTCCTCAATTGCCCGGATCCCTGCTGGGCACACACAGTACTGGTGGGTCCAGGGAAGAGTGTGATGTATGGTTATTGCTCAATGTAGGAATCTAGATTCTACCCTTATGTGAAGGAAAGTTTAGAGTTGTTGGTGTTTCTCGAATGCAGCTAGGAGATCCTCTCAAAAAAAATGTGACCAGGGCATTTTCCATCTGATGAGCTTACTGGTGCAGATGCGTGTGCCACAGTGTCATCTTGCATAAAGCAGCACCTCTTGGGAGTCACAGTGAGTTGTCTGCCCATGGGGGCTTCTCTGAACTGATCTGGGGAGGAATGAGAGCTGAGGTTCAGGGCCCCCAAGAGTCCCTGTGTCGGCCAGGAGGCTGCTGTTCTATCAGGTGTTGCAATAGGAACAAATGCCTGGCAGCCTCTCTGCCTGCTGAAGTGTAGAAATGTGGATATAGCAGGGAACATAAAGAAAATATTATGTTTTATCATGCAGAATCTCATAGTTTTGCCTGGCCCTTTGAATGACTTGTAGCTGGACATTTTGCCTCACTCCTTGGTGATGAAGAGGTGGTGGTCTACCTCGGGTCAAGAGCAGCACTGTTCACCTGATACCTGTGATGTCTGAGCACCTGTTGAGTCTGAGTCAGCATCCCTAAATTCCAGGCCTGATCCAGCTGACTTAGTCTGTTCATTGCAACTTCCAGAGTACTTGTTGCAACACAGAGACTTCTTAAAAACATGTTGGTAAGAAAAAAATTGATTTTATTTGTGTACTAATGCCTTTTTTCCCCTTCTAGTCTAGAAGTCTGTGAATCATAATAATGACAAGATTTCTTCTGTTTTTGTATTTATAATCAGGAAATTCCACCCAGAAAGGCTTCCTTTACATTTCCTTTGTTTCTTGAGAACTTCCTTTCAAAACCAGCCTCACGTATAAGCAAAGAGGAGCACAATAGCGATCCATATGACTGGTAAAAATCATCCATCCCGTGCGGATGGGCTGGGTTGGAAGGCTGCTGCACTTTGAGGGAGAGCAAGTGTGCCATGCACCATATGTGACCCGGCTCCTTTCCAGCAGCTGTGAGCTGAGTGCTCTTTCCTCTGAACACTTCCCTGAACTGGGGTTGAGATAGCTCTGCCATTCCATCCTGTTGAGAAATGGATTATTCTTCCCCAATTCTACCTTTTGGCATCTTTGCTTGCAGGGAATAGGGTCGGGCCCAGGTCGTTATTTCTGCTTCCTTCCTACCCCATAGAGATCCCTATTTATCAGTCCCTCCTGTGAGTCTTCATTTTTCCCCAGGGCATGTGTTCCAGCGTGATTGATGGAACCTCCTTTTTGGGGAACTGATGTTGGGGTGCCTTGGGTTGAGCCTTGCCTTTGCCTCCATTTTCCATCCATCTTCTTGCTAACAGCTTGGAAGGATGCAGATGGTGGTCCTAGTACTTAGGTTTCTGCCATCCCTGTGGGAGACATGGATGGAATTCCTGGCTGCTGGATTCAACATTTTAAAAAAGATTTTTAAAAATTTTTTATTGCAAAGACAGATTTATAGGAAGGAGAGACAGAGGAATTTTCCATCCACTGGTTCACTCCCCAAGTGGCTGCAATGGTTGGAGCTGAACCAATACAAAGCCAGGAGCCAGGAGCCTCTTCTAGGTCACCCACATGGATTGCAGGGTCCCAAGGCTTTGGGCTGCCCTTGACTGCTTTCCCAGGCCACAAGCAGGGAGCTGGATGGGAAATGGAGTAGCAGGGACATGAGCCAGTGCTCATATGGGATCCTGGCATGTGTGAGGTGAGTATTTAGCCTCTGGGCCACCATGCTGGGCCCCTACCTTCAACCTAATTTAGCCTCTAACTGTTGTAGGCATTTGGAGAGTGAGCCAGTGGATGGAAACTTTCTCTATGTCTGTCGCTACAATTTTCAAATAAATAGAAATGAACAAATAACCAATTGTCAAATGAATAGAAGTGAACACATAAAGTAGAAAGGGACTAACCTGTCTTTAGCTAACAGTGTCTTTTTTCTCTTTTCTCCTATCTGTGGCCTCATTCCCCAGAGGCATAGTCTCCTGACAGAGTTAGCAACACAGGGACAGTGGTAGTTGGGGATTCAGCTAGAGCTCTTTAGCGATTTTAACTTACACAGCCAAAGCAGATGCACACTCAAGATCTTCCCTTGGGGGACCTAGCTCTTGCTGTCACTTGCCCCTGGGAAGATGGTTGATGATGCTGTGGACAGCATCCTGTTGGGGTCAGTGGGCAAGAACAAGCAAAGCCCCTGTCCACCATGCTGTGTCCAATGAGGTCATCCAGAGGTCAACTCCAAGGGGCCAGTGTGTGCGCAGCATCATGCCAACCTTTGAAAAGCATGTCCATGAACTTGCTGTGCTTCTTGCTTGTGGGAACTCAACCTCTTGAAAAAGAAATGATACCCATAGGGCAAGCTGGCTTATCTAAGCCCAGGATTAGTGTCTGCCACAATTACTTGCGCAGCAAGACACCTAGATCTGTTTTGAGGAATAATTAAATGAATAAAGTGCCAAATGACTATGAGGAGGGGGATGTACAGGAAGAAAAGTGCTCTAAGATCTTGGAAACTTCAGGAATGGCACTGGTATCGCCAAAGGACCTGCAGTTGCTGACAGAGAATATGAGAACCTTTCTGGCAAGAGAGTGATCCCTAGCCTGGGAGGAAGACAGAACAGAACAGCAGCTTGATGCATAGACACATTTGAGTATATTTCTAAAAAAAAATGCTTTTTAGTTTTCATTTCATCATTTTACTTCTCTAATCATTGCTCACTCCTACTATCCCCTGCCCTCATTTTCTCTCTGATTTTATGCCCCCTCTTTTTTTTTTTAATAAACAGGCAGGGGAAGCATTGTACTTTTAAGCCTATCTTATCTGCCAACCTGTACTCCCCAGTTCGCTGAGCTCCACATGCAGCCAGAATAACTTTCCTATGAAGCTCATTAATAATGTGCATGGGAAATCACCTCCCCTGTAGGAGCTCTACAGAGCAGGGCTCTGCCCTGTCCTCCAGCTTTCGGAAATGGCAGCTCACAGGCAGGACATCATGTCCCTACTGCTTGAAGGTTCTAGAGCTGTCCCTCCAGATAACCTGTGGGGACATTTTGTGGGTGAAATTTCTCCATCTGAGGCAGGGCCTCAGATGGAGGAAACTATTCTCTTCAAATAGGGCTGCTTTCTGACCCTGCATCTGTGATGCATCTTTGCGGGTGTTCTCGACTAGGGAGAGGGGACTTCTAACAGGAGCTACTTGGCAGATCCGCTAGTCAGAATCACATAGGCCACCGCGAAAATTACAAATGCATCCAGCGCCAAAAGGACTGTGCGGTTATTTGGAGTCACAGAAGTGGTTTGCAGATGACAAATTAACCAGGCTTCCCAGAAGGCACTGAGGAAACTCAGGGGGTAGTTTGTCTCTCCAGTTGTTGACCCCACAGTCTCCAGAGGTGACACTTCCTGGGAGCAGATGCAGCTTGAGCTTATTTCAGGAAACAACCTCGAGGCCTGGGACATGGAGTGCATCTTTTTGCTTTGCCTAACATTTGTGAGCCTTTTTTTTTCCCTCCTGGTTCATTCTGAATGCAGTTGCATCATCCACCTCTGGCTGCCTCCTAGGAGGGGGAGATGCCCACTGTTTAGAGCAGGCTTTTCCTGTGATCCTGCCACCCGCAGTGCGCAGGCTCTTGCATGATATAGAGGAAGCCCGAGTCCATGTTAACACATCACCCCTAGGCTGCAAACCTTCTGGTGGTCTCCCGGAGACAGCCATGATCAAGTGCACCAAGTCTTACCTTGCGAGCTTATGGTTAATATCTCAGGGCTGCTAGCTTGGCTATTTATTGTGTTTCAAAATCCTGTGCTCTTCTACCTTTGATATCTCCTAGGCTCCTCATTAGATTTCTTGAAATGGAAGGCACAATTTGGAAAGAATATCCAAACCAAATCCCAGAACAAATCAGGAAGGGGGTGAGGAATGGCAGATGGGTGTTCTGAGCAGAATGCCTCAGACGGAGAGGCAAGACTGTGGTTGAGGACAGCAAGAGTCAACACCAAGTGTGACTCAGGTGCCAAGGAGCCAGCTTGTTGGTAGGCAGGCAGCAGAAGGTGACAATCAAAGCCACAGGCTTCATGATTGCCTGGTTTGTAGTCTTGGCTTTTCCGTTGTTCTCTGGGTGTCCCTTGGCAAGTGACTTGTCTTTTCCATACCTTTATTTTCTTATCTGTAAAATAGAATGAAAGGTATGCTATACCTTATAGGACTGTTGTGACAATGGAGATGATTTCTTTGAAGTGTGCTGAAAAGGACCTGTATCTTGTGAAGGTAATTCACTCTGTCATATTTTTAGTCTTATTCTCACATTTTTCTATAATCACATATCCATGTATTGATATTTAAAAACTTTGCAAGCTCTGCCTGAATTGTGAATATGATAGTCACATGAAGAAGCACACACAGTATAATGGGCAGATGCAGAAATTGCATTGTACAAATCAATGGAATGAACACCTGGGTCAAGAAACAGTGTCAGGGCCTTGGAAAAAAGCCTTCTCGTGTTATGCCCTGATTTGCTAGAACTGAACTTTGTTTGGTTCTAACTTTCCAATTATCACTTCATTTGCCTACATTCACTCATAATATAATTGGGATTGTGATTTGTTGGGGACCCTTATAGTGTGTGTATGTGTGTGTGTGTGTGTGTTGGCGTTTTCTGTAATATTAATGTTTGCATCTTTTATGAAAGTTATTTGAAGTTCAAGTCTCAAAGCTGAAGGATTGAGAGGTGGAGCATTTAGGAACTGACGAGGCCACGAAGGCTCGAGTCTTAGGGAACAGATCAATGTCTTGTCTAAGGGTTGAAGAAGTGGCCTGCCTTTTACCCTCCTGTATCTTAGGCCCTTACACAGCACTCATCCCTTTTGTTGTGTGAAGATGTAGCAAGAGGATTCCATCTTGGCAGCGGAGGAAAGCCCTTGCCAGACACTGAAACTGCCAGAACTATAATGGCCTTCCCTAGTCCCTGATACTAAACGGAATATGTTTCTTTTCCTAGTCTCATGCCTTCTGTCATAGCAACATGAAGGGACTAAGACAGCCAGGCGTCTAGAAATCAGGCTTCTATTTGAGAGCTATCTCTGTTGTTGCACAGAGCTGTGGTACATTCATTTCATTTGCTGTGTAGTGTGTGTTTACAACACATTATGTGTTTGTTTTACTGTTTCTGGATGTTTTGGTGGCTCTAAGTTTTGGGGTACTAGGAGCATTAGTAATTTTTGTTCACACTTAATGACACACACTTATGCTAAGTATGTATTGAGGGATTACTGAGCTATAAAATACAAACATTGTTAACTTCAGTAAATAGAGGTAAATAGGTTTTCTGTTTTTTTTTTTTTAACAGCAATGATACAGTTCCATTGCATACAGGATTTAGCCATGGGTGCAGGTTTCCATCATTTTCCATTTTTACTGGATATCTTTGTTACTTCCATTCAGCCTTCTTGGAGATCAATGATGAGATTTAACATATTTTTTAATATAGACAACTCAAATACTCTGTTTTGTGAGTTCCTGTTTAAATCTGTTACCTATTTTTTATTTCTTTTTTTTTGTCTTTCAAGGTTTAATACTTCCATTCTTTTTTTTTTAATATTCATTTATTCAATAATTACATTGTATTACATGACACAATTTCATAGGTACTGGGATTTCCCCCCCCTTCACCCCAAACCCTTCCCCCATGGTGAATTCCTTCACCTTGATGCATAACCACAGCTCAGGTTCCGTTGAGATTCCCTAATTAAAAGTTTACACCATACAGAGTCCAGCATCCCACTTGTCCAGTTCAAGTTCAACGGCCTCTTAGGGAGGCCCTCTCAGGTTTGAAGGCAGCCTATTTTTTATTTCTAAGAATTTGGTGTAAATTTATTGAGATTGTTATATATTCTACACATAAGTTGGTAAATACCATGTGACTTTCTCATCCTGTGCAAACTAAAATTTCTCTTTTGGAATAGCATTTGTAAAATTTTGACTTTGTCTGTATCCCAGCTGAAGGTTTCCTGTGCCTCTGATGCCATGCTTTACCTGATTCTGAAAAGACCCATTGTCTCACTGGATCTGGAAAGCATCCTTATTGTTTCTGTTGTCCAGATTCAGCATTGGTGGCACTGAGAGCTCTGGTAACTTACCCAAGAACAAGTAGCTGTGAATAGCTGGGAACCTCTCAAGTTCAGGCTCTTCCCTGAAAACGCTGCTCACCAGATGTGTTCACATGCTTTATGCTCCAAATCCTTGAGAGGCCTTCTGTATTCCCATAGAGTCCGTCTGCACATGTTTGCGGAGTAGAGGGAGACGTAAGTAGATGAATATGTGGGTGGATGGGTGGAAGGACGGGATCAATTTATTATTTGTTTATTTGTTTGAAAGGCAGATTTGTTATATGCAGAGGAGAAACAGAGAGATTATTCTATGCACTGGTTAACTCAGTTGGCTGCACTGACTGGATCTGAACTGATCCAAAGCCAGGAGCCAGGAGTTTCTTCTGGCTCTCCCATGTGGGTGTGGAGGCCCAAAGACTTGAGTCATCCTCTGCTGCTTTCCCAGGTCATAAGCATGGATGGAGCAGCCAGGTTACAAATTGGTACCCATTTGAGGTGTGGTGCCACAGACTAAGGATTAGCTTGCCATGCCACTGTGCCAGCCCCAGGATCAATGTTATCTTTATTTAAAACAAACAAAACAAAACAAAACAAAACTTTTTGCATGGGAAGGAGTTTCCACCCAGGTCTTGGATAGCTGTCTTGCCACGGCCTTCTTTCCTAAGTGGCTGTATGGTATTGATGTTGGTGGTGGGGATGCAAAATAAATAATGGAGCAGGGACTCAGTGGGATGCTTTCACCTTCCTCAGGGTAGCAGTTGTTGTAGGAATTCATATTTGTAGAGACAGTGAAGCCTAGTGTCAGCTCTCCATGTCTGGAGCAGCAGGGTGAGGCAGGTTGGGCTTTGTGATGGGCTTTAGACTCCTGCATGTGAGAGCCAATCTCTGCTTCTTCTCCAGGAAGATACCACGACTGAGTCCCATGTGGGAGACTCACCATGTTCATCGTTATCTCAGTGTGTGCCAAATATAACCTCCCTTGTTCACCCAAAAGTTCACGAGCTCTGTTCCAGGGCCCATCTGAGCAACTATGTGCAATGGGTGGTAAGTGGGATTCTGTCTACAGAATACTGGTGGACATTTGTGCAGGGAGAAACGTGCCAAAGATCGCGGGTGGTAACTGAGCACCACTAGCTCTTGCTATAAAACTCTTCTTGTGCTGGTAGTTGGGCCTTTGTTCATAAAAGGAAATAGCCTCTAGGACCTTTCCTCATGCCAGGTGCCGATTATGCACTCTTCTGGACCCTTCCTGAGCGCTTTTCTAGGAAAGTGCTTGTTGTATTTAATAAATTGCATTGATTTATTGCCTTTATCGATCTGCTCAAGCACTCTGTATTATCAGAGGTGATAGCCTTCTTAGGAAAACACGGAAGGTCTCTTCATTAGCATCCATTTTTCTATGAGGCTTTGGAGGGTGAAATACCAAGATGCACAGTGCTCATTCCAGTGATATATTGAACACCATCAGGGTGAACAATGGCTTCAATATAAATCAGGTGGAAGGAAGAATTGAGGCCATTTGCCATGGGCTCGCTGGAGTTTTTGTGATGAAATGAGCAGGCTACTTTTCTTTCTTGCAGTGATGACAAACTCCTCTTAGTTTTCCACAGGGGAGTAGCAGGAGGCAGAAGTGGCTCTTTGAGGAGACTCATCCCTCCACAGATACAGTGGGCTGGGGGGTGGGGTGGCGGGTGTGTCTGTCTCTGCACATCCCACTGAAGGCTTGTTCTCTGACAGCAGGATAATCGCTTGCTGACTCTGAGCCCATGTTTTGGGTCTCTGTCAAGCTGTGCTTGCCCTTCTCCTGTGGTGTGCTCTCTCTCTCCGTGCTTCTTGCCCCAGACCCATTTGGGACTGGGATTGGCTCTGGAATTTGCTGCAAGCTGCTAACCCTGAGTTTCAGATGTAAGTATCGATGAATCTGAGGAAGGCTAAGATCCTTGGGGGAAAATGATGACTGACGTTTCTGCGTTCTGTACTGTATCTGGCCAGCATCCTCTCCTTGTCCTAACATGTAGGCCTTTTGCTTCTTTTTGGAGAGGACTGGTGTGGTCTGCTGCTGCCTTTACCTCCTCCCAAAGGATCCTATGTGCTTAGCAGCTGCTCCTCTGGGGGCTTTCTGTTATGATGGCTGCACATACTCTGCCTTCCTCGTGCATCTGTTGAGCACTACAAGCTCCTTGAATCCTTTCTGATCTGGCAAGAAGCAGAGCATATGTTTCCTGTACATTTACAGAGATGATTTTCTCATTCCAGAGGACCTTGGGTTAGCACATGTGGAAACCTGAGGCAGGTCCAAGGTTGAATCTAGTTCCAAGCTATGAGACCTTGGACAGATTAAATTGATTCTCTGAACTTGAGGTGGTCTCTTATTTGCCTGATAGCGCTCATTGTTCCAAACTTAAATGATTATTGTGAGGACTACATGAGCCAACAGCTGCCCGGTGCTGAGAAACGCATGATCAGTGATGCCTGTTGGAACAATAGGCTCTGTCTCTATTTGGGAAGATTCTGGAAAAGCAAGTTAAGCAGGAAACACTCAAATATGTGACTGTGAGGCCTTGTATTTTACTGGAAGAGACAGATAAGTAAATGACAATGAAAACAGCCTGGTGAGCTCGGTGGGAATGGTGCTAGAGTAACATTACATGTCACAGAAGTGATGTTTTGCAGGGACATCTCATCTTGTCCAAGGCCTGCTACTGTCCTTTATCAGGCTAGATAGAGGATTTGGAGGCCAAATTGGCATAAGAAGGGCCAAGGAGCAAAGAAGGGACTAGAAGCCTTCTTTTAACAGATGAGCCATCATTTTTGCAATCCCCTGCATTTCTCCAAAGAGAAGAGCCTTCCATTCCAGTGATGTCACTTGGCTGGTTTTTCTTGGCAATTGTGTGAAATACTCACCCAATGTCTTCTCTGCTGCTACAGTGTGCTCCCTCTGCAGACCGAGTCCAGGGCTGAGTTCTGTGTCTATAGCATTTGCCACAGGCTATAACATTTTTTTCATGCTCAATAATGATTAACTAGGAACCAAAAATTGCAACAGTCCTTGATACTTGCAACATTTCATCATTAAAAAAAAGTCCCTGATTTCACATATTTCCCGTTTCTTCCCCCAAACTGGAGGCCACTTCTTAGTATGGAGGCCCTTATCCCTCTTGCCTGCCAGGTGGGAGTTAGAATTGGGAATTGTATTCTTCTTGGCAAAGAGCAGCCAGTGTCCCTCTTAAAGCTGATTCTGGCCTTTGGCATTGCTGCGGGCTCCGTGCTCCTTAGGGCAGCTTCCCTCCCTGTGTGATAATCAATGCTGTCTTATCTTTGGAGGAAATGATGCCCAGTGATATCACACACAAAATCGATTAAAAGCAGAACTTTGAACTCATCTGTTTGGAGAGGTCTTCGTTGAGTGAATCACTCAGTTCTCCCTCAACGTTGTCCTGCTGCTTGCCGGAAACCCCAGCTGCAGTCCAGAAGCAACTCCCATCACAGGGCCAGAAGATTAGCCTGGGTAGGAGCCGTTTAACTTGTTTATCTATGGTGAGGTCACCTTTCCCTACTGATTCTGCTTTGACTTTTGTTTTTTGCACGCTATCACAATGACCTCCAGGTTGATGCTGCTCTCCCTATTTCTCTTTGATTTTGCTTTTTAAGAAAAGATTTATCTTATTTTTATTGGAAAGTCAGATATACAGAGAGGAGGAGAGACAGAGAGGAAGATCCTCAATATGCAAATTCATCCCCCCCAAGTGGCTGCAACAGATGGAGCTGTGCCAATCCAAAGCCAGGAACCTGGAGCCTGGGACTGTGAAGAGCAGGGTTGCAAGGCCTTGGGCCGTCCTCTACTGCTGTCCCAGGCACAAGCAGGGAGCTGGATAGGAAGTGCAGCAGTGGGGACTTGAACCAGTGCCTGTATGGGATCCTGGAATGTGCAAGGCGCAAACTTTAGCCACGACGCCACCGTGCTGGGTCCTGCTGGTTAGCTCTTACACCCAATGTGAACCATCATTGCAGGTTCCTGGCAGAGAAAGTTCACATTAGTCAAGCATTTACATTCACTTGAATCTCTGAGCTCTCCCCTAGGGGCAGGTGGAGGGCTGTATACAGAATCCAAGAGCAAGGCTGGAGCAAGGTGGAATTCAGGAGACATGTGATTGAAACTGATTCTGTACAAGGAACAGACAGCTGGGGCCTCAGAAGTCCTGGGAGGAGAGATGTTGTGGTGCAGAGAGGCCTAGGAAGATCCAATGAGAGGGAATGGGCCGGGTACTGGATGGTGAAGAGTTCAGAAGGCAAGGAGGGGGCCCGGCGGCGTGGCCTAGCGGCTAAAGTCCTCGCCTTGAACGCCCCGGGATCCCATATGGGCGCCGGTTCCAATCCCGGCAGCTCCACTTCCCATCCAGCTCCCTGCTTATGGCCCGGGAAGGCAGTCGAGGACGGTCCAAAGATTTGGGACCCTGCACCCATGTGGGAGACCCAGAGGAGGTTCCTGGTTCCCGGCTCCGGATCGGCGTAGCACCAGCCGTTGCAGCTCACTTGGGGAGTGAATCATCGGATGGAAGATCTTCCTCTCTGTCTCTCCTCTTCTCTGTATATCTGACTTTGTAATGAAAATAAAAAATAAATCTTTTGAAAAAACGAAGGCAGGGAGGGGCTAAGCTCTACGTGGGAGGGGGCAGTGTGGGAAAGTGCGTGCTCAGGGAGAGTGAGCTTCGTGTGTGGGCACAGGGGACCACCAGTGGCCAGGTACATGGCCAAGGGTGCCAAGAGCATGCTGGGTGCGGTGGTGAGTTTGTGTGACATCTTGGCTAGGAAATGGTGCTCCATTATTTTGTCAAACACCAGTAGATGTTGCTGTGGAAGTCTTTTGAAAGTGATTAAAAAGCATTTTTCAAATTATTTTAATTGTGCATACCTTTAGGGTACATACAGTGTGATTAAACCCATGCAAGTATTTAATGTGTGATAATCAAGTCAGGTTAGCATTACCATTTATATAATTGATATTGAGCAAAGCAGATTCTCCTCCATCATGTGTGAGGGACCTCATCCAATCAGTCGAAGGCTTTAGGAGCAAAGAACAAGGGTCTCCTTAAGACTGTGGAAGCCTTCGAAACCCTGCCTGAGCTTCCAGCAGCTTCTCTGTGGGATCCAGACTCGAGGCTGCAGCATGTCAGCTCTTACCTGAATTGCCAGCCTGTGCCTGACCCTGCAAAGTCCTGTATCCAGTTTCTGAAAATGTATTTCTTTCTCTTTACATATAAATTCATGTCGCACTCCTTCTGCTGCCCTGGGTAGCCCTGACTGTGATGCTGAGTGAAGGGTGGGCTTTGCAGAATGATCATGGTCCCAAGGGCAGCTCCCGAGAAACACACTCCCTTTGCAGAATATTTGAAGATCAAGACATTGAGGTAAAGTTTGCATCCAAATTCAATACCTCAAGACTCTATGGATGAGCTTAGGCGAAGGGAATCCCTGGGACTCATTATCTTTAGTGTGCCATGCGGGTGTGAGATAAGAACATTGGGTAGAGCATGATCCCCAGTGTGTCTCCCTCTTGGCCAGAGTCAGCTTTATTCGACAAGAAGACCTTCTGTTGATGCATGTTCTTTTAGTAGAGTAAAGGATAATTCTTGCTGTTGGGCAGCAGAAAGTGTGTGTGTGTGTGTGTGTGTGTGTGTGTGTGTGTGTGTGTAAGAGCCTTCAGTTTTGCAGAGCCACTTGTATGAGAAAGAAGACCACTGCACAAGTGAGTCCCTGCAGAAGCATGCCCGAGCTGTCAGGTGCAGGAAGAAATATCTTTAGTAAGAGCAGGTCATGGAATGAGACTTCCCCACTATAGCACGGACGGGGGTTTGCATGAGGACAATTCTTAAGAATCTCTGTAAAAATGCATGACTCCATCTGTCTCTTCTCTCTTCTTTGGCTTCAGATGAGCTGAGCCATTTAAACATTTCCCAACAAGGGACCCCAGGCACCAGAAGAAGTGATGAACAGATTTTCAATTTGGCCCTGATTTGCATGCATTATTATTATTATTATTTTTTTTTTTTTTGGCAGTTGAAATCATTGTCTGAAACTAGAGGCTGGAAATGGATGTGAGTTGTCCCATAGAAAACAGTTTTTTTTGATCTGCCTGGAGACTGCCAGGTTTCCTAGGTGTGAGGCTGAGTTAACCTAGGCTGATCCAGAGAGGGGAGAGATGGCCAAGTGGGAAGCTGGGTGTAAATGGACCCACAGAGGAGCACCCAGGGGCCCAGGAAGGATTTTGCATCTCCATTGGTGAGGCAGATTTTGGGGTCTCTTGCATGAGCCTCTGCCCAGCACCTGTTCTAGAGTTTCCTGCAGAGACGCTTCTACTTGCAGAAGCTGACAGGTTCCTTCTGATGAAGGGTTTCCCTGTTCTTTCTCATGGGGAAAGCAGAGGGGACCTCAGGCAGCACCTGGGATGTGGCTTCCCTGGGAGCTTGAATCTGGCACTTCCAGAGACTGCAACATCTCTGTTGAGGGGAGTTCAGGAAAGGGTGAAGGTTGAGGCCACGTGGGGCTGGTAGCATGGGATGTTTTTGGTGGTGGTAAAGGAGCAATAGTGATCAGGAGGAATGTTCTGTTAATAAAAGCAGCTAACATGTGTTGAATGGTTTTGTGTCCCAGAAACTGGCCTAAACTTTTACTGATATTTAGTCCTTTTATTGCCACAGCCAGCCTGTGATGTGGGAGTGCTTCTTATTCTTATTTATCGACGAGGAGAGAAGTTAGGATCAAAGGTAGAGAAATAGAGCCATCTTGAGTTCTTCTCACTTCTAAGTGTAGCATTTTCTACAATTTTGAATGGGAGTAACAAATCATTGTATTGCAACCATGTGTATATTTTGCCAATAGCCGAATTCAAGTATTTTTAATATTTTATGATTTGTACCATCATAACATGTTGTGATTGGATATTTAATTGATTTTGATTGTCATATTTTAAGTGTATGACAGTAATGAACCCTACAGTAAACACAGAAGCATACATATGAATGTACCACAGATGTGTTTTCTTTGATTTTGATAACTGTGTATTAGTACAATTAGCTTCCTTTGTGTTTCCTATGTATTTTGTGCATTGGAGATATTATTCTGAGAATGAATCCATAGCCCTCATCAGATACTAGATACCAAAAAAAGTGTCTGTAAAAAAAGGAAAATAATGCCTCCTAACAATGCCAAAGGGTTCACCCGCCCCAATCCCTCTGAGCTCCACTGCAAAGATGCCTACGAAGGTTTCAGCCACAGGGCCTGTTGTGGTTTGAAAGTGTCCCTTGAAGTTCATATGCCATATGTTAGTTCCCAAGTTCATGTGCCCTTGGGAGGTGACCGGGGTGAGATGACATCACAGGGGTAGGGCCATATGGCCATTTGTGCCTTCAGAAGAAGAGTAAGAGAGATGAGAGCAGACGTGCTTGCCCTGTCCCGCCATGTAACATCCTCCACTGCATACTGATGTGCTGAGACCCCCTGACCAGAGCGAGCACCATGCTCTCAAGTGTCTCAGCCTCTGGATCTGTAAGCCAAACCAGTACTTTTCTCCTTAAAAAAATTTTTTTTATTTTCATTTATTTAAAAGTTGGAGACAAAGGGGATAAAGAGAGAGAAAGGACACGGAGATCTCTTTCATCTGATCCACGAATGACTGGATCAGCTGAGGTTAGGATAGACCAAAACCAAGAGCCTGGCAGTCAGTCCCAAAGTCCTGTGGGGACAGCCATTTGAGCCATCACTTGCTGCCTCTCAGGATGTGCACTGTGAGAAGCTGTGGATCTGGGACTTGAACCTAAGACTGAATACACGATGAGACTATCGTAGCAGTGTTCCAACTACTGCGCTAGACGTCTGCCCCAGCTGCTTCGCTCTGTCAGTTTCCACATCTCAGTTGTTCTGTATGGCAGCAGAAAAGGGTCTAAGAAGAATCTTAAACGGTAGTTCGAGTTCTTCAGAGACTCATCAGCTCTCCTAGTGCCTTCAGAGGGGATGAATGCCCATGCCTGCCTCAGACGCAGAAAAACCCACAGCACAGCAGGCCACTGTGGTACGCAATAATGTGTTCTCTTTAAATAACTGAAAGAGAAGAGCGGTTAGGCTCCTGACAAAATGAGCAAGATACGTGAAAGCTAACTGCTTTTAAGTTGGCACGCTATACGTATCACGAAATATTGCACTGTACCCCATAAAAAGGTATGAGTGTTACCTGTTAACCAAAAGCCTAAAAATTAAAAAAAAACACAATGTACTCAAACAATGTAGAGCAAGGATGGGAAGTGGGGGCCCCAAGGTCTAAGGGACCAGGAAAACCGATTTCTGGGGTCCCCCAAAGGCCCTTTCTCCAGAGCAAGGCTGAGCAGCTCCTGTCTGCCCTCACTCTTGCTGAGGCCAGTATGCTGTGTCCAAAAACAGGTGGCCAGAAGGGATGCCTCCAAAAGGCCACCCCTGCAGAGACCAAAGTCCTTGGAAGATTCCTCTCCAGCCACGAGGCACCTGCTGATTTCCAAATCGTAGGGCCTGCTGTCTCTTCCCTCTCAGAGAGGAAGAGGAAATTCTATTGTGAACATGATTCTGAACCAGGTGAGAGATATTGTTAGCTCCTCAGTTCCCTACCCCTCACACTAATTAAACAAGCACTTTGGGTTAATTAATTTGTAGGGAAGGACCATATTGCTGAGTGTACATTATTTTTTTTTTTTCCTTTCTGGGATTCAACTGCTCTACTTCTCAAGTTGAAATTACTTTGCTGCAACTTTTCTTTCTCTCACCTTTAACTGCAAGTCTGTTTGTGTGTTTTCCTTTTGCAGTTTGGGAAAAAAGTTTTTTTCTAAAGGGGGGGAAAAAGAAAGGTTATTTGATCTTTTGAAGAGAGAAATCCTGCTCATGGATTTTCTGCATTTAATTCATTGGAGAGAAAAGAGCGATTAAGTGAGCTGAGTTGGAAAGTGGGGCAAAGAAAGGAAAGGGGGCTTTAATGTGCTCCCAGAGGAGAGAGAGCAGCCGCCCTCCAGATCCCCAGCCCGCTGAGATGCCTCAGCCCTTGGAGACCCCTCCACAGCCCAGCCACACTTTCTCCGACCAGAGAATTCTGGGTCCCATGTTCTTAAAACAGGCCCAGAAGAGGGGAGCATTGGAGTTTGCCAGAAAAGCTCAAGCCCTCCTGGTGCTCACTGCCTCAGGCACTTTGATCAGAGGAATAAAAGCTGAGAACTAAGAAATCATTCTGAGCTTGAGCTGAGAGGGGGAGAGCTGATAAACCAGGGAAATACTCTTTGTAACATAAGCTTGTATTTCTTCCTTCCTCTCGAGGCATAGAGAAGGGAGGCAAAATACATGGTCATCACTACCCGGGGATAAATTCTTAGAACTTCTGGGCCAGCTCAAGGGCTCCACTAGCCCGAGAAAGAGAAAAACACCCAACACCTGCCATGCAGAGCACACCAAACTGAATGCACACGGAGCTGAATGCTCCTGCTGTCCCCATGGCAGGGTACTCAGGAAACGCACACTTGACCTTGTGGAGGAGAGCCCCACCAGACACCCGCTGGGACTCATTTTAATCCAGTCTACAAACTGAGCAAAAGACCAGCATAATGAATGAGTGGGTTAAACCACTGCTAGTGATGCCTAGATCCTATCCTGGGTGCTCCACTTATGAGCCAGCTCTGAGCTAATGCACCTGGGAAAGCACTACAGCAGGTGCTTGGGCCCTGGTGCTTGGATCCCTGCCACCCTTGTAGGGAATCCAAATGGAGTTCCACGGCTCCGGCTTCTGCTTGGCAGCCATTTGGGGAGTGAACTGTGGCCCCAAAACCTCTTTAGTTCCTTGTCTTCTGCTCCTCCTCTTGCTTCAACTCTCTGCCATGCTGCCTTTCAAATAAAAAACACAAATTGGAAAAAAAATCAGAGTAAAAGGACACCTTAGTACTTAGAAAGTTGCAAGTTTTGTACTGTAGGAATCTGGTACTAAAAGATGTACAGGAGATGGTGTTATAGACTGTGACTGACAACCACCCACTGATACATGCTACAGAAGGTCTTCACAAGGTCAAAGGAGTGGGCATGAGCAGTCAGCAGGGACAAGAGCTGCCCAGGGAGGCTTTGTTGCAGAGGTGATGAGCTGAGTCCTCAGGAAACTGGGGCGAGAGTAGTCTGAACTGGGGAAGGAACACAGGCACAGATAGCAAGGACAAGGTATCAAGGCATGTTCAGCAGTTCAGAGGGGCTGGAACATCAGGACTGGGGAGGTGCTGGTCGGCGATAGTTGACTCTGGGATCAAGTGGCTAAAGATCTATGCTACTCCAAGGCTGGTTTTCTGGGGGATTTTATCCTGTGGAGCGGAAATGTGTTCTGCACATGCATGCTGGCAGCAGGTAAGCCAGAAGCAAGTGCAGTTAAGTGATTTCCTTCCAGGGTCGGCATGCTAGTGGTAAAGCAACTCCAGAGAGGCAGGTGAGTGGCCAGGGGATAAGTGACTCCACAGCACAGGAGGGAGACCAGGGTGAGCGGTGGGAGTCATCATGGCATGGCCACATCTGGATTCGCTCCACTGGGTGGCTCCCTGCTCTAGAGACTGACAGGACACCAGGGTTGATGGGATTTCCTTGCCTTCGTTCTACTGATGCAGGAACTGGAGGCTGGTGGCACCTGCGACACTGGCTTCTGGTCACCTGAGTCCCAACCTCACCTGCCTCTCTGGTTGGAAGGGGGCGAGGGGACAGGAGACAGAGAGCCATAAAGAATGGCATGGCAAAGGTCAGGCTTAGAGGTAGAGATGAAAGACATTTCCCAGACTCCAATCATGCAACAAGAGGAGAAGGAAGCTATGAGATTCACCTCCTTTTGTTCCTCCAGGGCAACTCCTCCCCAGCTCAGATGCCACTTCTTCCTTGAAGTCCTCCTGATCTTCAGGGATACAAGTGACCTCCTCCCTCATTCTCTGTATCTCTGACTCTTTAATGTTGTGTGGAATTTGCAAAATTTAGCCATCAATTGGAATTATCGATGGCCGTATTTCATGTTGAACTTTAGAGAAAGAGCACTTATGCCTGCCGATTCATTCTTCAAATTCCTGCCACAGCTGGGGTTGTGCCAGGTCAGAACCAGGGGGTCAGGAACTTAATGTGGGTCCCCCATGCAGATGGCAGAGACTCAAGTACTTGAGCCATCCAGTCCTGGAACTGAGTGTGTGCTGGCCTGACACTGAGCAGCAGATGGATCGATAGAGCTGGAAGTCTCAAGACTCGCTGGAAGGCAAGACCTATAGGACCAGGTCCATGGGTGACAAGTGAGTAGAAAGTCAAGGAAAACACTATTGCCCTGGAGGCCTAGCCCAGTCTCCTCTGCTTGAGTCGTAAGCTGGAGGAAACGGGAGTGATGTGATACCAGTCACAGCAGCTCCGACAGAGGGAAGACGACACCATCTAATAGGTTCTTTCCAGCCTTCTTGTCTGTTATCCCCAAACAAAGTGACATGAGCTTCCCAGCAGCTCCTCTCTGTTGTGTGTGCTATAATTCATCTGTAAGTACATACCCACCACTGTCAGCACAGAGACGATGGGGTACCCACAACTGCACAGCAATGCTGCCTCATTGAATCAGGGCATGGCACTAGCTGCAAGCTGCAAGCTGCTGCCAGTCAAACTCCTCTGCCTCATAGCAGCCTCTGAGAATTCCTAGTAAAGCTGCGTACCAGATCCCTGGAGAGGTGCCAGGTATCTATTTTGTATTGAAGTCCCTTCCTATCTTTGAGTCTTGATGGATCTATCTGGTCTGCTCACCCAGCCACTCTCCACTCTGCATGAGCCCAGACCCCTTTAGTGTTGTCCCAATCATGGCTCTGGCATTGGACCCCCATGAGCCTGGTCCAGGCAGGTCTGTCCAGTGTCTTTCTGGAGACTCCAATGGGGACATCTGGTCAGGCTTGGAAAATCACTGCCTAGAGAGGCAGTCTTGGTCCAAGCTGTAGTTGATGAATCTTGCAAGAGACGATGGATACTGGGTCAGGTCTTGCCCGCTTAGAACACCCAAGGGTCATTGCCAGGCTGCAACAAGAACAGAGGCCAGGAGCGCAGACCCTCAAGGGGTCCCTGGTACACAACTCTTCCATGCTGTGCCTGCTGATTTCTAGAGATCCAGACGTGTCCTGGGGGTTCCTTGGATGTAGTGTAAAAGGACTCAGTGGAGGCTTCCAGAGCTCCTTCCCTGCTGGCTTCCAGGAACATATGCACACATCCTTTAACCTGGGCTGGCTCAAGCTTCTACCCATTGAGGGCTCCCCAGATTCTGTCTAACTTTGGCTAGCCAAGTCCAAGTTAGTCCCAGGAGAGGAGAGGTAGCATGGGGAGCAGGCCCCCAGGTGGTCGGATCTCCTGACCTCCCCAACCTGGAAAGATACCACAAGTGCAGAGCTGGGAGTCAGGAGACTGCTGCCCTGCTATGGCTCCCAGAAATGCCCTCACTCAGGACAGGGCCAACAGAGCTCAGGCCCAAGCACTGGGCTTCTTCCTCCCTCTGACACCCATGGGCTCTACCACCCCATCGAGGCTCCCATAGGCTGAGCAAGACAGGGAATAGCCCACTCTAGAGTAGCCCTCCTGCAGCCGCCAGCATAGCTCTTATGTGTGGCCCTTTCACAGTTCATCCCTCAGCTGCTACATGCCGGGAGGAGCAATACCACACAGATTATTTCCATAGTGCCTCATGGCTGCTCTCACATCACACCTGTAAGTTCCGTCCCTGATTTGCTTCCTTTCCACATTCTCCACAGCCTGACTGTGGGATTCATCTGTATCCTTTTTCAGCATCCTAAAATCCTGCTGTGATGTCCCTTCCTTAATACCCAGCCATGCTCCGCTGCCTCTGGAAGCTCTCCCTGATCTCCCCAGCTCACCCCTCTGCCTGTGTGGCCTGCTAGTCCCCCAGAGAACACTACCTCCTGGCTCTCTTTTCAGTGGTCCTAAGAACTGCAGCCTCCAGCTCTGTGCTCTTGCTCCTCCTTCCCACACTCTCCCTCGCACAACTCAGAAGAGACCTTGAAAAGGTGGTGGCCCAAGAGTGGACTCCCTCCTCCTGCCACTGGCCTGACTAGTGAGAGGACCCTGCTGGTCTTTGACTTGAGACCTGCCACCACGGGAGCCCTGCCGAGTGTGTGCTTGACTCTCTCGTCCTTACCACCTCCAGACACAGCATCTGTTTGTTTAGAGTGTGTTTATGTCTTCCACCTCCTTGAAAAGTAACTCCACGCAGGGAGGGATGCTTCTGCAGTTGTGTTCACAGCTGTAACCCATGTTTAGAACAGCACCTTCCCCTCTGATGGACAGTCCACAAATGTTGTTGAACAGACCCATGGATGAGTTGGTGAATGGATGCCGTCCTAAGCAATGGGCATGCAGTGCCACTTCCTGGAGAGACCCCAGGAGGTGCCTGAGCAGCTGTGAGGGAGATTCTTGGCCTGTGTGTCCTCCTCCCTGAGTCCTGGGAGGAGGAGCCTCTCTCATCCAAGGCCTCAGCTTCCCCACCTGTGAAGTGACTGGTGGGTGTGCCCAGAGCTGTTGCTCTTGTCAGTGCCCATTCCTGCCCCCTATAAAGTTCCCACAGGCCCTTGCCATGTGGCTAATTAGCAATCAAACTTACCATTTGCGTAATTTCATTTTCTCTGGCCAATACCACTTTTTTCATGAATCTTCAAGTCAATTCACTTCCCATGTCACACAGAGCAGGATAATTCTAGAAGGAAGGCGGCATCCAGCTGTTGCAGTCTGGAGCTCAGGCTCCCAGGAGGCTGAGAGCGGGCTGAGTATCCTCCACCATGGGCTCCAGACACAGTCCACACAGATGCTCCAGCCTGCAGTGGTGGATGCTCTGATTTGGGTCCAGGTGGTAGTTTCCTGTTCCATGCTTTACCTCTGTCAGACTCCCCTGTGCGTGCATTCGTCCCCCTCCTGTTTAGTCCAGAGTTGCCCATTACTGCCCTGTGGGAGGGAATCGCTAGACCCCAGACTCTGGGCTTGGATTCCTTTTACAAGGGAGTGAGAAAGCACTGAGGAGGGCTCTATTATGTTGCCTATCCATTTCTTTCAGGACTGAGAGAGCCTGTCTTTGGGATTGGAATTTTTTTTTTCTTCTTCATAATTTGTGGTTCATGCTGTTGTTTCTCTGTAAGGATCCAAAGTATAACCAAAAGGCAATGCACTAGGGGCCAAGTCTCTCTGAGTGACTAGGATGACAGCAGAGGCCTGGAATCAGCTAGAGCTGGGGGAGACTGGGAGAATTTGAGCGAGGAGAGAGGTTGCAACAAGGATGCAGCATCAGGCCATCTGGAAACTCCTGGTTCAAACCTGGGTTACCAGCACTTACTAAGTAACATGACAATGTCATTGGATTATATTTTGAACAAGTATCTACTTATGAATGAATATGTTTCTTCTCAGTATAACTGAATAATTGCAGCTTCAAGTGAATTCTTTCAGCATTTCCTGTTATATGGAGGAGACGTTGCCACTCTGGGGAGCAAATAATTGATTTCTAATAGAATTGAAAGATTGTGTTGTTAAGGAATTGGAAGAGGATAAAGGAGGTAGAAATGGAGCAAGGAACCTTAGCATAGTATGTATAAGTTGAAAATTATTGTGTTGGGGCCTATATTGTATCACAGTGGATTAAATCACAGTGTATACCCTTGCCTCCCACTGCTCCACTTCCAATCTAGCTTCCTACTAATGTGCCTGGAAAGACAATGGAAGATGGCTTAAGCGGTTGATCCCCTGCCATGCATGTGGAAGACCCAGATAATAAATAAATAAATCCTTTTTAAAAGCCGCACTAGGCTGCTAGGTTTTGCTGTAAGCTTGTGTGGGTGAGGATTTGAGTAGAGGCTGAGGAAGAATGCATGGGAACCTGCTGGCATGTGCTGTCCAGTGAGAAAAGGCTGATTGCTTAGGAGGTCAATTGGCCAAGTTGTGCAGCAAGAAGGAGACTTGGGGTGAGATTTGGAGTACGGGCCATGTGGGTGGTTAGAAGGAGGTAGTTAAAGATGAGCTACTTAAACTTGAGCCCTTTTGGACTGGTGGATGCCAGGTAGAGGTCCTGCTGGTGGTGTTGTGAGTCTATGGAGTTTGAGCTGCACCTAACCATGTGGCTTCAGTTCTTGCTCTTCTATATCATCTTCATGAGCCAGACCACTCATTACCAAGTACATGTGGGGCATTTTCACCCACAGGTTATTTACTTCCCAAACATCTCCTGCTGTATTCTCCTAAACAGCCAACTCAAAACCCATAACAAGCACCATAAGCCAGTTGTTCATTCACTACATATTCAGTGCCCTCGATGGCATAACATCTCTGAATGGGATCATATTTTTATCTTTCTTAGTTGCTATTCAGAAGGCTGGGGAGAACCTCTCTCCAGATAAGATTTAATTTTACGAAAAAAAAATCCCCAACTGACTTTTCCCCTTAAGTTAACATTTTTTTTTTGTCCTTGAAAACAGAATCCACACAATGTAGGGGAGTGGTTCTCTACTGAATGCATCAAGCTTATTCTAAAACCTACAATCAGAGGCATGGAATCCAAGTTTCTCCCTTAGAACGTGAGTCTCACCTTCCTCCAGAACATCAGACCAAACCTGGCCGACTAAGTTGCACAGGGAGTTGGGGGTGAGGGATTGGATGACAGCCCTCACCCTTGGCCATCAGCCCACTGGCCTGTTGTTTCTCACAAATTGGAACTTCCTATTCCTGGCACTGAGTTCAGCACTGTTGTGCAAGAGAGAAAAGATGAATAAAGTACAGTAAGTGATGCACAGGCCCTGCTACCATAGAATATAGTGTTAACTGGGAGGAAAGACAGTGTCTGACTCACTGTAAAGACAAGGACAGTTTAGGAAACATCATGCAGAAGATGTCAGGAATAGGCCATATGGTGAGAAGTGTGGCTCAGTTGGCAAAAAAGATGCCCAGCTAAGAAGAGAATATGCAGTTCATTGCTGGGTGGGGTGACAAGTGGGTCACATAGGATCTCTTTGATGCTAATTACAAAGAGCCTCGACTTGTGAGGGACTCATGTTTTTCTGACCTTACCCATGCCAATGCTCTTTGTCAAAGTCCATTCCCTCATGTTGTCTGTGACACAGAATCAATTATCAATCTCACTTTAGAGTAAAAAGAATAGGAGGCCAGAGATGCAAACAATTTTGTACCATTCCCTGGGATGACCAAGTGGTATTTTGAGAGCATTTCATGAAAGGGAATGTACCATATAGATACCTCAAGATCTTTATAGAAGAGTCTAGACTGGGTTCCCAACCTGCTAGTCCTTATACCATAGGAATGTTGAGACAGTGTGCTTTAAGCGGGTTGAAGTTTGCTAAGTTCCACCATGTTCATGGTCTTGAATAGTCTGAGAGAGGCCAGGGCCAAGCTGAAAGTATGGGCGAGATTCAAGACTCTCCCTTAAGAAGGGGGGGGAGAATAAACAATTTTCTCTTATTCCTCTTGGCATTTGGGCCCCTCTCACTAATCCCATTTCCCTTTATCCCTGCTCGGGGGTTAGTGATCACATCTTAGGTGACTTCTCAGGATTATTTGCTTTGCATTTTCTTATTAGGAGAAACATCCATTCTAGAGCCAGGACAAGATGTTGAAGCAGTGGGTTGTGGGGTGATGGAGGCAGCTGTCCTCCTGCCCCTCCATCACCCCACAACCCACTGCTCACAAAACATTTTACACACAATGTAAGCCCAGATAAATATTGTCCTCCAGTGAGAACAATCCACCAATATAGGATACGATGCAGGTCATTCAAAGATGAGCATCTAAGGCAGAGTGTATCAGGGAAACTGGTAGGTGAGGCCCTCGAGGTAGAACCAGAGGGAATGGATGAAGTCAGTGGCCAGGGTGGTCAAGGGCACAGCAAGGAGTCTGTGGCCATGGCATTTCAGTGCCTTTCTTTTGTGGGCAACTTCTTTGGTGAACTCTGTTGCCTTCCCATGTTCACAGTCTCAGGTGTTTTGGCCTTTGGTCACTCTTGCTCAGCCTCTTCTCATTGTTAATTATACTCCCTGAGGTGGGATTAACATGGAATTCTGCTTGCATGGGTAGCTGACACAGTTCCCTTCTCGTGAACAGTATTGTACTCTGTTCTCCCAGTCCATGTGCTCAGATTCATAATGCATGTTAGTGGACCTCTCGGGGCCCAGAAAGTCCCAGAAGGTCCTAGAACGGCCTTCTCTGATTGGCATTTTCTTTAAAATTTTTCTTGACCTAATTACATACCAGCCATTCTTCCTATTGTATTACAGTGCAAATATAAACCATTTAATACTCACATCTCTTTTAAAAATATTTACTTATGTGAAAGGCAGAACTACAGAGAGAGAGGAAAAGGCAGAAAGAGAAATTTTCCATCCATTTGTCCTTGGCTGCAATGACAAAAGCTGGGGCAGATTGAAGCCAAATGCCAGCATTTCGTTTTGGTCTCCCATATGAGTATAGGGACCCAAGTACTTGGGCCATCTTCCACTGCTTCCCCAGGTTTGTTAGCAGGGAGCTGGATCAGAAGTGACACAGCTAGGACTTGAACCAGCAAACATTTGGGATCCTAGCACTGCAGGCAATAGCTTAACCCACTGAACCACAGCATTGGTACTTCACACAATTCTTATAATCACAATTTAGAAAAATGAGAAATGAGAAGACTGAGGGCCAGAGAGGTCAAATAACTTGATCAAAGTTTTCCAGCTACCATAAGGCAAAAGCAAATTTCAAGTCCAGGACAGTTTGGCTTTAACACGACATGGTCCAACACAATTGGCAAACCCTGTATATAATGTCAAATATTCTAGTAGCCCCCGCCCCACACACACATCAACAGCAAGATTAACTTTAATATTTTCTTTTAACAAATCTAAAATGTAATCTTTTAGACAATCAATATCACAATTAATGTGATCTTTTATGGTCTATAAATCAGTGGGTGTTTCACCTTCGTATCACATGCCATTCAAACCAGTCTCCCCTGGAGTACATTAGCAGAGGTGTGCAAGGAGCAGCCGTCATCCACAGCAACACTCCTCCACTGGCCAGCCTGGCGCTCAGCTGAGCTGCCATGGAGCTAGGACGTACCTGGAGTGTGGGGCTGGCGGGGCAATGCTGGGGGGGCAAAGAGGCACGGATACAGGAAGCAGCACAGTGGGAAGCAAATCCATGACCCAGGACCTCGGCACTGAAAGGAGCCACCTGAAAATGATTATTCTTTTGAGAAAGTGGAAAAGCCCCTCCTGGGGTTTTGTGCTTGCTCCAAGAGCTGGGGAAACGTTTTCCTGAAGAGCTTCCAATGCTGTGTCCACCATGTGGCAAAACACGACTGGGCTGGGTGGAGGGATTCATTCACTGGGGTCCTCAACGGCCCCGAGAGAAGGAGCATCACCAGGCCTCCAGCTTGTTTCACTAGCCTCTGTGTTATTTGTCCCATTTTGCTGCATTGGTTATGCTGTTGTTATTTATTTGTATTTCTATTTCATTTTATTTCTCTGTTATGCTGGATAAAATTGACAAAGATAGTGGGGCAACAGTGAGTTAAGAAGAGGACAGATGGATGGAATCAGGGATGATATAAATTCAAACAATGCATCCCATGTATTCGTTAGAGTTTGGGCTGTATTGGCCTGTCTCTAAGCTTCCTGCCAGCCTGGAAAAGAGGGAAACTCAGTAAATTACATGAATACCAGTGTAGCAAAATAAAGACAAGGCTGGAGTGGAAGAGGAAATTTACTATTTTGGATTCAGACGCCTGGGTCAGATTTTCCTAGTGGTTCCAGAAGGCACTCCGACCCATCGTCTGTTCTCTTGCCCCCTGTTTAGACCCTTGGTGTTCTGTAGCTCCACCACAGCTTTCTGAAGCCGGTGCTCTCCACATAGTTAGTGCTCATCTAAACTAGTTTAGCTCAGGGTCAGTTTTAAGGATTTGGAGGAACAGATTTCTACATCAAGTCCTACTCTGAATTTACCAAAGCCTGTTTCCTTCCCTCCTAAGTAGTTAGAACAAGTGTGTTTCTAACCTTCACTGCTGCTCTGTGGGGCTTGGAGCATGAGTGGGAAGGAGAAGAAATGGTTGGGGTACATGCATTTTCTCCCTGGCCCCTTATCCCATCTGCTGGCTGAAAAGGAGAAGGTTACAAGGACCCAGAGGAGGGTGGAGCCACAGGAAGGAGGAAGCCTGGGCTGCTGGAGGCCTGGTTGGAGGGTTCCCGTCCTCTGACTGTTGTAGACACGAGAAACCAGCTTTTGTTCTGCAGAGCCACGGAGAGGTCAGGATTTATCTTGTCAGCGTGAGTCACATGATCTTAATTACTGAAATCCCCACTTGGGAAATATTCTCAACCAAGAGAGATGAAGAGGTGGTAGACAGCACCAGGTTCAGGTTTTCAGCCCCTGAAAACTACCAGGAGTGAAGATATGCCCTGGTGCCAAAGAACGGGTGGATTCAAAGCCTCAAGTCTAACAGTCCCCAAGGTGGAAGTGAAATTAACATGCTTCTGTCAAAACTGTGTCACCTTACAAGAACTCCTGCCTGAGTAGAAATCTCTTCCATCTTTTGTTGGAGATAAGCCAGGGTGTACCTGTGGGTAAGGCCAAGATTCTTCTCAGAAAATCATTTTGGATGTACTTACAGGCATGGGAAAAATGTTAATCAAGGTCACACAGTTTTCTTAGTGTGGAATATGTTATCATAGCTTTGACCTAAAGAAAAAGAAATTAAAGGAATGGTAACTCCATGAATGTTTTTGGTTCTTAAAATCCAAATGAAATTTGGACAATGAGCTTGAGTGAGTTCTCCTTTTTCCTTTTCTTCTTAAAACGTTTATTGAGGTATGTGTGATTAATATCTGAACAGCTATACAAACTTAATATATACAACTCTGTGATTTTGGGATGGGAACATGTTATGACACCATTAATACTATCAAACTGTTGAGGGAAATAACTGACCCTGTAAATAGTTTAACACAAGTTTATCAAAGCTGGAATATGAATGACCCAGGCCAAGGAAACACAGCCTGATAACTTTTAATGGATCTTGTGAAGTATTCTGAAATGGTCAAATTCTAATTGGAATTTATATATTTGTGTCCGTAAATTTTCATGTATGATTTCACAGTGAGCATGCATTGGTTTGGTTTGAAAAATAGGGCTTTAGGTTAGAGATTATCTTCTTTGTCGTATTTAATTTTACCTGCAAAGAAGAAAGCAAAGAGTAAGATTTCCATCAGCTGCTGCACACCCTGAAATGCCTGAAACTGCTGGACCAAGCTGAAGCCAGGAGTTTGGAACTCAATCCGGGTCTCCTGTGTGAGTGGAAGGGACCTGAGTACTTGAGCCATCACCTGTTGCTTCCCAGAGAACAACCTAGGAGAAGGATGAAATATTACAGTGAAGCTGGATTTGAAGCTGGACCAAGGCACTCTGATATTGGTTATGATTGCCCTAACTGCTGTGCTAAATACCTGCCCCTGAGACGACTCTCTTTAGAATGTGATTGGTGGTGTTGGCAGTGTGGAATAGCAAGTGAAGCTATTGCCTGTTATGCTGCTTTCTAGGTTGGTTCTGGCTTTAGTCCCAGCTGTTTCATTTCTAACCCAGCTCTCAGCTAATGTCCTGGAGAAGCAGAGGAAGATGGCCCAACTGTGTGGGCCCCTGCACCCATGTGGGAGACCCAGATGAAGCTATTGGATCCTGGCTTTGGCGTAGCCCAGCCCTGATCATTGTAATCATTTGGATAGTGAAATCAGCGAAAGGAAGCACTCTCACCTCTTCTCTCCTCTCCTCTCCTCTCCTCTCCTCTCCTCTCCTCTCCTCTCCTCTCCTCTCCTCTCCTCTCCTCTCCTCTCCTCTCCCCTCCCCTCCCCTCTCCTCTCCTCTCCCTCTCCTCTCCCTTCCCCTCCCCTCCCCTCTCCTCTCCTCTCCTCTCCTCTCCTCTCCTCTCCTCTCCTCTCCTCTCCTCCCCTCTCCTCTCCTCCCCTCTCCTCTCCCCTCCCCTCCCCTCCCCTCCCCTCCCCTCCTCTCCCGTCTCCTCTCCTCTCCTCTCCTCCCCTCTCCTCTCCTCCCCTCTCCTCTCCTCCCCTCTCCTCTCCCCTCTCCTCTCCCCTCCCCTCCCCTCCTCTCCTCTCCTCCCCTCCCCTTCCCTCTCCTCTCCTCTCCTCCCCTCCCCCTCCCTCCCCTCCCCTCCCTCTCCTCTCCTTTCCCTTCCCCTCCCCTCCCCTCTCCTCTCCTCTCCTCTCCTCTCCTCTCCCCTCTCTTCCCCTCTCTTCTCCTCTCCTCTCCCCTCCCCTCCCCTCCCCTCCCCTTTCCCGTCCTCTCCCCTCTCCTCTCCTCTCCTCTCTTCTCCTCTCCCCTCCCTTCCCCTCCCCTCTCCCCTCCCCTCTCCCCTCCCCTCCCCTCTCCCGTCCTCTCCCCTCCCCTCTCCTCTCCTCTCTTCTCCTCTCCCCTCCCTTCCCTCCCCTCTCCCCTCTCCTCTCCTCTCCTCTCCTCTCCTCTCCTCTCCTCTCCTCTCCCCTCCCTTCCCCTCCCCTCTCCCCTCTCCTCTCCTCTCCTCTCCTCTCCTCTCTTCTCCTCTCCCCTCCCTTCCCCTCCCCTCTCCCCTCTCCTCTCCTCTTCTCTCCTCCCTTCCTCTTCTCTTCTCTTCTCTTCTCTTCTCTTCTCTTCTCTTCTCTTCTCTTCTCTTCTCTTCTCTTCTCTTCTCTTCTCTTCTTCTCTCCTCTCCTCTCCTCTCCTCTCCTCTCCTCTCCTCTTTCTGTAACCAGTCTTAAATAAAGAACATGATTGATTATAAACATCATGTGTCGACAGGGAGGGTACTATCTCCAAAAAGAGTCTGTTGAAAAAAGGCTACTTGTTCTATTCAAGAAGGACACTTTCAGGAATATATTAAGAAATGCATAGATAAATAACAGATGATTACATAAGATTGCTCTAAGATGATTAAAATGAAATAAACCCAATGTGCATTACACCCAGATGAAACAGACCTGGGTGGTAAGACTAATGGCCTTGTCTGGACCATGCTTTCTAGACTTTCTCAGGCTATTTAAGAGTTTCTTCTCAGAGGCCATAACCATATCCAGTGCCTCCAAACATTACTTTGCCATTATCATCGTTATTAGATCTACCTTAGCAAAATTTAAGAAGATAAAACAATATTGTTGACAGTAAGAGCTATAGATAAAGGAGACCTCCAGGATTTGTCTTTTTCACTGAAAACGTGCCCTTTGACCATCACCTCTCCATTGCCCATCCCTAAGTGCCTTACAGCCACATTCTACTCTCTGCTTCTGAGAGTACAAATATTTATATTCTACATATAAGCAGGATAATACCAGATTTATATTTCTGAGTTCTGGCTTATTTCACTTAGCTTAATGTCCTCTGTGTCCACCATGTTGTTGTAAATGGCAGAATTCCTTGTGCTGTAAGACTAAATAATCTTCCATTGTGTACCCACATGACATTCTCTTCATCTATTTGTCTACTGGTGGGTACTTAGATTGATTCCATATCTTGGCCCTTGTGACTAGTGCTGCGATGAATATGGTGAGGCAGTTGTTTCTTTAAGATCTCAGTTTAAGTTTCTGTAAGTTTAAGGCCTGAAGCAGGAGACCTGGCATCTCTTCAAATTATATTACAAAGCTATAATAATCAAAGATATATGGCCTTGGTATAAAAACCTTCCCATGGACCAATGCGACAGAATAGAGAATCCAGGAATAAATTTGGGCATAGAAGAGCACAAAGGTTTAACAAGGATGCTAAGAAAGTAAAACGGGGATCAAATAGCTTCTTCAATAAATGGTGTTGGGAAAATGGCATATTCCCATGCAAAAGAATGAAAATTGACATTTTCTTATGCCATATGCATACAAAAAGTTGAGTAAATTTAGGTTGGAGATAAAGAACTGAATATATGAAGGTCTTAAAAGATAAGATACATTAAAACTTCTTTTATATTGGTCTTGTTAATGGTTTTAGATATGACACCAAAACCAGAAATAAATAAATGGGATTGCATAAGTCTAAAACACTTCTTCCCAACAAGGTAAACACTGTAGAAAATGAGAAGACAACACATGGAATGGGAGAAAACATTTGCAAACCACGTATCTGATAAAGGATTAGTTTCCAAAACAGATACGGAACTCATCCAACTCAAAACTCAAAAAAAGAAAAGATCAAAAATACAAAACAAAAACAGATGGCAAAGCCTGAACCAACCAAACAAGGCCTCCCAAAGAGCACCCCCGCAAAGAACCTGATTTTAACAAGTGGACAAAAGATCTGAAGAGATATTTTTCCCAGACAAGTGACTAACAGGTATATGAAAGGTGCCATCACTAATCATCAGTGCAATGCAAATAAAAGCCACCATGAGAGAATACCTCTGTAAGAACAGTGATCTCTCATGGTGCCTTTGGTAAGTTCTGTCAAGGATGGGGAGAATAGGGAACCCTGGTACACTGTAGCAGCTCCTTACAAAATGAAAAAATAGAACTACCATGTAATCCAGTAACCCTACTACTGGGTACTTATGCAAATCCCATTGGTCTTCAAGTTTCTAAGCATGAGAAATGTGAAATGTATGTAATGGGCCAAATTTGTAATTTATGATCTGTATGATGCCAAACAAGCTGTCTGAAGCACACACAAACACATCTTGCCTACATGCATGCGCACGCACACATTCATACACACACCCCTGCATATTGTTCTTGGGAGATAAGAATATCAAATAAGATAGCAGAATAAGGGTTCCTTGTTGTCATGCCCACTTTGCAAAGTGATGTTATTGTATCATTTGTAACCCATGGTCTGGTAGGCCAAGCCTATTTAGGCACACAGCAATGCTATTGATCATTGATGAATGGATACTGTTGTTGACATCATATCAAGAGTGAAGTGTGGGTTTTGAGTTTGTGAGTCTTGATGATGCACAGGGTTGCTTAACTTCTCCCAGAACATGTTAGTGAATCATCTGTAGAGCTTGGTGATCGGTGCAGACATGAGCTCATCAGTTCTCCAGTGAACAGACAAGAGCAACATTCATGTATTTATATGTCAAATATTTATTTATTTGTGGAAAAGGCAGATTACAGAGAGAGAGAAAATCTTCTATCTACTGACTTACTCCCCCAAAAGCTGGGGTTGGGCCAGGGCCAGGCCAAAGTCAGGAGCCACAGGCTTCATTATTCAAGTCTTCCCCCTGTCCCAAGCATTTGAGCCATCTTCTGCTGGTCTCCCAGGTGTGTTAATAGGGAGCTGGACTGGAAGTGGAGCAGTTAAGAATTAACCTGGTTCCTGCTTTTGATGCTGGCATCATAGTTAGTGTTGAACCTGCTCACCACAACCCCAGCCCCGGCCCTATCCCAAACAGCAACAACATAATAATGTGAAGAAGAAAGTGACGATACAGATTGAAGTGTGACTGCTGGGCTTGTGCTTCTGCAAAGTGGCTGAGGAACACAGTTGTATTCCATTCAGACTGAAAATGGTTGAGAAATGTGTGATGAAGACTCCCAGGTCTGTTTTGTTCTTCATTCACAGAACTTTGAAATATGTTCATAAGTCATCTTGGATTTGACCTTCCATAGTTTCACTTCTGAGAAGGTTTTCGAGTGGGGTGAGGAGGCAAACAAATGCTTCTTCACTCTAGAGGTCAAGTGACTGGAGTAACTGGAATCTTAGGAACAGTGGTGTCTCCACTCCAGTGTACCTCTTACCCAGACACAGAGTGGTACCTGGTGGCGTTGTGTGAGAAGCAGACTTTGGGGTTTAGTATTTGGGCGATGTGCAGTTCCCCAGGGTAGATCTCTGAGTAGATTGCATGTATGCAATTGGTGCCTCTCTAACACATGCAAATCCTCTGGGCATCTTGCCACATGTAAATTCCAAGTGAGCAGGTATGGGTGGGGCCTGAGAGTCTGCATTCCTCCCCAGCTGCCTGGTGATAGGAACAAAATTGCTCTGTGGCCTTCACTGTGCACAGCAAGCGCCCAGGATACCAGATCTCTTATAGAATGAGCTTTGCACAGGCCATCTGTCTGCATAGATCCCCAGTGCTTGCAGTGAGAGGTTGACGGATCTGTGGCCAGAACAGTCTGATTTTGGTCTGAGTAAGAGAACATCTAGAAACATGGCTGCCCAGGCCTGACAAGAAGGGACTCCCCGCCTCCTTTCCACCCCACCCCCCGGCCCCACAGTGGGTTTCCTTCCACTTCTCTTGGCTTTGTGCAGCAGTGTTTTGGCTTGTACATTTTGGAGGGGTTTCATTGTCCCTTGTGTTTGAGCCAGGTGTTTAACCAATCTGAGAACACAAGCAAGCTGGCAAAAGGCTCCCACTTACAGAGATGGGCTGGGGGGCGTAGGCCTGGTATCCATTCTCAGCTCCTGTGGGTCAAAGCGCAGCTGGTTCTGGTCCTCCGCCTCCTCCAGGGATGTGGAGCAGAAGGACGCCTCCGGCCTGGGAGAGGCTTGGCTCCTTGCATCCTGACACGTGCATGTTTTCTGTTTTATAGGAAGAAATGTGTCTTGGCTGGAGGCCCATGTTTCTTTCCAGCACATTCTTTTTACCAAAAGAGCCATTCCCGGAGCTGCCAACAGTGTTTATGAGAAAGCCATCCAACAATACTCTGGATCTGGGAGCATGGCCTGACCGCAGACGTGGCCTTCCTTGTCCTGTGAAAGCTTGGCACTTGGCATGTGCTATTGGTGTCTTTATTTTTTATTCCAAAATGTAAAGCTTGTTTCTTTCTTTCCACTCCTTTCATTTTTTTTTCCAGCTGGGAAAACTCCTGTCAGCGGATGCAGTGTCCTTTCCAGATTCAATATTATGCAAACTGCATATCGGCAAATGGAGTAAACAAATATGTCCATGGAGTATCTTGATACAGAGTAATGGGGCTGCACCGATGTGCAGGCATAGACCTGCCGATCTGCTTCCCGCCACCAGCCCTTGTGCTCTCTTGGAACATGTGGCTGGACTGACAGCCTGGATGACAGGCCACTGTGATGCCCAGCAGCAGGGGGCAGTTGGAAGTCATGTAGAACTAGGGTGACTAAAGATCAAACTGGAGCTTCCATGGACTGGAAGGGGTTACCAAGAGGGTAACAGAAGCTCATGACCCAGCCAGTCCTGTGCCTGCTTCGGATCCTGCCTATTCCTTCTCTGTTCTTACTTCCGCCAAGAAGGCAATGTTGCAGAATTTTTGCTTTCTGGTGCTGTTTCCTCTGTCTGGCAGGTCTGAGGGAAGTAGTACAGTGCCTCGAGTCTTTCTGAGTCAGAAGGACTTGCATCCTGACTTGTGTCTGTGCCTGAGTTTTAGTGTCCAAGCATGTAGAGTGTTAACATGCGTGTGCTAGACCAAGACTGGCAGCAGCTCCACGGTTCTGCCGTCAGAGTGTAGGCGGCTTCTGTGCTGGCCTGATTCCCACCACGCTCCTGTGGCAATCACCTGTGAGATTAAGGACTTTTAAATTTTCCATTCTAAGCAGATGAGGAAACAGATTTAAAAGGATTAGAGTGGTTTTCGGAAAGGTGGGCAGTGAATAAATGGAGAAGCCGGCATTTAGATTTGGGACTGTCTTTTGACAAACCTCATAACTTTCTTCTTTTTCACAAAATGGCACCAGGCTTCCCCTAACATCCCTGTGTTCAAAGAACAAGCAAAACAAAGGGGCAGACATCTACAGGGTCTAATCTGAAGTTTGAAAATGAAAAGCTTCTGCATTTATTCTGCCTGTATCACTTCCTTAACCTGGCTGATGTTTTTTTCTTCTTTTTTTTCCCTTGATATTCTCTGTCCTTTATCCATGACAGGGAGTCTGCCCTTTGGGGAGCGCCACATTTGCCAACAAGCTTGTTTTTGTGGATGGACAGAACTCAGCAGGTCAGCTGTTATCTGTGGGGAACCAACCCTTCTCTCCATTACTCCCTGATAGAACCTGGGTCTGCAGAGATGCTTGCCTAAGCACACCAGGTCGGGCAGCCATCACACATATCTGAAGTCTCAGATTTACTGAGAACCAATATTTATAGCCACACTGACTGGGTCCCTGATAAAGACGACATTCTGTTCTTATTGTTTGAGGGGAGAGATGAGTTCTGAGATGTCAAGAGGAAATGGCCCTGGAACCAATTTCCTATCCCGATGACTATCCCTGGGGCCTGGGCTGCTGTATTGCTGAGCCAGGGGAGGCTTCTGGTGGAGACAATATGGAGAGGAAACCGCACATCCCTCTGCAGTGATGGCTCTGGGGAGTGTTCGGCCGCTCTTGCAGGGCAGTAGCTGGGATGAGAGGGGAGTGGGCCATAGAGGGATGGCTGAGGCATTTCAGGTGGAAGCTGTTGATAAATCCTGGTATCTATGATATGAGTTTCAGCCCTGAGCAAGTAGATATTTTGTGGAAGTTTTCGACTATTGGATTCAGAAGATTTCAGATCTTTCTTATTTCTAGGATATTATTAGTTCCATTCTTTCTGGTAGGAAAATAGCAAAAATGGATCCATTAAAACAATCTTTGACCAGTACACTGTGCCTTTTTATATTTCTAAAACTCTGTCCCAATAACATTTCTTCATGAAAGTCAAGAAAATACCCTAAGCAGTTTTTTGGGTTTTGGTTTTGGTTTTTTGGGGTGGCAGGGGCTGGAGGGAACATCAGGCTGACTTTATGTGTCCCAATAGACTTATACCAACAGATTTATTTAACAAGAAGCAATAGTGACATAAGAATATGTGTACTTGGTAAACTTACCTTCCCCTTTGTACTGTCAACATTTCTGATCTTTTGCAACTTTTATCAGGTGTACTTTGGCAGAATCCGTGTTGCGTGAACTTATAGCTTATGCTACTGTGTTTGCTCCCTGGAGATGGCTTCTTTGGTTCTATTTCACAGTCTCTCCTACCTGTAGACCATATGACAGACAAAATCTCCAAGATCCCCATCTCCTGTTCATGTCCAATACCATCCTCATCCCCTCATTGGGGGTGGGATGTGTGACTTGCGACTAGTCAGTAAGATATGGGCAAGAGACATGATGCCACTCCTATGACTATTTTGCCTTGCATGAAACTTTGTCTTACCATCTGATTCACGCTAGAAATTCTCCTGGTTGGATTAGTGAAGCGAATGTCCGCGATGGAGAATACTGCGTGGGCTGCTACAGGTGGTGGGGGCATCTTGTTACGGAGGGCAGCCTCAAAACACTAGGCAGAAACAGATTGGGACCCACGGTCCTGCAGCCACATGAGATGATCCTTCCAGCAACCTGAACGAGGAGCCTGCAGACAGATTCTTCTTCAGTGACGCTTCCAGGTGGGACCACAGCCCAACTCACCCCTCAAGCTCAGCCTTACCAGGCGATGCTGCTAAGCTGTGTGCAGACTCTGAGTGAGGGATGTTTAAAGCAACTGTGTGCATGCTCACTTCTTTTGTGGTAATAGTAAACAGACACCTGCCACTCACAAGTTTCATTCCACCTGCATTGTGAGAATGACTAGGGGTTTCTACTCTGAGTCTTTCCCTAGGCCACTGGGTGCTCTCAAAAAAAAAACCCTAGGTGAACTCCCAGAGACAAATAATGAGCACCCCTGGGTTTGAACTCTGTCGTTGTCGTTAGGCTGCATCCATAGACTGGCTTCCTTGACTTCCAGAACTGAACGTCTGTGAATTCATCTGCATTTGGTAGCTCCCAGATTAAATTCCTCAGTTTACAGATCTGCCACTTCTTCAGTGAATCACCGTCTATGTGTCTCCACCCCCACATCTTCCCCACAGCTCCCAAGCAGCGATCCTCTGGACTCTTCCCGAGGGATTGTTCTCAAGGATTCGTGATATCATGTCCCTAGAAGAGGCACACACAGAGGTCTTGCAAGTCCTGGGGCTGTGGAAACTGTCCTTGCTGGGGTCCATGCAGTAGGTGTGAATAACACGAAGGTGTGAAGAGAACAGCTCCCCTGCTTGGCAGGGCCCTGGGGAGCTTCCAGCTGTTTGGCAGGGCCTGGCAGATTTCTCTCTGACCACCTTGACACATTATCACCCCCTTTTTGCATGGACACTGAACCACTCCACTAAGAATTTTGTAATCTATTGAGGCATTGTTTGCCCCAGTGATATGGCTTTTGCAACCAACATGAGTTTGAGAGTTAATGTTATTGATAATGTCATGGTGAGTGGGCCTTTAAGTGCACACAGGAGTACAGTTAAACCCATGCCGTTTCTGGACACCTTATTGTGTGCCTACCCATTGCCCTGAAATCTGGCCAAGACATATAGCATGCATTCTGGGAAATGGCTTGATAAGAATTTTACAAACTAATGGAAGTGATGAGAGTATGGGCTGAAACTGCTATGACAAAAATATAGCTACTGTGACCCTAAAGGCTATCCTGTTACTGGAACTCTAAAGGTCATACTGTTACTGGGACCCTAAAGGCTATCCTGTTACTGGAACCCTAAAGGTCATACTGTTACTGGGACCCTAAAGGCTATCCTGTTACTGGGACCCTAAAGGCCATCTTGTTACTATAACCCTAAAGGCCATCCTGCTATGACAAAAATATAGTTACTGGGACCCTAAAGGCTATCCTGTTACTGGGACCCTAAAGACCATCCTGTTACTGTGACCCTAAAGGCCATCTTGTTACTATAATCCTAAAGACCATCCTGCTATGACAAAAATATAGTTACTAGGACCATAAAGGCTATCCTGCTATGGCAAAAAAATATATATAGTTACTGTGACCTTAAAGGTTAGCCTGTTCTTACAATTCTTTAGAACATAGAAGATGTAGTTGTTTTAGCTGCTTTCATAATTTTTTTTAACTAGAAGAAATGTAGGGCAATTTACTAACATCATAAAGATATACGTTTGATTATTGTTTGATTGTTTATGAGGTTGTAGAGCCTGCAGTTGTAGGGGGATTTAATGTTTGAAACTTTTTGTCTTAGATCCTTATGTTTTTTTCTCTTCTGATGTATTTCTTCCAATAAGTGATGGATAAGTTGTAAAATAAGAATTGTAGTAGGAGTGTATTACTAATTAATATGTGTTGTCTACTGAGGAATTCCCGGCTGCGATGTCAGAATGGATAATTCCTTGTCTTAAGGTGAAGCAATTTGCAGAATTATCGTTGGAAGCACCCACTTGTCCATTGTAGAGTTGAAACCAAAATAGAGTAAACATGGCTCATTGATAACTGCCGTTATAACTCCTGCTTTACTTGCTTAGTTAACAAACTGTATGAACTTATAAGCCCAGTGTCCAACTAATGCCAATGACCCCAATCCCCATAAACCACGGCCCCAGCCTTACTAACTCTTAGATAATTCAAGGCAGGGGTCTGGTTGTCACAGGTGGCACCAAGGATAGAGCCCAGACCTGAGGAGAGCAGGCAGGGGCTGGCAAGCCAAGAAAAGCAAGGGATGTCTAATCCTTCATCACTCACCTCTCAAGCTGTTGTAAATTGTGCTCCCCTTGAAGCTATGTCAAACTGCCCCTAAAGAAAACTTTGTAATTGTACTGCTTGGGGCCGCACTCTGAGGTCGAATGGATGCAACACCATGACGTAAAAGGTCTGTGCCAGAGCTTGTGACTGCTTCTGTATAAATAAAGCAGACAGCTTTCTCACATGGTCCACGACGATCTTGGAATTGTAGTGGTCCATTTCTTCTCTCTACGCCTATTTCATGCACCCTCCTCGAGCTCTGAACTTGCATTCTCGTGGGGTTTTTGTTCTTCTATCTGGGAGGTAAGGAACCCCCAGGCCTCCATCCAGGTTAATGAATGGGACAGACCATGAGACCTTGGATCCTAGAAGTTCCTAGAATCCCAAGCCTACTCTGGGGGCATGAGGAAGGTGATGGATTTCTGTGTGGGTTCATCTGTCCCTGCCTGGCCTTGTTAGTCTACCAAGGACTCAGATAAACCATACACACACCCCCTCTAGAATTATATGTTTGCATCCGAATACTACTCCTGGAATGAAGGGATGTTCTCACAGCCTTACAAACCTCTGTGTAGACAGGACTGTCCTTCCTTGGCCGTAGGTCAACAGAACCCTTGGTATCTGCACAAATCAGTGACTGTCGCTTCCATATCACATTTCAAAGCCACACAGCTTTGATTTTCATGTGTGCATAGGTACAAGGCTGTGCTGTCAGTTAGGAGGGCAAAGCAGAAATGCAAGAAGAGACACAGCACTTTTCTCTGAGGAAGTGACCGGAATCACTGGGAAGTCATATGGAAGAAGAGGAGGAACCAGTCCCACATAAGAAAGGTCAAGGGGTAGGAGAGAAGGCAAACCAAGTCAGCATGGAATGCAGTGAAGGGATAAGGTTTTGAAATGCAGTGGTCAGAAAGGAAGTTCAGATTCAACCAGGAGTGTGAGGTCAGGAAACCTAATGTACAATCAGAAATAATCTCTCTTTTTTTAAAAAAAATTTATTTTGATTGGAAAATCAAATCAGATTTATTAAGAAAAGGAGAGACAGAGAGAAAGATCTTCCATCCGCTGGTTCATTCCACAAATGGCTGCAATGGCCAGAGCTGAGCCAATCTGAAGCCAGAAGCTCCTTGCAGGTCTTCCATGCAGGTACAGGGTCCCAAGAACTTGTGCCATCCTCTGCTACTTTCCTAGGCCATCATTTGGGAGCCAGATGGGAAGTGCAACAGCTGAGACATGAACCGGGATGTCATGGGATGTCGGCACTTGCAAGGTAAGGTTTTAGCCTTTGAGCCATCATGCAGAGCTCCAGAAATAAGATCTTTACTCAACTTCTATGCTGAAAGTATGTAACTATACCAGAAGGGTGCCACTTTTCTTGTTTTAACATTTCTGTGAGCCAATGACAGAGGAACGAATCAACCACACGGATTACACTTCCTGGTGTGTTTTTTTTCTGCCAAGGGCCATTTAGACATTTGTAAAATCATCTTTAGGTCTTGCAAAATTATCAATTTAAAAATTAGCCTGCTAGGGACCATCATTGTGTTGTACTTGGCCAAGCTAACAACAGCAACACCTGCATCCCATATGGACACTGGTTCTTGTTGGAATGATCCACTTCTGATCCAGATCCCAGCTAAAGTCTTGGGGAAAACAGCAGAAAGCCCAAGTATCTAGGTACCTTCAATCATAGAGGAGACCCAGGTGAAGTTCTTGGCTCTGGCTTTGACCTGGCCATCTGGATTGAACCAGCAGTTGGAAGATCTCTTTCTCTCTCCTTTCTCTTTCCATAGGCCCTGGGATTTCCCTTACCCCCTAACCAAATCCTCTTCCCCACTGAGTTGCCCCAAATCATTACAACAGTATAGTTCCTCATGAATAGTCTTAAGTCCATCATGGACAATGGCAGAGACTTCAGCATCCCATTGTCATGACTCATCCAACAGTTTCATTGGGAGTCTATCCTCAATCCAGAAGTTGAGATGCACGCTGCATCGTATCCTTACATGACAGTCTCCATTACATAGTCACTATCAATCCTTTCAAGCGAAAAAGCCACAAAACAAAATCAACAACAAGAAGAAAAACAGAAATTTGCAATGCCATAAAATTAAACATGCCACTAGATATGATAGTCTCCATTACACAGTTACTATACATCCCCTTAAATGAAAAGCCACAAAGCAAAATCAACAACAGGAAGAGAAAAAAGAAATTTGCAATGCCATGAAATTGAATAAGCTACTGAATGACTAATGTGTCACTGAAGAAATGAAAATGAAAAATTAAGAACTTTCTTGAAGATAATGATGCTACTGTATGATCTATGAGTCATTGAAGAATTGAGGAAAAAGGTGTTTTGAAGAAATGAAACTAAAAACAGAAACATCAAAATTCATGAGATGTAGTTTCTGCTGATCTTTGTTGGTGAGATGTATCTCCTATAGGCAACCGATAGATGGATTTTGTTTTTTTTTTAATCCAGTCTACTAATCTATGACCATTGATTGATGAGTTTAATCCATTTACATTCAGGGTTAATATAAATAGGTGGTGTGTATGTATTTTGTGAACATGTAAAAGGCATTTATTTTTTCATGATGCTATATTGTCTCTATCTAATGCTGCCTCAGAAATGAGTCATGAATACATAAAGTATTTAAGTTTATTAATTTTAGAAAATGATTTGTAGTTGTTCAGGAGTTGATTGATCTGGTCAGTCATCTCATTCTCAAATGGTTAGAATTGCACTTTCTTATTTGTTATGAGCAAAGTGTTGTTTCTTCAGCTTTTTGCTTCATTACCCTGTCTCCCTTGACTTAGTGATGTAAGGTTTTAAGTTTCTCTCTAGCATCTCCTTGTTTCTGCATAACCTGGAATAACATGTCTTTTGTATGGAGCATGATTCTTTCTTTCCTCCGTGTGACTCAGTTTGCTATTGTTTTATCTCAGTGTTCCAAAGCTGGATCCCCCTCTTACACAAGTAAGATGGATGCTAGACAGGAGTAGTCAGGTTGGAGACTGAGCAAGGGAAGGAATTTTTCACTCTGCCCTGACACCTTGCTCCCACAGTCAAGCTGCTAAGACTGTGGCCAGATGTCAGGCAGGCAGGGGTGTGTACCTTAGTCTGGCCTTTCTTGAACTCAGCCTCTTTGGCACATGTGAGTATCTTCAGGAAGAAGGTTAAGATGCTTGAAAGGACTTTGTAAGGTAACAGCAGTGTCAGGAACTCAGGACACTGGATGCTGTGTGTTGAGAACTTGTGGATGACTTACCTGGCTGGTAAACCTTGAGGCTTGTGGCAGTAGCCCAACAGCATTGGACCATGTGATGCTGATGTCTGGACCAGTGCTGAGGCTGTGGGCAAGGAAGTGCCCTCATGCTGGGTCACACGCATTCAGCAGAGATGCGGTGTGCGGTTCAAGGACACAGCAGCAGAACATTCGGCCCTGTGGTGGACTGATCAGTTTTCTAGCTTTTGTCTTTTACAGAATTAGTACCTGATATTCACTGTTTATGCAGACTGTACAAGTTGACATCTTGCTTTGCGATTTTGGGGAATTTTCATGAAAATGGTACCCAGAGGGAAGGTATAGAAGTGTTTTCATGACCGTGGGATGGATACTAATGGGTATTTAAATGTGAATATTAAAACATGACTCCATTAGCTTGCTAGAGATGTCCATGTATACTGCATGGCTTACAGGACAGAAATGCATTTTCACACAGTTCTGGGCAGCGTTGCTGTCTTCGGAGGTCTCCCTCCTTGGGCTGCAGCTGGCTGCTTCCCCGCGTGTCCTCTCTGTGTGCATGTTCGCGTTTCTGCTTGTCATAAGATCTCACCAGTCATATTGAATTAGGGCTCACCCTAATGACCTCATGTTAATTGGATTACTTCTTTGAAGGCTCTATCTCCAAATACAATTGCACTCTGAGATACTAGGGGACTAACACTTCAGCATATGACTTATGGGATGAAAATCTAGAGTATAGCAGTCTTTCTCTAACACACACATCAACAAATTGGAAAATACACAGAATCATTTACTATGTGTTTTGCTTCTACAATCAGATGAAATCAGACTAGTTTCTCTTTTAACCCCCTTTTGGGGGGGCTCAGGGTTATGCCAGCTTCTTAAAATCTCTGACAATCTTTTTGTCTTCTCTACGCTTTTTAACAGCTTATACAGGCCCACAAGACCAGTCCGACAAGAGTCAGCTCCCAATGCACCTCACAATTTAAGATATTGCGTTTTCAGAAAGACATGAAGGTACATGCACCTTAGAATGCATCTTTTGCCCAGCAGTGCGTGATACATAATGGTAATGTTTACGGCAGGATGCGCCCACAAGAGGTAGCATGAGAACCATACACAGTGTCCATCTTATCTTACTCTGGAATATTGGTGTAATCGGTTCCCAGGTCTTCAAGCTTAAAACAGAACCCACTACACCAAGTGTCCTGGATACATTGGAGGCTGTAGACTGTAAAGCATCTCAATCTATGTAACCACATGAACCAAGTGCTTAAACAATGCCTTTCTCTGTCTCTATACGTGTCCTGTGGGTTCTGTACCTCTGGAGAACTAATAGAACATCTTAACATGCAGGTGGCACAGATCACTACTTGTCTATTCTGCTGTAATCCCTTGAAGTCTGAATGTGAGGATTGAACTACCTGCGTTATTTAAATCAATTTCTGCAATTTATTGATTTCCTAGAAACTTTCATAGAAATTTATAAATTTCTTAGCAGCTTTTAATCAGTATTCATATGGTCTTTTTAAAGTAAATCTTGTTAAAAAAAGATATTTGTTTATTTGAAAGGCAGAGTGGCAAGGAGAGTGGAAGACACGCACACACACACACACACACACACACACACACACACACACACACAGTGGTGGAGAGAGGCAGAGATCTTCTATTCAATTATTTACTTCCAAATGACCACAGCAGATGAATCTATGGTTGGCCAGGAGTTCCTTCTTTGCCTGCTACGTGGGTGAAGGGCCCACATACTTGGACCCTTATCTGCTGTCTTCCTGGTCACAGTAGCAGGAAACTGGACTAGAAGCAGAAGAGCCAGAGCTTGGGCTGGCACTGTGACAGGAGAGGCCAGCACTGCAAGTGGAGGCTTAATCCACTGAGCCATGTCCTGGCTCCCAAAGTCAACTTCATATTTGCACTTAAATCATAATTTTTATTCTTAGTTCTTTTTTCACTCTTAATTACACCAACTAGATATTTCTCTATTTCTTGCAAAGCAAACTCTTGGTAGTATCTATTAATATCTAAAGATTTCATATAAAGATAATTGATTTATAGTATTTTGACTTCTGCTTGTCCTTCATGTTACAAGGCTCCTCTTCTGGCTTCTTGACAAGGCCTGATGCTCAGGCTGTTTGTTTAAGTCCTTGTTCAAGCAACAATATGGAGCTGGAGAATTTTTTTTCCCACAAGTGTTGCTGTAGTCCCATCTGTAAGTTTGATGTGTGGTCATAAGCTGCAGGCTTCATTAACTCTGCAGGCCGGTGGCTCCCCTCCTTCTTCTGACCCCTTCTCTTCTTGCCATCTTCAGGTCTTACCACCATAGATTTCCCTTTTCTTTCTTGTTTGTTCATCCTCTTCCTTTGATTGCAATCCTTCCCATTGGCACTTTAACAAAATCTCATTCTCTGCCATTAAAAAGTCAAACACACATTAGCCTTCCCTGGGATCTACACTCTCTCCTTTCACAGCTAAAATGTCAGGATCTGTAGCCCTGTGATCCACTTGGTGCCTCCTGGAGATCAAAGGCTTTCAGCCACAACAGAGATCAGTGAGTGACAATGACTGTGGGTGGCTGGAGCAGAGAGTGTCACTGAGGAAGCTGAGATGAAGAAATCCCAGGAGCAAGAGGCCGTGGTGGTGGGTCAGAGTGCTGGGTTCATACAGAATGAAGAAAGGACTAAGAGAAGAGCTGGCATAGGAGTGGGTGCTGGAATGAGAACGTGAGCCAACAGAAGATGGTCAGTGGCAGTAACGAGGAAGAAGGCGTGACACCGTGTGAAGCCATCACCACAAAAGTAGTGCTTATTGGAGGGGAGAGAAGAGCTTCCTTTAAAAAATAATTCAGTGAAATGGAATCCGTATAACACAAAATGGTGATTTTTCAATAAAGGAGATTGCTTATTTAAAAGGCAGGGAGGAGAGAGTAGTAGAGAGGTACTGTAATTCCCTACCAGAGCTGAGGCTGAGCCAAGATGAAGCTAGCTACCCTGGAATTCCGTGTGCATTGATCTCCCATGTGAGCAGGTGGCAGGCACACGAGAAGGAAGCTGGCTCAAAGTGGACTTGCCTGGATGTGAGTCTGCATTCTGAATGGGATGCAGGCATTCCTGACAGTGGCTTTACCCACTAAGCCGCAGAACCCATCAAAGTGACGTTGGCATTTATTGCGTCCACGGAATTTTGCAATCACCACCTCCTCGTAGCTGCAAGGCATTTCCATCACTCCAAAGCCAACCACTTTGGCCTATTTCCCTCTTCGCATTTCTCCTCCCACTTAGCCTTGGCAAACACTCTCTGCCTCTTGTCTCTATGGATTTATCCTGGAATGTTCGCATAAACAGAATCATGCAGCATGTCTTACATCAGCATATCATTGGCAAGTTCATCCACATCCCAGCATGTACCATGACGGAACTTTGTTTCTCAAAAAAAAGATAGTATATATGTGTGTGTGTGTGTGTGTGTGTGTGTGGTGGTAAAACACATATTGGTAAACTTGACATCTTGGTTTTTAAGTATGTGGGTTGAGAGGTACTAAACAAATTTGTAATGTTGTGTAATATTTGCTTTGATGTGTCTGTTAGGAATGTGCTTTGTCTTAGTTCTGCTGATTGCTTTGTGTCCTATTATTAGATTCCTTCTCGTGGGTGTAAACCTTCTTCCATTTTCTTTCTACTTCCGAACAGTCTTTATTTTGTGCTTTTCTTTCTAGCACTTTCTATGGGATAGAAATCCTCTTAGCTTCTATTAATGCTTACATTAAATTTAAGAAACATCCTAGCTGAATTATCACTTATTATCTCTGCTCTCTAGGTTGAAGAGCTGTGGCTCCTTGGACGTGCCTTTCCAGTCTCTCTGTTCCCTGCACCTGGTTCCCTTCCCCATGTGGGGTGTGTATAAGCATGCTGTGGCTTTTTGCTAAGTCTCTTGGTGTTAAATAGATTTTTTTTACATTATTTATATTCTACCACACGATTGCCTATGACATTTGCATTCTGTTCTGTGATCACATTTAGGACAATTACATAAGGCTACTTTTTAAGACAATTGCTTTCAGGGCTTGCCTAAAAGGTGGGAAGGGAAAGGCTGGAGAGACAGGCATATAAGAGATGAAGTTCAGAGCCCTGGATGATGCCCTGCAGGTGCCTCGTGGTTGAGGGTGGGAGAGGCTTGGAGCTGGGAAAAAGAGTCCTTTCTGTAGCCTTCTCTCCACATGGGTGATAACCTTGGCCAAATCATTTAATCTGTCTACAGTGATCATGGACCTGCCGGCATGACACTAGTGTCGGCTGTTCCTGGACTTGAGTCTCTGTGCACCTTACTAAGGCAGGACCTGAGGCCATCCCTGGCATTCTCAGTTTTCTTTCCTCTCCATGTTTTCCTATAAGATCTAAAGACCCCACCATAAGGAACTTTGATTGTGGATGTTAGGCTCAGGAATTTAATTTTTTAAGGGTAATATTCTCCTGGGAGCACTCCAATTTTTTTTTGAAATTTTTGAAATATTTAAGTATCTTTTTTCATGTTTATTTGGGTTGATGTGTGCTTCAAAATTGTCCCAGTAGTGACTTGATAGAAGAGCTTGTGGAACTCCTCTGCCAGGATGCAATCCATGCAGAATTAAGGCTGAAAAAAGCCTGGCTAGGCCAGACTACAATACCCGCTGGCAAATGACAAAGTGAGGTGGGCCGTACTGGACTGGGCTGCAGCCCCCACCAGCACACCTAAGACGCTGAGGGATGGAGGGAGGCACAGTGAGCCCAGTAGGGGTGCAGCAAGAACTCCCCTGCTGGGCCACTGCTCTTGCTGGTGAGCATGAGAACTGGGAAGAAGGACAGAGTGATCTCGGCAGAGCTATAACACCCGTTGGCCTGCATGTGAGCTGGGTTAGGGGGAGAGCCAGGCTGACTAAGTGACAGTATCCACTGGTGCATTCATGAGCCAGAGTGAGTGCAGTCTGATTGGGCTTTGTTGCAGCATCAGATGGCAGCTGCATAGGATGGGGGCAAGTCTTGTCAAGCTGGACTGTGGAACCACTTGGAAAGGGAAAGATCTGGGACTGGTTGTGAGCTTAGTAGAGAAATTGTGGTTACCTCTTTGATGGATTGCAGCTGCAGCTCCCGTTGGTAAGCATGAGAACCAGAGCTGGAGGTAGACCTAGCTGGACAGGTGGTAGCACCAACTACCCTAAGAGTGGGCTAGATAATGGGGTCAGTTGGGCTGAGCTTGGCTGTAGCACCTGTTGATGTGTACAAAAGCCAAATGGGGTGTGGATTAGATCAGAGGACTCTGCTGCACATGCTCCCCATGCACAGGAACCAGGGCTGGGGATGGGACTGGTAGTGGGTTACTGGGGGTTGCTCCAACTAGGCTTCAGTTCCTGCTGGTGCACATGAGGGCCAAGTATGTAGTAGACATGGATTGACTGGGCCATAGCATCCATTGGTTTGCATAAGAAATGGAGCTGGAGACAGAACTGACCCAACTACTGCAGCTACCAATGTATTTCTAGGTTGTTGTGGGTGACAGACTGAGCCATACTGGCAGGAGTCAGGTCTGGAGTCACCTCAGATGGGGTTTCTTTGGGGACCAACCCCCTAACTGAACTGCTGGACTCGGAACTCCAACCACGAAGAGAATTGCAGGATCTGTGGTCTGACCGTGAAGCGCATGTGTCAGAACTTAGTCTTCTCAGTTGTTGAAGATGGTGTGGTGGATGGCATGCCAGGGTCCACATGGGGGATATGGCAGTCCATTGGAGCCTACAGAGGACATCTAGTGCCATGGTAGGAAATGGAAGGTGGAACAAATTGGATAACTCTTCCGTCCAAGGTTGGACAGCAAGTATCTGGGCAAATGGAGACTCAAAGATGGACTAGATCAACCAGTGGACCTGGGAAGAAGTTCCTCATCCTTGGGGAAATGAAATCAACAGTACCACACTGGGGACCCTGGGATGGTATCAGGTACCTATCCTCCATCCTTTGGTATTGATGCAGTTAGGATGCTGCGTGCAGCTTTTCTCGCTCTTCTTCCTAGAGATACAAGAAAGAGAAAAAGAAATTTGGGAACAAAGATTTCATCCACTTTCCCCTTTTCCTTGACTCTTCCCATCCTAATCAGTGGTCCACGTAGCTGTGTGTCCTTCTCAACGATGTAAACATCATCAAAATTGAATTTTGAAAAATGTCCTGAAATAGTGTTCAAATGTACTAGGAGGTTGGCAGTGCTCTGAGTGGGGACTCCAGCACAGAGTGGGGGTGTTAGATACCACAAAAAATGAGAAAATGACAGAGAACAGTTCTGTGGTGCTCTGATATCAGTAATACCCTTGCTGGCTACAGTCCTCACAGGGAACACAGGAAATGCCCAGATGTATCAGATGAGTACAGCTGTACATTTCAGATGCTTCCCTGGGATGCCATCAGAGTCTCCATCTGATTCAGCTCTGTTAATGAACTCTTTTCACTCAGGCTTGCAGCCTCACTGAGTGTAAGAAAACACTTGATTTTTCTTTCTGAGAAAAGAAATTGAAGCACAGGCTACAAACCTGAGTTTGTCTTTGGTCGGCAAACATGTCAGCACTCAGGTTGCTTTCAAAAGTATCAGAAAATCTTCCCTGGTGGTCTAGTGGTTAGGATTCGGCGCTCTCAAAAGTATCAGAAAGCAAAAAAAAAAAAAAAAAAAGTTTCAGAAAGCATATAGACTAGGGTCCATTAGAATGGATTTGCTAACTCAGGGGTCTAGTTCCTTAAAAGTCTGTGTTTGTGTATGAGTGTGTGTGAGCATATGTGTGTATGAATGTGTATGTGTGTATGTGCATGAGTGTGAGAGTGTATGTGTGTGTTTATGTGTGTATTTGTGTGTGTCTATGTGTATGTATGTATGTGTGTGTAAGTATATGCATGTATGAATGTGTGTGTGCATGAGTGTGCATGTGTATTGTGTATCAGTGTGAGAGTATATGTGTGTATTTGTGTGTGTCTATGTGCATGTCTGTGTGAGTGTATGTATTATGAATGTTTGTGTGTGTATGTGTGAGTGTAAGTGTATATATGTATGAATGTGTGTGTATGTGTGAGTGTGTGTAAGTGTATGTATTATGAATGTTTGTGTGTGTATGTGTGAGTGTGTGTAAGTGTATGTATTATGAATGTGTGTGTATGTGTGAGTGTGTGTATGAATGTGAGTGTATGTGTGTATTTGTGTGTGTCTATGTGCATGTATATGTGAGTGTGTGTAAGTGTATGTATGTATGAATGTGAGTGTGTGTAAGTGTATGTATGAATGTTTGTGTGTGTATGTGTGTGAGTGTAAGTGTATAAAGGTATGAATGTTTCCATGTGTGCATGTGCGAGTGTGTGAATGTGTGTATTTATTACTCATGCTGACTACAGGGTTGGTGACTGCCTCTTACAGCAGTCGGCCTTTCAGTGTGGCTCACAGTACCCAGCATCACATGTGGGTTTGTTTGAAACACAAGGGCCCAGATTGTGTCCTGCTCATGGAGTCTGTGAGGTTGGGTTTTAGCACGGTGCATTCCAACTGGATTGCCAAGGGAACCTGATTTGTGTTGAAGAGTAAGAAGCACTGTTTAGGGTACTGTGCATTCTGCCCATTTTTATTTGCATGTCAGATATAAGTTTCCCCGTAGGGAAGCAATTTGCCCAAGATCCCAGATGGAGTAGATCAAGGGCTAGCGCTCAGGTATTGCTCTCTGCACAGCTGCCACCATGCCTGGAATTCAGGAAGTACTCAATGAGTCAGCTGGCCTTACTCTTGCTTCTAGCTCTGGGCGCAGCAGAGCACAACCTGCCAGGGGTGAATTGATGTCTCTCCAAGTTCAATTGGGACCGATCCCAGGCATCCAGAGAGAGCTTGCTGTGTACCCAAGAGCAAGCCATCTTGCTGCATTAGGCCTTACTCTCCCCACTGCTATCATGAGGAAAGGGAGGGTTAACCTGGGCCTGTAAGATCCTGTTCAGTTCTGACTTTCTAAAGCTCCATGACAGGCTCTGACACACATGCTATCAGCAGCCATCTGGCAATTAGCAGGCTCTGAGGCAGCTAATCCCACTCTAAGCTGGATTAAAGCTGAAGTTGAAAACATGGAGATAGGCAGGTGATTTCTGTTTGAGCCTCTGGGTCCTGCTGTCCCTGGCAGCCCACTGACGGAGGACAGAAAAGCTGATTTCCCTCCCTTATCTATCTTGGGAGGCACCGTTGAGCCGGCTCAGTATTCCAGTGGGGCATCCTATGTTGGGCAATGTGCTGGGCTGCAGGAGGTACCTGCTGAGCTCCTGGAGCCCAGCCTTGGCTCATGGATGTGGCTGGGCTGCTCCAGGAGGAAGTGGGGAGCCATGTTCCACAGAAAACAGACATAGCATGACCAGAAACAGGTGCAGCAGGGACCTTGGGTGCAGAGGCCGGGATCATTTTGGGTCATGGCTCCCAGATGTCATATAGGGCCTTGGGGTGCTGGCTGACATGCTTTCTAGCTCCTCTGGGGTGTCCTCTCATTAGGCAACATGGTCAGAAATCAAACCCACGTGTTTGTTCATAGCCTGAGGAGATAATTAGCTTATCTCCACAGAGGGCCTTGATTACATTCCTAGCATGATCAGAATGAGAAGTCTGAACCTGAAACACTGGTGTTAGGAGGAGGTATTTGCAATGGTTGGCCGAGGAACCATTTGCTCAGAAATTGTGCAAGTAATCAAACAAATGCCTCTTTTCCTAATTGTTGATAAAAATCAGTCACTGTGGCAGATCCAGGGGCTCACTCGGGAGACAATACATTACTTAAGGTGAGCATGCATCTGAATATGTTAGTCTGATCTCAACTCATTGCACATGACTATAGCTGATAAATTGTATGCACTGTGGATTTTATACAAGACCAAGCAGAGGAGGGGGAGAAGCCTGTGTTTGGTTGCTGGTTTGTTGTTTGATCTCACTGAGCAGCTACTGTGTGAAACTCAGTGCTAGGTGCAGAGGGACCAACACAGACAGGTTCCCCACCTTTGTAGAGGGAGCTTCTTGCTTATCCTCATAGGAAAGATTTATAAGGTGTCTGAAGTCTGAGTGGTGAAGTTTATTCTGCTGGATTGCTCACTGATAAGATTAAAACCAGGGAAAAAAACCTTGCTAATACTTATTGGGAATTCACTTGTGTTGAACATAGTACTAAACCTTCCCTTACTACATCCCTCATAATGATTTTACAAAGTAACTACAATGATTACTTCCGTTGTACTTGTGAGAAGACAGAACACAGTTCACACCTGCTTGGAGGTGAGTAAGGAACAGAGCCTGAAGTGCACTGAAATGTGTGGACTATGGGGCTCATGCTCTTGATGTTGAGGCTACAGAGACTGGCTTGCAAAACCTCACTTTCTGGCCCTCTGCCCCCTTCCCGCTGGTCTGCCCTGTGCAGGTGCCTCTAGCTGACCACCTCTTGACCAAATCATGTTGGTTCCTACTCCAGGGATTGTGTACCTGTTTCAGTTATCCAAAACCATGGTGTGGTCAGGATATAAGAACAGTAATGGATGACTGGTTGAACACAGATAAGGCTTGAAGTTTTCTAGCAGTTGTTATCCAAAGAGAAGAGAGTGGTTGATTTCTCTTCCTTGGAATCTCTGATCAATGATTCATCCTCTTTAGCTGCCTTCTTTGGCTGTCCTTTTTGAAATAATCTTTTCCTCTTTCCTTTTTCAATCTTCTATTTTGTTTCCCCAGAATTTTCTGTGAACTGAAATCCTTGTGTATTTGTTGCTTGCTTATTGTCTGATTGGTTCTCTTGGCAGAGAGTAAATTATTTTTTTTAGACTTAGGCAATTTCTTGATATATTTGGCTTCTATTCAGCAACATCCTGAAGCATAAAAGCCTTTACCTAACCCATTATCCATCATCAAAGAAATAGAGCAAGGCTTTACGATATAGTCAAAGTTACTCAACTTCTTTTATACCACTAGGCTCAGGAATTTAATGAGGGATTTTTTTACATTTTATTATTATTATTATCATTTGATTATGCAGTTCCATATTCCCTTATCCCCTTCCCAATTCCCTCCCTCCCACCTAGTTCCTCAATATCATTACTAACATAGTTCTTCATACTCAGGCATATGTCCATCATTGCAGACATGGACAATGGCAGAGAGTCCAGAATCCTATTGTCAAGATATAGTAAACAGTTTCATTGTAAGTCCATCTTTGTCTGGAAGCAGAAATGCATACTACACTGCATCTTCACATCTGGATGTTAGTCTCCATTTCACAGCTACTGTGCATCCCCTTAAATGAAAAGTCATGATACAAAATCAACAATAGAAAGAAAAATAGAAATTTACAATGCCATGAAGTTATGTTACTAAATATGACAGTCTCCATTACACAGCTACTATACATCCCCTTAAATGAAGAGCCACAAAACAAAATCAACATCAGAGAGAAAAAAGAAATTAATGACACCAAGAAGTTAAATAACATGCTATTAAATGACTAATGTGTAGCTGAAGTAATGAAAATCACGAACCTTCTTGAAGAAAATAATGCCACTGCATGATCTACGAGTCATTGAATGATTTAATCAGAAGAAAGTGTTTTGAAGAGATGAAACCAACAGAAAACAACAAAACCCATGCAACATAGTTTCTGCTGATCTTTGTTGGTGAAGTGTGTCTCCTCCAGACAATAAACAGATGGGTTTTGTTTTTTAATCCAGTCTACTAATCTATGATGTTTGATTTAGCTTAAGCCATTTACATTTAGAGTTTAATATGTATGGGTGGTACTTTGGTCCTGTCATTTTAGGAATGACAGGGTTGTTCATTGGTTTAGTCTTCTGTTGTCATGCTATTGGGATGTTCTTCCTGTTTGCCTTTGGTTTTGTTGGGTGCTATTTCTCTTCTCTGTCAAGAGAACATCTTGAAGTATCATTTGTAGGGCAGGTTTGAAAGAGGAAAATTCTTTTAACTTTTCTTTACTGTGGAAGAATTTTATTTCATTTTCAAAGACAAAAGAAAGCTTTGCTGGGTATGTTATCCTAGGCCAACATTTTTTTTCTTTTAGAATCTGGAATATGTCACTCCATTCTCTTCTTGCCTGTAAAGTTTCCTGTGAGAGATCACTTGTGAGTTTAATTGGCATTCCTTTATATGTCAATTGATTTTTTTCATGTGCACATTTAAGGATCTTTTCCTTATGTTCAATTGAAGAGAGCTTGATAATCATGTGTCTTGGTGAAGATCGCTTTTGATCAAGCCTGTTGGGAGTTCTGTGCCCCTCCTGGATATTGTTTCACAATTCTTTCTCTAGGTTAAGGAAATTTTTCCTTTATTATTTCATTAAATACATTTGCAAACTCAGCTTCTCTTTCTGTACTTTCTGGGAATCCCATAAGTCTTATATTTGGCCTCTTAATAGTGTCTTTCAATTCTTGAATATATTTTTTTTTTTGGCCTGATCCAGCACTGCTTCCAGGTTTTTGTTTGCTTCCCCCTGATGACAGGAAATACTTTCCAATTCTGAGATTCTTTCTTCTGCTTGCTTCATTCTATTTTGGAGACTCTCCACTGTACTCTTAATATGCTCTACTGTGTTCTTAATTTCTAACATATCAGCCTTAATTTGCTTTATTGCTTCCTTAAATTCTTTGAACTCTTGCATGAGCTTCTCATTTTTGATCAGAATCTTTAAAATGAGTCTTATGGATTCTTTGTGCCCCATTTTCTCGATGTCTTCTTCAGTGAACTCTGAGGTTGGCATAGGGTTTTGCTCCTTTGCAGGGGAGTTTTCAGTAATATTCATTGTGCCTTTGTCTCTTCTTTTGCTCTTGATCATTGTACTTCTGGTTAGCAGAGTCTTCTTCTTGGGGCAGGTTTCTTTTTTTTTTTTTTTAAGATTTATTTTTATTGGAAAGCCGGATATACAGAGAGGAGGAGAGACAGAGAGGAAGATCTTCCATCCGATGTTTCACTCCCCAAGTGAGCCGCAACTGGCCAGTGCGCGCCAATCCGATGCCGGGAACCAGGAACCTCTTCCGGGTCTCCCACGTGGGTGCAGTGTCCCAAAGCTTTGGGCTGTCCTCAACTGCTTTCCCAGGCCACAAGCAGGGAGCTGGATGGGAAGTGGAGCTGCCGGGATTAGAACCGGCGCCCACATGGGATCCCAGGGCCTTCAAGGTGAGGACTTTAGCCGCTAGGTCACGCCGCTGGACCCAGGGGCAGGTTTCTAAGTTGTGTCACCCACAGATCTACAATATGATTTTATTTATTGCAGTTGGTACACAACTGTTTGCTTGCAGCCACTTGTGCCACAACCTCCAGTGAGTTCCAGGTTTGGGTTCTTATGTTAGATTCCCACCGTGGTCTCCACAGCCCCAGCTCCTGGCTTACCACTCTCCTCCTCCTGTGATACTGTACTTAGACTGCACCATTGTCTCTGCAACCTTTCTCCCACTTCTGGTTGGAGCAGGTCTCAGGATTAGAGAGACACCAGGAGTCCTATATAGTTAGGTTGTTGGTGGTGCTGATCTTGTCGGAACCTGTTGGACATTAGGTCTGGGTGCCACATGGACCTATTTTGACCGGTACGATGCCACAGTCAGTATTATTTTCCTGCAGGACCAGTGCAATCAACGGAACTCAGACAGTTCTCATGAGCTCAGCATATGCACAGTTCACTGTTGTCCCCTGCAGTCCTAAAGCTGTTGCCACAGTGCGCAAAATGGCGCCTGACGTACCACCATTACAGTTCTTGATCTGCTGGCCATCAGGTCTGAGGGCTACCCAGACCTGTCTTGGGTGGAACCTGTAGAATGTCATGTTGCTGCAGTTCACTGAGTCAGAAATGAGTTCACTCCCAGCTCAGCGTATGTTCAGTCCTTTCCCTTGCCTTTGCCTCCTTAAGCAAAATGGCATCCAATTCAGCTCTAGGGGTCTGACTGAGCTGTGAAATCCACCCTGTTCTCACACTACCCATCTGTGATCTGCTGCTCTGTCTCTGTTCATGGTCAAATCAAATGGACCAGCAGGATGGACAGTTCTTTGTTTGGGTTTACCTCCCAAGCTCCCAGTGAAAGTCCCTTCCCACCTGGTTACTGGTGTTGTTCCGGCTGCTGGTGGAGTTCAGATCGCCCATTAGCTGAATGCTGCTGGAGTATCAGTCACTGCAATACCACACTGTTGTTTTCGCTGCATTCCTGTGTCTGTCAGTCTCCAGGTACCCCTCTGCTGTTGTTCTGTCCTTCCCTATTTCCTGAAATATGTCCTCTCTGCTTCATCCTGATTAAATGTTTGTCCATCCGTTTAAACGTGTCCTTATCATCAGAGAGTAAATTGATAAGGAGTCCTTGGATCTTGCAGTTCTTGACATACTTTGATATTGAACTTTCTGAAAATTTAGTGAGATGGACAATTTGAAGTGCTTTCATTTTCCGTTTTGGGTAAGGACACTGAAGTCCAGAAAGCTCAACTGATTTATTCAAGGTCATATACCTGTTCTGTTGCATAGCTGTAACTGTGTCTGAATCTCCTGACTCCGGAATCAGTGATGCTTTGTCTGTACTGAGATAAACCCGTCTCATGCCACAGACCATGTTTTGGAATCTGAAATCATCAAATTAACCATTAGTTCTGATTTAAACATTTTTGGAAAATTCTTTGCTTGTGTCCCTCCTCCAACATGTCATTTCAAATAGGACAAAATGAAGTATCCCTACTTTGATGAAAAATGAGATTTTTCAAGATTTGAGAGGAAATGAAGCATAGAAAGTCTTTTTTATTGATTATTTTATGAGTCCACTTTATTCCACAAAATTCATTTTAGGTACAAAAATATCCAATTAAGGTATAGACATAACATAGTTAAGAGATGGAACCAAAGATGGCGGATTAGACATAGTTAAGGCTCTGAGTTTCGTCAAAGAGTTATCAAAAGGGAAAATATGTTGGGTGTTATATAATTTGAAATGCCTTCTCATGAAAACAGAATAATTACTTGGGAGCAAAACAGCATTTCATTCCCTAAACCGAAGGTTAATTTCTCTTGCAACGAGAGCATCTGGTACAGTGTTTCTCATTTTTTTAACCTATGATCTTTTTAATAGCAGTGGAAACCTCACTTTTCCACTGAGAGTTAGTGAGGCACTGAAAGTGTTCTCTGTTGTAAGGATTCTCACTAACAAGGACAGCTTTGTTGAGCTTTCACTTATACAGGCTATAGCCAAAATAGGTACTGTTTTGTTTGTGAAGTAGAAAATTAAAACTTCTGAGTGCCCAGAAATACCGGGCCACCCCCTTCTGTGGACATGGCCTCCATGTTGCAGTGACTGGGTGAAAATTTGAGGAAGGGCATGGTATTTAGTTACTGTCAAAGCAATTTGCTTATTCATGAAAAGAAGAAAAAATATCAATTTTATGAGGGACACCGCTTTAACCAAGTGATCAAAGTTATCCCTGTTTATGGGACAAATCAACAGATATCTCCTGAGGAAGCACATTGCCCCTGTAGTGCATCTGTCAAAAATGTGTAATCTGAACACGACTAAGAGGAAATATGAGTCAAAAACACCTTACGCCACAAACCCACTGACTTGTACTCTTCAAAAAGTGTGAAGGTCAGAAAAATCAGAGACCAGAAGATGAAAGGAAATCAGAAAGCTGCGACAACTGAATTATGTGCATGGTCCTGGGCCAGGATGTTTGCTGTATGTGTTGTTTTTGAGAAGGTTGACAAAATGTAAATGAGTTCTGCATAGTAGGTACTTTAAAATATTGTTCTCATGACAATTTTTTTATAATTTTATTCTAATCATGTTAGAAAATATCCAGAACTATACATGGAAGTTGTAGGAGAAAATGGGTATCATAAAATATACAACTTACTCTCAAATGATCCAAATTAAGATAAAATAATTCTCATCTCTCCAGCTTGGCTGGAGAGATGACCACTTGGTAGCTAAATAGAAAGAGAATATGGTAGAACAACAGAAATTAGGTGGAAGGGTCAAAGTTCCTTAGACTTTTCCCATTTTTGCTTGCGGGTTTTCAGAAAGTTGAAATCATTGGAACTAAAGAGTTAACAATCATAACAGCAAAACAAAAATGACAGATATAATGAGTGGATTTAAGGGGTCCTTAGCAGCTCTGCTGTAGGTAGGAGGGTTATGTGTACACTGGAGAGTAAATGCCAATCAAATGTCAGCCAACATTTGCACAGCTAGTATTTGCCATTCCCAGGATACTCTCTTTAATTGACTCATTTTGTAAAATCATTGTACTTCATTGGTAGGGTCCTGTCTTCAAATTTTATTGTGATAGAATTTCTCATTAGCATGGGAAAAAATGACATTTTAAGAAGGATTTAAGTATTTCTCACCTTAAAATATCCTCATTAATTATCAGCACTTTCCTGTGTCTCTTTATCACTGTTATTTATATCTCGCTGGAAGGATTTTCACAGGCAGCTTTCTGTTGCCTTTCATCACCTCTTTTTGATATATTTTCTTCCCCCCTGCTTTTTCTCTAAGTTTTCCTATTTTATTTTATGCCGACAGTCTTATAAGGAATGGTTTTAATAGGTACATGTTGTAAAATGAAAATATTTTACTAGGATATTACATAAAATACACAGGAGAAACTAGGCTATAAATTATGGTTTTTATTGTAAGATTTTACTGCAGATAAGGTCACATATACAATCTTTTATTTATGATCAGAGCAAATTCTTTCTACTTATAGCTGCTTTTGAATTGGGAGCTTCAGCATGGAAGCTTATGTGTAGCTACATAAAAGAAGGTTCTATTTTGAATGGAAACGAATCTATCACTTAGGGAATGTGATTTTGTTGCTGTTATTCTCACTGAAGGAGAGTGGGTGTGTGGGTGGAGGGGAGGATGGGTAAGGTTCTGGTTGCAGGTGGAGTTTGTGCTCTCATTACCATGCCCACTATCCATCTTCTCAAGCTCTAAATTTCCCCACCTTTGACTGGAAAATTTGCTCATGGGCCAAGACTCTATGACACCCCACAGAATTGACTTTTTGTCTTCGTGAGAACAAATGGGATTGGGCGGTGTGACTATTATCTATTGATTCTAAACAATTATGTAAAGAGATCTTTTATAACTTGTATAAAGTTGACTTATACCACAAGAAGGTCATATCACGGTTCTAAATATTCTGCTTGAAATTTTCCTCTGGAGTGGGTGTTTGGTGCCATGATGAAGAAAATGCTTGGGCTGTCACCATCCCATGTATTTGAGCCTGTGTTCCAGTCCTGGCTCTACTTGAGAGTCTAGCTTCCTGCAAGTGATGTCCTGCAAGGGAGCAGGACGTGGCTCAGGTACTTAGTTCCCTGCCACCCACATGGGAAATCTGGATTGCGTTCCTTGCTCCTGGTTTTAGTCGTGCTCAGTTCTTGCTGTTGTCAGCACTTGGAAAGTGAACCAGCAGATGAAAGATGTTTGCTTCTCTCTGCCTCCAAATAAAATAGAGTAAAAGTGGGGGAAAATGAAGTAAAGGTGAAATAAAATGTCATTCTTCGCTTATAAATCACGCTTGGTTGATTGTATATCTTCTCACAGAGCAGATGAAGGATTGTCACTTCTTAAGTACCAATGGGGTGCCACAGTGCACGTAGCCTTCTCTCCTCGGAGAGGGACAATACAAGTTGGTAGAGCCTTTGTGGAGGCAGTCCGTGCTCTGAATGCAGCGTATTTTATTGGAGTAAATTCTCAGTCCCTTGAACAATTGAATCATCCCATCAGCAGCAACTCTATGCAGATAGCAAGCACAACACAGGTAAATCCTGGTATTAGCTGGCCTTGCATTTAAAAAAAAAGATTTATTTATTTTTATGAGAAAAGCACATTTATAGAGAGAAGAGACAGAGAAAAAGATTTTCCAGCTGCTGATTCACTCTCCAGGTGGCATTTTGGAACATTCTCTACTGCTTTCTCAGGCCACAAGCGGGGTGTTTTATGGGAAGTGGAGCTGCCAGGACTAGAACTAGCGCCCATATGGAATCCCAGTGTATACAAAGTGAGAATTTAGCCACTACGCTACCGGACTGGGCCCTGGTCTTGCATTTGAGGGAAAACAGAGAAGGAAAGGGCATAGCCTGCCTATGCTTTTACAGTTTGTGTTTTCTTCTTTACATGATTTCTTACTTATGTTAGAGATAGAAAGAGAGGGCCAAAGCAAATAAGAGAGAGTCATCCAGTTGCCAGGAAGCTGGGATTGTGTTGGAGCTGAACCGGGAGATGAGAACTCAATCCAGATCTCCCACATATGTGGCAGGAACACAGTTACTTGAGCCATCACTGCTGCTTGCCAGGGTCTGTATTGGCAGGAGGGTGGAGTTTTTCTTTCTACTCTTTTCCTATCATTTATTTTCTCTTTCTGCCATACTTTTTCAACACATCTTTTTGATAACATTGAGAACATGCTTAGAAACTCATGTTTGGGGTTTACTTCTGTGAAAGGATGCTGAAAAGTTCTGGGTGTTTTTTTTTTTTTTTTTTTTAATGGAAACTCAGATAACAGAGAGGAGGAGAGACAGAGAGGAAGATCTTCTGTCTGATGGCTCACTCCCCATGTGACCACAATGGCTGGAGCTGCACCAATCCGAAGCCAGGAGCCAGGAACTTCTTCCAGGTCTCCCGTGCAGGTGTAGGATCCCAAGGCTTTGGGCCAACCTCAACTGCTTTCCCAGACCACAAGCAGGGAACTGGATGGGAAGCAGGGCCTCTGGGATTAGAACCAGTGCCCATATGGGATTCCCAGCTTGTTTAAGGAAAGGACTTAAGCCAGTAGGCTATCGCGCCAGGTCCCTGGGATTTGTGTTTTACACAAATCATTTGGTCCTGTGTTTTGTGTTTGTGTCTTGGTATTTCTTGTCCTTTCTACTTACTCCCTTGTGTAGCTTGCTGATAGACATACTCCTTCCCACAGGAAGATTCATATACCTTACCAGGTAGGCCCTCTGGCTTGTAGGGTCCTGTGTTTCAAGACTATAATAATAGGAAGCAATGGTGGGATATGGTTAAGTTGGCCTCTCATGATTGAAGTCTTGGTGAACAACTGAAAAACACTGTGCAAAAAAAAAATACTGTGCAAGAGTAAAACCAATTTTCAAATTCCTGGAATCATGTTTCTCTAACAAATTCAGCTTTGCTGTTGCTAGAGTCCCATCCAATCTTGATCCTGTATGCACACAATATTGCAACTGCACACTAGTCATTCTGTAGGTGCGTCTTTGTATCTCCTCTATTCATGCACTGTTGTGTTATAAACATGTGTCCTTACTGACACATAATTTCATGTCTAACAATTCTTCAGCAGCATAACAATTCTCCTTAAAGTGTGTGAGAAAATTGAATTAAACTATAAACTTTGGTGCAAAAGCTTTTGAAATCCATACTTTTTTCATAACAAACATTTTCTATGACATTTTTGAAGATCCTTCATTTAGTAACTAGACAATTGGTATCAGATAGGCTAGGGTTCACTTCTTAGCTATGCTGTTTACTTTACTCCTTAAGCAGGTGAATTGATTTATTTGAACCTCAATCTCTTCATCTGATAAATTGAGAATAATGGCCGATCTTATAGGGTTGTAAAAGTTTTATTGAGATATGGAAATAAAATGTATAACATGGCTGGCGCATGATAAGTATTAAATAAATATGGGGAGGTGTTTCCTTGGTGCATGGAGCCTAAGATTAACACACTAATAACACACGTGGACTACCGACTGATGCTCAATAGTTGAAGTTTATCAGTGGCATCAGACTTATGTAGACCAAGGGTCACATAGGATAAGGGAGGAGGTATTGAGCTTATCTACAGAACCCATCAATTGTTTCCATACCCTTGTTTGGAACTGTTTTGTATCTCCCACCTATTGTTCTCATTCACATGCTGTCCACTCAGTTGTATTCATACAAATGATATCCATTTAGTTATACAACTGGTATCCATTCAGTTGTTCTCACACAAATGTTATCCTATCAGCTGTAATCCTGTGCTTGCTGACCTTCTAGAGTTACAATGTCCTTCTACAGGGGGAAGATACTAATGCAACTGCTTATGGTCATCTCCTCTCCAGGAGTTTTATAGAACTTATGTTTCAAAAAGTCCATGAAAAAATATAATTAAAATGTAAGCTTATGTTGATGCAAAAAATGTTTTAAATCTATGCATAATTTTTCATAATCTACATTTGCCATAGAATTTAAAAGTAATTTACTTTGAGGGGCAGAGAGTGTGAGAGCATGCACACATGTGCAAGAGAAAACTTCCATCCATTGGTTCATTCCATACATTGGTTCATTGGTTTATTGGAAATTGGGAACTCAAAAAAGTCACCCACAGTGGTGGCAGGGACTACTTGAGTCACCACTATGACTTCCCAGAATGTGCAGTTGCAGAAAAGCAGAATTGGGAATACAAGAGAGACTCCAAACCGGCTACTCTGCTCATGCGACATGAGCATCCCAAGTGGTGTCTTAGCTGCTACCCTAAATACACGCCCCCTCAACTGGACTCTTAGGTTTCCTTTCTTCCCTCCTTCTGCTCCCCTCTTTTCCTCTCCCCTCCCCTCATTTCCCCTCCCCTCCTTTCCCCTCCATTCCATTCCCTTCTCTCTTTTTTTCTCTCTTATTTTTCCTTCCTTTCTTGTCCTTCCTTCCTTCCTTCCTTTCTTCCTTCCTTCCTTCCTTCCTTCCTTCCTTCCTTCCTTTCTTCCTTCCTTCCTTCCCTCCTTCCTTCCTTCCTTCCTTCCTTCCTTCCTTCCTTCTGTAACATATTAATATGTCATCTTTCTATCCATCCATCCATCTATAATAGGGAATGGCAGAAGTTAGTGTGTGTTATTAGGCTTCATCAGAGGCCTCCCAAAAAGCATGATGTATTACCTCCTTGGAATGGAGATTTAAAAAAATCTTTACAAAGAAACAACAAATCAGCTCAATTTTGAAGAAAGACTTGTACTGGTTGTACAGAAAAGGCCCCATCTGCTCTAAAGGAATAGTAGTTAAGTTCAGCTACCATTTTAGCCAAGTTGTAAAGGATGAGAGGATTTTACCAAGTGGAAATGAAGAAAGGTTATTCCAGGGAGAAGCTATCAAAGAGGCAAAGGCATTGCTTAATGATACATTTACCCAAGAAATGGGGGTGTTTATGATTTGTTTAGTGCAGTAGGAACAGGGGCCTCCCGATGGGGCCACTGCAAGATATGAGGTTGGAGAAGCAAGTTGCGGAGGAGTTCCTAGAGGCCTTTAGCACCCTTCCAAGATGGTGGAACTCCACCTTGCAGGTTCAGAGGCTATGTAATAGACTTGAGATGCCTCTGGTAGTAGGGTAGAGCCTAGGCTGAGGAGTACCAAGGTGGAAAGAGGGTTATATCTGTTGCAGTGATCCAGACCAGAGATAACTCTGAAATAGTCTCCCAATTACTGCTGCATCTCTCCTTTACATAACCATCCTCTTGTTGCTGGGCACTTAGCTTTCAACTTTTGCTGTTTTGAACATTGCTGCGGTTTGTGTCCTTATAGACATCAAGATATTTCTTTCTGATATTTTCTTTTAAGATAAAGGGCATAAACATCTGCATGATGCTTGGCCATTGCAGGGAATTTTGTTTCAAATGGATTCTCCAAATTACATTTCCACCAGGGTGCATTCATGCACAGGGAGGGTTTCATGACATCGTGGGTAACATTGGGTGCTGCCATTCCCTCTGCTGTTTTGGAAAGCATAAAACTGTTATTTTAATTTGCCTTTCCTTGATATCTAGAGAGATAAAATGTTTTCTCTATTTGTCTTCTAATTATGTGTCCTCACTTGTAAATTGCATGTCCTGTCCTTTGCCCATTTGATAAGCAATTGTGTTAAATCCTTTTTTGGCTGGCCTCTCTTCTGGCAACTCTCCACATACACATTTCCCCACAGGCTCTCTTTCTAATTTCTTTTCTCTTTGATCTATTGAAACTAAATCCTTTTTCTAACTCAATATTACAATAGACATAACAATTCTAATTGCTCTATTGATTCATGGCCACTACATTTGTGGACATATTAGGAAGAACAAGGCTCTGCTATTGGAACTTTCTAGAAGTGTGATTTGGAGCAGATATCTTAAGCATTCAGAACTGCTTTGCTTATATGTAGAATCAGAACAGCAGTGTATGTTGGTATCAATCAGAATGTATATTTGACTATTAACAGTAGAGAATGAAATACAGTGCTTTTTTTAAGCAGTAATTCTTTTTCCAGATTCATATAAAATAGTTCTGGATGCATGGATCCCTAGTATGGTTGTGAAATCAGGTTTGGGTTGAGGAAGAATGGCACACATGCTTATTCCTTAAACACCAAAATCATTGGGTAGTGCTGAATGCTGACAAAGCTTAATCTATCCACTTTCTTAGTGAAAAATATTTGCTGTTATATATAGAACCCTAAGATTTTCCCTAATGGAAAAATAAGAAGATCTAAATTATTAAATTTTATTCCCAAATCATGGAGAAGCATTCTGTGTCCTTTAGGAAGATCTAGGCTTGCAAGTCCTGAGCTCTAAGGTGATTCTTTCCTTTTCTTTGCTTCTCCTAGTAAACTCCCTGTGCCAAGAAGGTATGTTTGTAAACTAACCCGATCTGGACTCACTCATAAATAGGCTGTTGGTGTTATTCAAGAGGGGAGCTCATATCTTCCGCTGATCAAATTGGCAACGGATGAATGTTTTGTGTCTGTTGGTTGGAAGGGCAGCATCATGATTTTCGTAGTCACACTGTTTATATAGATGCGTTAGAACTTCACAAGAAACATGCCACAGCTGGTGGCTCTCACGCATCCTTGGCCAGCTGAGAGAATATCAACTCTTCCTGTTTCCTTGACTTGGTTACTATTATTATTGCCAGTAGAATCATCTTAATTCTGCTTCTGACAAAGTATATTCATTACAAATGAAATTTCTGTTCAGATCTCGTAGTTCATGCCTAAAAGCAAAGATACTAGAATTAATGAGTGTTTTTGCTGATGAGAAGAAAAATCACTGAAGGGTGATTGGACTTTCGCCTTTTAATGGATCTGATATTCTTTCATTAGAGCTGACAAGGGTGTAACTGGCTCCCTTCATGCTGTGTGCTATGGTTTAGAAATGTACTGTGTAAAATATGAAGGCAGCATTTTTCCCCCATGGTAGCACATGTAAACAGATCTGTATTGAGTGGGCGAGTCTGGGCAAAAGTAGAGTAAAAAGCGAAGGTTGTTAATAGGCTATGGAAAGGTTTGGACTTATTTAATAAAATGCCAGCGTGATGTGATTCTGTTTTCCTTTTCACATACTCAGCAGGTAATGAAGATTTGCAAATAGCAAGTCCTCCCAGAGAACCAGATAGCAATGCTGAGCTTCTCACAAGCCCTGAGGACAACCATGGCGATGCTGGCAGTGCAGGGAGTGTGGGCACTGACACAGTCTAATTCAGTTCAAATGTGACTGTGTCCTGGAGCACACCAGACCAGGAGACTTCAAAAGTCTCCTGCCATCTCTCAGCCTACATGGTTGCTCCTGGTTAGGTACCTTGGATTGCAAGCCCTTCCTCAGGGCACCATCTCCTGAATGAGCATTCATAACTCAGTGTCTGCTTGCAATGTATCCTCCACCTGAAATGTTCTTCCTGAATTTCTATTTGGTAATGTCTTTCTCATCTTTTATAACTGAACTGAAAAATGTGTGTCTGCCATAACAATTTTACCAAATCTTCGGGCATCATTAATTGTTCTTTTGAACATTTCAAGATCATTTCCAATAATGTATTACATACAGTTGCTTGCATGTCATTTCCTCCAACATGGAGAATTCTTTGTTGATATGTCTGAGGGATCCATGTATCCATCACATCATACAGTAAAACTCATAGCACAAATCAGATATTCACTGTGAAAAAAATAAGGACATCATGGGGTTTGAGGTAGAGGACAGTGATAGAAGAAGAAAGGGGAGAGGGGTAAGAAGAAAGAAGGTGAGAGAAAGGAGACATTAGTTCTTAGTTCCACCATACATCATTTTTTAAAAGATTTATTTATTTTTATTGGAAAGGCAGATATAGAGAGGAGGAGAGACAGAGAGGAAGATCTTTTGTCCAATGATTCACTCTCCAAGTGAGCTCAATGACCGGTACAGCATCGATCTGAAGCTGGGAGCCAGGAGACCCTTCTGGGTCTCCCATGTGGGTGCAGGGTCCCAAAGATTTGGGCCATCTTCGACTACCTTCCCAGGCCACAAGCAGGGAGCTGGATGGGAAGCTGGGCTGTTGGGATTAGAACTGGTGCCCATATGGGATCCCCAGCGTGTTCAAGGCAAGGACTTTAGCCATTACACTATTGCGCCAGGCCCAACAGTTGTAGAAGTTTTAGAAATTGGGTCTAGTTGTAGAACCTTTAACAGCAGTAATCAAATCAAGAAGCCACTTAGGAAAGGATTAATGCTCTTGCAGTCCTGTATCAGGTATGGAGAAAGTGGATTAATTATTGCCAAAATGGATTACTTGGAAGTGAGGTCAGCCCATTTGTTTTGTCTCTTCAGTATCTTCCACAAACAGCTTTTGCCACATGGTCCTCCCTTATGATGCTATGTACCTTGTCATGGTAAAGAAGGGACCAGAAGTGGGCCCGGCGGCGTGGCCTAGCGGCTAAAGTCCTCGCTTGAAGGCCCCAGGATCCCATGTGGGCACCGGTTCTAATCCCGGAAGCTCCGATTCCCATCCAGCTCCCTGCTTGTGGCCTGGGAAAGCAGTCGAGGACGGCCCAGAGTACTGGGACACTGCACCGTGTGGGAGACCCGGAAGAGGTTCCAGGTTCCGGGCTTCGGATTGGCGCGCATCAGCCCGTTGCGGCTCACTTGGGGAGTGAATTATCGGACGGAAGATCTTCTTCTCTGTCTCTCCTCCTCTCTGTATATTTGACTGTAATAAAAATAAATAAATCTTTTTTTTTTTTTTTTTTTTTTAAAGATTTTATTATTATTGGAAAGCCAGATATACAGAGAGGAGGAGAGACAGAGAGGAAGATCTTCCATCCGGTGTTTCACTCCCCAAGTGAACCGCAACGGGCCGGTGCGCGCCGATCCGATGCCGGGAACCAGGAACCTCTTCCGGGTCTCCCACGCGGGTGCAGGGTCCCAAAGCTTTGGGCCGTCCTCGACTGCTTTCCCAGGCCACAAGCAGGGAGCTGGATGGGAAGTGGAGCTGCCGGGTTTAGAACCGGCGCCCATATGGGATCCCGGGGCTTTCAAGGCGAGGACTTTAGCCTCTAGGCCACGCCGCCGGGCCCGAAAAAAAATAAATAAATCTTTAAAAAAAAAAAAAAAAGAAGGGACCAGAAGTGACAAGGTGTTAGGACTGGGTTGCCATTTAGAGCAACTACTGTAGGAAACAGGAAATGGAAGCAAAGCATCAGAGAAAAAGCAACATATCCACTCATTAACTCTCCGCACACATTGGGCACATGGCCGGTGTTCCACACACATTGGTTGGCTGCATTCTAGTGGGCTGAGACCTATGCAATAGGCTGCAAATTAAGGATCTTGAATCTTTTGGTTTCCATGGAACTCTTTGGCAGTCTAGAGACATCCAGGAATGCCTTTTCAGAATAACGTTTTGTAATATATAGCATGAAAAAGAAAACTTGTAGGTGTCACAAGCAAATACAGTAAGATATAAATTATAATATTATATTTGGGTGTATAAATATCATTATATGTCTATAGATTTCTTCATTAACTCATTATGGAAGAGCTCTGTCAGTAGGAATAATAACCCTTAATTTGAAGATGTGATGAGGGTAAGTGATAATTTGAGATAACTGCAGCAACTGTTATAGGATATGAAAATATTGGTGCGTTCTTCTGATGACAAAAATCACAGATACAGCTAATATCTGTCTGGTTTTGTGGCTCGAATTTATGATTAATTTTAGCATTACATTCAATTAGAGGTTAAGGAAAATAATAATTCTTTTTCTCCCACGAAACTGCAGGGGTTCTCACAGTTGAGCCCTTGAGATTGCCATGGCTCTTGTGCTAAATACACAGACACCTGAGCATGGATTTACACATGTATTTGTAGTTGCAAATTTATTTGCAGGGGGGCAATTAATCTTCCCAACTAAAAACTTTGTTCAAAGGAATTTTTGTTTGAAAGGCCTGGATGTTTTAGAATTAAGGGAATTTGGGCTTAACTGACCCCCATGGAGAGCTACTGACAAGAAATCACTTTGTTTTTCTATAAAAAATATTAACTCTATTAACCTGTCTCCAGCCAGCATGGAGGGTGGGTAGGTAGGATGCCGGGTAGTAATTCTCCATTGGTACTCTGCTTCAGCTATTTTAGCCAGGAGTGACTTTCTTTGCAATGTTTACTGTCTGTGGATGAAAATATAGTTATAGGTTAATAAAAAAAGTATTTTGCTAATTGGGTTAAAATCAGACAGACATTGAAAGGTCTGATTCAGATTTCCCATTGGTTTGTGAGGAAGAAAGAGAGGCTCTGTTCTGATTATCAATGGTTAAATCATGCATTTCCCCCAAATTTAGCAGTTTAAATTAGAAACATATTCTAATATTATGACAGTTTTGTGGGTCAGGAATTCAGGCAGTGCCTAGCTGGATAACTCTCTGACTCTACATGGCATTGATATCACTTTGTAGTATCTACATGGCGGATGTACAGGCGTGCAGGGTCCGAGAAAGCACCAGGATGTGTCGGGTCTTTGATGTAAACAAGCTGGACTCAGCTGAAACTGTCAGCTGGAATGTTTCTCCATGTCCTCTCCTGCATGGAGGTTCGCAGCTCCCTGAAAGTGTTTTAAGAGGCCTAGCTTCAAGGCTTTGTGTTATTTATTCTCAAAGACCCAAGAATATCCATTCTTTTGCATTCTATTGGGCCAGGCAAGTCAGCAAGGCCAGCTCAGATCAGAGAATCCATCTTTCAAAGAAAGCACGTCAAAGGAATTGTTCCCGTCACTTATACATTGCAGTCCACCTTTTGGCTACAATTTGTATTTTCACCACACAGAAGCACATTTAACATCTCCCAATACTCCAAAGGTTCTCATCCTATTGTAGCATCAAGCTCAAGCTAAGGTCCTGGATCCTTTTTCTTTTCTTTTCTTTTTTTTTTTTTTTTTTTTTGCATAAATCAGTATGGAAGCCCATGAGGCTCTGCAGGTGCAGTTCATTGAATGTGAGTGTGCCTGGTTTAAAGATACATGAAGCACAGAGACAGGTTATCTCCTCCCTACATGGCCAAAATATAACGGAAACACATGCAGACAAAAAAATTGAATAAGTATCCTCATTTTTTTTATTACTCTTTTTTTTGTTTTTTTCCTATTCATTTATTCATTAATTACATTGTATTACATGACACAATTTCATAGGTACCGGGATTCTCCCCCCTTCACCCCAAACCCTTCCCCCATGGTGAATTCCTTCACCTTGATGCATAACCACAGCTCAAGTTCCGTTGGGATTCCCTAATTACAAGCTCACACCATACAGAGTCCAGCATCCCACTGTCCAGTCAAGTTCAACGGCCTCTTAGGGAGGCCCTCTCAGGTTTGAAGGCAGAGTCAGCAGAGCATCACCTCGATCAATTAGAAGCTCCAACATATCATCAGCAACAATCCAGGTACGATGAGACTGGTGCAGAGTCCACTGATAGACATTGTCCATCTTAGAGGTTCCCCTTGTCCAGTTTTTCGCTGCGAACATATAGCTGAGGTGGTTGATTGATCTACTCCATCTTCTATCTTTTCTTGGTTAATGATTTGATTCCTCCATTTTGTTCAGGGGAAATCCCCAAAGAAACTTTGAGGTGTTCCCAGTCCAGGCTCCTACATGCACTACTAGTAAGCACAGTACCCGCCACAGTCCATCACTCCGATCAGCTGGTGGTTGTAACCCCTGGGTTGGTTCTATTCTCAGCCCCAACCTCCATTGGAACCAATGAGTATTGCAGCTCTTCCTGGCTCTGCCCATCACACACTTGTCCCTCACCTAAACCAGTGGGAGGTGTGCTGGTTGGGTGCTGCATTCCCTACTGGCACAGGCCATTTCACCTTGGCATTTTGTGTTTTGTACTGTTTTTATTGCAACCAAACCTGGCCAGGTCCCCACACAGTTCCAGCGCTCGGACTTGCCAGTGGATGACATGAACTGACTCAGCCTGGTCTGCCCCCAACCCGAGCCAAATGTATGCCAGTGGGTCACTTTCCAAAGCCTCTTCTGGGTTGTTTACCTCCATGCTTCCTGCGTTTATTTGTAGGGTCAGTGTCCTGTCAGAGGAACTGTTCAGATTCCTCCATCAGACCCCTTCCTGGTGTCAGGCTTCACGCATTCCAGCAGGTCCTTCGGCCAGCTCCGCTCTTCAACCCATTCTGGTTCCTGCTGTTGAGAGTTTCAGCCCAGCCATGGCTGGGCTCGTCCATACCCACATATATCTCATATATGGCTCAGTTGGGGTTGAAACCTAGCCTAGCCCGTCCCACATCTACCTTGGTTCTCCAGAGCACCAAACTGTGTTGCGGTCTAACCTGGCATGGTGCGTCAAGTTCGAATCCATATTTGTGCCAAGGGATTACAACTGTGACCCGACCAGAACTCAGCCCCCTTCCAGTTCCTGCGCCCCTTAGTGGTAAGCTCCACCCAGCCAAGGCCTCTCCCAAGCTCCCAACCAGGCCTGTTCCCAGCCAGTGTTAAGTATGCCAGAGGTTGCTCTGGGTCAGCCCAGCGCGCCCCATTGACTGTCATGGCTCCTGCCTAGACTCCACCAGCCCTTCTAAACCATCCAGTGAGGTCAGAGTTTCCACGGGGATTGGTCCACACATACCTGACACATTCTAGCCCCGAGTATGGTTCTCGAATGCCAGACAATGTCATAGTCTTGTCTTCTGTGACCCCTCTGCTGATCCCTCATCCTATCAGGTAATGGGGTATCCTGCTGGACAAGCCCGGAATTTTGCCTTTTGAATGAATTGGTGTTGGCAATCTGCACTATAAAGTGACTACAGGTTCTTCAGAGGAAGATTTACTGCCATTGAGAATCTTAAGAACTAATACACATTCTCAGAGAACTGTGGGTTCAGCATGGAGCGACTCATGTAGCATATCAAAGAAGCCAAATTCCAGAACTTCCGGGCCGGGCGGCCAGCAGGCGCAGCCTGGCGCAAAATGGCGCACTGGCCGCCTGGGAGCCGCTCACCCCATGTACGTACCTACGTGGTGGTAAGCTTGGCTGTGCTAGGCTGGAATCGTGGCGGGGAACCTGAGCCCTCCGGGCAGCATGGCTGCCTGGGGGTTGAGACGCTCAGGTCTCCAAGTATCCTCATTTAATAATATAAAAATTGGAGGCACTTAGTAGTCAGTGGTCTAGTTCAATTCAGAAATTCAGCAGGTTCTGAAATGCAGCAGGTCAGAATTTGCCACTTGTTAGTTCAGCCCACACTTCCTCCCCAGAACTCCTGTTCCTGCTCTTGGCATCGTGGTCCTGCCCTGCAGAGCGTCTTTTCTTGTATACACACAAGGAATAGCCAGTGGTTGTAGTGGAGTCGTTTTTTCTGCTTTGCTGCCCTGGTAAGCTCTGAGGATGAAGGTGTTTCGTGCTGTTTCCATCCAGCTGCTGTCCTTTTGTGGCGCAATTTTCTTAAATAAGTTTGTATGATTCATATGACTTTTTGGGGTTCATTCTGTTTGATAAGAGCCATACTCACAGTCACCGTTCAGACAATCTTTTTCCTGGCTTGCTTTGATGCAGAGTGTTGTGGGACAAAAAATCCCTTCAAGATTCTTGAAGCCTTTTGGCCTAGATGAAAGATTTTTACAATGTTGTACACTTATGATTCTTACAAACCATCTTGCTTACCAATGACAGCCTAGTAGGCATGTCCTCAGGGTTCTTGGAAGCCCTAGACAGCATGCTCTTAAATATCTCCTTGATGTCTTATAGAAACACTCTGAGGTCGTTTCGCCATTCAAAGAGGCTAGGGTTGAGATGGATTTTTATTCTTGAAAACAGGAAAAAATTGTAATTCCCTTAAATGATGCTTGAGAGATGTACATTTTCTTGCTTCATTTAGTTTCTATTAGTACTTTGTCATACACAGTCAAAAGAAATCAGTTGCTGCTTTGGCATTTCACTTAAAAGTCACTGAAGGGCCTGGTGCAGTAGCATAGTAGCCAAAGTCCTCGCCTAGTGTGGGCCAGAATCCCAGATGGGTGCCAGTTCCTGTCCAGGTTGCTCCACTTCCATCCACCTCCTTGTTTGTGGCCTGGAAGAGCAGCCATGGACAGCCCAAAGCCTTGGGACCCTGCACCCATACGGGAGACCTGGAGGAAGCTCCTAGTTTCTGGATTTGGATCAGCTTGGCTGAAGCTGTTGTGGCCACCAGGGGAGTAAACCAGCAGATGGAAGATCTTTGTCTTTCCTTCTCTCTGTAAATCTGCCTTTCCAATAAAAATAAATAAATCTTTTTAAAAAGTCACTGTAGTAGTATCTGACAGTGTGTTGGACACACGTTTTGTGTTCTGCATGACTCTGGGTAACAGTTTTCCTAGCATTTCCCTCACTTTCTCCAGCTTCCGGCACATTTTTCTCATTGTCTTTGAGATTTTACCAACAGCGTCCCTCATGACCCTTTTTTTACTTCTTGGTTGCAGATTGAACACTGCCTTGTTTAAGGTGCATGAACATGAGTGGCTGCATTTCTCAGATACGATAATTAGCCCTGAGTTTTATTAGTTTTATTGTAGTTCAAAATAGTATTCTTCAAACATTTGAGATGAAGGTCAGAAAGATGATTATCTATTCCAGTGACTGCTCCTGGGTCAACTACCCATGGTATTTTACTGACAGGGAGGTTAGACTGGAGGGTATAAGGAGCTTACTGAAATTGACTAATGAAATATTTGGGGTTTGATGCTGGTCTTTAAGGGCATACCAAAGAGATCTTTTATTTTACCCCTGATGGTCAAATCTGTCTTTTACTGTTCTATTAGAGGACGAGGTCTACTGTGTCTATTCACATCTCGAGGAGGGAGAAAAATCCCGAGGATAGACAGGAGTCATCCTTGGAATCCCTGAATCTTTTCATGAAGCGGCATCAGAAAGTTGGCGGCATCGTGAAATGATGGCGAGCATGTGGATGAAGTGTTTGGAGTACCTTGCGCGTATTCTGTTGGTTGCTTTGGGTTGTGGGTGTCTTTGATGCCCCTTGGATGCTAACACACTTAGACATTCCAGGGTAATGGACAGTTTTCAGTTCATTTTGTCCATATGGAAGGACAAAGTGCTTGGTTACAATCTGCCTTTCTGGTGATATAGCTTGCATCTCTGTTTTCCTAGTCATTAGAGCTGGGGCTTCCTTGTAAGGACTTAGGCATATATTGCACCTAGAAAGGAAGTTTCTAATAAGTAGGATATCAAATTCAAATAGTCAATAACAGGGAGCACAGCGTTACATCTTTTTCTGATTTTATACTGAGAGTTTTAGGACCCTTAATCTCTTCCATATTCAATTAACCAAGCCAGGATCTTTGCTCTTAGCATCTCCCCGTTTTGAGCTTCACTCTTGGCTCGTTTTGTTTCTTTCTGTATTTATGTGATTGGGGTCCATCTTGCTCTTATTCCATCAGTTTTAATACGGTAATTATCAAAAATGTTTCATGGGAACAGTTCATGGAGATTCTGGAAAAAAAATCAGTTTGCTTCTTGGCAAAAATCACAATGGGGAGAGAAAAAGAAATGTAAGAATAAAAAAGACGCAGGACATTATCGTAAGCAAAACGGACATGAAAAGCAAACTGCAAAGCAAACACTCTGCACAATTATTGACCAAAAAGGAGAGAGGCTGAGGCTTAGAAAACAAATATTTTTCAACACAGACACATACGGAGCCAGAAGGCATTTTAATGTTTTGTATTTTTTATAACATCTATGCCAAGAGAATTTATGATCAGAACATTTTTCATGATTTCTGGAATTAATAATACAGAAATCAGAAGCTTGGCATTGTAAATGAAGATTCTGATTTCTACAGTGGATTCACAGTAGAGACCTTGTAACATCCCAACCACCAGTGAGGAGTCATGACGCAGCACGTTCCACATTTGGCTTCTATCTCTTTCTAAAGAACCAGCAAGTAGCAGCCTCTACGTGTGTATAAGTGCATCAGTCTGACCTATTTAAAAATGTGAATGGTCAAGTTATATAAAGTATGATGCACAGAGATCCAAGATGGCTGAGCAGGGAGAAAGACAACCTGGAATTTAGTCAGAAAAACCTATCCTGGCAGACAGTTGGAAAGAGAAATTTTCAGTGGAAAATTTAAAGGACAGAGCAGAGATAATGTTGTGCAGTAAGGACAGTGTATAAAGAGAAGCAGCCGGCAGTAGGCTACCAGCAACCGCCTGGATGGTGGCCATTTTCCCTGTGCAAGATGGAGGCTGTGATGGCCTGTGCTCCGCTGGTGATTTCGTGTGAATGAGAAATCCATTGTATCCCAGTAACTTTGAGTCTGGCCTGAAGAACTGACACAGGGACAAGGTGTCCACTTAGCTTTACAAATGGAAGCCATGTTGCTTCTCTCCCTTCCTCCAGCCAGGGCACCAGGCTCAGTTTGCAGGGTGGAGCTCCAACCTGGATCTCTCATGTTACTCCCTCTGGGGACCAGGAAGCTCACTGGGCTGGGAATGGACCCCCTGTGTCCTGTGACTGTGGGAGGTCAATACATATAGGAATGCTGGCTTTTCCTCATCGCAGAGTGATCCCATCCGCCCACTCCCTGATTGTGGCCTGGGAAAGCAGTGGAGGATGGTGAAAGCCACCATCTTGGCTCCTGCACCCATGTGGGAGACCTGGAAGAAGCCTGTATAGTTATCCAGGGACCTGTATGGTTTTCACACTTTGCTACCAGCATCTTCACAGACAGCCTTTTTTTTCCCCCAAAAAGGAACATTTTTCATTTTATATCAGGCATGAAAAATTATGTGGCTAGTCTAAGTAAGAATTGTGACATCTGGAGGGATAATATATACCAGGCAAAAGACATCAGTTAGGGCCCAGGCCTAAAGTGAACTAGAAGACCAAGGATACCAGTCAACTGGATGAGCAGACAGCGGCATCGCTGGAGCAGGGGTGGGCAAAAATGGTCCCTCACAAGTATCGTGGCCTTAACTCTGTGCATGCCGAAGAAATACACAAGTCATGACATGATCTTCATTTTAAGTCATAGGTGATAGATTTGTGGTAATATATTATCACAATAGCTTAGTGTAAGGTTCACCTATTTCCCAAAATAAGCTAATGGCAGCTTTGCCAATATTGGCTGTACAACTTATAAAGAAGAGTCAAAATGAAATAAAGCGAAACACTAGCTCTGTGAGCTCTGTGGGTTGCAAATGATCAGTACATATTTAAGACTGAATATTTTAAATTTTCATCTCAGAATATCTTCACGTTTACAAAGCAAAACTTTTGTAGAGTTGTACAGTGAGTTCCCATGTACTCAATCCCAAGTTTCCCCTATTATTTGCATCTCATGTTAGTGTATTTGTCTCAGTCTAAAACCACACTCAACTTCCCTTCTGCTTAGTCCCAATTTCCCACATCCCTTGCCTTTAAAATTGTTTAATCTCTTCCTGGATAGGTTCAATATTTAAAAAGTTAAAGATGTAAATTTTATCCACAAATATTCCACAGTAATATAATTTTCTAAAATCTAGTTTAACTGGAAAAGGGATATGTATCTTCCAGAATGTTTAATCTTCTGCTCTACTTCAATTTCCTCCCTTGAGACAGAGGGAACAAAATCATGCTCCATTGTTGGATAATACCTCTGTTTCATAAAGGAAGATTTCTCTGCCAAATGTCCAGAGGAAGGAATCTCATTTACTTATGGTGCTGGCTAAAGCATTTCTTTCTGAAGAGTTGAAAATTATGAGTTTGTGAAATGAAATCCTGAGACTAAGCAGTGTTCAATGCATGTAATTTTTAAAAAGGAAATTTTGTATAAGAGTACATACGAGCTTTATGTTTAGGAATAGATATTCAGCACAACAATTAGGACATTGCCTGGGATGCCCGCATCCCTGCTTCCCAGCAGAGTGTCTGGATTTGGGCCTGACTCCCCTCCCACTTCCTGCTGACATATACTCTGAGAGGCAGCAGGTATTCTCAGCTATTCCTTCTTTTTCTTCTTCTTCTTCTTTTCTTTTTAAATATTTATTCTTTTTTTATGGAAAGGCAGATTTATAGAGAGAAGGACAGACAGAGAGAAGGATCTTCCATCTGCTGGTTCACTCCCCAGATGGCTACCAGGGCTAGAGCTGAGCCTATCTGGAGCCAGGGGTTTCTTCCGGGTCTTCCATGCTGATGCAGGGCCCTTTAACCTCCATTGCTTCCCTAGGGCACAAGCAGAGAGCTGGATGGGAAACAGAGCAGCCAGAACATCAACTGGAGCCTATCCATGACTCTAATGCTTGGTGGTGAAAGATCAATCAGCTGAGGCATCATCCTGTCTCCAGGTCTCTACCAATTTTAAGGCAGAGCAGGACTGAGCTCCTGGCTCCTGACTTTGGTCTAGGCAAAGATTTGTTGCAGGCATTTGGGGAAAGAATCTGCCTATATGAGATTTCTATTTAGCTCTTTCATTTCCTGATTTTTTAAAAAAATAAAGAGTTTTAGGTTTGTAGTCATAAAAATACCTTGATAACTTGGGATCCAACTATATTTGTTAAAATTAATAGGAGGTTCTTAGAAAACAAAGCAAAACAAAACAAAAACATTCTCTTTGTGATGTTCTAGATGTATAACCCTGGCGTTTTGCAAAGGCTTATGCATCTTTTATCTCAGGTTATCTTCCCCGTTCCAAAGATGGGTAAGGCATAGAATTTTTCCTAAAATGTAGATGAAGAAATGGAGGCCTAAATAATGCAGATAGTTAATTCAAGGTTAAGAGCAAAACAAAGAATATAGCCGTCTGACCCTCAGTTTTATGTTTACCTTATGGCCTCCTACTGGTTCCCTTCATGCTAAGGATATGGAGTGTCCATTGCCTGTGCCCAGTAGAACATCCTAAGCCTTGCCTGCTGGACAGTAGCTGGTCATGGTGGCTCCAGCGAAGAGAGAAGGAAAAGCGAATAGGAAAAATAGCAGTGTTAAAGTGGAGTATGCCTTGTACATCTTCACGACTACAAGCTTCTGCATTGCAAAAAGTGCTACCTTGGAGCAGGCTCTGCAGTGTAGTGGTTAAGCTAGTTTGAGTCCTGGCTGTTCCACTTCTGGTCCAGCTCTCTGTGAATATACCTGGGAAAGCAGTGGTAGATGGTTCAAGTGCTCAGGACCCTGCACCCACATGGGAGATCCAGAAGAAACTCCTAGCTCCTGACTTCAACCCCTCTTTCTCTCTCTCTTCATCCCCCACTGCCTTTCAAATAAATTGATAAATCTTTAAAACTAATCAATTTTATTCTATGTTAGCTATACCTTAACTTTTTAAATATGAAAGTTTTGTAAATATGTAAAATGTGGTTGAAACTAGAAGATGTCATATCTAGTTGCTATTAAGAAAAAAAAAGACAATAAGAAAAACCCAAAACCAAATCATTTGGAGTGTCTCATATTTGATAGTAAAGTTAAATTAACAATTGAAATTTCCAAGTAGTATTTTTGGGTTAAAAATTGAAACAAGTCCATTTGGGTTTAATATTCAGCTTCAAAAACTACCTGCTACTGATAGATACTATGATAGAGTCCTGAGTGCTCTAAATTGTTTCATAGAACCATTTTAAAGGGAACAAAAACTGAAAAAAACTTTATCCAGCCACATAGAACAAATCTGAATAATGAAATCTTCAAAATATAAACCCAAATACCTTTCTTCAGTGCAGAAAAATAAATGGCAACACTCATTGCACTAAGTGTCACTCTTCAAGTGGTGAGGAAGTGCTGGTGTCTAATGAGCCCTGGGAGACTTGCTAACTTTGGCTCTTGGTCTTGTGTGTGAATATTGCTTATCTGCCTCCTGAGTTTCAGACGTGAGGATCTGGTAAGGATTGCCCTAAGAACTCCATCCATGTTTTTCATGTTTCAGCTGCAGTAGCATTCACAGCCCAGCTATCTTATTGGTTCTATGGCTTCTGCCTCCCTGTGTTGGTTTTTGATACAGTTGCTGCTTTCCAGTTGAAAAAAGCAAAGACCTTAAGTTGAGTAAATATTGCCATGTATTCCACCAGAAGATGATGTGGCATTTGGCACTTGGGCACCTGGACTTTAAAAATGAAAACCTAAGAACTGGAGAAGTACTAATGATGTCACTTTCATGTACCTTTTCAATATCTAATAAAACCACAAGACCCAAAACAATACACATTTTCAGTTCTGCTGATGATAGAATAAAATTAGTACAACCATACGTATTTTTTTTTTTTGCCGAAAATACCTTATAAAATCCTAAAATTATCTGGGACAACAAAATGGAAGGATATCACGAGAACCTAAAAACGTTCTACATTTTGATTAGATCAGTCTCCATTTGGAAGTTTATCCAAAGGAAATAATGTGATGGGAACAAAATGATGCCTGACCCATATATCATCCTGGAATGAGTGGGAAGAACATTAAAATAGAAAGCTAATTAAATGTACATCATTAGGGGACACGGGCAAAAAAGAAAAGACATTTAGCAAAATATAGACTGCAGGGGTCTCTCATGCAAACATAGCATGAGAATCAGCTCTGGCTGCCTGGGGTTACCACTTGTATGCTCCCACACCAGTCCTCAACAACACTGAACCTTGCTTAACAACCTGTATGCATCAGACATTTCCTTCCGTGTATATCCCCTGTAACTAGAATGTAAGTCATACTCCAAGCGTATGCCTTGTTGCCTGTTGTTCTTGTTGTTTGTTTGTTTTTGTTACCATTTTTGTTTCTCCATGGCTGTCTTTTCTGTGCCTACAGCAGTTCCTGGCACATAATAGCCACAAAATAAATATTCATTAAAAGAGAGGGTAGCAAAAACAAATGAAAAGATACTTAGGACTCTGTGGTGGCTTGATTTTAATTCTGTTTCTGTTTTGTGCTTCTTATCCAGCCATTCATCGATGTGTTCATTTAGCAAATATTTGCCAAGCCCTTCTGGGAGCCAGACAACACAATAGATGCTGGTTCACTGCCCTGAGCTTCACAGGGGTGACCCTGCTGTAATGGAGCTCGTGGTCTGATAGGAGAGACGCTGGCTGGAGCAACCATCGCCAGGGAGATGAGAGTGGGGTGCCCCAGGCTAGAGAGATGTGCATGAGGGAGCTCACTTTCTTGGGGTTGGAGGAGGAACTTCCTAGAGGAAGTCCCAAGCCGGGAAAGCCTGGGTAGAATGCTCCTGGCCTGACAGATGCACACATGGGGAAATCGAGCCATAGAACCTTGGGCTTTTGCCAACAAAATGAAGGCCTAATTCACAGAGGTTGGGGGCATGATGATTGTAGGGGGGCGCAGGGCAAGACGAGAACAGAGAGGCAGAACCAAGTGCAGCAGCTATAGTCGTCTCTGTTCAGGATTTTCAGCCTCTGTTCCAGGGGTGGTGGGAAGGTTACAAAAGATAGATGTGAACTGTGGAAATGAAGTGACCAGAGTTGGAGTTTGCAGGGATGGATGGCTGTGACTGTGTCAGTGAACGTGGCCACTGAAGCTGCAGCGTGACACAAGCATGAGCCAGAGACCAGAAGTCCTGGCGCCAAGCTCTGCCCTGTTCCTGGATGCCTGCAGAAAAAAGGCAGTGTCTGTCTCAGCTGCCCCAGAGAGTGTCTGGTTGAAATAAAGGACGAGTGGGCAGTGCTTAGCAGGCTGTAGGGCACGCTCAATGTGATGCATGGCTTGCATTCTTCTTCTGGCCTGGCTCATAAATGAAGAAGTGGCCTGTATTTTCTCAGCTCTCACATGGAAGTTGAGACATGGGCCTATTCTCACTGAAAGCCCATCTGATTGAGTTCTACATTCAATTCCTTTGCTTAGTTTCATAGGCAACCTGCATGTTCACTGCTTTTACCTTACAGATTAATTTGTTGGCACCAGCACCGGTACCCTGGAGCTCTGGGGAAGTTAATCCTTGCAGAATTCTCCCTGCTATCTCACACACTGTCCTGGTCCCATGAGCAGACCCTGAGGGGGTGCGGGTTTCTCTGTGAAGTGCCCCAAACACACTGGGGTGAAGCCAGCTGCTGGCCCCCCACTTCCCCTTTTCTAATCAATTGTGAGCCTGCTGTGGCCTGGGACCCAGCCTTTCAATTATTCAGGAATTGGAAAGCATTTATTGCCTGATGCAGGATTTGCTTTTATTCAACAGAACAAAACCCTGGTAGTTGAGATCCAACACCCAGGGCAACCAGGTCTCCAGGTACATGCCGAGTGCGGACAGAGGGCAGCCGCTCCAGGAAGCGGGCCGTTCAAACAGCATGCAGAGTGGATGGGAGAGGGGAAAAAGACAAACAGAGATGAATAGGGAGCATCCTGATTTCACCTTCTATTTATCCTCCTCGAAAACAAGAGCGTGCAGAAACCTCGGGCTATGGCTCAGGAAAAAGGCAGCTATGCAGGCGGTATCCCCACCTGGATACAGGCAAAGAGCTTTGGATTCCAGCCCAGATTTTGCTGCTAACTTGCCCTGTGTCTTTACAAGTCCACTCTCTTCTCTCTCCTCCACCCCCACTCTCTCTGGGCCTTCCTCTCCTCAACTACACTACGCAGAGAGCAGATTATGAGACCTCTTATTTCCTCAGAAGCTCTATTTTCTCATTTCAGGAACATTTACAGATATTAGCCGTGACTACATTCTCTGCTTACCATGAAGCTGGTCTTATAACTGCTCCTGTTCATTGTCATGCATTCCATCTGCTATTCCGGCTTTCAGCAAAAAGATGCTGAGTACTTGCTGTATCCTAGGGATGCCCTTCAGGAGTAGGTAGCCTGTGAGTCCCTGTGATGCAGCCTAATTGGGAAGGGCTAAGCATTTATGGAGCATTAACTGTAAGCCAGTTACCATCGAAGGAAAGTCAGATGACTCAGACGAAGGTCCTGCCCTCAAGTTTACATGGTTTGGTTGATGAGACTGATATTTAAAGGAAACTATAATGAAGAGAGAGAAAAACTGTAGACACAGAACATGGCAAGAACATTGTCACTGAACATGGACCAAAAAAAGGCCAATGGATGCCTCTCTAAGGAGCTGGGATCTGAGCTGATTGTTATTTTTATTTTATTACTTTACTCTGATTATGAAAGTCATATATACATGTGTATATGATTGAGAATATTCATAAAAGAAGAAAGTAAAAATAACCAGGTTTCCTAGATTCAGCAGTAAACAAAAACACGTTGGCATATATCTTTGAGATATTTTGGATGCCTCTTCTTCTTTTATTTCTTTGTTTTGACAAAGGCAATCACACTATAAATACTACTATGGAAACAATATTTTCATTTGATATATGGAATTTTCATATAAATAAATAACATTCTGCTTCATTATTTGTGGTAGCTGAATGCCATATTTTCTTGTGTATATTGATAGTCTGGGTTACTCCAATTTGTTGTAATTACAAACAGCATTGAGATGAAAATGTTTACCCTTAGGACAAGTTCTGAGAAGTAGGACTTCTGGGCAAAAGGCTATCTTCAATATTGACGCACCCTGCCAGATTATAGTTTAATTTTCAAAGAGGATTTTCTATGGGGGTGTGTGCATGCGTCTGTGCTTTTGGTGATAGTCACTGAGATACAGTATTTCAGATTTTATATTAAGTGTTTACATGTATTGCCTGATTTAATGATTCTGGCACTTCAGCACAAGCAAACCTTCAACCCACACATTCTTAGAGTGGCTACTCCAAGAAAAATGATCCAGAGGCACATTTCATTTGCCTGCCCTCAAAACTTAGTGGTGTTTGGTGGTGGTAAAATGATAGGCACATACCAGGTGAAAGGAATGATAAAAATGTCAGTTTTATCCTTGCTGGGGTGTCAGTCATCCTGGAGCCTTATCCAGTGATGATGACCTGTATGTTCAAATGCAATTGGAAAAGTCATCCAGCAAGAGCGTGTCGGTGCTGCTGCATGGTATGACGCCTGGAGTTTCTATACAGCCAGAGCTCTGTACCCTGCCTGATGTTGCCAGAGTTTTCCTAGAGATGAGGAGACAAGCCCTGGGTCCTGAGATGCCTGAGATAATGCTTTCCTTGCCTACTCTCTTGAAGCATTGATAGTATATCCTTTCATTCTCAAAGTTGTGCACTTCAGTCCACAATTTCTTTGATGAAAACTCACTGAGACTTGGGGGAAACTGAGCAGTAAGACTGCCAAATGCTGCCCGATATTTTTATGTCTCTAACTTTCTAAAACCTACCTACCCCATTGTGCAAAAGAATATTTGACTACCTCCAGTATCCAAACTGACAATTACAGAAAAACAAAAACTTCAGACAGTCATATAACATAGTTCTAGTCCTGGCCCATGGGGAAAAAAAAAACCTTATTTGAAATCTCTCTGTTCTTGGATTAGCCACAACCTCCTAAAAGCTTGTGTATCTTGGTTCGCCTCCATAGGTGGTTAAACCGACAGGTTAGAAGAGAAAGGAAATGCTTAAGGAAAATACCTTGGCAGCCTGGATGAGAAGACACAAAGCCGAGGAGCAAACGCAGGAACGGGTCGTTGCAGGTATGGTCAGCCCCGCCCACCTTAATGGACCTGGAGAAACTCAAGGCAGAAGACAGTAATGGGAATTCATAATAATGACCTTGAGTTCTCAAGAAAGTGTTTCATTGGATTCAGAGACTGTGTTTAGTAAGATAGGACAGAGTAGAGCAGTTTAGATGAGATCTTTATCCAAAATATTTCATATTGCTGAAATTAGACTTCCCAGAGATAAGGCTTCAGAAGGCAGAGAGCCTTGATTATGTGGAATGACTTAACCTTCTAAGAGTCATGGGCAGCTAAGAATTTAATATATAAGAAAAGGCATTTAAGTCATCTTTCTTGCCCTCAATGACTTCAAATTCTTGTTGGCAATATCAGTTTTCAACCTTCCTAGATGTCTTTGCATTTTAATAAAGGACTTTAAGAGACCAAAACTGACTTAGAATCCCAAAGGAGTCAAGTTCCAGTAATATAATTCAAGGCACTGAGAACACAGGCAGAAAAGTTTTAGGAGTTGGAGACTTTTCTGATTATCCATGCAGGAAGCTACTGATCCTCCTCTGTGTGAAGACAGTCCTGTACGAAGGGATGGCCTCCCGAGTTGCTCGGGTCCTTTGGAGTTCTGACCTCTTCCCTCCAAACGACCCTCGGGGCCTGAATTGTGACCTAAGTCACAGTACACAGTGAGTCAAACATGCTCATGGTCCAGCAGAAGGCTAAGGAATCCTCAGGGTAATCGAAGGTACTGCTCGGTACAAATCAGAAACAAAATAATGGATCATTTAAGTGACAAGTCATCCCAAGTTTTCAGAGTCAAGACCAATGGGGTTCTGAGAATTCTGGCTGAGCATCCAGTAGGCTTCTGCTCATTAATTCCATCCATGGCCTTGTTTAAAGTGTAATGAAAACTCGATGCAAAAAATTTAGCATACTTGGTGGTTTTAATAGCTATCGCCAGGACACGCAGCCCTGGGTCAGAGGACCAAGGAGGCTGGCAGAAGAGACGCACACCAGAGTGCCTCCACTGTACCTTTGCTCACCTGATTGGCATCCACACAGGAAACCTGGTCTTGGCTTTCCCCAAGTTGCCTGGCTGAATGAAAGCACTAGATGATCTTAGTGGATCAGTCCTACACCTTGACTCAAACCCTCTAACCCTTTACCCTGCAGAGTATTTGTGACTGTTGCTTAAATCTGCTGAAGTGCGGTCCATTCCTACAGGTTATTCCTCCCAAATAATTCAAATCAGCATTTTCCTGAGAGAATTATAGCACAACTGCTAGAATTTCAACAATCTAATATTTTCTTTTATTTCCGGAAGTAGAACCTGGGTATTGAATCCAGACAAGAACAATCATTCAGACACAAAGAGCTGCCTGTTGACTTCAGTTGGCACTTTTGGGTGTTGACAAGCATTAGTTTCTCAGTCTCTCTTGCTGGAGAAAAAGGAATGAAAGTCATTAGTAGCTGACTTAGCTACACAGGGACAAAATAAAGAACATCCTTACCAGGCTGAGATTGAGGCAAAGACAGTCGCTGTTTATTGTATGTGATCTCAGAGGTACGTAAACATCTACTTCACCCAAATCAGTATCCATTTTCCATAGATTATGTTGATAACTCCAATACTAGAAGGTTAGTCCCCCGAGGCCTGTGGTCCCCTATATGTCCCTTTATCACTGTGCCTTTCATGTGGCAGTGATATGTAGAGGAAGGGGGCACAGTGTCAGTGGTGACATCGAGCACCCATGTGGGTGGAGAGGGCAAAGACACATTTCCTGACTTCAGAGCTGTAGCCCTGCTCCATGTTCCGTGCAAATTCTGTTCCTTCAAATCATACATCATGTCATTCCATCCTTCATACTCACCTTTCTGCCCCATCAGCATCATGGTCTCCTGGGAATGCAGGTGCTGAATCTGTTTGTGTTTGTGCCTTATGACCACAAGATGTTGCTTTCCCATTGTAATAAATCATATTTGTTATTCTCAAAAAGCTAACTTCAAGGTAGTTCAGGTTACGTCTAGTCTGTGATGTCTGTCATCAGTTGCTACAAATAATAATAAGGCAACTCAGGAAAGTAAGGGGAGAATGCCTGAACCCTCAGTGGAGGTTCCAGGGGGTAGGTTTTGACGTTTCCTCAAGTCATTGGTATGATGTTTCCCTCAAGGACTCATGCGTAGGGAGATTGGTCCCCAATGTGAAGACATGGGATGTGATGGAACCTTTAAGAGCTGGGACCCAGAGGGATGCCCTGCAGTCACTGGGAACCCAGGGCTTGGAGGGGAATGCTTAACCCTGGGGTGCATTCTGGTACGAGAATATTGCTAGGAAAGCTCAGGTTTCCCCTCTGACACACTCTCTGGTCACCTGTCTGGGGGATGACCTACTCCCCCAAGAATGTGACATGTGCCACTGTGTGCCATCCTCTGTGACTTTCTTACCACAGTTGCTGTCTCCTCGACTGTCCAAAGGACACCCTGTGTGATCAGTTGGCTTGTTAGTGGATAGAGAGTCCTTGAGATCAGTCAAGCCCTCACCCACCTCTAAGAGGCAGCAGGGCTTATATGCCTCCTGGAGAACCCAGGCAAGACTATAAGCCATGGATGATGGGGCATCATGGCCAAATGCATACACCCAAGCTTACATGCACATTCCTGCACACACGCGCATGCACATACATGATAGGAAAACAAGAGGGCCTTTCTGAAGAAAGCATTTTACCAGAGGAGAGAGACAATGGCCGGACAATTTTTTTTTTTAAAAGGCCCAGAAAGCAGTGAATAGCATAGCCACTGGCTTCGTTTTGCTTCCTGGGGCTGGGGTGCTGCCTTGCGCTGTTCTAGCTGGCACTCAGAGTCCCTCGTCACTGCTGCCTGTCCTTCTCAAGGTGTGAGTGCGGACAGCCCGCCCTTCTGTGTAACTCATTTCCACATCATCTACACTTTCCAATAAGCCCTCACTCTATTAGATTGCTTCCTGGAAGAGCCAAATATTAAAAATCACCGGTCAGTCAGTTCTTTATTCTGTTAGTCACCAAACTGATTTTTTAAGCTCAGAACCAATAAAGCAGTGACGGAGAAGAACGGATATAGATTTCTCGTTCCCCCACACTCATATATAATAATAATAAAACTTTATTAAACAAGAGACATGTTGTTTCAGGGAATTTTTCTTTCCCTTCTCTAGTGCCCTGAGGCTAAAATATACAATCTTATTAACTTCCTGGAAGAAACGCTCCATTCCCTTGGCACGCGTGCTGAGTGTTTATCTTCTTGAACCTGGAAAATGAGACAGGACCTTGACAAGAAGGTGTGTGGGCTGGAGTCCTATCCAGAGAAATCTAAGGGGGTGGTACATCTGATCAGGATAACTCCCAGGGCATCTGTATAGAATCCGAGAAGCCCTTGGGATTGGTTACCTCCCAACATCCCTGTTCAGAAAGTCAAGAGGAAAGAGGTTCCTAGCAGGTAGGCAAGGGCTTTGATGCAGGGCCTGGGCAAGACTGCAAAGGCCAGTTAGTCCACAGTATTGTGTGTTGGGCTCCTGCTTGCCTGAGGCTGTCCTAGAATGCCTCAGCAGAGATGATATGCAGGATACAGAACTCAGAAATGCATTTCAGGCACTCTTCTCCCCTGGTTCTGGCCCCACAGGCCTGCATGGATCTGGTTCATGTATTCCAGGGGGCTAGGTCTCTTCCCCTCGACCCTGTCTATCCCCAGCCCAAACAAAAGTCCCACTTCTGCCCAAGCAGGGGAGGCAGGGAATATCAGCCACAATCTAATGAATGAGATAAATGACCTCCTCCAGGCAAGCAGTGAGATGAGCTCAGGAATATAATTCTTAGGGTTGCAGGCCATGCTGACACAGCGCTAAGACCCTGGTTACCAGCATCACAGCTTTGAAAAGAGAGAAGCTGAGGATTCAGTCTGCTGACACCCAGTGTGCCTAGCTCAGAAGAATAGCCAGTTGCTCACAAAGGATTGATGGGTATGGCTAGGGGCCTTAGGATCCCATCTGGGAGGAGAAGGGATGGGAATCAGGCCCAGGGTCCTGGCTGGGCAAGGCAGGTCCAGTGCCACACAGCACTTCACCTTACAGCATGTAGAGTGGTCCTGTGTAGGGAGGGGCTATTGTGAACTCTATCATGTCCTCCCTAAAGGTCATATGTTGAAGGCTTACCTCCAGCATGACTGTGCTTGGAAATCGGGTCTTTATGGAAGTAATTCAGTTTGAATGAGGCCTTGAGTGTCGGTTGTAATCTAATAGGACTGAGACAGCAGAGAAGGAGAGACCAGTGCTGTCTTTGCATCAGAACCCAGAAGAGGCCAGGGGAGGACACAGGGTGAACAGATTGTGGGCAAGAGAGAAGAGAAGCCTCACCTGAAACCACCCTGCTAATAGCGCGTTGGTACTGCACCCTCAGCCTCCAGACCTGGGAGGAAAGAAAGTTCGGTGGTTCAAACCACCCAGTGTCTGGTATTGTTTAATAGCATCCAACTCTGCTAACACGGAGGCTGCTGGCGAGCACTGGAGTCTCAGTGAGAGTGCAGGAGCGGGGAGAAGGCAGCAGACACTTGCTGCAAGTGCTGATGTAGGCCACAGGACATGCTTCTGTCATTAGCTGGCAGATAGGAGAGGAATCAGGTGACCTTTAAGGACTGCTACGGTTCTGACGATTAACAAGGACAAACACAGCTTTATGATCGAAAATGTTGGGATTTTTTTAAACTGCAAGTTTAGAGTTTTTAAAAATTTCATATAAAAGGAGCTTGAGTGACTAGTTAGAAGCAATATTTATGTATATTTGATTATACATTCCAAGTACTAGTCAGTGGCTCTAGACTAGGCGGCTGTCAAGCACACTTGATGTGGCAGGTATTTATGCTGATGAAGGTGCCCTCCCCCATACTGGGGTGCATGGGTTCGATGCCTGGCTCCAACTCCCAACTCCAGCTTCCTGATAACTGAGACCCTGGCAGGCAGTGGCAATGGTCCAAATGACTGCGCTCATGCCTCCCATATGGGAGACCACGATTGAGTTCTCAAACTCCTAACCTTGGCTGAACACAGTCCCCATCACTGAGGGCATTTGGGAGTGAACTAACAGATGGGAGTCCTCCCACCACTGTGATCCTCCCGGTGGTCCTCTGATCACACTCCGACAGGATCAAGGCCTTGTCCCTGGACATGGGGCCTAGTCACCACCCTCAGCTTCCTGGTCTGCTCTGCTGTCCTGCAGATCCCTTTTAGGATCAATGACCGTGTGTTTTCCAAGCAACTGCTGTGCCCTCAGCTTGAGAAGTAGGGAGGTTGCATGGACACATGTCCTCAGAGAACTCAGGTTTCATTCCCTGAATGGAGCAGACAATGCAGGTGTCTAATAGGCACATTAATGCCCTTCAGCCTGGCACATGGTGACAGACTCTCTACCCTCCCTCCTTCAACGAAGATGCGGTCCCTTTAGAGGTGGAGCCTCCTGACCATGGGGCATGAGTGGAAGCGATGGGTATCACTCCAAACACAGCTGCTAACACAGGCGTTTATACTTCCTTGTATGCTGATGAGCAGGGGAGGAACCAGCATAAAAATACTGAGCTATGGGATGGCGGAGTACACCTCTTAATGAGTGTGTGGAATGGAAGCCCCACATAAACTGTGCAAGACTAGAAAGAAACGCATCTTGGGCTAACTCACTGAGAGTTAGGGTCATCTGCCAAGGTGATTTACTGACTCTTAAGTAGAAGACCGTAGTCATTTGATGTCTATTGGGCCTTCCTATGGGCAACATAGGAAGTCATTGCTTCTAATTGCCTAAACCTCTGAATGCAGACTGTGGCCCGACTCCAGAGAACATGCTCCCAGGACTTTTCTTCTCTAATACCCTCTGAACGATAGTGCAAGCTATAGAGTGCTGGGTAGAGTGTAAATGGAAACATGACTCTTATAATTAGTAAGCCAGGTGGCCTGCTTCCTCTGTGCAGAGGTGTTTTATGGCGTAGTGTGGATTCTCCCTTTCATGATCTCACCATTATGTTCTCTTGTTACCCCTTCCAAGTATATTCTCCCCAAAGAGATGGGAGCGGCTAAAGGGTTAATCCTCAGATGACCCTCAGCTGACTCATGGAGAGAGGGCTCTGTAGATGGCCTCTGTGGTACTTTGTTCTGGACTGCTCAGAGTAGTGTCTGTTGGGGTGACCGTCTAGGTTGCAGTCTCAAGGCACATGGTGGCAGGGACTCACAGGGCTGGCGTTGGGGTTCTGAGATGCACTTCTCTTATTTAATAGAGGAAGTCACTGCATCCTCTACTATTCCCTTCTTAGCCTGTCTCCCCAGCCTGGGCCTTGGCAACACTAACCATGCATAAATCACATACCATCAGCGTAACCGCAGGGCTTCAGGGATCATTTTGGAAATACTAGGACGTTAATGCATCAGGTTTTGCTCCAAGTAGTGAGCCAACCCCTGGGACTTGGGAATCTTCCTTTTAAACCTAGATAGCACTAATGAGCTGGTAAGGGCTTCTGACCCCCTTGACTCATTCCCTCACCCGTGGGAGTGCTCTGAGCATCAGAATCAGCCACATCTGCACTGCAGCCAGCCAGGAGCCCGCGCAAGCCGCAGGCTTCCAACGCAGCCGGTTCCACTTGGCAGCGTTCTCACTGCACTTGCTTCTGTTTTTGTCTTTATTACTGACTGAATTTAAACGGCTTTGCACATCAGACTCTGGGTAAATGTTTGTGGTTATTTCAATGTCAATTTCACTGGTGTCCTATCAAATGGAATTTGATCAGGGGCTGTACTGCGATCACGGGGATGAGGAGAAGATGGTCCTTTGCGGGGAGGCAATAAGGGAAAACACATTCCAACAAGCAGTGCAATGTAAGTCAACCATTCGCCCACAGTTGTCGCTCAGTGCCCTTACACTTCACATTTACCTACTTGTAAAGCCTTGTCTGGCACTGGAGACACCCACATGACTAGGGGCTTGTTCTGTGTGGCTTGCAAATACTTACCGGTGCACTGTTATATACTAGGTCGGTGTATACTTCACGCAAAGAAACCTGAGATGACAAACAGGCTAGGGAACCTAACCAAAATCACAAATCTTAGTAGCCCTGGGATTGCAAACTGGCCATGCTGGTTCCAGAGGAGAGAACCATTGTGCTCATGCCTGCACCTATAACTGGGATACTACATCCACGCTATCTAGACTTCCGGTTTCTTCCTGTTCACTCTTTGAAATCTGGGTTCATCGTTCAGGACTGACCGGATTCCTGCAGGAGCTTCTTCTACCCATGTGGTGATCAAGTGTGGTTAAACTTCAACAACATGGTTATGAAAAGCATGATATTCGGAGATAAATTTAGGTCAGAACTCAAAAACTCATTTTGCCACTTACTAGTTTTATAATCTTGTATAGGTTACCTCCCCACACCTAAATTTCCTGATCTTCAAAATGAAGACTAAACCAGATGCTCATTTCATGGAACTGTTGACAGGATGAATTGGATTACTGCATCTAAAATTCCTGGGACACAGGACAGCTCCCATTGTGTGATGGGTACATATATACCTGAAACTAATGAGTTAGGAAGGCATCTGTAGGAGCTAGTGGACTCCTTGTCCCTGGCTGTGGGCACTTAAATCAACTGCACCTGTCCTGCCCTGGGCAGCAAGAGTTTCTGTTGCTTTTTCCAATTCTGTTCCAGTTGTGTTCTTGGAGCATGCTTTTCTTCTGTGGAACTGCACTCAACCTGAAGACAAAGATTGATTGTCCATATATGAGAGAAGTCCGCAAAGTTCATGGAAACTGGAATTAAAAGATGAAGCTTTGATGCTAAAAATCTTGAATTCCATGTGTGAGAAACCTTAAAAAATCCCATGGAAAGTGTATGTTATAAAAGATATTATCCATGTATATAATAATGTTAATTGCAAAAGATATAATTTCATTTATTTGAACTTCTATAGTATGTAAGTCTAATCTAAAGTCACATTAGGCTGATCAGTGGTTACCTGGACCAACTGTGTGGAAGAAGAGACTGGCTACAAGCAGAATGGAAAAAAACCTTTCTGTATTGAGAACTCTCCGTGGTGCTTGTAGATAATGGGTCTGTACTCATGCATATTTATGGGGGTGGATCCAAAGACACCCTCATTGATGCTAAATCTGTAGTCACTCAAATCTCTGAATAAAATAGTGTGGGATTTGATTGTGGCCTACACATATCCTCTTGTATAGTTTAAATCATCCTTTGGTGACTTGTAATATCTAATTCTACATAAATGCTATACATAATTATTGTGCATTGTTTAGGAAATACTGATAACAAAATGTCCTTACATGTTTGGTATACACACTTCCCCCAATATTTTTAGTACCTGACTGATTAAGTCTGTGTGAGTATGGGGTCCACACATGCAAAGTGTCAGCTGCGTTTATTGGAGCTCATTGAGTTGTACCCTTGCACTGAGCTCATCTAACTGCATCAATCTTAACTCAATCAAGTTTTTTTTTTTTTTTTTTTACTTCAAAAGCAATGAATGGTACAGACTTGTCTTTGGACATACAAAGAAAACCAGCATATGCATTTTAAATTGGTGTTTATGAGTACAAATACAGACAAAAGATCTCTCACCAATGTTGAGATGTCTGCATCCATCTCTGGCTAATAGAAATGTAGACAGAAGTCAGCAGTTTTGCTCAGCAGTCTCTTTACAGGATCATCTGAACTGGGACCATCAAAGAACATCCTCAGAAAAAACATTGAACATCTTTTACCTCATAAACACGGGCTTCCTGGAAGCAACAAACAACACGAAGAAAAGATGCATTCTCCTTCAGTGGCACTGCTCAGCCTCTTCTGTAAAAAACCAATGAATGAAACCAGAAGGAGAAAACACAAGCCCAACTGACTCCCTGGCCCTCCACTTAACAGCCCTGTGACTTTGACAAGGTGTTTAACCTATTGCAGACTCTTCTCATTTATGAAATGGAGACAAAAAAAGCATAGCTTATAAATTATCTGCAGATACTAATGAAATATCACATGGAGATGATCTGACAATGCTTATGATACAAAATAAATGGTAGTTGGAGAGGGGTTAGCTCCTATTATATGACACTTTGTGACATAATTCATTTTAATATAATAACATACGTGATTCAGAATTCCTGATATTTATACAAACTGTATTGTTTTGTCCAAACATTTCAATTATGCCTTTAAAATGCCATAACTTCTGCTGTTGGAATATATTCAAATACATAAAAACAAAATAATACACAGAAGTCATGTATTATGTTGTCAAAGAAAAAATTTGTTTCTTTCATAGGAAAACTGATGGAAATGCAAAAAAAATAGAGGGAGCATTGCATCCAAAAGCCTAGGGAAACCAAAAGGGAAGAGATGCAGTAACTCTGAATTTACTTTCTTCTGCAAGGTGTGGACGGAAATGATGTCATCATTTTGCAAATGAAAATGTAGGACATTCTTACCTGATTGGATGGCAAAAGGTGAGCAGATCCGCATCTGTAAATCTTCCGTAAATATGAGAGCTGGCCGACACTGATGTCTAAATCTTGTCCATCATTCAGGTTTACGTAACGATTTATTTATAGTTTCTAAACATATTGAAGTCACTTTGACTGTTGACAGACAATAAGCAGATGGAGTTCAGGATTGGTGAATGGAAATTCATGAAACTTACAACTTGAGAGAATGTACTCAATCTATGGAACAAACTGCATTGCCGAAGTTGTATTCGGACGGTAACCTTTACACATTGGCATTTTACTGCTGAGATGTTCCCAAAATTTATGAAAACAGTTGGTTGTCCATCTGGAAAAGGTGTTTAGAATTAGCTTCAATGCAGATTGCTATTTTAAGATACTAATTGCTATCCATACATATCTGTTCTGGTTATATACAGTCCTCACAGACACAAAATATAACATTAGGATCTTAGTGATCTCAATGTTGAGATATCTTCTGTGATTCTAAAAAGTGTGACTGGATCACTTTAAAATTGAGATAAGTTATAGGAAGTAGTTGATGTCAGAAATACATAATGATTTTATACTATGGAAGTATCAGCTATATCATACTGTATATATATATATTGCATTTATATATATGATATATATATTGCATTTAACACATTTTTATTTTCATACAATGATTCTAGGCTTTTAATAAAGTGTTCTGATCAATAGTAAAATGGCTGACCAAAGCTTTTAGCCTCAGCATTAAAAGGCTAAAAGGTAATACTATCCCAATTATATCATGCTGCTAAGATGGCATGGAAGCAATTAGCCTGGAAATATGGTTTAATTGCTTAACATTACCTTGAATAAACGAGAAAGCAGACACACCAATTTCCAGTATGGAAATCACAGTGGGCTCACATATCAGATCAACAGCTGAATGTGAAGCTCCTTCAGTCCCTTCTCCTGTCCCCAAAAGGATGCACATTTTTCATCCTGTCTACAGACTTACATGCCAGAGAGGTAACAAGAAGTGGTTTGTTTCCTTGTGCGTTCATGAGCCAGATCCTAGCTGAAAGATAGCCCTCACCAAATATGCACCATGTTCTCTGCATTCACAGCTTGTCTTGCCGCCGGGCTGGGACCGAGTAACAATGCTTTGGACAGTGGAATGGGAGAAGAGGCTAATGAGACGCTTGGCCTGATTTAAAAATACCTCATCATGGGATCCTCCAGCCGTTTTGACCCTTCTGTGGCAATCAATGCTGGAATGCACTGTATTAATACCAGGTAGAAGTAGTCTAGACTTAGAACTCTCTGCTTGGAAGAAAGACACCAGAGACATGGCCATGGCATGCTGGCCATTGCTTTGGCCATACAGGAGCAGCCTCAGTGTTTTTAGAGGTTCCTACTGGGATTTCAGGATTTATGTGTCATTGCAGCATAGTCTTCTCAATTCTAATATCAAGCAAAAAAAATATGTAGGGTCTTTTTGTTATAATCAGAACATACCAGACAGTACTTTTGTTTCTTTTTATCTCTGGTAGATTCCAGAGATAGTTCTTTACAAAAGAGAATGTTGCTTGATATTCTACCAACAAGGGCTCAATTGTACACCAGAGTAATACCAACCACTTTGAAAAATTAAGAACAATATAACCTTACATTTGTGTAGCACTTCCAGCTTTTTTTTGAAAGAATGTCTTCAGGTGCACATCTTTACAACAGCCCTAAAACATTTTTTAAGTGTACAGAATCCCCACTTTAAAGCTGAACAAGGGTGCGCAGCAGCAGGGTTTTAAGTGAAGTGTCCACTGACCCAGCTCATCAGCAGCAGAGATGAGACAGGCTGCTGCCCTTAGCCCGCCAGTAATGAAGAATGCTCCAAGCTTTCAGACGAGCTGCAGATTTTTTACAAGCTTCACTTTTAATAACCCTTCTCCATTACACTCCTGACGTACTGCCTCCCTGGCTCCCAGCACTCTTATTGATATGCAGACTCATTCCAGCCTCACATCGCAATGTTTATGCTGCATTTATTGCGATGTCTCCTAACTACAGTCCATTATCTGCCGAAACAAGAGGGATGTTCACCAATAAAACACATCTTGCCTGTGGCTGCCAGGGCAGGAGAGCCCATCAGGAGAACCAAGGATGTAACTCTGTTGCTGGGAGGGACCTACTGTTCCCATAAGAGTGAAGAACTTCGCTTTAGTGAAGAACTCGTCCCAGCCATAGGAAAGGGTCTAGCAAGCGAGAGCAGGGAACTGACTCCAGATAAACACGTGGGGTGACCTAGTTTTCAAAGGGATAGAAGTTTGTTCTAGCTCATGGTTTTCAAGGTCCACAGTTCAGGACTGGGTGGGCCCCATGGATTCAGCCTCTGATGAGCTCTTTCTTTCTGGCCAAGTTCCCATAGTGGCACAGAACATCCCATGGCGAAGATGGGGCATGTGTCTGTCTGTCTGTTTGCCTGTCTTTTCTCTCTCTCTTGCAGTCATGAAATCTCTACAGGAATGGCATAATCTGATAAGAATCACCCCAAAGCCATAACTAAGTTGAATTTCCACCTTCTAAGTATCCATGGCTCTATGATGCCGAGGTTTAAATCCCTCAGTTTGATGGCAGGGACAGATATTCAAACCATAGCACCAAAAAACCCACACCAGGCACCTTTTCCAAAGCTTCAGCTTTGGGTGACTTTTGCCCTTTTTCTGGGAGCCAGGGCTCAGGGTACATGGCCCCATTCACAGCTTCTGAGGGGATCCCACTTCCAGCAGGCTATGCTCATCGTCAAATTGCTTAAACAGAATAAAGAATTTATGAACGACTCTGGACTTGAATTGGCTACAAGGATATTTAACAGAGCTCAAGGCCAAGTTCAATAGCCTTCCATCACTTCCTACTTGGATCACTCATCTGGCCCTTTGGGAGCACTAGCAAGGGGGAGGTACTTGCTTATACAGTGCGGGAGTGGGTCTGGGAAAAGGAACCCAGCAGAAGGGATTTGCTGGCACCAGAAGAGACAGCACAGGTTGAGCCCTTTTGCCTCTTTCTGCTGGGTGTTTCTGGGCATGTAGAAGGTGATGAATGATAGGTATAGTGCAGAGGCTACTGGTTTTGAGGTCAGAGGATTAAGTTTCCAAAGTTTACCTTTTACTTAACAGCTGGGTGATCTAGGTTGAGTCATTGAACCTCTCTGTGACTTGTTTGTTTCACATGTAATGCAGGGAAACCAAACAGCTACTTTGCCCAACTGTTTAGGGATTCTATAGACATGGGGTCTTCCGAATTTTTGAAAAGAGTGTGTGTTGTCTCATAATTTTGTTTCCCCATCAGCTTTCTGAAGCACTCACACACAAATGCCTGGGCTCACATGAGAGCTTGCTGTGGCACAGCCTGGCCTGTGTCTGATCCTCTGATAAGTCGATCCTTTGCTCTGATCCAGCCCTTATGCTCCTCACGAACACCCTCTGTGCAATCCAAACCCACAGAAGTGAACAGGCCTCCTTTATACAGAACAGAAGTGCAAACAGTGCCCACTACTTAGTAGATATTCTGACACAGCAATTCCTGCCAGTCCATGCATGCTGCATGTTTGCATCCAACCAAAAATGTATCAAAAATATATGACAACATTTTGTGTCTGTACTGAACATATCCAGGCGTCTTTCTGGCATTATTCCCTAAGTGGCATAGTAAAACAACTCTTTATGTGGCAATTCTATTGCATCAGGTATTAGAAGTAATCTGGAGACAATGCAATGTGCCTGGGAGGACGTGCTTAGGTTATATGCAGAGGCGACCTGACTTGAGCATCCATGGATTTGGATACCGCTGGGGTGTCCTGGAAGCAGTCTCCCATGGATACTGAGAGATGACTGTGGACTTATTGAATCAAATTGAACGGAATTGTGCCCAGAATTTTATGCCGATAGAAAACTTCCTTGGTTTGCTTCACTGCTTTCTATATTTCTTTAAAAATTAAACTCAGCTTACCCCTGCCTGGAGCTTCTGAGTGTTTTTAGCTGCAGTTATGAAGGGTTTGTGATTTTTTTTCTTTTTTGTTTTGCTTATGAAGAGATTCTCATTGGGCTGTATGTTTTCACAAGACTGTTTTAATATTGTGGTATAATTAAAAAAAGGAGAGCAGATATTCTGTGTCGCTGTCCCGCAGCGATGGACTTGGTGCACGGAGCCGATAATAACACGCGTGGACCCCTGACTGATGGTCAAAAGCCGAGGTTTATTAGTAGCATCAGACTTTATACTCTGAGGGTCATATAGGATAAGGGAGGAAGTGCTGAGCTTATCAACAAAACCATTAATGCTTGTTTGGAACTCCTTTTGTCTTGTATATTCCACCAGGTGTTCTCATATACATATGCAGATGATATCCAATAAGGTATACAAAAGGTAGCCATTTGGTTATTCTCCTCCAAATATTATCCAACCAACTGTAGTCCTGTGCTCACTGACCTTTTCGGGTCACAATGTCCTCCTACAAATCCCCCTTCTGTGTTTTGTAAAATTAGGCCTGAATGATGTATGTAGGGGAAACATGCTCTTGGGAGAGCAGAAAAATGGGGAGAAACAATATTATTTAACCGAAAGCAGAGTGGCACAGGAACAGTGTAAAGACCAACATTGACATACATAGCAGCTGAGTTCAAACATAACATCAAAGTTCTTTACAGTTACATCTTGTTTAGCATTAACAGTTTTAAATTGATAAAAGCTTTTCAGGGAGATTCTTAACCCAATTTAAATTTTGCAGTTTATAGAGGTTAAGCACAGTTTTGCATTTAACAATTGAAGAATAGAAAAGTTTTAGGTAGGTGAGCAGGGAAATCCCCAACAAATTAGTGAGTGAGGAAGAATTTAACTCTACATGGGACTCACAAGCAACCCTGATGGTTGGTGTAAGAGAGGGCTGAGAGCCAAGGCTGGAACTAGTTAAGAACTAGAGGAAGCTCCTCCTACAATCCTTTTCTCTCTGAGTGCCTCCCGGGGCTCCTGGCTTAAGTTCCCAGGTCACCAGACCCTATGAGCAGGGTACTGGGCTGCTTCAATCCCTTGTGAGAAATCCAATAGGAAAGGACTGACCTCAGAGTTCTCGGCCTCCAAGGGCACTCATCTTCCTTGTGATCTCCTTGGCAGTCGGGATACGGTTCTCGATGTCCTTGATGAGGCAGATATCCACTGCTTCTGCAGCGAAAGCACATGGGAGGCCTCCGGGGGTCTCCGGGACTAGGATAGAGGGCTCCTCTTATCCTCCTGCTCCACCCTGAGATCCCCCTTGCTCTATACACACAACCTCCTTTAAGAGGGTGTCAGAGTCGTCCTTGGATGCCACCACAAATTTCTATGGCTTTTCTAATGTCTAAGGTCATTAAAATCTATAAATAACAAGTTACACTTAAAGTCTTCCTCAAACATTCTAAGAAGGTGGAGAATTTCTCTGCACTCCTGACCTGTAGTAGAACCAGAGGAATATTAAACAAATTTAGCTTTTCAGTTCTTAGAGGCAGCTCCACTGGGGGTTCCATCTTCTCCAGGGGCAGCGTTGAGTTCAAGGGAGTTGCAGCACTTTCGAGGTCAGATGAGCCAGTTTTGAGGATCCATCAGGAAATTCTAGGGAGAAGAGCATAACCTTTCCCACGGATTATTAATGTTTATCAAATGCATCATAATGTCAAGGACAGTTGCGCTTGATGCACCAATCTCTTAGGATCCCTCACGTCACCCGGTGTTGGGAGGGGTCTGGCCTCCTCCTCCTCCTCCAATGTCTCCTTGATGGAGATGGATCTTTCAGAATGAAGTCGTGAATTTGTCTTACTGCAGGCGCTTCCTCCGGTGAATGGAGTCCAGGGCTTTACATTACCAGCTGGCACCCACACAGGCTGCAGCTCAGTTTCTGGAAAAACACAAACAAACCCTCTTCCCACAGTTAGCAAGGGGTCAGGACCTCTCCACTTGTGAGTGGCTGGGTTCCTCCATCAAACCGAAGGCATCTGTGTTGGGCCTGCAAGCAGCCTCTAGTGACGCAGAGCTGGTGCTCACCAGGAGACAAAATCTGAACAAAATTTAAGGTGAGTAAGACCAAATTAATGCATTTACAGGGGTAGCATATTCCCCCCTCTGCTTTTAAAGCATAACTTTAACATCTTTGTGATTTTACAATCCTATCAGAAAGCTCTGGGCGTGGCTGCAGGTTGCCACAGCCCCAAGGCAACCTGCTCTTGATAAACAAACAGCAACACATGATAACAATTTGAAACAACTTTTTACAAAGGACAAAATGTTAAGACACACATGTATGCGCGCACACACACAGACACACACACACACTTTTGGAGACTTGAAAATATTATTCTCAACCAAGCTTAGTAGTAGTGTTCACCAAAAACCAGTAAGTGAAACCATTAAGTCAATAGTTTTGAACTGAGAAACTCAGACAAAAACATTGATCATGCTATGAAATCCCTCCATCAATCTAAAATTGCAAATTTCAGTCTTCCCAGCAATACAACCATGCTAAGAATACATAATTAGCAACGCAAACTAAAATTAAACCTTCACAACTCCATGGATGTATACAACGTTTTGACACAATAAAATTTTACTCCATTTGTTATTTGGCAATAATCTTAGTATAATCCAATAGCCTGGTCAACTGTCTCCACAAAACGGGAGATAGATCCGTTGGCATTCTTGAGGCCTCGTAAGAATACCAAGGGAATCCCTAGGATTTGAAACCTTTGAATTCTTAAATGCTTTTTTAAGGATAGCTAAAAATATCTGAAACAAGATTTGTTGTTGACATTAGCACAACATATGATAGATTACAATTGGTTATTGATGCAAGATCATCACTCAAATATCTTTAAAACAAATACAAAACCTTGACACATTAAAGGCAGTGAGAGATTTGATAACCAGCCAAAAACACAAGAATTACATTAATACATGCAATTAATACATGCAAACACTTTGTAGACAATGAATATCACATTAACTTATACCTTGAAATAATCAAACAGTGTTCGAGTTCAATTTTATACCAAATTATTTATGGTAAAATTTCACATTTTTATTAAATGTCCCCCCAAAAAACCCTCAGGATTTACAAAAGCCTAGTATCTTCTTTGAATTCCAAGCTCCCAAAAGTTGCAATGGATATACAGATGAAGTCAGTTTGCTAAACATCTACCACAACAAAAGACCTTGAAATTGGTGATTATTGTGAAAGCTAGCCACTAAACTGAAGGCCAGCTTCCTCAGCATTATAAAATATTCCAAAAGACATGCGGTTACAACTCGGGTACATTAACAAACAAAACAGGAAACATTCACTTTATAATGATATAATGACATCACCCAAACACTCCTTAAAGCAAGAACATCGCTTTTGTTAATTTTAAACAATGAGAATGTAATGAGGCAGTGAACATAAAAATTAACTTAATATAAAGACTTGTACTTAAAAATTAGTATACATGATTAAGCAATGCTGTATATGAATAACATGCATACACCACAACTGATTGGAATTTCAGCCTCCAGGATTTATACTTGCAGGGTGAGGAGCACAGGTGGGGCAATGAGACAGTGGCAGTTTTAAGTTTGTAGCTTCTCTGAAGATTCCCATTTTGTAAACCTGTGAATGTTTGGGACCTGGGGCTGACCCCTCCCAGAGTCTTCTGGCCACAGGCATCTGCCATCATGGTCAAATTTGGATTTACATTCTTTTTTCCAGTGTTGGCCTCTTCGGCACTTAGGACATATTCCAGGGGAGTGACTGTTAAAAGCATCCGCAGGGTATTTTTGAGTTGAAGGAAGCATTGGGCAATCTTTTCTAAGGTGTCCTGGCTTGCCACAATTAAAACATTTAGCCTTCATTTGTTTTTGAATAGCAAAAGTTTCAAGTGCTGCTAGGCGGGCACGGTGCTTAAATGTCCCTATGTTGCGACAGGCTTTCAGGTAACCCAGAAGATCCTCTCTTTCTTTTATAGGACGAATAACAGCCTGGCAGTCCTCATTCGCATTATCAAAGGCCAGTTGCTTTAACAACAATTTCCTAGTGCCTTCTCCCCTAACTTGTTTTTCTATAGAGTCTGTCAAACGTCTTACAAAATCAGCATAAGATTCTCTGGCTCCTTGAATGACTTTTGTATAACTGCCTGCAAATTCAGACCCAGTCTCAATTTTCTCCCATGCCCACAATGCTACATCTCGTATATGCATGAGCGCAGCTTGAGGTAGCTGTATCTGCTGCTCTGTAGTAACCCACTGTCCATCTCCAACCAACATATCATAAGTCAGTTGTCCTCCACCAGGGAGTTGCCGACCTGATGCTCCTAAGGTTCGCAGTTTTTCTTTAGCCATATCGCTTCTCCACATTTTCCATTGTAAATATTGAGAAGGAGAAAACCCTATTTTTGCTATTACTTCAAAATCATAAGGAATCCAGTTTGCTCCCTGGCTCCAGCCATTTAAATATTCCCACACATAAGAAGAAGTAGGTCCGTAGGACACACAAGCCTTTTTAAAAGCTATGATGGCATTAACATCTAGGCTTTCATAGGTAGGTTGGTTATTTTCTTGACTAAGTATGATTGGAAAAAGCAATCGGAATTCATGAGGTCTCCGGGGAACATCAGACATTTGGAAACATTTTTGATCAGATTTAAGAGCAAGACGGCATGGGCTGATATTTAACTGTTGCTTTATCCCAGCCTCATTTACCTCACTAGAGAAATCCTGTGGTTTAACACTGAAAATTTTCTTTTTCTTAGTTCTGATTTCATTTTCAGTCACATTATGGTAACATCTTCCAAGTTTTCTTTTCCTAATTTCCACATCTGTAGTATAAGGCCTTTCTCTTTTTGCTGCATTACAGTGGCATCTCCTCGTGGGAGGGTCTCTCACACATTCTTTCTCATCTTCATCTGTAGTATAAGCCATTTCTTTCCTAGCCACATTACGGTGGCGTCTCCCGTTAGGGAAATTTCTCGCAGGCTCCGCTTTGCCATCCTCATCTGTACTATGAGGCGTGTCTTTTTTAGCCATATTACAGCGTCCTTTCCTGTTAGGTGGGCCTCTTAAGGATTCCCTTTCTCTTTCTTCCTTGTTCTTACTATGAAACACTTCTTTTTTAGCTACATTTTGGGGGTGTCTCCCCTTAGAGGAATTTCTTGCAGATTCCCCTTCTAAAATTATAATAATAGCTCTAATTAAAGCCGATATAATCCAAAAACTAACTTGAATATCTTCTATCCTTCCGGCCTTTTCACTATTTTTCTGAGTAAAATTCTTAAGTCCAGTTTCTAGTGTCCATTCATCTGGAGACCAAGGATTATATTCACTAACAAGCTCTAAATAAGAATGCAATTGCTGCCTAGTTATCTTCGTTCCACTTTTCACTAAAAAATTCTGCATAAGAGAGATAAAAGACTGTGCCCTACACTGGTTCTGGCCCATTGTCCCACTCACCACTTTCTGTGGGGGTCTCCGCTGCACTTTCTCTTCTTCTTTCAAGTCCCCGTTCAGGCGCCAGTTGTCGCTGTCCCGCAGCGATGGACTTGGTGCACGGAGCCGATAATAACACGCGTGGACCCCTGACTGATGGTCAAAAGCCGAGGTTTATTAGTAGCATCAGACTTTATACTCTGAGGGTCATATAGGATAAGGGAGGAAGTGCTGAGCTTATCAACAAAACCATTAATGCTTGTTTGGAACTCCTTTTGTCTTGTATATTCCACCAGGTGTTCTCATATACATATGCAGATGATATCCAATAAGGTATACAAAAGGTAGCCATTTGGTTATTCTCCTCCAAATATTATCCAACCAACTGTAGTCCTGTGCTCACTGACCTTTTCGGGTCACAATGTCCTCCTACATTCTGCATCGTGATTGAGACACACATGTCTAAGAACTGGGTTCAGTCCCCAGCTCTGGGTCCTGATCCCTGTTTCCTGGTAAGGTGCATTCAGGGAGATGGTGCCTCAAGGACTTGGTCTGTGCCATGCACGTGGAAGTTATTCCCAGCTCCCAGCCCTGACCCCAGCCTAATCAGTCCAATCATAGCCATTGCAGAAGTCAGCAGACTGTTAATTTTTTTCTTTGTCTCTCTCTGACTTTGCCTGTCAAACCAATAGAAACAAAACTGGTGGGTCACCCTTTCTTCTGCATGCCACGCATTCTGGATGATATTCATGCAAAAGCTGCAGAGTTGCAGCCGTGTGGGGAGGAGGGACTATACCATGTCTTCCAAATATAACATGGGATTTGGGGATGGGAGGAAAATTGGGTATCATCTAGTCCTACCCCCACTCCAGGCAATGTCTGCCACATCCTATCAGGAAGCCTTGAACAGTTCGGAGTCTGCAGGCCTGGCACCAACCCCATCCCACAGTGCCAGACCCTGGGGCAGTCAATGCCCAGTGCTAAGGGGGTACTGATGGGCTGGGACAGACGTGTTGACCATTGCACACTGAGGATTCCAGTCTCGTTGCCTCCATGTCACAAAATTAAACATACATGTGCCAGGTTTGCGCAATATTATGTTTAAGATTTAATGGCTGAAGTTGCTAAGGTGGAACTTTGTTGAAGGGTTCCGTCCAGGTTTTCCACAGGGATGAAAAGAAACCAAATGCTTGAGTCATTATCTGCTGCCTTCTGGGATGTGCATTGTGAGGAAACTGGAATTGAAAGTGGAGCCAAGACTCAAACCAGGCAATGCTTTAATGGCTGTGTCAAATGTCTGTCCATGCTTCGGCTATCCACTTATGCTGTTTCTGTTCTTTTTTCTGTTACCATGTGTTTTTTTATGATAAAGTATCTTTTTAAAAATTTATTGAGTTTTATAGGAAAGGCAATTTTACAGAGAGAAGGAGACTGAGAGAAAGATCATCCGCCTGATGGTTTACTCCCTCAAGGGCTGCAAATGGCCAGAGTTGAGCTGATCTAAAGCCAGGAGCCAGTCGCTTCCTCTGGGTCCCCATGTAGGCGCAGGGTCCCAACACTTTGGGTGATCCTCTACTGCTTTTCCAGGCCACAAGCAGGGAGCTGGATGGGAAGTGGAGCAGCCAGGACAAGAACTGGCACCCATGTAGGACCCTGGTTCATGCAGGGCTAGGATTTCATGAGAGGTCACTGCGCTGGGCCCCTCATTAAAAAGCATATTAAGCATCTTATGGCATGCATTCATAGTACCACTTTATATCCTTGAAAGTGAGTGGGTGTGGTGGGATTAAATCTTGCAAATGGTGACAGTCCAAGACCTAGTCTCGGCCTGGTGAGTCCCTGAGTCTGTCTTCCAAGACTGTGTTTGAGCCTCATAGTCCACAGAGTTAGGCTTGGGAAATGGCAAGTCCCTTATCTTCAGACATAAAAATCCTGTTTACATGTTAGATTAGTGTTGTGTCGGGGATGGGGGGGTGTCACATTTTGATAACTACAGAGAGGCTGAATTCCAAACTTTCCCTCTCAGCAGTAAATAGCTTACTTTTCAAACAGCATGAATTTTTACAGCTTGTATTCCAAGCCATCACTGTGTTAAGAAAACTGTCAAGTTTTGGAATTTCATGGAAGAATGTGAAGTGGCCTTTGTAAGCTGTGGAGGAACCCTCTGAGGTCTGACATTCTAAACATGATGGCTCTATTTACATATATATTGTCCTTCCAAGGAAATGCTGTAGGTTTGGATTTGGGATTCCTATTGTTGTAGACAGCTTCCTCTGTTACACAGGGCTTTGTCTTTCTCATATTTCTGCATGCTGTTATTCACTGTCTCATTCATTTATTTATTCTTTCATTGAAGCAGAGTGTGTGCAGGTTTATATTTGACAATTGGGCAGCCCAGCTTCCTTTGAAGCTTAAGAAGAAGGGCAACATGAAACAGTCCTTCCATCTCTTAATTGCACTCCTGGAAATCATCAGCATTGCTTTTTGAGCCATTTTGAGCCACCTAAAGTTTCTTCAACCAATAAAGAAATTATGTTCAGTCTTCATCTGTGGGAATCTGGGTTCCTTCCAGAGAACTCTTCAAGTAAACCAGCTTGCAGATATCCCTAGTTTAAACCTCACCTTTCTCCTCTGCATCCCTTCTCCTTGGATTGGGTGCTCTGGAGTTGGCTTGCTGAGCCTCGCTGGGAAGGAGAGTAAAGCAGTTTGTTCTTGGCCTTGGTTCAGAACCAGGGCTCAGGAGGGGAGGGGACAGGGAGAGGAGAGTTCCAGGGAGTGTCATCCTTAGGAAAGGAGAGCTGCAGGTGCCTTGGGTACCGCCCAGTGCTGTCCAAAACTGGCTAGAGCTGCAGCAGTGGCTAACCACTGTGTTCTGAACTTGAACTATGTGGCCAGCTCTGAGTTAAGAGCACATTGGTGTCATTCTACAACATTCTGGAGAGGCACACAGCAGTATTTCCTTCCTGCAGATGGTAAAACTGAGAGCAAAAAAGGTCACTTAGATCATCCAAATGCCCCCAAAGTTAGTGGGTGTCTGGGTTGGGATACAATGCACTGTTGGTTCTCTCTGTCTCCCCGACCAGTTCTCATAAAGAAAGAAAAAAAGGGGGGATTACCTTTTTGTGATGTCACTGAGTATTTCTTGCCTATTTCCCTATTTTACTTCCTCCTCAATAAGGGTCAAAGGGTCTAGTGAACAAGGTGCCATCCACACGGCAGAGTGCCAGGGCATGTGCTGGGAGGAAGGGCAGTCGGAAGAAAAACAATGCACAGACTGGATCAGTGGGTCCCATCTGAAGGAAGAAAAAGCACCATGGGATTTTCTGGGTTGTTTCTTTCACAAGGCCTGTTTCTTCACAAATGGTTGACAATTTTACAATAGAATAGAGGAACTTCTATGTCAAGAGTGAGAAGCCTAATTCAAAATGTAATTTGTGGATTTGTTCATTGTTTTCTCTCACTTGACCTACATTAGTTCTTGTTAATCATGAACATATACAAAGACAAGCACTTCAGAATGTGTGTTTCTGTTAAGAAGAGGAGAATGCAGCCAGTGTTTGCTCAGTTCATTCATTTAATGAGCAAATAGACACCGAGTCACACTTCTGTGCTAACTACCAGGTGCAGCCATGAGAACAGAAAGGAATAGCACAGGCTTTCTTGATCTTGAGGAACTAATATCTTATATCTGGAGGAGCCCAACAGCAGAGGCTCCAAGTAAAGGCACAGAAGCTGTAACACCTGTGAGTCAATTCTGGGCTCAATGTCACGTCATAGGTGGCTGGAGCATAGGCTTATTTCACTGTGGCTTTGTGAATCTCAAATGTCTGAGTAGAGAAAAAGTCCAAACAACAGATCATGGAGAAGAGCCAGGGAGGCTGGCTGAAGCCTGCACTTCTGTGTTATCAGTGTGAAGCAGGCACAAAGGAGCCAGCAGATGACAGGGCACAGCTGGGACAAGCTGTAGCCTCAAAACAGGAGCACAAGATGATTCAGTGCTCCTGTTTATGTGTATGCATTTGAAAGTACAGGCCCGTGGAAGAAGAGGCCTTGCAGAGCCTCCACTAGGACAGTATCTGCAGTGAGTTCTGAAAACTGAAGCAAACAAAAAAGGAGGAATGTTCTGGTTAGGAGGACAAAAATGTTTGCAAAGGCCATCTCTACTCCTGACACCAAGGGGGGGGAGGTGTAAAGATTTTCTCCTCTCAGGTTACTATACCTAAAGGGAGATTCCACCAGGTGAGACCTCACAGTGTGCCCCCTAAGCTAGTGTTGACCAACAAATAGGTGCTGTTTTGTTTCTTCTTTTGAAGGGGTTGACCACTTACGTCCTGCAGATAGAATTTAGATCATTGATTTTAAGCATTTATGAAGTCCCAGTTTTCCCCTGGCCTTCTGTGGCAGAAGATTGATGCGGGCAGGAGGGAACATCCCCCAGGCGGTGGGGGACGAAAGTGAAGTGGTTCTAACAAACCAAGTCAAGTGAACAGAAATCGGAAGGGTCGGAGATGCACTCTGCCTCCCCAAAATGAATTAGATGGCTGGGTTGATGAGGCAAAAGAGAAGATACTGGGTATTCCAGGAAGAGAACATGTGATATGCAGTCCAGAGAGCCACAAGTGTGGCGTAAATTTGGGAATGATGAGAATTGTAAAGTATAGATTAGGGACTGCTGGAAAATAAAAATTAGGCCCAGATGGTAGAAGGCCTTAAAAGCCAGGCTAAGCTTATGTTTTAGTAGACAAAGGGGAGCCATAGACTTTTCTTGAGCAAGGCAGTGACTTAAGATAAGTTTGTCAGAAAGGAAAGATGAATTGGTGTGCAAGGAGCTATGAAGCAGTGTCTAGATGAGCCACAATCATCTAAACATGAGATGGTGAGAGTCAACCAGGGTAAGATGAGGAATACAGAGTGATTACTGGTGGTGGTTTATACTGCGTGTGAAATGGTGAATGAAGTAAACTGTGTAAAGTATAATATTTGGGGAAAAGTGTTGAGATAAAAAGCAAGGGATGATCTTAACATCTATTTGAAATACAAAACACTTCTTCAAAGTGTTAGAGTGAGTATGGTTTTAGGAGGAGAGAAAACACAACTTACGCATACAACAACCTAGGCATAGTTGCTACTAAAACCACCTCCAGGAAAAGCTAACACTCAACACTTCTCTTTGCCCACACCTCACCAATCACCTCCTTTCCTCTACACTTTCAAGACAAAGGGCTGAACAAAAGCCATTCTTTTCAAAACAGACTGTGGGATGCCATTCACTGTACAGGTCACTCAGGGTAGACAAGCATCAACTCATCCAAAGCATGTTCCCGACCTGAAAAGAACAAAGCACTGTTCTCAGCTAGGTGTAGCATGAAAGCAGGCATGGAATGATTTTAGGCGAGGGAATGGTGGGTAGCAGGATAGAGCCACCTGGAACTACAGCTGCCTCTTGGTGCCTCTTTGTCCTTGTCTAGGCTGTACTGAGCCCAGCTGAGGATGGAGGGCGGAGCCTGGCACCTGCTCTCCAAGAAGGGTGCCTGGAAAACCAAAAGGAATGGATGAACATGTGGCGGTTCGGTTCTTACTTTAAGAAAAACAGTTTTTGCTCTCCCTATGTCTTCAATTGCATCCTTCCAAGAAGCTAATTTCTGAAATCCGAGAACAATAACAAGCAGATGTTAAAGTACTCAGAGGGAAGCTGCAAGAGGCCCTGTCCCTTTAAGTCCTGCACAGACTCTTAGTAACTGCCTGGGTGGGGAATTAAACTCTTGTCCTGCTTTCTAATGGGAGCAAACCTGCAGCTGACTTGCTGACAGCCGGGCCGCTGTGGACCAAAAGCCTTGCTGTGGCTTCCAGACCCTTGCAAATCACAGAGCTGTATTGGCTTTAGAATGATTCATTAAAAATATTCTGAAATCAATGAACCCAGGGACCTAAATAGTCAAGTAATAAGAGAGGGCTTTCTGAGTGGTTCCTACTCTATGTTTAGTGGGGTAATGAGACATCAGTCTTCCCATGGTTTCTCAGGCACCTGGCAGGGAGCATCTGCAGCATCTCCATCATAAATATGCACCTGCTTTGCTGAAGACGGAACTGAAAGGAAAAGTTTAAAAAGATGACATCTGGAGCCACGCATTCTCGGAGGTTGGTGTTCTCTACAAATTACTGAAATTCGAATTCCGCTGTCTGTGCCTCCTGTTTGCTGGGCCACTCCAATTAATGTCTGTATTTGGTTAACTCGCTTAGGAGTGAGTCTTTAAGCCCAGGCAAATTCAATTACCCCTGAGATGCACTATTCCAAAATCGATGAGCACCTGAAACTTATATTTGTTTGTAATTCAAGGGGACAAAAAGATATTTTTTGAGTCCTTATGGCTGATATTATAATATTAGCCACCTTCAACTGATTAATTAATCATTGCTGTTAATCAATTGCATCTCACACTTTTTGACAAATTGCTCTTCCATCATATTTCAGTTAAAAAGTATTTTATAATTTGCCTTTTAAATGGTTCATGTGATGTTTAGAAATTTGTTAGCTTCCAAATATTGGAGACATTTTACATTAAATAGTTTAGTTCTGTATTGGTCAGAGAATACAATGTGTGTAATTCCAGGCTTCTTTATATTCTCATTTGTCATCTAGGAAACCATCTATTTTTATGACTTACATATGTACTTGAAAATAATGTGTAGTTTGCTATTGTTGAATGTATTATTATGTTATATCATTTTAGCCAAGTATTTTGAAAACATAGTTCAAGTGTTGTATATCGTTAGTAAACAATATGAAAATTCAAAAATATAACAATATGTTTTTCTATTTTTAGTTTTTTGTCAGCTTTTATATTTGTTATATGTTTTTGGATGCTTATGCACTTATGATGTTAATGAGCAGTAATGATCAAGGCATTTGTGTGATTAATATTAGCATGGTATATATTTGCCTACACTTTTAACTATCTGAATCTTTACATTTAAAATGATTGTTTTTATGTAGAGAGCGTATAATTGGATCTGGGTTTGTAGTCTGCTCTGAGAATCTCTAATTTGTCTGTAATGTACTTACCACGATGGCTTGTTAGGCCTAACATTTTTCCTTTTATTTTCTCTGTTCTATATTCTCTTTCTTCTTTCTCCCTTTTTTTGTCTTGGCTTGAATCCACATTTTGAAATATTCAATTTTATTGTCACTATTGGAGTGATTGTAGAAATGTTTATAAATGATTAGCATTAGTTGCTTTATTATCTCAGCTGACTTGTTTAGATAACTTCTTCCTACCCCTGTTCTCTGATCGGCTAACTGGAGGACTCTGGAGACGTGCTCCAGCAGTCCATGGATCTGATTATCCCAAAGTTTTGAAATATTCTGCTAGCACCAGCAATGTACAAACCAGTCACTTCACCTGAGGTTCTACCACTTCACCTACCTGAACCTTAAAATCTTCCCTTTGCCTTTTGGGCAGTAATCACCATTTCTTTCCTATTTTTTCTTATCTTCCCACAAAAAAAAAAAAAAAAAAAAAAAGGCTTTTACTTTTAGCCGTAAGCAACTAATGTAAAAATGGGACACAAAGTCTTCTATAGAATGAATTTTGAAAAAGTGAATAAATAATGCATATTATAAAAAATGGAAGCTTAAAAAATTTTACACCCAAAATCATTTTTAATTCTTATTTCCATGAGTATTTCAAAGTATCTTTATATTTATCTTTGTATTTTCCATTTCTGTTGGTCTTCTTTCTTTTATGTTAGGAGCAATTTAAAGAAGTTCCTTTAATGTCTCTTGTAATTGTGTTTTCTGTTGACAAGGGATTCTCTTAACTTCCCTTAGTCTGTATTTTGACTGTTCTTTTTATCCGTGTTTTACTGACTGTATAATGCTCCCTCGGCATTTTCTTATTGACTATTTTGTTTTCAAGAGCGAGGAGCTTCTTCTTGGTCTCCCACATGGGTGCTGGGGCCCTTGGACTTTAGTCATCCTCCACTGTTTTCCTAGGCCATACACAGGGAGCTAGATCAAACGTGGAACAGCCAGGACAGGAACTAGTGCCTGAATGGGATGCGGACACTGCAGGCTGTGGATGAGTGTGCTGTGCCACCACACTGGCACTACTTTGCCTTTCTTACTTGGGTTTTGTTGAGCTTCTTGGCATTGTATGCTGATAATTTTCATGAAATGAGGACAATTTTCGTCAATACAGTTTCACTTTTTTTTTTTTTTTTGCTCCCATCATTTTTTATTACTCTTGTATTACCTGGCCACTGTAGTCTATTTTCTTAATATTTTTCTCTCTGTGGCTATTTGTATTCAAATTTTTTACATGTTTTATCACTTATAAACATATCCAGTTAATTTTTCTTGTCATCTATGAGATTCTTCAGCTACATAACTGCTTTACTTCTTTTAGTATAATCCATTTTGCTTCTCTCTCGTTCTTTTTCTCTATATACATGTCTACATATATCCTTGAGATTTTCCTCTGCCAGTTCTGTTTCTCTTTGATTTCTGGGCCTATAGTAATAAATTGATTTCTCCTTTGGTTTTAGCTTTCATATTTTTGATTTTCTGTACATTTAGTGAATTTTTATTGGATCCTTGACCTTTTTAATTATGTTTAATGCATTGGTTTTGTTTCTTTCTAGTTAAAATTTTGTTTTACCAAAAATCAAGCTCCTTAACATTCACCTTGATCTTTTTGATGCTGTAGAAACATTTCTGGTTGGGGGTAATTTGAGAACAGGAGTGGAGGCTTGGTACTGTGGTTTAGTGGGTGAAGCCACCACCTAGGAGGCTGGCATCTCACATGGCCACTGGTTTGAAATCAGACTCCTCCACCTTTAATCCAATTGCCTGCGAATGGCCCAGGAAAAGCTGCAGCAAATGGCCCTGGTGCTTGGGCCCCGCCCCTTCCCACCCACTTGAGAAATCCAGATGGATATTCAAGTCCTAGCTTGAGTTTGGGCCAGCCGCAGCCATTGCAACCTTTTGGGGAATGAATCAGTGGATAGATCATTCTCCTTCTTTCTATAAATGCAAATATAAATATAATTATAAGTATATGCTCCTTCTTTACCTCTTCAAATAAATAAATCTTTCTTAGAAAGAGCAGTTATAATCTTACTGAAGGTCTAATTTAGCTTTATTTGAGTGCTCAGAATATTTGATGAAATCTTGCATCTCTGGCTTCTTTGTATTCAAATGTCCCCCAGTTTGGCATAGTCTGAGGTTCATTCAGTGCTTAAATGCTGAGTTGTTATTTGTCTTTGTGTAATATCATTCTATCAATGTGCAACTTACCAGTCAAAGACTCAAGGAGGGGTTCTGCTGAATTCTCAAGCTTTTCTTCTGCATGTCTTTCTCCTCTATAGCACTTGAACCTGTAAACCTTGCTTTCAGGAGCCTCCTGACATGAGCTCTATCTCCTCATCTCAGTGAGGACCAAACTGCTTGGGTTCTCCCCTTGACCTGTAACCCGTAAAGCACCCTAGAAAGAAGGTGGACACTCTTGAGAACTTTACCTCCCTTCTCTATATAATCATACACTCAAGCTTTTTCTTGTCCATCTTTTGTAGAAATTTCCTTTTTATTATTATCGAGAACAGATTTCATGTATTTCATACATACAGTTCCAAGAAAATAACCATACTTTCCTTCATTCCTCCTTTCCTCCCACTTCATTTCCTTTTTCCTTTAATTTGTGAATTAACATGATTTCAGTGTACTTTGTGTTTATACATTTAAGGCACTACTAAACCAGAATGTTCAGGAAGTTAAAGTAGAAAGACTTCTATTCCACAGAAATACAAGACTAAAAATATCAGTCAAATCATAAGATGCCAGTTTTACTCTTATACATTTTTTGATATTCTATATTAATTATTGCATATAAAAACACAGTATTTATCTTTTTGAGACTGGCTTATTTCACAAAGTATAGCAGTTTTCATTTGATTGTATTTTGTGGCAAAAGACAGAATTTCATTGTTTTAATGGTTGAGTAGTGTTCCATTGTGTGTGTACACCACAGTTTTTTCCCGGTTATCAACTGATGGATACCTGAGTTGGTTGTATATCCTGTCTTTTGTGAATTCAGCTGCAATGAAGGTAGAGATACAAGTAATATTTCTTTTGAGTAAGTTCCAGGAGTGAGATGGCTGGGTGATACAGTAGATCTGCTTTCAGATTTCTGAGGAATTTCCATGCTGCCTTCCATAATGGTTATACTAGTTTATATTCCCACCCACAACGGACGAGAGGCTGGGGTGCATGCAGTCAAAGTCAGGTGCTATGAGACTTGTAGGAAGGTGTTAGAACCACAAAGCTACATTTTGCAGGATTCAGTCACTTGGTGGATTTTTTATATCTGACAGCCTGTTCCCCTGAGTTTCTGTTGTCTTACTATTTCAAGATTGTTTTGCCAAATGGTGACAAGATTGGTGGTCACTTTTAACTTGCTACTGGTATGGCTGAGCAGGATATTGTTTTCCCATTCTTGGAGGAAAATACCGTATTTTGCAAAGCCTTTGTCTGTGTGTGTCATGACTTTATTTTCCAGGGAATAGTCATTTTTACCCATGGTTCAATTTTGAGATGTTAATTATAAATCTATGATTGGAGGGTAAGTCTTGTACCATTTACTTTATTATGGCTAATGGTGAAAATGTTCCATTAGCTTGCTTTATGTTTTAGCTTAGATTTTAACAGCAGTATTAATTTGTTTCATAGAGAAAAGTCTCTAATTGGGTTCTCAGTGTTTTCCTCCTTCTCTCCTCTATATGGAAACAATTACATTGGAAAATCCTTCAACTTAATAACTGATAATATGGCTTTAGTATCTTCTGTCTGTATACTGGAAAATGGTGTGCGCTGGATTTCTTTTTGGTTTGTATCTTTAAACCAAAAGCTCTTCAGGGTAGGGATGTCTTTAGAGAAGTTTGATTTTTATTTTTAACTTAGTCTAGTAATGAACATACTATTTTCATTTTTGTTCTTTGACTATAAATAATTTCTGGTCTCTGCTGAGTATGTATGGACTTAATCAGCTGAAGGAGAAAGGCAACTGACTAGCTTGTTTCCAGGGCTTCAGAAATGGGTCAAGATAGCATGAAGAAAATATTATGTCAGGTATCGTTTGTTATCCTTATTTAGCATGCAGGAAACTGCATGACTGTGGTAGATCATTTCAGGGGATCATCTGATTGTCTCCAAGATGGCCCTTGAGTTGTAACATGTAGGCCTCATTCACTGATGGATATGATTTCCAGTGTAGGGCCTTCTGTGTGAAACAGGATTGATAAATTCTTTTAGACATGAGCTTGGTAGGATGGAGTCCTTCTGCCTCTTATGCCAGACTGTGTTGGGACAGTGTCCTGGAAGGGCCACAGGACTCAGCAAAAGGACTTCCTTTCTCCAAGTCTCAATGAAGGTGGAGGTTTTCAAAAGAAAATGTATCCATGGGCAGCAGTAGGTGCTTTGGCCAGTGTGATATATTTCCAGGGGATGCCATATATTTTCAGGGCAGCCATCAAAGCTGGTATATGAAGTTTTCCAAGGCTTAGCTTCCCTAGCAACACAGTTTAGCCAAAAACTGGAACATTAGCCTTTCTGAGGACAAATGGCATACAGCCTGCCATCAGTGATATTTTGGAGTCTTGGGAGTGGAGTGGTGCTTCTCTCCAACCACTGACCTCCAAATCCAGGGTGTCCACAGCACACCTGCTGACCACAGAGTCCAGATTTCTGGGCAGTAGTCTAGAAGGTTTGGCATATGTTGGTGCATGGGCTCTGCAGTCATTAAGACTTACTTGCAAACATCATAGAAAAGCTAAATTGAGTTAATTTCAGTTTCTTGAGTTGAAACACTGAATTAAAAAACAATTTAAGTGTCTTACTATGTTAGAAAGAAATCAATGGTTTAAAATTAATTTCATTTTTTAAACTCACTGTTAACTCAATAAAGCCTTTTGGGCTTTTTAAGCTAATTGTCTTTGAACTCATTCTAAATTCAAAAGTCTTTATAATTTTGATAATATTTTAAACATTATCTTCACTAAAGCAGTTTGTATTATAAACTTAGAAGCATATAGAAAAAAATTAATGATGCTCCAATGCAAGGATGATACGCACATTTTTGAACCATATCTATTATTTTTATAGAGTAATGGGAGTTATATTATCCCATCTTGATTTAAGAAAAGTGTATTTGAGTATCTAAGGGTGTAAAACATTCATATATACATAGAAAAACAGCCAGAAAAGCTGTGCACTAGAATGTTATCTCTGGAAGATGAAAAACACGAAGGCTTATCTTAAGTTTTTGCATTTCTGTTTTACCTTATTTCCACCAAGTGTAAAACATTTACAGTTGATAAATTAAGTATTTTTAAAATATTTTAAGCACTGAATGAGTTTCAGGGGAGTTGGATCCATTTTTCTTATGCATGAATGATACTCAATTTCTGTGCCATCAGTCGTCCACAGTAATGATCTTTCCGATATCTTTATGGTACTCTACTTTATACATGTGTAATGACTTGTTGTTTTCCTAACTCTCTGTGGGAACGTATGGTCACTGGGAATAGTACATAGGCTAGGCAAAGTGTGTATTCTTTTCAATTTTCTGTTCCCCCCGCTCTCAATGAATAGATTTCTAAATGTGAAATGCAAATTTTGTACAGACCTTGTATGATTTGTATAGAAATTCAAACAGTATGAGAGAGTGCATAGTGGAAAGAAAGCGGAAGTCTATCTGGTCTCTTCCTTGTATGATGCCTTCTTTTGAGTAGTCCTAGTTTTTTATAATAGTAACCTAGCTTATGATTTACCAACCTGAAATACAATTTCTTTTGCCTTGTAGTTGAGAAGTTTCTGTTAGAGGTACTACTTTCTTCTCTTTTCAACCTTAAGCACTCATGTTTTACCTTTAAATCTATTGGTTTACTTTTTGGTGTGGAAACTTGTTAAAATATCTACTCCTTAACCCCTCTACACACAACTATGTCTCTGATTTTGTTGCAACTCTTTCTGCAATGCCTTGCTCCTTGAGGGTCAGGGTTGGTGAAGTGTTTGTGACCTCCACGCTTTGTATGGAATTTGGGATACAGACCAGGATTCCAGCTCCTTCTATGCCCCCGTTATTATCACAATAGTGGCCATACATTTAGATTCTCAGGCTGCAGACTCCTTGCTCCAGCTGATGCAAAGGAAAGACAGAAATGGGAAATCAGTAGCCAAGTCTCCCATTTGTCTGCTTCCACTGCCCTGGTTATGTTTAGTTACACAGATCTGGCTTATTTTAGCATACAGGCATGAAGCCCACAAAGGCATTAATGTATGACTTAACTCCTCTCCTCTTTGGACATGCCCAGGAGCGAGAAGGGCGATCTGTCACCAGATGTTTTTCAACATTCTCCAAGTTAATAACTGCCTTTAGAGGGGACTAGGTTACCAGTCAAGAGCTGGGATTTTCTGGAAGTTGCTTTTCCTGGAAGTGTTATCTCAGTGGCCCTGTCTGTCAGCTTGGGATCACACAGGATGACAGACTTTTCAAATGGAATAGAGTCCTGCTAGTTCTGGGCAATGGGCAACACTTACTGTGATCAGGAAAGAGCTGTGCTGTGAACCCTCCGCCTTTTAGAAATAATCCTCCTATTTGTACAGCACTTTTCAAACCATCTGAAACCCATCTTGGGGTGGTTTATAGATGGCATTAACATCAGTCAGACCTAACCTACCTGTTCTTCAGCCTGTAAAAGCAAGGTTAAGACATTATGCTGCTGGTTTAAATCATCAAGGATTTTGCACATCTTGTTCTACACCTTGGGCTCCTATTTTCAGTTTCCTAACCACTGCTAGTTGCCCACTACTGGCCAGGCTTCTGCTTTTTGGTGAAACGCATTGATAATTTACAAATCAGTTTCCTATCCTTTACTGCTGTTTTACCATCTAATTTGCCTGCCTGTTCTTTTCGTCTTTCTCCAGTGATTCATCTTTCTCCTGTCTTTCCAAGACATTCTACTTGGTATATATAAAAACAACTCTTTTCGTGTTCATCTTTCATTGGTGTACGTGACATTTAATTAAATTACATAATTGCAAGAGCATATATAACTGGCATAAATGGGTTTAGTCACAATCACAGTTGACACGGCTGAGCATCTAACTCAATTGGCGGAAGCAATAGTATTAGTACATATCAGAAATTAGTCGACTAGCCGAGAGCCTCCAGCGTGCTGTGCCATCAGTCAATATGATTTACCAAAGACACGGAGGTATTCATTAAGTTAGTAGATGGCTGAGGAAAGAACCATTGAGAGAATATCTGCTTCAACAAATTCCATGAAGACTTGTCTCACAGTGCTAAGTGTTCTTTTCACATCACGGAGGATTCTGCACTAGCTGGCATCTCTGGGACCTGAGTGTTGATTAGATTTTGAGGCTGTAACCTCAGCAGGCCTTTTAGGAGTGTGGGAGGATGGTGGTCTGGTGCAGATCACAGCATCTCTGCAGTTGTCTTCCCAAATTCAGAGTCCAATGGCAGGATCACTAAATTTCAACATGAGCATCCCCACAATTCTATCCATTCCAGGAGGCAGAATGATGGTCCCTCCTAAGGATGTATGAGTCCTACTGTCTTGAATCTGTGAGTACATTATCGTGGGGCAAAGGGGAGAGGGATTCACAGGTAGAGATAAGGTTGCTAATCAGCTGACTGAAATAGGGGGCTTGTCCTGATTGATTCTGGTATATCCAGTGCAATTTTAAGAGTCATGAGAAGTGGAAAAGGAAGGCAGAAGAAGATTATGAGTCACAGTGAGATGTGGAGGATGTCAGAGTGACTGCATGTCAGAAAGACTGGGGCACACATCAGTGACTGTGAAGGACAAGGGCGAGCACTATCCAAGGGCTTTGGAGTCAAGAAAATGGATTCTGCTCTGAGACATTTTCAAGGACACACAACCAGCCATATCCACACAATGGGTTTAGCCCAGCAAAAGATGTAGCAGGACTCTAGCCTCTGGAAATATAAGGTAGTAAGTCTGTGATTTTTTTTTAAGTCACTGAGTTAAATTTGTTGCAGTGGCCTTAGGAAACTAATGCACCTGTCTTCTTATTCCCCTGACTTCCTTCCTTTTCCCAATAAATAAAATCACATTTAGAGAACCTGTTTAACTTAATCTCTGACTTTTACAACCTCTTCCCACTCCCTGATGTATTTCAAAGCAGTTCAAAGCTGCTGTGTATGATTTAGGGAAATACAAAATAAAGGGCCCAAATTCCTCATAACCAAATGTGTAAACTGCTCTAAATGACCAAGGAGAGGTTTTATTCAAAAACTCAGTCATGGATGGAGAAGGAGGCTTGAAATGTGCTACAGTGTGTAATGTCTGATAAGCCAACATTCAGATAAGCAAGTGTTGGGAACCCTATTAGAGATAAAGGGGTTTTCCGACAGCCAACATCCCTTTGGGATAGCCCATGTATTACTTGGCTGGATTGGGCCCCAGAATGACCTGCAAATAGCAGTCACTGTTGCCTCAGCACAGCATCTCTTACACTTGCACAATGAGGCCATAAGGTTTTGTAATGAGAAATTCCAAAGGGACACCCATTGTCAAGTCACCTGTAGAACCCAATGAGAGAACAAAACCTGCAACCACAGCAAGGGAGAGGAGAATTAAGGAGATGGAACTTCCCTCCGCTTAAGATCCTGCACAGAGAAAAGAAGCACGTCTCGAAAAATAACACGTGGATCAAGTGAGCGTTCAGCTTGTGAGTGTTTTGGAATATGAAGGAGGGACATCCACCTCAGCAGATGTCAGGATTACCCTGGAGAGGGAGAGATAGAGATAGAGATAGAGATAGATAAAGAGAGAAAGAGAGAGAGAGAGAAAATGTCAGAGATTGTGGCTATGGGTAAATGTGTGAGGAAGTATGTTTGCTTGATACTATTGGGTCAACAGGCAAGAGTGACATGGAAGATTCACTTATGGGACCTGGTATCTGTGAAAAGGTGTTGGGAAGGTTGTGGCAGTTCCTTGCCACCTGAAATGACAGACTTGTCCTCATTAGCAGTAGACATTCTGTGAGGTTCGTGAGGATGGGTTTTATCTATGAACTTTTGAGATATCCAGAATTTCGGAATGAGGGGTAGCATTTATCTAGGATGGCTAAGTGTGACTTGGGACAAGGGCATGGCCTCAGACTTCACTTCCTCAAATGATGGATTGGGTCCGTTGTCCTGCCTTGGATCCTCAGACTAAGAATAACATGAGATGCATTTGAAGCTAATTTGGAAATTAGTTTCAAAGTAGTTTGGTAATGAATTACAATGAATATTTTCACTGCTGGTAATAGATTAACTTAAATTTGCACAAGCCAATTCGAGTTGACAAATCCTCAAAATAATTTTTCTGTTGACTATTTTTTTTCAGACGAATTTGAGGAGCTGATTCCCTTTTGACCCTGTGGCCTTCCTTAGGTTTTATCTCTCACTTGCTAGAATTCCGCTTTCTCTCTTTTTAACCCCATTCATTTATTGGCCTACATCACGCTGACTTTTATATCCCCATTGCTTTGCTGAAACGAGTTTGGACAAGGTAACTGTCCATTCTGTATATTCTAAATTCTATGTAATAAAAGTCTGAGCCATTATGACAGTGAAAGGTTAGTGCCTTAGTTGTGCAAGTCATGGTTCTGGGTGATTTGCATGTATGAGCTGACATGTATATCTCAAGCAGGTACTTTTATCAGGCAGATTTTAATAATAAGGAAACTGTGGCCCAGAAAGGCTGTCCAGATCACAAAATTGAGGAAGATGTGAACTTGAGCAGTCATGTTCTGGTTCTGATAACAGTGGCATTGCCTCTTCGTCTATGTCTGTCTTACGCTGGATGTGGATTTGACTTCCACACACAACTGCAGGTTGGAGATAGGACTTTGGGAAGTCCAGTGTGTAATAATGCAGAGGAGGTGGAGACAATGACTACTGGGATAGGGATGTGACTGTTCTTGACATTGAAAGAGGGGCTGGCAGCCCTTTTTAGGATTCTTGTGTCTAAAAGATGTGATTGGGTGAATGCAGAAGGCCAGGTTGAAGAGGCTGTAACTTAGGGAACTGAAGAGACCCCAGAAGTTTGTACGTGACATTGACAGTGGGTTGACAGTCAGGTCTTCTAGATCTGGGACTCCAAGTGCATCAGGAGGATGGTTTGTGGTGAGTCAGTGGTGAATGTTGCCTCTTTGTGGTGACTTCAGGGCCTGTGGCTCCCTGGTACACGAATGTCCTTGTCTTTTCTTCCATCTCTGTGGTGATGATAAATGGCCAACATGCCTTACTGTCCACACATCTTCATACCATGGGTAAAGATGTCAGGCTGGCAATGCTAATAAAGTGCACAGTTCCATCTTGTGCCCTCCTGAGGGATCCAGTGATGCTGAACAGAGAAAGAAAAGCTCATTGCTGTCTTCCCAGGTATAGGTCTCTCCATATGGGAGGGTGGGGGTGGGCAAAATGACATTTTGAATGATACTTTGAAGAAAAATCTGCAAAAAATGAACTAAAGTCAATGAGAATATAAATGTCTATTAATTTTCTTGCTCCACTGTAAGTTATTTTTCAGATTTACATAAATCAATTTTACCATTCCTAAGTCTGACAAGTCTGGAAATGTTGAGTAATTCACCTGATGTTTTGCAGAAACAATTTAATAATCATAGAAAGTAAATGCTAGTCACTGGTATAAATACTCCTGGCATTCCTAATTCATGAAGAGGAGAGCTAAGAGGGACTCTGGTCAGGCCCTGGAATAACCCTGTATACCATTTGCTGTGGATGCTGTCACACATTGTGGCTGGGATTGTGTACATAGATGGAGACATGCTCATGTGTCTGAATACGGGCACAGATGAAGACAGTTTTTGCATGAAACAGTGTTCTAGTTCGTAAGTAGCGTAAGAATAATTTTACTGCACCCGTACTGACTCTACATTAGATAGACCATTTTGAGTTTTGTTTCCAGAATAAATTATCCCAGCACTCCAGAAATCGTATAGGTTCTAATTGTTTTATCAAGTGGACATTACCCAGGATAATGTCTCCTGGGGAGCCCAGTTACTTCCCTGTGATTCCAGAAATCCATACCCACGCTCGGAATCGAGCTCCAAAGCTTGGCCAGCCTTCTGGAAGCTCTTGAATTTTTGCTGTCTGGAAGGAGGCTCTGACCAACCTCATGATCTGTTCTCATTCCCTTTTCATAATACAACATTATTTCTACCTGGGGTTTGAGCTGAAAAAATGGCACATCCAAGAAGAAGCTGATTGCATAGCCTCCCTACTGCCTAGCTGTGGCATGCAGTTCAGTTTTGGCCAATATCTGGGAAGGCATCAGAGGATGGCTCAAGTCCTCGGGTCCTGTACTCACATGGGAAAAGTGGAGTAGTCTCCTTGCTCCTGGCTTCAGATTGGCTCAGCTCAGGCTTCTAAGACCATTTGAGGAGTGAATCAACAAATGAAAGCTCTTTCTCTATTTCTTCTGCTGGTAAATCCTCCTTTCAAATAAACATAAACGCATTGCTTTAAAAAAACGGGCCAATAGAGTGATAATGACAATAATGAATACAAACTTTAAGACTGAGGTTTTTTTCCCCAAGAATTGCAGGAGGAGCAAGGGAGATTCAGAGAGAGAGAGAGAGAGAGAGAGAGAGAGAGAGAGAGAGAGAGAGAGAGAGAAAGAAAGATAGGGAGACACACAGAGATCTTTTATCTGTTGATTTACTCCCCAAATTACAACAATGGCCAGAACTGGACTAGCCTGAAACACAGGTGGAGGGGTTCTTAGGCCTTGGACCATCCTCTGCTGCTATCCCAGATCATTAGCAGGGGGCTGGATTGCAAGTGGAGGAAACAGAACTAGAACTGGTGCCCATAAGGGATGGCACCAATGCAGGCAGAGGATTGACTGTCTATGCCACTTGTGCCGGACCCCAGACTGAGTTTTTGTAACGAATCTATGGGCTTTCCCTCCCGCTTTTCTTTCTTTCATCTTTCTGATTTTACAATGGCAATGGAAATGCCCTGTTTGGATCCAGAGCTACAGGGACAGGTTGAGGACAGTAGTTGCTCAGAATTCCTGGACGGGTGCAGTAGGAGAGAAATAAAGCTGTTTTATTTCAGTCTCTAGATTTCAGATCCCTATTTGTTCTTAGGTTATTTTAATCTTCATCTTTCAAAAAATTTTATTTGTTTTTATTTGAAATGCATATTTACAGAGAGAAGGAGAGACATAGGGGCAGAGAGCTCCCATCTGCTGGTTCACTCGCCAAATGGCTTATATTGTCACAGATGAGCCAATTGAAAGCCAAGAGCCAGGAGTTTCTTCTAGGTCTCTCATGAGGGTTCAGAGACCCAAGCACTTGAGCCATCCTCTGCTTCTGTCCCAGTCCATAAGCAGGGAACTGGATCAAAAGTAGAACAGCCAGGACATGAACTGGTACCCATATGGAATGCTGGTGCTAGCAGGTGACAGGTAGCCTGTTGAGCCAGGTTACTTCATTTGTAATGTAACTAAGGCACATTCCATATAGAGGACTTATTTGTAGCCTGAAATATTTTGCTTGGCATCTCCTCAAACAGCTCAGCTATGGTTCCTTAATAACAGAAATCTTGTGAGAGTGCAGCTCAGAATACCATGGTTTGTCTAAACTGTTACCACCTATAGAGTTAAAAGCGGAAGGGGCAGGCATTTGGCTTAGACATTAAGACACCTGTGTCCCATCCCAGAGTATCAGGTTGGATTCCTGCCTCTGCATCCTGGCTCTGGATTCCAGCCAGCACAGACCTTGCGAGACAGTGGTGCTGGTTTAAGTAACTGAGTTTCTGCCACCCATGAGAGAGGATTCTTGGCTTAGTCCTGGTTCTTTCAGGCATTGGAGGAGTGAACCAGCAGATGAGACTTCTCTGTTTGCCTGTTAGTAAATAAAACTTTTAAGAAAGAAAAGAAATAGAAATAATTGCTATCATTGTGAGGACACCATCCAGAAATTTGCAAAGAAATGGTGTGTTGTTGCTCGTTGTATAACTTATTTTAATTTTAAAGTGATAGAAAACTTTTACAAAGGTTGCAGCAATGGCACAGAGCCTTGTATGGAGCTCTTCCACATCTGCCGACTGTGTGTGTTTTATTCCTTATTCAGTTTCCTTTGTGTGTTTCTCTCTCTAGGTAGCACTGTTCGTTAGAATCACTAGAGAGTAGGGAGGCTGCTTCAGGAATTTGTACTTTGAACGAAGTACCAGCCAATTACTTGTAGAATGCTCCCCCATTGTCATTAGATTCATGTGGATGTTTCAAGTGGGCATATCATACAAGTGATGCTGTGCCCACTTGTCACTTTGGCACTGAACTAACCTTGCATTCACCAGCTCATTTCTGTTGAAGTTATTCTTTTCAGAAATACTGACACCATATAATGCTTTTATGAACTACAAGTTTTAAAATGCATTTACTTGGAGGAATTCTGCTGCTTGGAAGAGGAGCACAAGGCTCTCCAAGTGGGAAAGAAAAAGCCCTGAGTTGCAGCCCAACAACCCCAGACCTCCAACAGTTATTAACCTCTTCTGAAAAATACAGAGGCAGAGGAGCAATGTTCTTGAGAGAAATGTCCGAAGGTGTTTCTTCCACTTCTCCAACCTGAGGTAGCTGGAAGTTGCAGTGGTTTTCAGACATGAGACCAACCTCCCAGCTGTTATGTGCAACATAAGTGGCCATTCACTCTTTGGCATTCATCCTCACATCAACAAAGTAGGGCCAATGTTCTCCCCTTTTGAGTTTGGGTATACTTCCACTAACTTCAGCCAGTAGAGTGCAATGGAAATAACACTGCTACTGTTGAGGTTTCATCATGCAAAGCCATGTAGCTAGCTTCACCCTGAGTGGCAAGAAGACTGGGATGTCTTTTAGAAATCAGCTACCGCAGGCTGCCATGTTGTAAGGAAGCTCAATCCACACAGGGATGTGGAAACTTGAAAATCTCTGGCTGACAGTCCTGGCTAGGTCTAATCATTGAATCTTCTCTGCTTAGGTACCACACGGAGCAGTGAAGGACTCTCTAGATGATTCTAGTCTCTAGTCATTGGAGTAATTACCACCTAGTTGACTCTTCCTTCCTGACATCCCGGATATTGTGGAACAAAGACAAGCATCCCCACTAAATCCTGCTTACATTTTTCACTCACAAAAGCTGATTGCATGAGAACATGTTTATGTCATTTTAATTTTGAGGGGTTGAATATGCACAAATAATAGAAGGAACAGTCACATCTTTCCATGTCCCTTTTTTAGGAATGTATTCCCATCAGGTGGGAGCCGTCTCAGACTTGAGCTTTACAACTTGTTAAAAATATATATGTATTTTAGGGCTTGGTGCAGTAGCCTAGTGGCTAAAGTCCTCTGCTTGAATGCACCAGAATCCCACATGGGCACCAGTTCTAGTCCCAGTGGCCCTGTTTCCCATCCAGCTCCCTGCTTGTGGCCTGAAAAAGCAGTCGAGGATGGGCCAAAGCTTTGAGGCCCTGCACCCTTGTGGGAGACCCAGAATAGGCTCTGGGCTCCTGGCTTCATATTGGCTCAGCTCAGGCCATTGCGGCTGCTTTGGGAGTGAATCAGTGTACGGAATGTCTTCCTCTCTGTCTCTCCTCCTCTTTGTATATCTGACTTTACAATAAAAATAAATCTTTTAAAAAAAGAAAATGTATTGTAAACAGGTTAGTGTGCTGTGTTTCCCTTTGTTCCCCATGAAATGAAGTCATGACTTTTGTGGATTTTGTAATGTGGACTGTCGTAAAAGTTTAGTCTTATTTAATTATTGATGCTTCTAAGACTGCTGTCATGTTTATGAAACACTGATAACTTTCAAACACTATGCATTAAGAGAAATGTCAGTTGCACTTTGTTTTGGCAATAGATTTGATCCTGAAAAGGTGGTCATCATATTTCTCTCCTGGCATGTCTTACGAATCTGCAACATATTCCTGAATCATCTGTCTTCTTGTCTTGACATTGAAGACTGGAGGGCAGAATGAGAGATTGACAACTGACTTGACACGGATATTTCCTTCTCTTGATATTTACTGACTGACAGATTTGAGAGGGAAGCAGAATACTAAATCTTTCCCAGTAATTAACTCATTAAGAAAACCAAGAGTTGTACTTTGTGTTGCTGCTAGAGCACTAACACAGGCCAACTCGGATCCTGCTATCCTGGAGGAATCCAACCTAGCAGGAAAGACAATGGACAGGTAAGTTGTACGTTCTGAAAATACCCGAAGACCATGCCTCTCTGTTTATAGCAAAGGGCCTGGTTTATCTTTGTACTTATGTATTTATCATTCTTGATATTTATTATATCATGACTGTATATATCTTATTAGTTTGATTAAAATACAAGTTGAGACATTGAACTTGCAAAGTTTGACAAAACTTGAATTAGTCTGCGTTCTGTTCCAAAAGATAAATCTGTTAATTCCTTCCTTGGGTAGTGTAGCAATGTCAAATTGCTATACAAGTATTTATGAGTCTACTTTACATTTATGTTTTTGTCTCATCATGAGTAGTTTATACTCTGGCCCCGAGACCCAGATTGCTCTGAGTAGTACACCACACCTGTTGGAAAGTGGGGTACTAAGTTTTCTGTAGTTTGCACCCTGGCACTAGTAGAGAGACTGTTCTGAGTAGTACACTGTCAGGGATTGGTGCAGAAGAGTGTCATGATCATATTGTTCGTTGCCCAGCTTCATAGATTTCTCAACAGAAAGGGAAAATGGAATGTTTCTTTAATCACAGCAAATAGTCTTGTCTGTTTCAGTGATTTCTTCTGTAATTCTAGAGTGATCATAGAACAGCTGATCAGCAGAGGCAGAAGTCAGCTCCCCATGTCACAGAACCCAGCAGTTGCTGCAAGGACATGCAGGTTCCTTTCCCATCATCCCCAGGATTGTTCGGCTGGTGCCTTTAGCGTTACAAGGTCCTGTGTCCCCAGGGATGACTTAATGATTCTCCAAGATGCAGTGTTCTTCACGAGGTAGACAGTAATTATTAAAGTAGGTTTAAAACACTCCACCCACGGAATTCTGTGTGCTAGCATCTGAAATTTACAGTTAAAGGAATAACAGTATATTCATTAGGAGATCTCTCATTTGAACAAATAAATAAGAAGAGGCACACTCAAATTCTGAATTTTTTTTCCAGGATTTTAAAAACTGAAAATGAAATCTAAATTCAGAAGTTACAGGATGGTAGCTCTTTATGACCTAGAATTCTAAACAATTCTAATCATAAACATTTTTCTTATCACTAATTTCTCCCTAAAACCAAATAACACAAAATGCAATGAATTATGCAGCAGCTAAGCATAACATTGCCCTCAAACCCCAGCCATGTCTGAGCAAAGTAATGGGAAGTGTGTGATCTTTCCCCGGTTGATGTGACAAGACTTGCCTTGAGAGCCCCGAGGGGTGTAGCCCTCGGGGACCATCAGTGTCCCCTCTGCCTTTCATATCTAATCTGGTCACAGAGCAGAACTTTGCAATAGAGCAGGAAAATCGGCTCATCATTGACATCTTGCCAGCTGTGGATTGTACTCAGCAAGGAATTGGAGCTGGCAAATAAAGTCCTGCTGCTTCTGTCCAGATCTATTTGTCTAGGAACAAAAATCATTCTCACCTTAAAAAAAAAATCCGAAGAGTAGACAACAACAACCCTTAAACCAAACAAGAAATAGAAAGTCCACCCAAGAGCCATTTCTCCTACTTTTCCTCCAAAATACGAGTGTTTATTTAATAGACCCTCAGTCCCAGGATGGAAACAAACAGATCAATCACTAGAGTGTTCCATTGTGCCTATCATCCTCAAGTCTGTGGATGGTATTTATCTGAATCTGAAAGTCATCACACGGGGCACAGGTGCAGCTGATGTGGCATGACATTGGTGCTATATAAAGAACAGTGAGTGACAGCAAAGAGGTAGCAGAGATTACGCCTGAGTGCCCCAGGCAGCCAGTCCTTCTTGCTGCCCTCCTGCCTTCAGCTTCAGGAGTCAGCTCTTGGTCACAGCTCCCAGGTCTCATCATCAACTTTGATAGCAGTTGGCACTCTGCTTGCCTCCTGTTCTGCCTTGGTCAAGATTGACATGAATATCTGTGGGTCTGTCTTCCTCTTTTGGGATGAGCTCATTTTTGCTCTGCTACTACCATGAGGATGCCGTTAGATCTCAGGATGGAAGTTTACAGACAGAAGACAGGTTAGAGATTTATAGCTAAGCAAAACTCTCCCACAAATCGGGAGCTTAAAGACACGAAAAATCATGTGATTATTCAGCGGGTTGGACAAAGGGGAGCATAAATATTTACCATAAGGGAGCAAAAGCACGCTGATGCTTTATCTTGTGTGATGGCACAAAATGCCTTGCAAACCTGAGCTTGTCTGTGTCCTTCCAGTGGACTGTACTTGAGTTGAAGGCCACTCCCTGGACGTTTGGATGGTGTCATTGTGAAGAAGCAGCAGCCATCCAGCAATGTCTTTTTGAAGAGCAAATAGTCTCGAGCTACCATGGACTTGGAGTTGAAGCTCTGGTAAGAACCTTTGTCTACAGATGGAGCCTTTGGGGGACTGCTTGTGTCTTCTTAGGACATGGAAGTTCATACAGAAAATTTCAGATGCCCACAACTCCCAGAGGGCCCGTGCCCAGCAAGGAAGGAAACACATTCCTGAAATTTGTTGAGTGTGATTGTATAGAACAAATATGACTGGGGGCCTCAATGGTCCATATGGCCACAGGAGGCTAGCTGACTTTTTAGTAAGATAAAAACACATTAGATTTGTCAGGAAAGGGGATCACTAGAACTAAGCCAAGATACAACAGTGCCCCTGTCCCGTGCCCTGGTAACAGTAATCAAACCCAGGGAGGACACCTGATCCAAATCACAAACTTGTCAATCTGTTGTCATTTAAGTTCCATCTGAATCAGTATCATTTTTTTTGTTGTTGTTTATCTGTGACATAGCTGCTTTTGCTTTCCTCCAGGGCTCATAAAGTTACTTACCAGGTTTTGTGATCAGATATCTAACATTGCTGTTGGGACAGGTGGATAAACTGGGCTGGGGCCTAGTAGGCTTTTGAGAAGGACACCTGGAGCTTCTAATTGTGCTACAGAACTGAGTGGTATTGTGTGCGGGCCACAATGCTGACCCAGCGCCGACCCTGCGCCTGCCTTCAAGAAGACTTTCCTTTTAGGAACTAACTGTTGGTGTCCTTTGGACGATACATCCTCATTAGTTCACTTAGTCATTTGGTCAGTCTTGAACACAACATAATTGCATTCAGTCATCTAATAGCTTTATATGTGGAATCATTCACCAGCCTCTTTTGCTAGGACAAGGTCCCCTACTTTCATCCATTTGGGAGGCTTATTTGTTCATTCTTTATTCATGCATTTACAAACTTGATAATACTCTTGACCTGTGGAGCTTATGTTCTCTCTTTAAGAGAGAAGAGCAAACATTTCTTTGCTCAACATCTGTGATATGGAGCTGGGCTGATTTCTGACTACTTAGGAGACACTGCGGGTTGCAAATCCCTCTTAGACCCAGGCAGGTATGCCTCATGGCCCTTCGGAAGAGTGGGTGTCAGGGCTGGCCCTGTAGATCTGTCAGAAAGTAGGGGATTCATGGGGTTTTCAAGTGTTTCCTTGGGTATTTTGGAGGTCTTAGCTGTGTATCCAAGAAGCACTGACTGAAGGACAGGGCCATTGTGTCCAAGTTAAACTCTGCCATGACTAATTACCTAACCTTCATTTTGCTTAACTAATGTTATCAGCCCAACTGCTCTTCTCTTCTTGGGTGGCTGTTCCCCATTCTTGAAGGCTCTGTGCATGTGTTCACTTTTCCAGGCCACAGTCTGGTTACAGCTGCTCGACTAAACGCAGTCCCTCGAAGCTTTTCCTATTTCAGAATCTGCACATTTCATGGAGGCCTTGATGGTTTCACAATGCACACAGCATGCAAGTGTCTCTCCCCAACTTTAGACTCTGCCCTCCCAGGAGAGCAAATATTCAGCAGTGTCCACACTGTTCTGGGGGTGCTGAGGACTAGGTGGTACTTTACAGCTAGGCTCACTAAAAGCTTGGACATTGAAGCAGTCACTGGGGCCACTGGGTGGAGTTTTCTGTGCAGGTAAGGACTGGTGCGACAGGTGGCGTCCATCTTCAGTTGTGTTCCTCTGCGTGAGTTTTATAATCCTTATGGGTGCCTTGAGGGTGCTTGCTCCCGCCCCTGCAGATTTTCTGGTTGAAGCTTAGCATGTGTCAATTTGCTTGTAGATGCTGCTGTGTGTCACAATTGCAACTTGATGAGAGCAGTTTTGCCAAATGAAACAATTGTGGTGATGAGTCCCCGCTCCCTTCTGCCAGCCATACAGCTGGGATGTGCTGCTGCTCTGGCCCCTCGCACACAGGCATGCGCGGCCCAAGGGTCCACTTCCCGGGTGCGTTAGGACCCACTGCAGTTGTCTTTGCAAGCCATCCCTCCCTTCCTGAGTTAACAGCAGTGTCCCAGATACATGCATAACAGGTTTCCAATTTATTTCTTTTCAACAGCCCTTGGCAAACATTCCTTCCCCCCTTTCTCTTTTATTGCTTGCCTTTACTTTATCTGCTAAATCCCTGCTTGTGGGTCTCCAGCTGCCTTTATAGCACCTGCCCTTGTTAATATCCCCGTGTTGTTGCAGTTGATGCCTTGGGGTCTTAATGAGGAGCAGGTGGGTATTAGCAGGTCACTTTCAGGAAGCAGGATGGAGAGAGGATCTATTACCAACCAAGGCATTATATCAGTTATCTCATTTAAAACCAGCCATGTGCAGTAAATATTATTTCCCTGACTTTATGATGAGAAAACCTATCCCCAGGAAAACCCCCACCTATCATCCTTTTAAAATTCCCTCTAAGAGTCATTCTCTCTTCTGCTCAAGTTTTTTCAATGGAGTCCTATTATCTATTACTGAATAAAGATCGCGTTCCTCATCCTGATATTCAAAAATCCCTCACGACTTGGCCCTCATCTACATTTCTGTTCCCCTGCTCACTGCTCTATAATACCCAGCTATAATCAGGTTGAATTTTTTACTCTTTTTCTGTGAGTCCTTGCTTTGTGATGTCCTCCTCAAACTGCTTTCTCTGCCTAATACAGATGCTGCTTAACTTTTAAGAAGTGCAAAGTCCCAACCTTCATAAAAGCCATGCAGTCTCCTAAGCTGGAAGTAACAGCTCCATCCTCCAATTAGCCTGGACCCTTCCCCTGGTTCTTATCACACCAAGTGTCATCTCTCTTGCAGGTGGGAATTGGGTCTCATTTTAATTTTGCACCCATCAATATGGCTAGGGCAATGCCTTTTTCAGAGTTGATAGTTTAAAAATAGTTGTTCAATTAATGATTTTTAAAAAATCACTCCATCTTCTTCGAAGTACTGTCTCCATCTGTGGTTAATAACTAGTACTAATTAAGACACTTCCAACTAAAATGCATAAAACACAAAAAGTGTTGCCAATTAATTAGCATTCTGAAAATCTTGCTTACTGAGGCTAGTTCTTTTATTCTTCCCAATTGGCTTATCTTCAGTGACTATTTTGGTATTTGGTTAAAGAGATATGGCCTCTTGTAATCCAAATTTGAAATTTCAAAATGTTTTTATTCCTCTCAGACTAGGACATAAAAATCAGACACAAACTAGGCTAATCCTTTTACCCAGAGACAATGTTGGTTGTACAGAAATTTACACATGAAATATGCAATGTGCTTTTCCAAGCCTCCTATCAGTGTAACTCACCTCTCTGACCTGAATCTACCCACTCACTGTTTGTATATTTGATCCGCAAAAATTTATGTTTCTAGGCAAACATCTCTTCAAATTTTGTGCTTATAAATTCAATGATAGACTTAAAAACTTGCCAGGAATGGCCCACAGCCCTGTGGAAGCCAAGCTACTGTAACTGAATTTCTAACCCCAAAGCTAGGCCAAGTCATTCACACACACACACACACACTCACTCACACACACATGCTCACTCACACACTCACACACATTCACACACACCGCCACTCTGACTGTTGAGTCTGGATCAAAGAGCCGTACATCTGTCACCTTCTAAGTAAAACTTGAAATTATCCTTCGATTCACTCCTTTTCTCTTTTTCCTCAACTCTGCACACACAATTAATTATTCAATACCACTGATTATTTTTCTTTTCTTTACCATCATTACTTTACTTTTTTGTCATTTTCTTGAATAAATTGAAAACGGACAATGACATTAATAATAAATGTCATTTTTTGTGCCTCTCTGTGAAGCCTGACAACAAACCAGGTTCTTTGTATGTGTCAGTTCATGTAACACTCCCAAGTACCCTTTGAAGGGAGGAATTTAAAACAAAACCTTCCGGGTCCGGCAGCATGGCCTAGTGCCTTAAGTCCTCTGCTTGAACGTGCCGGAATCCCATATGGGCGCCAGTTCTAATCCTGGCAGCTCCACTTCCCATCCAACTCCCTGCTTGTGGCCTGGGAATGCAGTAGAGGACGGTCCAAAGCCTTGGGACCCTGCACTTGCGTGGGAGACCCAGAAGAGGTTCCTGGCTCCCGGCTTCGGATTGCGCTCACTTGGGGAGTGAATCATCGGACGGAAGATCTTCCTCTCTGTCTCTCCTCCTCTCTGTATATTTGACTTTGTAATAAAAATAAATAAATCTTTAAAAAGCAAGCAAAACCTTCCTTTAAGTGAGGAAGCTGAGACTTTAAAAGTTGGGCCATCTAAGGTTTCAAAGTGAGAAAGTGTAAAATGGGATTTAAAGTATGTCTTTGTGGCTCCAAATTCCAATTTCTTCTACTGTGTTGCTTTTTAGTAAGGAAAATACCAGTTTTCGTTGAAAGCATCCACTACGTTATTCAGCAGGTCTATTTAGGTTTGTATCAGGCTCAATTCTACCACAAGAGCTGTGTTCCTGGAGGAGTTCCTCTGCTCATCGGGGTTGGCTAAGCAGATGCCGGTCCCAGAAGCAGAAGTTCCGTTGTTCCTACACACCTGTCAGTCAGTGGTTGCCTGTTCATGGTTGGCCAAGAATGCTTCCCAAGGACATCCACGGTCCTGCTCCAGGGGCCCAGATGATGAAGTGGCTGATTTATAGAATCATGTCACCTTGGCAGTGACATGAAAGAGTTTGCTAAAGGAAGTGCTTGCTCCCACACCAGCAGTGCTAGCAGCTTAGGCTTCACTGACTAAAACAAACTTTGTCACCGCTGCAGGGATGTCTTGGGAAGGGCAGTAAATAATGATGGACAGAAACAGAATTTATTGCTGGTAAGAAATATATAAATAACTGGCACAGTGGATTAAGCTTCTACGTGAAACACACATATATGAAATGATCAGGGATTGAATCTCACATCTGATTCTGATCCAACTACCTGGATGTGCACCCTGGGAGACAGTGGATCATGGCTTAAGTACGTGGGTCCTTCCCACTCATGTGGGAGACTTGTATGGAATTCCTGATTCCTGGCTTTGACCTGGTCAGTTCTGGTTGCTGTCATCATTTGAAGAGTAAACCATAGCATGGCCAATCTCTCTCTCAGTCTCTCTTTCATGGCTTTCCCATCTTTCAAGTACATAAAATACATTTGGAAAAAATCTTTAATAAGTTACCCATCCACATATTAGCAAAGGAAGCTTTAGTCTTCTCTCCTGTCATTAGACATATCTCAAGGAAGGAAGACTCGTTCCAGCTCAGAAGAGTTCAAGGTGCTGAGTGAGTCTTCTAGTGTCTCCTGTCTTTCCCACTTAACCAGACCAGAGTGGAGTTAGCCCTCCAGGAGGAGCGGCTCATGCATTTCCCCATGCTGTCTGCAGTATGTGGTAGAATTGGCAAACCAGTTCTTCTTGGTTAGTAGTTGGGCATCTTTCTTTGCTGTTTTTCCTGGTCTCTCTCTCCCCCTCTCTTTTTTTCGTGGCCACGATGATGTTGGCAAGAGACCCAGCTTAGATCTTGTGGCAGTGAAAAGGAAGAAATAAGAGGCCTTGTTTTGGCCTTGACCCAAACCTGTTTCTCTACCTTACCTTATAAAAGAGTTCAGCCTTGAGTGGAGGGTACAATTACAACTAATACTGATACCTTGTTTCCCACTGGGAAGAAATTTTGATGAGTGGTATTCAGTTTTTTTCTTTTCTGGACTCTTGCCTTAATATCACTAAATTCCCATCACTCTTCAAGAAACATGCAAATGGAGGCCTGGATGTATTTTATGGGCTATGAAGGAATACAGATGACCATCATACCCTGCAAGTTATCCAGCCAGGAAAGGATGAGTTGCTCAGGCCCTAGAGAGTCTGAGAAAAGGTAGGACAGAAAGGAACAGCAGGTGTGCAGTCAAGAGCGACAGTCTGGAGATGGATAGCATGCAACAAGGTTGGATTCAGGGCAGACGATTTTTAGTGGTGTTTGTAAAAAAACCAAGGTAGGTATGACCCGATTGGTAAAGGCTGCTTGTCAGTAAGAATACTAAGTATCTTTTATGTTTCAGAATTTCCAATACTGATCACGTTGCAAAAGCAAAATAAACGTCTAATCATTGTACAGAAAATAAATGAATTCTTGAATGAGTAAAAGTACCATGTGCACACTTTATGGACTAGATGTGGACTTTTGATTATTATGTAACCACAAGAACTCAACAGAGTAAACTGTAACATACGGAGTGAAGTTGGGAAAACTAAAGCTGAGGGGTATGAAGATAATTTGCTCTTTCCAGATCTGTTGTCACTGGCTGCAAGTAAAGATGTATCTGCGTAAAGATGTGTTAGATAATGATTAAAAATGAGAGATGTCCATTGCTTTGCAGAATTCCACCAGTTAATAATTTTATTTCTTTCTATTTCTCCCATGGGTCATAAAATGGCTGCCATGGCTCTGTCACAGGAAATCATGAAACCATCAGCTGACAAAGAAGGATGCTTATTTTGTATGTGCGTTTGCTGGAGAACTAACCATTGTAAATGGTTCATCTTTTAAAAATAGATTTATTTATTTTCTTGTAACAGTTACAGAGAAATTTTCCATTTGTTGATTCACTATGCAAATGCTTGCACCAGCTGGAGCTGGGCCAGTCTGAAGCCAGGAGCCAGAAACTTCATGGTCTCCCACATGTGTGCAGGAACCCAAGTACTTCTACCATCTTCTTCTGCTTTCCCAAAGACATAAGCAGGAACTGAATTAGAAGTAAAGCAACCAGGACTAGAAATAACACCCATATGGGATACTGTCTGGCACCCACAGGGGGCAGCTTTACCTGCTACGTTGCAGTGCCCAAACTCTACAATGACTCATCTTTAGAAAAATATTTTAACTGGCTCTGTGCTGTAGCTGTAAGGACATGTCAGAAATGTGGACAAGAAAACAAAGAGTTATGTTATTATATTTATTGTATTAAATACAATTTAGGGTTGGAGGAATGCAGTTACAAGAAAGAAGAGATAGGAACAAAAATTCCAGTGAGTCATGCAGCATTATAGGGGATAAAGTTAGCACCAAATGGTAAGTCTGAGTGACTGGAAGAATTCATTGAGAATGATCTTTTCATTTAAATAGTTAAAATGATCCTGATATGTGGTTTTCTGTATTTCCTGAATCCACTGATGCATATACAAACTCCATATGATTTTCTTTTTGGAAGGAGAGTTAAGGATTTTGATTGTATTTGAAAACTTTTGTTGGTAGAAAGCTCTCAGTTTAAGATCATTTTGGAAAGAACTATGATTTACCCATTCCAGGAACTTGAAGAAGACATTGAAATTTCCATATCATATGAGATAGGGTCTTGGAATGGATTTATTTAATTTTCTGGGGCCTCTGATGACGTGCAGGTCACATACAAAATGCTGTATTAAGTCTTCCTAAATGTCACTCATTGCTCATACTTCTGATAATTCCTTATGGATAAATTCCCGTAAGAGCCATTACTGGTCAGAGGTTGTAGACATGTATAAAGCTCTTGAGATGCAATGCCAAATCTTGTGACAGTGTTCAGTTCCTGTCCCCTTGCCAGCACTGGAGAGAATTGTGATTTTTTTTTCTAAATCTGTATCTAAAAGTTTTAAGTGCTGTGAACTGACTCTATGAAAGTGCATGTGTTTCCTCCTGGACATCTCTGCCTGCCTCCAGTCTCAGCTATTATCCACCATCTAAGTGATTTCGATTGTGTTTCCCACCAGGAAAAACCGAAAGTTATGTGGGTACAGACATGGGAGGAATCAGGATGTATAGTGTCTATGAAATAGCAAGTGATGTTCTCTTTAAGGAGATAGGCATTTTCTCAGATCTTGAAGTACTGAGAAGGCTCCGCCAGGATAATATATGTTATCCCAAACTTGAGATTGTTCTAATTCTTTCTCTTCTTGTTTCCCTACTGTCTGATGGCACAGATACATACAATGTTGTGTCACTTCCTGAAGCTGCCAACCCTGTAGGTTGCCTTGGGTAGGTTGCATGAACACTCATGTCCTCCAAGTAATTTTGAAAACAGCATCTAAAGTGACAAAGGTCCAATGAAGCACTCTCTTTGAACAAACCGAGACTCTCCTTTTAGTGGGAAGAATATTTTGCCCTGACTACATGAATTCATACCCATTCCAGGAAACTGAATTGAGCACAGAAGTGAAGGGCCCAACAAGCGTGGGTTCCAGGGACAGCTGGCTAAGACATTTGCTAATCAGGAGGTGACATTGTTTCTGTTTTATACCATTGTTGAATGGGTGTTGCGTGCATCTAGTAGATAGTCCAGCATAGAAGAAATGTCAGTGGGTGCAGATAAGTTAGATTGTGAATTGGGAGTTTAAATTGCCCTCCAGAGGAATTCACCAAGGATACCCCACTATGTTTAAATCCATTTCATTTAATCGTGTGTGTGTGTGTACACTATCTATAGGGCAATGAAATTTGGAAATTATTCAACACGAGATATTGACATTTAAAATACTTCATCCTTCTCATTGTCATTATTTCAATTTCCCTTAGAATCATAGCAGTCCAAGTGATTCACTCACAATCCTCACACCATCACTGGTGTGGGCAAGGACACCATTGCACGGACAAGGATACTGTTTATTCACCTTTCTAATCCTAGGGCACTTACAAGGCACAAGTAGGTATTCAGAGCATATTGACTAGAATGAATGAATGAGAGTGTAATACCAGTAGTCCAGGGATGGTGTATACATGGTTTCATTTCATTACAATTTCTTGTTTTCCTTTTATCTCAATCCCATTCTTGTTTTGCATAGATGATCTTTCTAGTGTATTTAATGGCTACCATTCCAGTTAAACTTCCACATTTATTTAATTACCATGTATCCTAAAAGTCCTGTAATACATTTTTAGCTCATATATGTAGCAATGAACTAAGATTTCATTTTTAATTTTATGTGCTTACCTTATATTCTCATGCCACTTTATGCAAAACTGGATGAAAATTTCTGGCCATCTAGGTTGCTGCAAACTTCTTGCTCTCTCCAACTGTGGATGTGGACATCCCTATATAGGTTTCTTTAGAGGAACTGGAAGAGGGCTTCTCTGGGCTGTCACTCACACACTGAAGCATTGATGCATCATGGTCTAAAATAGGCACTTGATTTCAGGAAGTTCTGCCAGATTCTTTGCAGAATGATGCCAGCAGTACATGAGTAGTACTCTTGCCAGTCACTGATGTGATCGACTTTCTGGTTTTTGTTTGATCATTGTAAAGCAATATTCACTGATGACTTCCAAGTGTGAGCTCGGATACTAGTCTTTTAGGTACCCTGGTGTTGCCCACTCTTGTTCTCCACCTGTACAGGATCAGTCATTTCTTTCTAGCTTCCATGTTGACAGGCTTCATGTATACAGTTAGTAATTCCCTGTTAATATCTTTTCCTAGGCTGCCCACATCATTACCTTCGCACAGAGTGACATTTGAGGAACAGAACTCTTCCATTTAGTTTGTTCCCTCATGGCCTACGTATGTTGAGTTTCTTAAATAGGATATTTTTCATCATAAGGAAGATGTATTTCAAACCTGAGGTGTATCTCATAATTTTTCCTAATATTGTCTTGCACAATTTGCATTTGTAGTCTACGTATATGAAGCGAATTGACGTATGACAGATAGCAACACACACTGATGAGAGAATAAGTAGACCACTTAAGTAAATACTTGGGAAGAATTAATTAATACATGGACACATGATGAGAAAATAAGTGTTGAGTGGAATAGAATCTAGCTGTCTTACTAATGGCCCACATTCTCTTCAGCTATCTTAACTTCTATCTATGAACTAATCTTTTCCAATTTTTATTTATTTGTGAGAGAATGATCAAGCACTGTCATCTGCTGGCTCACTTCCATGTCAGCAATAGTCAGAGTGAGCTGGGTTGATGCCAGGAATGGGAAAATCAGTCCAGAACTTTCATGGGGATGGTAGGGACCAGAACTTCAACCATCACCTGCTGCCTTCCACCATGTGAACTAGGAGGAAGCTAGGGGTCAGGATTTAAGTCCAGGTTCTCTGATAGATGAACATCTTAACTGCTAGGCCAAAGGCCTGCCCTGAGCTCATTTTTGTTTGTACCCTAGCAACTGTCTGATAAAGCTGCCTTGTATAATAACAGGCTTGGAGTGAATGGAGACATAAAATCCTTGATTGTTCCTGTGAAAGACCTAGGGGTGTAGAGCCTCTGGTGTTGACATCTGTGCTCAATTACTCCTGTGTCCTTTCTCTGAGAATTTTCTAATTCCTTTCTATTTCAGGATATCTCTAGCTATGAAACTATTGCATCTAGAATAGTTAGGAAGATATATAAACAACTGAATTAACACCCTAGGTTAAAGTGATTCAAAAAAATTATACGCCAGGAACAACGTTTGGAATCAGTCGTATGATAGCAATTTCCATATATTTCCCTGACTTATCCCACTTAGATCATTATCTATGGCCTCTAACTACCCAGACACTATGCACAAAGTTTGCTTCATTTTTTGAGTATCACTGTATACACAAGCTTTCCATTTCTTTTCTGGCATCCTCATGGCTGGTTGGGGAGGGTGCCAGAAGCCTGTACTCACGGTCCTGATGTGGAGAACTGGAAGTCTGTCAGAAACTTGTCACAGCGGGCATCTGATGTTGGAGGTTTGTACATGTCAAACATAATTGTGGAATGTTTTGTGTGCTTTTATGTATTAAATTGTTCTATTCACATCCCATTTGGCATTTGTAAGTGAAAAAACAGAACTTGCAATATTTTAGTCTTGCTTGTTGGACACAAATTTTAACAACAGGTTTGTTGAAAATAATAATGTCAAATATAAGAGTAATCTCCATGTAGATCTTTGTGACCATAATTAATCACTCTGTTGATTTTTCATTAATTTGATTCTCATGGCAGAGTTGAGTTTGTGTTTTATTTTACAGAGCAAGTTGCAAGTCACACACTCCAAGTCACAATAGGATTGGTGGCACTTCCCAAGACACATCTGTGCAAGCGTCTGTTAACAGCCCTGCACTCCAAGGACAGCTTGCCATAAGGCCTCCTGGTCTGGTCCTGCAGCGCCCCTGGATCTGCTAATGTGGTTGTTGGAGCCTGCACGTAGGACCCAGTCTTCAGCAGCAAGGAGCAATCTGCTGCCTGTCTCACCCACACTGAGGATGTGCAGGAGAAAGATGGTAAGAGTGGAAACATGCAGGCTTTACTTCCAGATCTGGTCCCCTGACCATGCATGGGCAGTATCTTATTTGCTCTGGACCTCAGGTTTCTACCTTGTGAGTGAGGGAGCTTCCTTGACGCCCGCTTCTTGCTCAGCTCTGCAGACTTGACTTTTGTGATGAGTCGGGCAGTGTCCTACCCTCCTCCATGTGGGAGAACTGAATTTATATCCCTTGTAGACCAGAAAAGGTTAACGCTGAAGACTTAGAAAGGCCTTTGCAAACTCTGTACGCAGGCCCTGAGGCTAGGATTCCTGTGGCAATGGTGTAGTTCAGCACTATACTGGGAACAGCTAGAGGGGATTTTTGTTGTTGTTGTTGTTTTGGTTTTTGTTTTTCCAATTTATGCCTAGTTTATCCAGGCAAGGGCAGCTGTAGGCTGTTTGCTCCAGGTTCACATTCTTCAGTGTAAACTCCCCTGACTTCTTTGCTATGCTTCCTTCTTGCCTTCACCCTTTGCAACTAACCTCATCATTTCCAAAGGCTACCTTTGCAAATGTGCATGCTGGCATGAGGTCAGCCCCCACCCCAAAGGTGCCCATTCATGGACTGTGAATTAGTGGTGATGTGCTCATTGATCCTAGATTGTTTGTGTTTTTGTTTGGTTTTCTGCACCTGCTATCTAGAATTATCAACACCTGGGGCAATTTTCATATTTAAATCCCTGGTAGATGTTTGCCTTTTAAAGTGTTCCAGCCATGAAATGGGTTTGTGTGAGTAGTAGAGTGTGGAGGTAAGCACTGGATGGAAAATTGGGAAGTGAAAGAGAATTGAACTAAAAGCCACAGCAGGCAGAGAGCTCCTGATTCTTTGGCAGGGGCTCAGTGAAATCACAGCATCCTTATCTTCCTGGGTTAGCTCCAAGGCTACTGCAGCCCAGGTGACTCCTCTCCCTGTCTGGAGGCAGTGGGGAGGGGAGTGGAATCTTCAAACTGCTCAGCGGACAGCCACTCCATAGGAGTATCTATTCTGACAAAATAAACTGTGGATTTGTCCTAAGAGCTGAGGCAACAGAGATTGCAGCCTCCTGCCCATTCTCTTGCTTAAAGACTTTTTCTCCCAGTAATGAGAGAGTGGAATGAGCAGCCCTTTCACCGATGGTGCTGGCAGCAGGACAACTTGTGCCCAGGATGGATTTTTCCTCATAGATTCTAATCTTCTTCCTGACTGTCTGTCTTGGCTGCTTTGACGTATTGAACACTGAATAGTCCATGAGTAATTCTTGAACATTTGGGAATCGTTTTTATTTTTATAAGACACTAGAATCCAATGGAGTTATTTATATGTGCACCAGAAGATAAAGAAAAAAAAACAACAAAGTGGTTTCATTCTGGGAATAAACACGGACTCAATGACGATTAAAAACCACACCAAACAAAAGGCTCACACCCAATCTTTTCAATGATTTCATAATTTTGTAGGGATGCACAGAATCATGTAGAGATGAACAGTAACGGATTAAGCGCTCTCACAGCTGTGACTTCAGCCATGATTGATGAGAAATGCTACTGGAGGGAGAAGAGGAAAATGAATATTTATTAATGGAATCGTGTCGGGGGCTTAAAACCCAAGGATATCCATCATTTCAAATTCAAGGTTGGATGCATTCAAAACAGAAGGTTCAATACAATGGCCCCTAGCTGAGCTATGGACCAGAAAAATGCACAGGCTCTGCTGTCATCCGGACCATGGGGGACTTTCTGGAGATGTTATTCCTGTTTCAGCCCCCATTAACATCCCCCAGAACAGGGCAGCAGTACATGAGTCATCACTCCAAGAATGCTGTGACAACAATTGCCTCACATATTAGAACACCCAGAGCTATATGGTCTGGTCATTCATCCAGAAATTAATATATCATGTCTGCATACTTTCCTTGGATGTGGTGGTTAATGGTCTCTGTTGACAGCTTACGAATTATTGGTGGGATTTTTTTCTAACATGACTTCATCAGTTCTCCCTTGAACTTTCTGAGGGCAACGTTTAACTAATCAGTAACACATCTTCAAATCTCCTTATGTATTTTTTCCCCACAAAGCTGCTGCCCTATAATTGTTCTCTGTAGGTTGGTCAGTTAGTAAAGACTGAAAAATACAGTCTCCTTTTAGTGGAATATTGCTCATCTTGTCTTAGAACCTTTAAACAACTAACATCAGAAATCCCAAGGAGGATGTTGCTGATGCCTTTTATGATGACATGATTTCCCTTATGGAAATGGTTCATTCAGATAATTAACTGTAGTGATACTGTGGCTTCATGTTTTGACAGGGCAGGAAGGATTGATGGCTTCTCCCTGCCTGATTGAATTCAAGAGTTTCAGATTGTCCTGGAAGTTCAAAGTGCAAATTTTAACTAATGGAGGGCCACTGATCACTTTATCTCTCCCCACAAAACTGTAGACATACAATATTCAGTTCCCCAGGCTTCCTTGAAATCTGTAGGACTTTATTGTAGAACATGGCAGTGATGGTTTATTAGTCTATAAATCCACCCACACTGAGCTTTTGAAGCATAATCCAGATCGATGGTCTAGGTCTTCAGACTGGTTGTCTTCATAGCTAATTCTGAGTGGCAAATTTTGGACTAGAGGAGCCATTTCTTTCTCATGTGTTATGTATGCTAAGCTGGAAGAAGAGGTGCTATTCTTCAAGGCAGTGTGCCTCTGTTGGTATTAAACCACTGATTCTACCAGGACCTTAGTGATCAACATGGGCGAATCATCTTTGTTATGTGTAGTTACTCCCTCCCAAGCTGAGCAGTTAGGTCCCTCAGACATGGCCAAACTTAAAGAAGGTAGCAGGCAAATATTTGATATTAGCTAATTAGTATAATTTGTTCCTTGGCAGAAAGCAATAGTGGAGTTATATTCTGGCTGGAAAGGAAAATTGAGACCCATTATAATTATGCAGCAGTGGCAGGAAGACAGCATTCCGGGAGTCTGTGCATATCAAACAATATCATTGAAAGTCTCCATGTTGAGCAAAAAGAGGAAGGTTGTCTGCAGACACTTGTGTAATGGGGCTACAAACAGGGAATTGGGAAAGTGAGGATGAATGATAAGAGACAAAGCTACAAAGGGAAATTAGGACAGGACCCTGCAGATTTTGGTATGATCTGAGTCTAAACTTTCAACTGTTTCCTGCAAGCAAGGCTGCATCAAGGGTTTGAGGCCAGATTAAATGGATAATGACTGATCAGATTAGATTTTTGAAAGGCTATTTTACAATCGAAGGAGGAATGGAAAGTGGAGATAATCAGAGGGGGAAAAACATGTTAGGAATATCCCTAAACTGTGACTGTTGAGTTCTATAGAGTTGATGTGGTGAGACCCTACTGTGAAAGCTAAGAGTAAGACTTGGTTTGGAGACAGAGTCTTTTGAAGAGGGAAAACAGGGCTGTGAGGTTAGTCCATTTCCAAAATGATTGATAACTAGGTCAGAAGGGGAAATTAGGTACTTCAGGGATGAACATGTACAGAAAACAGGCATGTGGGATCAGTTTGGAGAGCTTGTCCTCCACAGTCTGGAGAAAAGGGACTTGGGGAAACCAGCTAAGTTGACACCTTCATCTTGGACTTCCAGCCTCCAGAATTGAGAGAAAATAATCTGTGATGTTTAGGCTACTGAACCTGTGGTGTTGTGTTATGGTAGCCCCATGACAGTGCTCCACACAGAGCAGGGACTCTCGCATAGGTTTCATTATTAAGTGGATTTGGTCTTGCAGGATGAGGGGTCAGCAGTCTGCTGATCTGGGAGGGCCTTCGATGTCCTTGTCCTGCTCCTACAGCCTGTCAGTTCAAGTCTGAGGTGGGAAAAGACAAACAAGCCAGCTGCACAGTCAGACAGGAGGCCAACTTTTCTCCTGGGAGAGGCCCACCCAAACTGGAAAGGCAATCTGCTCCACCTCTCAATTGACCAACTCCAGTGTTAATCTCATTCCAGAACAGCCTCACAGATACACCCAGAATAACAGCTGAGCAAATGTTTGGGCACTCTGTCACCTGGTCAAACTGACACACAGAATTTACTGTCACAGCAGCTCTAGGGAATGAACACAGCACGGAGTAACCAATGGGATGCGTCAGAGGAGACAGATTTGAAAAATATTGTTGTTGACTTTATAAAGACTTGGTGGCTGTTCATTTTGCAAGAGGTAAACAGCAGTGAAGTCAACGATAACTTCAATATTCCTACCCTGGAAAACGGAGTAGAGTTAGGCTGGAGAAACACACCTCTACACATGGACATATGTAGTTACCTTGGTTGGCAATGAATAGAAGCTAAAGGGTAAACTGACCCAAAACTAATCACTCACTATTCTTTGTAGCTATTTGGAATAAAGCTACACACCTGCAAGGAGATACATAAAAGCGGTCGAGTAGGTAAAGATGCTGCACTCAGTCCACAGGAAAGAGCATGCAGCCTTTAGTAAGGCTTTGTAACTCATTTTACATAGAGAGCTTTTTCATATAGTCATGTTAATTAACACATACAGAAATGCCTGTCCAATGCCTAGTTTTGCAAGGTGAGAGAAAGCAAATCTGCAGCAAATGGAAACATGAACTTAAAGCTTTAGGGGGCATTTGGTTTCACAATCAGTGGTTCCGAGATTATCCATGTTTAGTTACTAGATGCACTTACTACATATGGAAATGATAGACAGGTTTTGAAAATAATCACAATATGAAAGTTTTACAGTCAAAGTAAAATGTATTGATAGTGGGGGCACAGCCACTGGTGGGCATGCAGAGTCATGTTGGGTCATGGTGGGGAAGAACCAAGCTACCTGAAGACTTCTACGGGACTCAGTCTGCAGTTATGATCTGCACAGCTTCATCCAGTCACACCCACCATGCTAGATGCTAATATGCAAGGGTCCTGTGAATGGTGATTATTTTTCTCTCTCGTAAACTTCTAGTTCCCTCCCCTTCCCACAGTCCTTTGGCTGGCTGGTGGGGATTTTGATGAGCCTCAACAAACTGAAAGGCATGGAGGAAAATGGGAAGGGGGCTAAAGTACCTCTAGTTTTAAAAGGTGTCAGTGCTTGTTATTTCAAAAGCCAGAACTCCACATTCAGTCCTGTTGCTTTTTAGGTGGTCTAGTGGGTGGAAGGAATTGGCTGGCAAAAGGGTGGACACCTGTTTGTTGCGAGATTGATGCCTGGTTCCACGAAGCCCTTGGCCTTCTGCTGTGTGGAGGCCGCACCCTCTTTGGTCTTTAATCTGTTAGTACAATTGCAAGTGAAAACTCGCAAAGAATTGCATTACAAGCCATTTTCCTGGTAGGACTCATGTATGATCCAGGGAGGCTGGTGCTATGCAAGCTGCTGATTCAGCCCTCGAGAAATAGCCATCCTGTGATGAAAGGCCTGTGTGTTGATGTGGGACAGGGAGGGAAAGTCAGGAACTGGTGAGAAGATAGAAATTCAGGGTGATTCATTGGTGAATAGAAATTCATTTTAGAGTAACATTCACTCGTGGATAGAATATGTATTTTTCAATAGCAAAAGCAATGACAGTTTTTGTAAGAATTTGTCTCAGCAACATAAATAATGAGGTGAATGCATATATACATGCATCAAGTTATCTGCCATGTCCATGCGCTTGAAAGCATTTACCGCCTGTGAAAAATCTTGTGGTGACTGCAGGCCTGCGAGTGAGCAACTAGGATGAAAATCCAGTTACGTAGCACCTTAAAGCAGTGGTACTGTGGAATCATTTTTATGCACTTTTGAAATGGCTTATTTGTTTATTTGATAGTCAAATATGCATAAATAGAAAAAAAGAGAGGGAGAATGAGTCAATGAATACATGAAGGTATTTCCATCTACTGATTCACTTCTACATGCCCCACCTGCAGCTCAGGCTGGGATCCAGAAACCCCGTTCAGGTCTTTGTTGCCCAGAGGTGATAGAAGCATGATTCTTTGAGGCATCCATCACTGCCTTCTAGAATCTGCATTGGCAGGTAGCCGGAGTCAGGCATCAGAGCCAGGGACTGAACCGAGATCCTCCAAAGTGGGATATGAGCATTTGAAGCGGTGTCTTCCCTGCTGGGCACAACGTCCAGTCCCCCTGTTTGCAGTGCTTTAAGCTTACAAATTATGGGATAACTTGTTACTCAGTAACACATAAGTAATATACCATCATGGCACAAGATTTTAAATAAACAATTACTTAGCTAGAGGTGATACCAATCTCAGCAGAGATTTGGGTCGACACTTCATAGTTGCAGAGTCACTTTACCCAGGCCCTCATCCCTTGCCCCACTCACTGCCTGTGCACAAGCAGCTGTGACCCAGGGGTGGCACACATAATCATCCTTCCCAGGTGATTGCCACATGTTTTGGTTCCTTTGGTCGCACATTGATGTTCAGCACCTTTTGGGGTGGATAAGAAAACACGCATGAGCATCCACCGCAAACTGTACCCACCCCAGTACAGAATCCGTGAAGCCATGCTGTATCAGCTGCTCTGGAAGTACTAAGAGAGTAAGCCACTCATGGACAGAGCCCTGTGATGGTGTAAAAAGCACAGACAAAGTTTAACAGCTCTGACTTGAGAATCTTTTGTTCCTGTTGTTCTCACATCTGAATATGACAAATACTTCTTGGCACCTTGCCTGCTTTAGGGCACAGGACGGTCAGCCATCCTGAGGCTGTATCAGTCTTTGTTTATTACTATTACGTTCAGATGGCCTTCTCAAGCTTCTGTGCTCTGAGAAAACAACTGAGGACGTCTGGCCAGAAAATGACTCTCCTGCTGCCACGAGCCTGGCTCTCCGGCTGCTTGCTCTCTTGTAGGGCATAAGGGATGCACATCCTATTCAGTTTAGAAAACTTAGTTGGAAAAAAACCTTAGTTGGAGTCATCATGATCTAACAGAAACATAATGCAAGCCACAAATGTCGATCCCATATGCGTTTTAAAAATGTCCATTAGTTAATAAAGCACGAAAAGGTGGAGTCAATATGAATAGTGCATTTTACTTATACCCAATGTTTGAGCGCTGTAACATGCTAATAGACACAAAAATCATGAATATATTTTTCTCTCCTTTTCCATATTACATCTTCAGATCCCAGTATGTATTTGAGTATGCTTACAATCGCTGTTAATTCACACTGGTTATGTATCCAGTACCCAGGTGGGATAGCTGTCGGAGGGATGTTCAGGAGGCCCGCATGGCAGCCTCCACATCCCAGGTTACTCTGAACTCTACTTCATGCCACTGTGCCACCTCTAACAGCACCACCCCATTTGTTCTGCCCCGTGCCTTCCTACATGTAAAACCCCTCCTTTGCCACTCCTTTCAGCTTCCCTGAGTCCTTATAAAAGAAAGCTTAAAAAATTCATGGAAAAATGGGTTTAATAGGGTTTTTTTCTATTGGTTAAAAACATTTTTGAAATCCCTGCTTGGTGTTTTCATAATGCACAATTCCTATGAACTTATTGGAGCTCCCCCTTGTATCTGATCCAGCTTCTCCTAGGATGATATTCACTAGCAGGTTCTAGAGACGTTCCTGCAACAACACTCTTATTGAAAAAGAAACATAGTAGGGGATATATATATATGTATATCTCAAATTGTTCATCCAGTATCCATTACATCTGCTGTCTCCCTTCTGCCAATTGAGGTAACTGTGTGATTCTGAAAAAAAATCTTATTTTAATTATAATCCAATCAGGAGATGCATCCATTATGTAGAGTGCTTTGGCATGTTCCAAGGATTTAATTTTTGCACAGACAGTAGAACAAATGCTAGGGAGAGGAAAAGGCTCATTTGTTTCTTCGTTAAGTCAGCCATTCAAAAAATACACAAACAAGGATCACCATGGGGAAGCATTTTGTTTGTGGGAGACACAGAATCACCCAGGCTACAGCCCATCCTGCCAAGGAATACACAGCTTATGTGAGAAGATGGGTCAAGGCCAGGTGACCATGGGTGTCTAGCAGGGTTCCTACTCCGTTGACTGAGGAAGTGAACTGGGAGCAACGCTATGCCAGTGTGAGAAGTGCGGGTAGGATTTTGCCCTGTCATCCCAAGTGGGAATAGAGAGGTAGGGAGGTTATTTCCAACCTAGAGACAGGCATGATTTTATGGCACAGCGAAGTAAGACTAGACACTGAAAATTTCTGCAAGAATACATCTTTTTAACAGGCAGATCTGAAAGAGGGTATGAGGCCCCTGTGGGCAAGTAAAGGTGCACAGTGAAGTGGAGCTGGATTACAGGAGGG